>NC_137148.1:28520298-29720298 GCF_951394435.1 Stenella coeruleoalba
CCCCAGGGCACACAGTCCAAAGCAGAACCCTGACATCCTGAAGCCCAGCTCAATGCTCTCATCATCCTTTCATGCTGAGGGTTCTTTTAGAAAACAGAGAATAAAAGGGGTGGGGTCTTTCTAAAATTTTGGCTCAGGAGTTTGAGGGTACAGATTTAAACTTTAATAGGCCATCCAGGTTTTAGTTAAGAGATATTAAAGCAAACTCACTTAAATAGCTCCTCCAACCTAACTTCAGAAAGGCTACCTTGGCAGTCTTGGATCAACCGCAATTAAACTTCAGCCTCGGAACTGGAAAGAACAAACACTGAATGTAAACACCACCCGTCAAGTTCTTGGTAAATATTTTCCTTCTTTTTCTACTGAGCCTGCTCTTGTTTGAAAAGGAGAGGGACATACCAGTTCCAACTTGACTTGTCACAGCCCCTAATTCATTGTGGGGTTCATGGCAACACCCTGAAACCCGAGGCTGCTTGAGCCAGTGATGTTCATTTGGTTATTAACCACAATTGCCCCTGTACCTGTCAGATCTGAGTTACTGTTACCACTGTGGGTATTTCAGGCCACTGAAGATGGGTAGGATAAGGATACATGGTGCATAACTTAGGGCTATGTGGTGTTTGCCAAATGTGCCCTCTACCCTCGAAAATATTCTCTGAACTGCTAATCATTAGCAGAACTAGTGGTCCATATCTTAAGCTACTCACTTCCTGCACTCCGCTCCCTTATCCATGCGTAGCTCTAATCTTACCGGGAGTGGCAACACAGACGGTGCCAGCACCGTCAATAGTTCTATCTGAGCCTTTCCTCGCGGGCCCGGAGGACCCGAACAGCTGGGCAACTGTGAGGGTGCAGGGCGCGCGGAGGGGCACGCGGGGGCGAAGAGTGTCGCCGAATACAGCCCGGTACGTCGTCGCAGCTTTAAATTGGTAAGGTCGTGGAGCCGGACGCCCCTTTCCATCCTTCGATGGGATTTACCTTCTCTTCCGGCGTCGTTATCGCCGAGAGGTCCCTTTAAGCAAAACAGTAGTGGACCGTTCAGCCGCAGCAGAGGGAAGTGTGGGGACGAAGCTAAGGTCGCCCGAGTCTCGCCCGCGGGGACCGTTAAGGCAAGGGTGCGGCGGCAGCTTGGTTTGCGTGGATGGCCTGGGATTTCGCTGGGCCGGAAGTGCCCCTCGTCGCCATGGCTACAGGCGCGGGCGCCGCCCGCAACGTTCAGTTTCCATGGTAACCCCATTGTCTCAGTAGCCAGAACTCCGGCGGCGGGCGGGAAAGGTAGAGCGAGGTGAGCTTCTCTCTTCCGCAAGGCAAGCTAACGGTGCCTTGAACGAGGTCCGAAGAGGCCGGTACACTGAAGCCGCCGGCGGAAGCCGAGCCGCCAGGCTGAGGGAGCCGGGAAGTTTAGTTCTGGGCCGTGGCTCCTCTGCCTTCGGCCAGGTACGCCGCGTCACGCTTGCCTCTCGGCCGCCCTCGCCCGCTTTTCGGGCTAGAGCCTCTGCGGCCGGGGCACCGCCCACAGGAAAGAAGCCAGGGGAAGCTCGGACGTTGCTCGGAATGTGGTGTTAAGGTTTACAAAGTTAAGGGGAGACAACGGCAGAAAATAAGGAAGCGATTTGCACTTGAGAGAGGGGGGCGATAGTGGTGTTACAATCCAGGGCCATGTGAAACCGCACAGGAACAGAATTGAGGAGGTTGAGACGTCAGAACCCCTCGCCCTGGCCACAGTTTTGAAAGTAGAGATGAGAAAGACAAATTAGTGAATCTTCTCTTCTAGTCTTTGGATTGTGAATGTTGTGGAGTCTGAGTCAGAGAGCTAGCTCCTCAGGGCTCAGGTGGGAATGAGTGACATTCTGCAGGGTGAAATGAGGAGGGACTTGGTGGGTACCAGTGTTCAATAAATAACTGCATTCGAGTTCGATTTGATTTAAGCGACACGGATAGCCATGAGGGTTCAATTTAGCAGATAATTACAAATCAGATTTTTTGCCATGAGTTTCAGTCATTTCCCCCATCAGCTAATGACAGCAACCAAAGCAGACGCATGTGTTTTAGCTCCTTAACTAGGATCACCTATCAAGTAGTGAGATGGCCCAAGGGACACGGAGAAGAATTAACCAACAAATACACTGTTAGTAGTGAGAGCGGGTTACCTGCAAAAACAGTATCTGACTTGAGTAGGAGATCATAGTTTTGTTGATTCAGGAGCTGTTAATGTGTTGGCTTAAGGGGTAAAAAAGGTAGGGGATTTTGGAGGTAATGTGAAGTAAAAATTAGAGGAAGGAAATTTGATTCAGGGATTTAATTTGGCAAATGTCTTTAATTTCTGCTTTCCACGGTCTCCATACACGAGTGTGTGTGTATAGTCTATTTGTGGATTTAGGATGGGTTATGTATTTGGGCAGTTTCATTTTAAGCCGATAGCATCCAACAAAGGGAAAACAGAACAGACTTCTAAGCGTTTTCTTTCAAAGCTGACCTCACATGTGATTCTTGGTAGGAAGAAGATGCGAGCCAGCTCCATCCACATCCCGACTGTCAGCAATGACACCGACTGGGACTTCTGCTTCCATCTGTAAGTATCATACTCACTCAGTGGCCTGAAACGTTGGGACCTCCACTTAAGGCAAACCTTGGTAAACTTTGCATGCATATTATATAGTAGAGAAGATTGAGCTTCTGTGTTGTATGCTAATAATGGTTCTGCTCTAATGTCCATTTGTACCTGTGCAACCTATGCAAGATGGAAAACAAATGTTTTTTCCTAACTTAAGGGAAATTTCAATTTTTTTTATAAAGATAGGTTACTTATAGCAAGATTGGTAAAGTCATGGAGAATTAAATATAGAAAAATTAATGAGAAATTGAAATTGTTTCATGAAATAAAGAGACAATAAGTAAATTAAAAATTTCACATCATAACAGCTAATACTTATTGAGCAAATACTATGTGCCGGGCACTGTTCTAAGTACTTATGCATATTAATGTAACTAATTCCCCCAAAACTCTGTGAGGGAGGTACTGTGATTACCCCATTTTTTAGGTAAGGAATATGAATTAAAGAGAGGTTAGGCAATTTGCTCGAAGTCGCACAGCTAGTAAATGCTATTCAAACTGGGCAGTCTGACTCCAGAGTCCATTCCTTAACCACTCCTCTATACCAGGGTTTCTCAACCTCGACACTATTGACATTTTGGATCTGATTATTCTTTGTTGTGAGGGCTGTCCTGTGCATTGTAGCATCCCTGGTCTCTACCTATGAGATGTCAGTAGCACTGTCCCAGTTGTGACAAGCCAAGATATCTCCAGACATTGCCAAATGTCCCCTGAGAGCAGTATCACCCTTGGTTGAGAACCATTGCTCTATACCAGTGCTATCAAGTAGAAATATAACGCAAGCCACAAATGTAATATTAAATTTTTAAGTAGCCATATTAAAATATAAAAATAAACAGGTAAATTTAATTTTAACACCATATTTATTTATTTCAGTATCTCTAAAATATTACATAACGTAATTCATGAAATACATTTTCTTCAATTAAGTCTTTGAATTTCGGTGTGTGTTTTACACCTGCAGCAGATCTCAGTTCAGACCAGACACATTTCATGTGCTTAATAGCCACATGAGACTAGTAGTTAATGTATTAGTGTAATTCTATACCATCTCATAAAATATCTTAAGGTTAAGGGTTATACAAATATAAAATTGAAGTTAAAAATGTAGAGTTTACAGTAGAGTATCTTGGAAATAATCAGATAATTCATATTTAATTTTACTAGTCAGAATTCACATTTATGATGGCAACATGTAGAATAAGTTAGAAACCTAGCAGATCTTTCATTTAACTGGCCTAATTATTTTATTCTGACTATCCTTCCAGATATCTAACTGGTCAATATTCTCCAGGCATGTTTTTTACCTTTCATAGCAAAATGTTCAAAGCTAGTTCAGGGCTTGGCAGTCTCAAGTCATTTGTCAAGACCTCAATGTTTCTACTTCCTTTGAGGCCCTGCTGTTGAAGCTTGCTCCCTTTGGTCTCAGCTTAATTTCATTCAAGGCTGAAATTTAAATATTTAGGGCTTATAATTTTTTTTAAAAAAATTATTTATTTAAATTTATTTATTTATTTTTGGCTGCATTGGGTCTTCGTTGCAGCGCACGGGCTTCCTCTAGTTGCGGCGAGTGGGGGCTACTCTTGTGGTGTGCTGGCTTCTCGTTGCAGTGGCTTCTCTTGTTGTGGAGCACGGGCTCTAGGCACGTGGGCTTCAGTAATTGTGGCACATGGGCTCAGTAATTGTGGCTCGTGGGCTCTAGAGCGCAGGCTCAGTAGTTGTGGCGCACAGGCTTAGTTGCTCCGCTGCATATGGGATCTTCCCGGACCAGGGCTCGAACCCTTATCCCCTGCATTGGCAGGCAGATTCTTAACCACTGCGCCACCAGGGAAGCCCCTGGGGCTTATAATTTTTAATATCCAAAATTAGTAATCTCTTTGGTGACCCCAGTAGATTGAACTTCTGCTTCAGGTGGGTGAAATATGCAGCCTACGCGAAGCCTTCTATTGAGGGACTGAGCTTTCTTTCCGTGAGTTTTCTTGAGTTATGATCTCTTGTCACAGATTTCCTCCACCTTCAGTCTTTTTCAGGTATCCTAAAGGCCTTACACTTTCTTTTTCCATTCATTTGTTCATTATTTAACCAGCCATTATTTGTTTTCACTGTGAGCCAGGTATCAGGGTTTCTTAGAAACAAATGAGACTCAGCCCCAGCCCTGGGGTTAACTGGCTAGGAAGCAAAGAAGACTCCGAAACAAAAGCAGATTTTGAAAATGAGACTGTTGCGTGATTCGCACTATAGTAGAAGTTGGAGAAGACTTTTGCAAGCCCTGCAGAGGGTGTTTCTACTGCTACTCCAGTGCTAGACTTCCAGCAGAGGTGACATTCGAGTTGGAGGAGGAGTACGGAATTCACTAGGCAGAGAACAGGCAGGTTTAGCACCTGTCTCCTGATTACAGTGCTGCGCCAGCCTTCCCTGGCCTTTCCATTGAATTTGCATGTCTTCTGAAAGCACATTTCTGTTTGTGGGCAGAAGGCAGTCCTGCTGGGCCCTGGGCTTGGGCCTGAAGAAACATTGCTGTCCTGTCCACATAACCTGGTTTGCCCACATGCCTAAATAAACATAGGTTATTTAGAACAGGACTCTGGATGGGTATTAGGATGTCATTTATTCGAACCTGGTGTAAAAGGTTATGCTTGACATTTACTTTCCTTCTAAATTTTCCTCTTTTTGTTTTTCTTACAATGGAAATTCATTACTTATCTAATCAGTGGAAAAGGAAGATAAATTTTGTTTTAAAAACTATACTATGGTTGAACTTTTAAAAGCTATCGTGAATACAAAGGTGATTCCTTTGGGGGAACTTATTAATAATTAAAATTTCTGTTGTTGCTCTTAATATCATAGAATTCTATTTCTTCTGGATCACTTTATGATGTCTCTGGTAGAGTTAGGATATGGTTATCTTTTTTGTTATGTAAGATTAACTCTTTGGGCTTTTATCTTTATCGTACCAATTACCCATTCATAATTACGTTCAGCATCATAGTCTGAGATCTGCATGGGGTGTGTGTGTGTGTGTGTGTGTGTGTGTGTGTGTGTGTGTGTGTGTGTAAGGGGGTGGGCAGGGGGTGCTGGGGAAGAGGGAGATTTTCAACCCACTCAGCTCTTTCTCAAACACGTTTGTTTTTTTGTTTTGTTTTTTCTAACATAATTGAGAAGGTCATTTCTCTTCTGAATCTGCACTTGACCCAGTGTGGGTTCTCTCCCCTCTCCTTGGTGGGACCACATCCTCTTTAGTTACTATTTATGTTGAAGCTTTTAAGAAATATGAAAGAAGACACATGAAGTTCTGACCTCAAAGTGTTAGTTCCCTTTACCTTATTTCATTATGTCCATTTTCCCCCCTGGTTTGGATCAGAATTTTAGAACATCAAGGCTCTTGGAGATCTTCCAATTCAACATCCTCACGTCATGGAGCTCATAAAATAAGAATACCTAATGTTAAAAGAGCACTTACTAGATAGCAGGCTAAGTGATTTATGAGTATTATCTGATTCAATCCCATAACCTCATCAGGTGGGTATTCATATTGACTTCATTTTACAGTGAAGCAAACCAGTAACTTACTTAGGGTCATGTGGTTGGTAAGCAGCAGGGCTGCGACTCTGCCGTAGGTGGGAGGGTCCCTAAATCTGTTTGATTGGAACCACTACATTGCCGTTCTAATTCTTGGCTTTTCAGGTGACGTGAGTTCACCACCTAGCTTTACTCTACAGGTTTATTTCAGAGATCATATTCCTAGCCCCCAGCTGGGAGGGCTCTGTCCTTCAGTGCTGCCTTGTTTGAGATATGCAGGGTTAAACCTGACTCCGTGTCCCTCCCTGGTACCCACAGGTCACAGCAAACCAAGATCCCAGAGCATCAGCAAACAGATGAGTTGTATCCCACTAGTGGGTCTGGAGAGAGCGAACAAGATGCTAAAGCCAAGGAGGAGAAGGCCATAGACCGTATGTCTCTTCCCAGAGAGAAACCAGCCCAATCCCAGAAGAAAGTAGCTCAGCTGATTAAGGGAAAAATGATAATAAAACAAAAAACTCACTGAGTTTTCCATTTAAAAATACGTCCATGACTAGAGAAGTTCTTCCTTAATTGCAGATCGAAGGACATGAAGTAGAGGAAGGTGTTATATTTCTCTATAAGTGGAAGAAAAGAAAGCAGAGCATAGTCGGTAGCCAGCCCGCCTTCGGGCTCCACGTGGGTCACTGTGCATACCTCCTTGGAGTGTTTGTGCTCCTAGCTTTAAACTACAAATTGTTTGCTTCTTCCTGTTGCTGTTTGATTACATTAATTAAAAAATCATCTCTTGATTTCTCCTGAAAGGTTTCAGAATAATATCTTTTGGGTAACAAGAAGGCCAGGATAGTGAGGCAGGAGGCTGAGAACAAGGGTAGCCAGGCAGAGTCTAGGCTCAGGCCTGGCAAGGATACGGTGAGATGCCTGTGGTTACAGTGGAATCATAAGCAAACCAAAGGACCGGAAGTGGGCGGTAGCAGCAGGGGTCAGAGAGTGTAGGTATCCATTTTCAAGAGCAAAGCAAGGACTTGGGAACTGGGACCTCAGAGCAAGCGTTTAGCAAGAGTGTTCAAAATGCGGGAACCCGAGAAAGCATGTCAGTGACCCTCACGATTAACACACAGGCACCGACCTGCTCCCAGAGCATTACTTATCAGCAAAGGAGTTCATGTGCTGACTTACTGACTTCCTGGCCATTCCTGGCTAAAGGAAAAAATGATCTTAACGTACATGTGTGAAAAAAAAAAACTCTGCAGATGGCTTAGGAAAGGCTGAGAAGCACTTCAGAGGGAGATGATAGAAGCTGATACTTCCCTAGATGGATGTATTTATAATATAAAGTTACCTCTGTAAAGTACCCAGAAACTTGCAAAGGACCATCATCCTGACCTGGATCCAATAGTATTTCATAAACCCAGGCTAGAGTGATCACTTCTAGAAAGACAAGTACCAACTGCTGTGGAACGCAAGTGTGGGCTTTTAAGACTTGACAGCTCCTTGGGACTTCCCTGGTGGCGCAGTGGTTAAGACTCCCAATGCAGGGCGTCCGGGTTTGATCCCTGGTCTGGGAACTAGATCCCACATGCGTGCTACAACTAAGAGTTCACAAGCCACAACTAAGGAACCCGCCTGCCGCAACTAAGACCCAGCACAACCAAATAAATAAATATTAAAAAAAAAAAAAAGACTTGACAGCTCCTTGAGCAGTTTGGTTAATGACAAAGATTTAGATTTAGGAGTTATATCTAGCCCAGCTCAGCGCTCACAGCCCTGAAGGACAGGAATATTGGTGGCAGGAGCAGCAGCCCTGGATTGACCTCTAGAGCCCATACTGGTTGTCTCAGTTTCCCCAGGGCGGGAAGTGTGGGGATGAATGAATACAGAATGTCCAGAGCCAGGACAGAACTCAAGGCTTTGGACTCTCATTCCAGTGATTTTTCATGATGTTATGCTTCTCCCTCAGAATAGAACTTAGTATTTACTGTGCGTTCAGCCCGTGCAGAACTCTCAAAAATTCTGACTGAATGGATGTTTCTAAAACACGAGGGGAAATGTCGCTCTAACACTGTTTGCGTCTGTGTGTATGAGCTGGGAGGGGTGAAGCATCAGGGTAGGAAGGAGATGGGGTGGGGGGACGGGAATCATGGGGATCAGAAGGGAGCAGTCCTTGGACCACTCTGTCTGTGTGTTACTCTGTAAATGGTTACATGCAGATAACACGTAACAGATTTGGATCACTTTGATGTTGACTCACTTTCCCTACAGTAACCCCATGAGGTAGATGGTATAGATTTCCAGATAGAAAAGGAAGCTGGGACTCAGGGTGATCTTGCCCCAAACATCACAGTCAGTAAACAGAGGGTTGAAACTCCAGGCTTTTGAGTCCTTGAAGTGCCGTTTTCACCTCACCGGGAAATGAATGCCTGACTCTGTCAGTTAGCGCAGCCAGTCGATGACTGTGTTTGTAGAGTTACTGACATCTGTGACCTGAAGGTGCAGTTCTCTGATTTCTTAGAGAGCTCTGCCTGTCAGTTCTACAGAGCCAGGGGCTCTCTCCCCGCCTCATACTTATCTTTGCCAATCGAGAGATGATTTATTCAGCAAATACTGAATGTGCGCCTCCTCTCTGCATGGAGCATACAGCAGTGAACATGAGAAATAAACTGTTCTTTCATTTATTTATTAAATTTATAAATTTATTTATTTATTTTTGGCTGTGTTGGGTCTTCATTGCTGTGGCGAGCGGGGGCTACTCTCTGTTGCGGTGTGCAGGCTTCTCATTGCGGTGGCTTCTCTTGTTGTGGAGCACGGGCTCTAGGCACGTGGGCTTCAGTAGTTGTGGCACGTGGGCTCAGTAGTTGTGGCACGCGGGCTCTAGAGCGCAGGCTCAGTAGCTGTGGTGCACAGGCTTCGTTGCTCCGCGGCATGTGGGATCTTCCCGGACCAGGGCTCGAACCTGTGTCCCTTGCATTGGTGGGCAGATTCTTAACCACTGCGCCACCAGGGAAGCCCCAGGAATAAACTGTTCTTGAGGAACTTATTTTTTATTTGGGGAGACAGATCATAGATAAACAAAATAATAGTTACTGCAATATCAGAGAGAGTGCCATGAAGAAAAAAATCAAATAGGCAATGGGATAGTAAGTGATGGGGTGAGAGTCTGTTTTAGATAAGGTGGCCAAGGAAGGCCTCTCTGAGGTGAAAGCAATGAAAATGAGAGAAGAGGGTAACGATGTGTGAGAGTGTCCCAAGCTGGGGGGACAACAGGTGTACAAGCCCCAAGTTAGAAATTAGTTTGCTATGTTCAGGAACATCAGATTTGTTTAAAAATCAAGATATGTTTATTATAATAATAATAAGAAGAATAAGAAGAATGATAAATAACTAGCTATTTGGTCACCATTGGAGGATGCTAGTGAATGAACTCATTATTTGGAAAGCTGATAAATAAAGAGAATGATTAAATCATGTATCCTGTCCTTCTGATACGAACCGTACTATTGGGTAACTAAGAAGGAGATGAGAGGAGATTTCTTTTTATAAAGTTATTCCACCTAACATATGAAGAGGGAATGATAGAATTGGGATATCAGCGTTTTATAATCTTTTATAGATTAATTCATGTAGTTGTGCTTTTAGCAGAAAGAGACAACCCAAGGTTAGGTGTCTTCTGATGGTAGAACATATGAAGTAGTTTTGCTTAAAAAAAAAAGCTAAAGGTAACCAAACTTCTAAATCAACCACCAATATAAAGGCAGAATGGAGACTGGAAGGACATGTTGAGTGACACCATAAAGATTCAACCAAATTTCCATTTTTGGGAAACACTATAAACCAAATAACTCAGTTTCTTCAATAAATAATTTGCAATGAAAAGAATTAGAAATGGAGGTGGAACCCATTGATGAAAAGAGACTCATGAGACTGATCTCAGTGTATGGACAATTAAACTGTAAAAGAAATGTTAGCTTTATGAGGTAATTATTAGGTTTATGAGACTAGATATTTGATAGTTAGGAATCATTATTAATATTTTGGTGAGATAATGATTTTGTGGTTATATTTCTAAGTCTGTATCTTTTGGAAATACTTATGAAATATGAAATGATTTAATATCTTTGCTTTGCTTCAAAATCGTAGAGGGAGAGGGTGGATGCTTGAGGAGCATAGGTATGAAACCAGATTGGCTGTGAGCGATGAAGCTGACTCGTTCTCCATGCTCTTTTTGTATACTGTTAAAGTTTTTCACAATAAGAGGTTAAAAGAAGTCACTCTGGCTATGATGTAGAAAGTAGACTATGGGGGGCAAGAGTGGAGGCAATTAAGAGGGGCTGTGTTCACCCAGGTCAAAGATGAGGGTGGCTTGGACTAGGTACACGTGGCAGAAATGAGACGTGTGTAGCGTTAGAACTTAGGAATAGGGTGGAGCCAAGAGGGCTTGATGGATTGGCTGTGGGCTGGGAAGGGGGGAGGAGAGAAAAAGTTGACAGTGGACGCAGTCCTGCAATCCAGTGATAAGATACAGGCTGGAGATTTTCCTCCTTTCCACAAAGTGTAATGACTTGTTTGCTCTCTGCAGAATACCCAAGCAAATGAGGAGCTGATTCGCTGTGTCATCCTTTCTCGGATTATTTTTGGGGAAGAACCCTGGAAATGTGCACAGGCTTTGGCCACCCTGGCTTATGGCTACGTGACACTGAGAGGTACTCGATTTCCCCGGCTGGGTCTGGGGGAGCCAGCCACACTGAGCCCACACAGAACCACAGTCGGGGTGGGGGGTTGCCCAGGGGAGGGTCCATCCTGTCCCCAACTCACACCTTGTCAGGAAGCGGGGAAGTCCATGGATGAGGCGGGCAGTGTGACAGGGATCGTAAAGGTAATAATGAGGGAAGGAAAGCAGAGGACAGAAGCTTGGAGGACAAGAGCGTTAGGATTGGGTAGCGGAAGCGGAGCCAGCAAGGAAATAGAATCAGGAGGGGCCAAATCATGGAAGCCAAGGGCGGAGAAGGGGCTTCAAAAGGAAATGCAGTGTGGTTTCAGCAGAGTCAGATGGCAGAGAGAGGTCAAATGAGGTGAAGGCCGAAGACAGACCCATGGATTTGTCAGTTGGCAAGTCATTGACACTTGGTTTGGCACCAACAAGTATACTCCTTGGGCCCTGGGAGAGCCCAGATTCAGGGAGACAACTTAGGTAACTATTTTTGAAATTCTGACCTGAGGTGATGGCAGCTTGAACCTGAGAGGAAAGTACCAGAAGCGTTTGCGGGGGATGTTTGTCTGAACCGAGGGCAGGCAGACACGGCCTCCCTTTCTTTAGAGAGATTACTATGGTAGGTCTGTGGAAGGAGGTTGGCCTTCATCTTCTGAAATCAACCCTTTCTATGAATAGCCACAGTAGACTTTGAGTTTTGCTTTTCCAGTTAGATTCCAGACTAACTCAAGACAGGTAAACAGGTTATATTACAAAAGATGGTGAGAGCACCACCCTCTTTTCCCTAATTCACAGTTCTTCCTGCCGCATGAATGGAGAACCACATTTGAGTAGTAGGTTGGAGGGGAAAAAGTTTTCCTGTAAAAGAAGGTCTTTTTGTGTGTTTGTTTTTTCTAGATGGGAAAAACAACTTCCTGATTAGCTGAAATGCCCACATAATATAACAACACTCGGTCTTGAACCCAGACTTTCTGAGGCCTAGCCTAGAGTTTTTCTAGAATAGGTTTTGATTATGGCCGTACCTTGAGAATAGCCTAGGGTCTCTTATTTCAGGTATAGGCCTTACCCAGTTTCTTCACTTTAACTTTTTTTGAAGTCTGTGGTCCTTCAAATAAAACAACGAAAGCTTTGAAAAATCACGGACCTTCAAGAGGGATGAAGTGCTTGCTGAATTCCACTTAGTTTTGTTGTCATTAATCCTGTAACTGCTGCAAAATGGACAGAATTTATGAGCCAGGCTCCCGTGCGGGCGGGACGTATGCGTCTGTGTGTGCTCGCGCCTTGCTGCACATGCGCGTGCTTTATGGCCGGCAGACCTGCCTGCCTCATTTCCCTGGGAGCCTTTTCCAGCAATGGGGGAAGGGCGTCAAGCCAGAAGGCTGATTTCTCTCGATAAATGGTCTTCCAGTAAGTATTTAATGAGACACTTGTATATGTGAAATTCTTGGACGAGGGCTCTGGGAACTATAAGGGGCAAAAGGCACAGCCGTTGCCTTCAGAGAACTTACAACCTCGTATGGAAGGTGAGCTACCCACAGACAACTGCGATAGAAGGCACCGGAAGGCACCAGAAGGCCGTGGGACTGGTTTAAATGCAGGGCTTTGGGGGCGCTGGGTGAAATCATTTCTGACTGAAGGTAGTAAGTGATAGATTCAGGAAGAGGTACCATTCAAGAAGGCCCTTTAACAATGAGTAGGGTTGGGTAGGCAGAAGAAGGGGTGGGCATTTCTGATGAAGAACAAGGCCTGGCAGACGCATGGAGGTGGGAAAGTGCAGCGTGTGTTTAGAAAGTAATCAGCAGCGCTGGCTAGATACGGTAAGGACCACTCAGATGAACCTGGAAAGGAGGGCGCTTTGGGCAGGCTGAGGAATTAGTCATTTATTTGGTAGACAAGGAGGACTATTAGAGATTTTCCAGCAGGGGGATGAATAAATCAAAGTGTGCTTTTGGAAAGGTCAGTCTAGCAATGATAGCTAGAATGGAAGCTATCTCATCCAGCTGTTTACCTCTAGGTGTAAAACCAGGCTGGTGACAGGGGGCACGAGTGAGAAGGTAAGGATTTAAGAGTCTATGAAGGACAGATGCCTTTACCTTTTAAGCCAGAAATCCCACTTTTGGGACTCTTTCCTGAATACACACTTAAATGGATGATATTATTCTTTGCAGCATTGTTTCTGATAGTAGAAGATTGGAAACAACCAAGTATACTCATCACTGAAGGACTAATATACACTATGTGGTACATACAGCCTTAGAAAGGGCTTACCTACCACTAGGGAAAGATCTCCTGGATACATCTTTAGGCAACAGAACGCACAATGCAGGACCGTGTTTGTAACATACCTCTTTTCAGGTAAGAAGGAGGGGAGAGAAATGAGAATATGTGCTTATATTCACATCAAGAAACACTGAAGGAAACACAAGAAAGAAACGAAAGTTACCTAGAGGCTGCTTGTGAAAGGGAATAGAATTTGAAGTGAGACCTCTCAACCTTTACCTTTTCCTATAAGTTTAACTTTTGAACCGTGGGAATGTATTACCTATTCAAAAATGATAGTTACAAAAGGGCTGTGAAGGAAGAATTGGCAGGACATGGCATTGGATTTGGGGTTGAGGAAAAGTGAGGCCCCAAGATGACCATGAAGTTTCAGGCCCCTCAAGATGCCATCATCAGAGATAAGCCGGTCAGGAAAGGAAGCGAAGTGGGAGAGGAATGGCGGGTCTGGTTTTTGATATATTGATTTTGAATTACAACGGAGAAATCCACAAGTATATTTTTACTAGGTGCTGGAAAGTTGGGACCAGAACTGGGGAGGAGAGAAGGGGAATCGTAAGCATGGAAGAATATTTGAGACCAGAACTAGGGAGGGGAAATGGAAAATTATAAGCATGAAGGCCGAGGTTGACGTTATAGGAGTTGATAAAACTTCTGAGAGGAGAGAGAAGAAAAGGAAGAAATGGAAAGACAGACCCTTGGAGAATGGACATATTAATGGAAGGGAACAGAGGACCCTCGTAGAGTGAGCAAAGAGTCCAATAGAGAAGGTTTATCAAGGAGAGCTGAGTTAGAGCAGTGCCTTGGGAGCCAAGAGGAGAAGCCAAGCAGCCTAGGTGTCTGATGCTGCCATGAGATGGGGATACAAGAAACTGCGACTGCACTTACTCAGTAAGAGGCCCTTGGGGACCTCACGAGAACCACTTCTGCAGAAGGGTTGGAGCAGATGCCAGATCCCAGGGATGAGGGGAAGGCGTGGGCCGGTAGCCTAGGCTGTGTATGCCACGTCCTGCATAGTGAAAGGGATGAGGGGGAACAGGAGGGTAGCTAGGGAAGGCAGAAAGGTCATTTGAAGCTAATTTTATAAGAGGAGGCGACCTGGGAACATTTTAGGCAGTGAAGAAGGAGCCAGATAGAGAGTTTGAAGGTTTTAAAAAATGGAGCAATCGATGCAGCGGGGTTCAGGAGTCAATAACAAAAAAAACGCGAGGCCTTTGCGAAGCAGAGAGTGTAAAAGACTGATGGTTGGTGAAACAGGGTAAGGGACACTAGAAGTGGAACTCTGTCACCAGCTGACCTGGCGAGAACCCTCCCGAGCCTAGGGCTTCAGTGGTTGAGAAAAGGGCAGGTGGAGGTGACTGGTCACCTTGTGACCACTGTTTCCATGTGTTCAGGAAGGAGAAGACAGTAACATGGGCAAGCAGTTTCCTGGTGTTTTGCCTATTATTAATGAAGCAATGAATTAATTTGTTAGCCTGTTATTACTGGGAACCTTCCAGGTATCTGGGGCTCTAAGTGTTGCAGAAATCTCGAAAAAGATGCATAAGTAATGAACCCTACCTTCTCTGTCTAGTTGGTAAAAAAGCTGGTACAGGAACAACAGGGAATGATAAAGAGCAGTTGGTCTGACCTTCAGGAAGCCTGGTACCTATCTGAAGTGAGTGTGCGTTTGAGAAGGAGCCTTTTATAGAGATTCTGTAAGCAGCTTTATGAAGAATGTCCAGAGTACATAAGGACAAGTATAATCAATTGCTTAAGGGGAATGGACCCTGGTAGTAATGATGATGATAACAGGTAATATTTATTTAAGCTCATTTCATTCCTGTGTCAGGCACTATTTAATCCTTTTTCATAAATTAATTAAATTAATCCTTGCAACAACCGTACGAGGTGGGAGGTATTTTCATTGCCATCTTATAGGTGAATAAACTGAAGTACAGATAGATTAAGTAACTCATTCAAGTAGTAAGTGGCTGAGCCAACTTCTGTACCTGGAAGTCTGGCCCTAAGACCCTGCTGTCTTAATCACTGTACCACGAGAACTTCTTTAATATAGGTGATGGTCAAAGGTGACAGCAGCAGCCTCCAAAGACTGAGTAGCTCCGAGAAGATTCTCTGTGGCCTGAGTCAGAGTAACAGAAATCAGTGGTGGAATCTTACCCCAAACTAAAGCAAAATGATCGATACATTTGGTGGACAATCTCTGGACCGCTTTTCCAGTTCATTAATATGCCCTTGTGATTTCTGAATCTCAGGCTCCAGAAGCAGGTCTTGCTGCCACCCTGATTTTTACTTCTATAGTTGCTGCCCTGTTGGTGCAGGGAGAAGGCTGGTGTCCCTGGCTGGGGAGGGCAAGTAAAGGAAAATGACGCGGTCTTGGAACAGACATCGGATTCCGGGAGGTGGGACTTGGAGTTAGGGAACAAGGTCACCAATCTGTGAGCATCCTCGAGAGAGAGAGGAAATGAGTCTTACACAGACACATATATGCAGAGCATTATTTTTACATAAAAGAGGGTGTTCTTGCAATTAGTGAAAAGCAAATGCATTTCAGAATATTAGATTCTGACTCTTCATACTTTGTCATCCTGAATTTTCTCATGTAGGAAATGCTATAAAAATATTATCACAGATTTTTTTAATGAAAAAGGAGCTTTTTCATACTTGAAAACTTTAGAAAGCATTCGTCTAGAGCAGTGGTCTCTAAACTCTTGAGAATTAGCTCTCTTTTCACAAAAAATGTTTTGAGCACTCTCCATAAATATGTATTTATTATAAACTATGTACAATAGTATTAAATATTATGTAATATTATATTCATAAAAATAGAAAACAAAAAAGATTGTTTTTAAAAGCAGAGAAATTTTAATTTTTTCCCCACATCCTTATGTCATCTTGCATACCCATAGGGGTACACGCACTCCACTTTGGAGACCAGAGTGGATTCTGGGAAGAGTAAAGGAGTCATTTTTTTCTTTAGGGATGATTTTAAAGTTGAATGAGCTGTTTTAAATCGAGATCCTAGTTCAGTTTACTTTAGTCCATTGGTTACCAGCTCAGCTTTTTCATTAGAAGGACCGAAGTGCAGGGCATGGTGAAGGGGAGACAGGGAACTATATAATCAATTAGCTGCTGAGTTGAGAGGAAAAGGGTTCCTCTTGGGGATTCACAGCCAGCACTGGACCCCTGGGGCTGGGGTGTGGATCTGAGGGGGCAGCCTTGCAAAGCCTCAGAGCAACTTTAGGATTTGTTTTCTGTTTAGGAGCCCAGAAGCAATGTTGTGCTGATTTGGGGGTGGTTTTCAATAGCTCATCCAGTTTCACTTTTCTCCCTCCTGTGGACCCAGGGAAGCGTCTAAATGTGGTTCCTGCACTCCTTATTGACACGCTCCCAAGGGCCCAAATGGTTGTGGAAAGTAATCTATTTGATAAAAAGACTCTCGGTTTCCTACTTTGGTGTCTTGGCCTGATTCCCTGGCAGAGTTTTCTGTCGCTGCTGCCTTCTCAAGACCTATGAAGACTCCCTGTTACCTAGCAGATCAAGTCCAGCTTCCTCAACTTGGCACCCAAGACTCCATTTTCTCCATCCAATTCATACGTTATGTGTCTTTCAACTTAAACCTCCCTTCAGGCAGACTGGTCTTCTTACAGCCTTCCCTAATACTACAGTACCCCCCGACCCCACCCCACCGGTGCACGTGTGCACGAGTGTGCTCGTGCGTGCACGCGCACACACACACACACACACACACACCAACACACACGCTTATTCTGTCTTTATGGCCTCAGGCTGTTTACTCCAAGTGGAAACCCGTTCTCGTTCTTCTCCATCAGCCAAAACACTACCTACTCTTCAGAAAGGAGATGAGTCCCACTTCCTGTATAAAGGCTTTACTAACTCACTGTTTCTCCAAATGTGGTCCTCAGACAGCCTACATCAGTATCACCTAAGATAGTTGTTATAAATCTGAATCCTTGGTTCTCACCTTAGAACTTGTGAACCGTAACTATGGGAGGCCCAGGAATCTGCATTTTGACAGGGTGCTTATGACGCGCCATGCAAGTTGAGGACCACTGTCATCTGGTAACTTGAGATGCAGCCCTCTCTTTCACCACAGAGTCCAGTTTTCTTTTCAGTTGAGACCTACAGAACAGGCATCTCCGAGTGTTCTACAGACTTCTCAGCTTCTGGGTCACTTTTAGGACTCTTCCAGAGAAACTGTGTTCCCATTGCTGCAATTCACTAAGGACCTGCACATCTGGAACATATGAGGGCTGCAGGCATCAAATGCAAGTCCTTTCAAATTATCTCTGTTGCCACTGACTGCACCCATACTGTGAAAGCGGGCTCCAAGGGCCAAACGGAGGGCAAACTGAGGGCTGAGGTGTGAGCGGAGCATCAGAGGTACAGTGCGCCTCCCCACAGTGGCAGGGGTGAATATGTTTTTCAGACCCTGGGGGCTGCCAAGAGGAGAGCTGAAGCAGCCATGGCAGTCCTCAGTAGGGTGGAGGAGAACCCCTATGTGTTCTCTGCTGGCTTTTCTCTTTTCTCCAGAGTTTCCCTTTCCCATCAGGGATCACTAGACATGAGCTAGGCTAGAAGATGAGGAGATAGTTCTGTAAACTGAATACTCCTAAGTCTCCCTCTGTTAACTGGACTAATAGTTCAAGTAAGTGCCCGGAATACCAGCTTCATCTTGGATTGAAAAAAAAATCCCCAGATGGAAGTAATTGTATTCATAAGCCCTTTGACTTTATAGAATGCCTTTTCCAGAAAGCTCGAATGAAGCAAAGCAGTCTGTGGCATAGCCTAGTTCATTCCTGGACTATCTCCATGTGTTTGGTAAAAGGGCAGCTTCTATAATTTTGTTGTCATTTTGCGTTTGGAGGATGGAGAAGCGTTGTGGATTGAAAAGGTCACATGGCATTAGCAGTGGACTGGGAATGTGATACTCAGCTTCCACTCCTGACTCCATCAGTGATTGCCAAACCGAGTCCGTAGACGAATGCCAGGATGGCTGCATAAGAAGCATTTGTGGAGTTAATTCAACATATAGAGTCTTGGACACTATTCCTCTAGAGATTCCAACTCAGTACGTCTGGGGTGAGGGGCAGGATGGGGGGAGCCAGGAACCTGTATTCTTCACAAGCGTTCCAGATGATTCTACTGCACTGCCAATCTGGGGAACCAATACTAAAGGCCAGATGACAACCACAATGCCCTCCTTCCCCCTCCCAGGAATGTCTTTGACTGAAAAACCTTTTTAATGTTTCTCATCTTGCCATCCACCCTCAAACTTCCCCAGGTCTCCCAGCTCAGGCCAAGAAACATGCCGAGTCTGCCAAGAACACACTGCTGACCTGGAAGGGAAACACGACCTCAGACAAGGAGAGAAAGGAAATCCTGGAAACTCTGGTCATGCTCTACTACACTCTGGGGGTGGCCTGGCTCCTACAGAGTTGATATCCTTCCCTTCCCAGCGGGGTCTGGAGATCAGGGCCAGGGGCCACGCATGCCACATGGGTCGTCTCGCACAGGGTAAGAGGTGAAACCGAGGCCTCGTAGCTCCATTCTGGCATCCAGGTCTTCCACAAGCCTCTGCTGTCCATCTAGAAAGTACGAATGTTCCTCCTGTGTCTAGTCATATGAGCTCTGAGTTAAGCCATGGGAGGGTTGTCACTGGGGACACATCCCCTGGCCAGCTGAAAGCTTTTGGAGCCTGTCCCGCTCCTCAGAGCACTCAAGACAGTGTTAGCAATGAGGACGCAGGTGATAGCGGTGGTGGCCATGTAGGAAGACAGAAAATGAATGGTAATTTAAAGCACTGTTTGTCAAAGTAGGCTGCACGTTGTAATCCCCTGGGGGAGCTTTCAGAATGATTGCTATTTGGGTCCCACCGCAGAGAGTTTGATTTAGTAGGCCTGGGGAGCATCTGTTCATGGAGATTTTTAAAAGCCCCAGGTGATTGTAACATACAGCCCCAAACCTCTGATTTAATGTACACATGATCATTTTAGTTTTTCTGAAATGCCGTTGAGAACACTGCCCATGAAACCAGAGGCCAAGCAAAATAGACAAAAGAAAGAGTTCTCCATATTTCCGGAGGGGAGCTGTTATATATGCCTCTCCTCAAAAAGCTTGTGATTTCGACAGCTCCTTTTGGTACCATCTCCACTTGAAAACTGTTCAGGGTCTTTCATGTTCATGAATAATCATAAGCCCTCTCTGAGCCCATGTGTCCCCAGTCTCTCCTCTCTAAACATCCCCCTCTCTACTTTTTTGGTTCTGATGCTCAGCTTGCAAAATCTGATACGTTTCCTTCCTCTCTTATGCCCTCAGTAGAGGGCTATTGAAAATGTGGGATAGAAGGATATTTGGGAATTAAGGGGATTTTCTTTCCTGCTATTTGCCTCTCGCCCAAAACCTGCTTTGCTTGGACTTTCTAAATGACCCAGAAAGTCCCTTTCAGCAGATTTAGTTCCTCTCTTTTACAGAAACCCACTTGGGAAAAATGAATAATTGTTGTCATGCAGTAGATGCCTCTAAGGAAATCCAGCGTAATTTACGGTTTCCGTTCACTCCAAATGCTCACCACCCATCCTAGCCCTGGACTGCAGCAATACCACAGGACACCCAGGGCCCTGTTCCTTTTCTGAAGAATGCTCCCTTCTTGACAGCATATATAGATGGAAAATAGAGAACACAGGGAAGGGTGCATTTTCAGATACTGCTTCGTTTTCCCAAGGGCCCCTTTTGTTTGCTTACCCACTGCTGCCCCTAATCAGCGTGGGGGGTTTGTGTACCTGGCATTCTCCTTGACTGTTTCACTGGCAGAGAGGCTTATTTCAACCTGCAGAAGTCAGAGAGAAACATGGAGGAGCTGAAAAAATCATATAAGGGAGGTGCTTCTGGATTACAGGCCTCAGAGAAAGACCTAACAATTGCTTTGGGCAGGTAAGATCTGGGCTTAGACAAGCTTGGACTTTTATGGCTAAGGCCTGGAATTACATGATTGTCTTGTACTCTCTATATAAAGGGAGAAAAATATCCAGAGCCAAAGACCCAGAGGCTCAAACGATAGTAAAAGAGGCTCGTATTTGCCAAACGCATACATCATGGTCTAAGCTTCGTGTGCTCTGTCCCATTTAATCCTTACAGCCACCACTGAGGTAGTTAGTGCAATAATTATGTCATTAGAGAGAGGGCAAAGAAACTGAGCTGAGGTTAAACAAACTATCCAAGGTGAAGCTTTTTTTTTTAATATATAAATTTTATTTATTTATTTTTGGCTGCGTTGGGTCTTCATTGCTGCGCACGGGCTTTCTCTAGTTGCGGCGAGCGGGGGCTATGCTTCACTGCAGTGCATGGGCTTCTCATTGCGGTGGCTTCTCTTGTTGTGGAGCACGGGCTCTAGGCACGCGGGCTTCAGTAGTTGTGGCATGTGGGCTCAGTAGTTGTGGCTCGTGGGCTCTAGAGCGCAGGCTCAGTAGTTGTGGTGCATGGACTTAGTTGCTCTGCGGCATGTGGGATTTTCCCGGACCAGGGATTGAACCCGTGTCCCCTGCATTGGCAGGCAGATTCTTAACCACTGCGCCACCGGGGAAGCCCCAAGGTGATAAGCTTTAAGTGTTGGATCTGAACTTGATCTGAACTTACAGACTGTTAGCCCTTCCTTGTGCCACCTCTCATACTTACGGTAAAATTCCTTTATTTTCTGAATTGCCACCTACTTTTGTCATCAAGTATGACAACTTAAAAGACGAGGAAGGAACAGTTAATGAAGACAGTTTATTGGAGGTCCGTGAGTTATACATAGCACATGCATTTTAAGGGAAAGTTGTGTTCCATATGGAAACAAAGTTCATGAAATTTGTTCAAGCCAGAATGAGACTTAACTGTTTCACAGTTGAGTTAGGGATCCTCTGAGAATCAGAATATTTAGATACGAGAGTGGGCCCATCAGATTATCAGAAGAAAAAAAAAGAATAATAAAAGGTTTATTATCCCCTAGAGTTTTCAAATATCTTCACATACTTAAAAGCAATCTGTTTCCAAAACTGTAAGCACTTGGCATGGTAGGGTAGGTGACGGAATGGTAAGGAAATGACATGAGTCATGCCTGCCTCCTCTAAAAAGCCATGAATCTAGAAGCCAAATGGGAAATGGCAGGGAGATGTCCGAACGTCCAGAGTTAAATATGGAATTAAGTCCATAGGCCCATAAATTAGAGTCTAGTGAATGTCTACTGCTGTCACACGGGGCAGTGACTAAGGTTTTTGTGCTCATGTGAAAGATAGCCTTGTTCCTCTTTCAGAATAAATTTGAGTGCATATTTCATTCGTCCATTCCACACTGTTGACCTGTTTTGTACATGCACTGTTCTAAGTGTTGGAACGTTTACTAAAGTATAACTACATCCTAGACACTGTCCTAAGTGCTTTACATAATTTATTTCACTCAGTCTTATACCACAAGCATATGAGGTAGGTATTTTTCTGTTTAATTTACAGATAAGAACATTAAGGCATGGAAAAATTAAGTAGTTCAGGGTGACAGAACTAATAGGTAGGAGAGCCAGCACTGTGTCGTCTGAATCCCTAGCTCACCTTCTATGACACACTGAGTTATGTCTGATACCCACCAAATATCTAGGAAGGGCAAATCCTTTTTCCCATTTGAAGGGTGGGGAAAATGAGGCCAGGTTGCTCAGGCAGGTCAGACAGCTTGGCTGATTATCTCCCTACAAGCTCTCGATGAAAGGCATTCTCATTCTATAACTTGTGCTCTTATGGTCAAGGGAAAGAGTGGTCTGATTGACAAAAAAAAGTTTTTGTGTGTGTGAAGAATTATCAGATAACATGCCTTATGTATTCTTTTGACTGAAAATTCTCATCTTCAGGGGAGGGAGAAACCTTCCAGCTTCAAATGAATTGTAACTATTGCAGAATGCTTTATATAAAATAATTTTATACACACACTTATATTTTTAATTCAACTTGGGAATACAAAGATGGGGGCATGGGGTAAGAGAGAAGAAATATTGATTGTGTATCTACTATATGTTAGGCAATTTTACATATTATTTTAAATCTAATCTTCATAACAGCCTTGTAATTTAGGTATTCTTAACCTTCTTTTATTTGGAAGGAAATAAAGACTCCTGGAGTTTGCCCATAAAGCTAATAACTGAGAAGCAGCTTTGAACTACTCATGTTCTTCTCTTTGTGTCTTGCTAACTCTAGAAAGAGAAACCTAAATGAATGCTTTTTTATTATCATTAAAAAATTATATTCCCCATTTGTTTTGGAAATTTGAAAGAACAGATATACATGAAGAAAATAAAAGTCAATTGTAATGTCACCACCCAGACATAACTGCTATGAACATTTCAGTTATTTCTCTCTCTCTTTCTATATATATATATATATATATATATATATATATTTAAATATAAATATATGTGTATATACACACATATATAAACACACAAATATATACATGTCAGGATTATATGTATATATTTAACATCTTTATTGGAGTATAATTGCCTTACAATGGTGTGTTAGTTTCTGCTTGACAACAAACTGAATCACCTATACATATACATATATCCCATATCTCCTCCCTCTTGTGTCTGCCTCCCACCCTCCCTATCGCACCCCTCTAGGTGGTCACAAAGCACCGAGCTGATCTCCCTGTGCCATGTGGCTGCTTCCCACCAGCTATCCATTTTTACATTTGGTAGTATATATAAGTCCATGCCACTCTCTCACTTCGTTCCAGCTTACCCGTCCGCCTCCCTGTATCCTCAAGTCCATTCTCTATGTCTGTGTCTTTATTCCTGTCCTGCTCCTACGTCCTTCAGAACAATTTTTTTTTGATTCCATATGTATGTGTTAGCATACATTATTTGTTTTTCTCTTTCTGACTTACTTCACTCTGTATGACAGACTCTAGGTCCATCCACCTCACTACAAATAACTCAATTTCGCTTCTTTTTATGGCTGCGTAATATTCCATTGTATATATGTGCCACATCTTCTTTATGCATTCATCTGTTGATGGACACTTAGGTTGCTTCCATGTCCTGGCTATTGTAAATAGAGCTGCAATGAACACTGTGGTACATGACTCTCTTTTTTTTGAAATTTTGATTTTTATTTTATTTTTTTATACAGCAGGCTCTTATTAGTTATCCATTGTATACATGTTAGTGTATATATGTCCATCCCAATCTCCCAATTCATCACACCGCCACCACCACCCTGCCACTTTCCCCCTTGGTGTCCATACGTTTGCTCTCTACATCTGTGTCTCAATTTCTGCCCTGCAAACCGATTTATCTGTATCATTGTTCTAGGTTCCATATATATGCGTTAATGTATGATATTTGTTTTTCTCTTTCTGGCTTACTTCACTCTGTATGACAGTCAAGAGATCCATCCACGTTTCTACAAATGACCCAATTTCGTTCCTTTTTATGGCTGAGTAATATTCCATTGTATATGTGTACCACATCTTCTTTATCCATTTGTCTGTTGATGGACATTTAGGTTGCTTCCATGACCTGGCTATTGTAAATAGTGCTGCAATGAACATTGGGGTGCATGTGTCTTTTTGAATTATGGTTTTCTCTGGGTATATGCCCAGTAGTGGGATTGCTGGGTCATATGGTAATTCTATTTTTAGTTTCTTAAGGAACCTCCATACTGTTCTCCATAGTGGCTGTGTCAAATTTGCATTCCCACCAACAGTGCAAGAGGGTTCCCATTTCTCCACACCCTCTCCAGCATTTGTTGTTTGTAGATTTTCTAATGATGCCCATTCTGACTGGTGTGAGGTGATACCTCATTGTAGTTTTGATTTGCATTTCTCTAATACTTACTGATGTTGAGCAGCTTTTCATGTGCTTCCTGGCCATCTGTATGTCTTCTTTAGAGAAATGTCTATTTAGGTCTTCTGCCCATTTTTGGACTGGGTTGTTTGTTTTTTTTAATATTGAGCTGCATGAGCTATTTATATATTTTGGAGATTAATCCTCTGTCCGTTGATTCATTTGCAAATATTTTCTCCCATTCTGAGGCTTGTCTTTTTGTCTTGTTTGTAGTTTCCTTTGCTTTGCAAAAGCTTTTAAGTTTCATTAGGTCCCATTTGTTTATTTTTGTTTTTACTTCCATTACTCTAGGAGGTGGATCAAAAAAGATCTTCCTGTGATTTATGTCAAAGAGTGTCCTTCCTATGTTTTCCTCTAAGAGTTTTATAGTGACCTGTCTTACATTTAGGTCTGGAATCCATTTTGAGTTTATTTTTGTGTATGGTATTAGGGAGTGTTCTAATTTCATTCTTTTACATGTAGCTGTCCAGTTTTTCCATCATCACTTATCACTTATCTCTTTTCTCCATTGTATATCCTTGCCTCCTTTGTCATACATTAGTTGAACATAGGTGTGTGTGTTTATCTCTGGGCTTTCTATCCTGTTGCATTGATCTATCCTGTTCCACTGTTTTTGTGCCAGTACCATATTGTCTTGATTACTGTAGATTTGTAGTATAGTCTGAAGTCAGGGAGTCTGATTCCTCCAGCTCTGTTTTTCTTTCTTATGACTGCTTTGGCTATTTGAGGTCTTTTGTGTTTCCATGCAAATTGTGAAATTTTTTGTTCTAGTTCTGTGAAAAATGCCATTGATAGTTTGATAGGGATTGCATTGAATCTGGAGATTGCTTTGGGTAGTATAGACAGTTTCACAATGTTGATTCTTCCAATCCAAGAACATGGTATATCTCTCCATCTGTTTGTATCATCTTTAATTTCTATCGTCAGTGTCTTATAGTTTTCTTCATACAGATCTTCTGTCTCCTTAGGTAGGTTTATTCCTAGGTATTTCATTCTTTTTGTTGCAATGGTAAATGGGAGTGTTTCCTTAATTTCTCTTTCAGATTTGTCATCATTAGTGTATAGGAATGCAAGAGATTTCTGTGCATTAATTTTGTATCCTGCAACTTTACCAAATTCATTGATTAGCTCTAGTAGTTTTCTGGTAGCATCTTTAGGATTCTCTATGTATGGTGTCATGTCATCTGCAAACAGTGACAGCTTTACTTCTTCTTTTCCGATTTGGATTCCTTTCATTTATCTTCTCTGATTGGTGTGGCTAAAACTTCCAAAACTATGTTGAATAATAGTGGTGAGAATGGACACCCTTGTTTTGTTCCTGATCCTAGAGGAAATGGTTTCAGCTTTTCAACATAGAGAATGATGTTGGCTCTGAGTTTCTCATATATGGCCTTTATCATGTTGAGGGACGTTCCCTCTATGCCTACTTTCTGCAGGGTTTTTTATCATAAATGGGTGTTGAATTTTGTCAAAAGCTTTTTCTGCATCTAATGAGATGGTCATATGATTTTTCTCCTTCAATTTGTTAATATGGTTTATCACATTGATTGATTTGCATATATTGAAGAATCCTTCCATTCCTGGGATAAACCCCACTTGATCATGTCGTATGATCCTTTTAATGTGCTGTTGGATTTTGTTTGCTAGTATTTTGTTGAGGATTTTCGTATCTATGTTCGTCAGTGATATTGGCCTGTAGTTTTCTTTCTTTGTGACATCTTTGTCTGGTTTTGGTATCAGGGTGATGGTGGCCTTGTAGAATGAGTTTGGGAGTGTTCTTCCCTCTGCTATAATTTGGAAGAGTTTTAGAAGGATAGGTGTTAGCTTTTCTCTAAATGTTTGATAGAATTCACCTGTGAAGCCATCTGGTCCTGGGTTTTTGTTTGTTGGAAGATTTTTAATCACAGTCTCAATTTCAGTGCTTGTGATTGGTCTGTTTATATTTTCTATTTATTCCTGGTTCAGTCTTGGAAGGTTGTGCTTTCTAAGAATTTGTCCATTTCTTCCAGGTTGTCCATTTTATTGGCATACAGTTGCATATAGTAGGCTCTTATGATCCTTTGTATTTCTGTGGTGTCAGCTGTAACTTCTCCTTTTTCATTTTATTGATTTGAGTCCTCTCCCTTTTTTTCTTGATGAGTCTGGCTAATGGTTTATCAATATTGTTTATCTTCTCAAAGAACCAGCTTTTAGTTTTATTGATCTTTGCTATTGTTTGCTTCATTTCCTTTTCATTTATTTCTGATCTGATATTTGTGATTTCTTTCCTTCTGCTAATGTTGGGTTTTTTTTGTTCTTTCTCTGATTGCTCTAAGTATAAGGATAGGTTGTTTATCTGAGATGTTTCTTGTTCTTGAAGTAGGATTGTATTGCTATAAACTTCCCTCTTAGAACTGCTTTTGCTCCATCCCATACATTTTGGGTCGTTGTGTTTTCTTTGTCATTTGTTTCTAGCTATTTTTTGATCTCCTCTTTGGTTTCTTCAGTGATCTCTTGGTTATTAAGTAGTGTATTGTTTAGCCTCCATGTGTTTGTATTTTTTACAGATTTTTTTCCTGTAATTGATATCTAGTCTCATAGGATTGTGGTCGGAAAAGATACTTGATATGATTTCAATTTTCTTAAAGTTACCAGGGCTTGATTTGTGACCCAAGATGTGATCTATCCTGGAGAATGTTCAATGAGCACTTGAGAAGAAAGTGTATTCTGTTGTTTTTGGATGGAATGTCCTATAAACATCAATTAAGTCCATCTTGTTTAATATATCATTTAAAGCTTGTGTTTCCTTATTTATTTTCATTTGGATCATCTGTCCATTGGTGAATGTGGGGTGTTAAAGTCTCCTACTATGATTGTGTTACTGTTGATTTCCCTTTTTATGGCTGTTAGCATTTGCCTTATATATTGAGGTGCTCCTATGTTGGGTGCATAAATATTTACAATCGTTATATCTTCTTCTTGGATTGATCCCTTGATCATTATGTAGTGTCCTTCTTTGTCTCTTGTAATAGTGTTTATTTTAAAGTCTATTTTGTCTGATATGAGAATTGCTACTCCAGGTTTCCTTTTTTTTTTTTTTTTTTTTTTGCTGTACTTGGGCCTCTCACTGCTGTGGCCTCTTCCGTCACGGAGCACAGGCTCCGGATGCGTAGGCTCAGCGGCCACGGCTCACGGGCCCAACCACTCCGCGGCATGTGGGATCTTCCCAGACCGGGGCACGAACCCGTGGCCCCTGCATCGGCAGGCGGACTCTCAACCACTGCGCCACCAGGGAAGCCCTCCAGGTTTCCTTTGATTTCCATTTGCATGGAATATCTTTTTCTATCCCCTCACTTTCAGTCTGCATGTGTCCCTAGGTCTGAAGTGGGTCTCTTGTAGACAGCATATATATGGGTCTTGTTTTTGTATCCATTCAGCCAGTCTGTGTATTTTGGTGGGAGCATTTAATCCATTTACATTTAAGGTAATTATTGATTTGTATGTTCCTATTACCATTTTCTTAATTGTTTAGGGTTTGTTCTTTGTTATTGTAGGTCTTTTCCTTCTCTTGTTTCCTGCCTAGGGAAGTTCCTTTAGCATTTGTTGTAAAGCTGGTGTGGTGGTGCTGAATTCTCTTAGCTTTTGCTTGTCTGTAAAGGTTTTAATTTCTCCATCAAATATGAATTAGATCCTTGCTGGGTAGAGTAATCTTGGTTGTAGGTTTTTCCCTTTTATCACTCTAAATATGTCCTGCCACTCCCTTCTGGCTTGCAGAGTTTCTGCTGAAAGATCAGCTGTTAACCTTATAGGGATTCCCTTGTATGTTATTTGTTGTTTTTCCCTTGCTGCTTTTCATATTTTTTCTTTGTATTTAATTTTTGATAGTTTGATTAATATGTGTCTTGGCATGTTTCTCCTTGGATTTATCCTGTATGGGACTCTCTGTGCTTCCTGGACTTGATTGACTGTTTCCTTTCCCATATTAGGGAAATTTTCAACTATCATCTCTTCAAATAATTTCTCAGTATCTTTGTTTTTCTCTTCTTCTTCTGGGACCCCTATAATTCGAATGTTGGTGTGTTTAATGTTGTCCCAGAGGTCTCTAAGACTGTCCTCAATTATTTTCATTCTTTTTTCTTTATTCTGCTCTGCAGTAGTTATTTCCACTATTTTATCTTCCAGGTCACTTATCATTCTTCTGCCTCAGTTATTCTGCTATTGATTCCTTCTAGAGAATATTTAATTTCATTTATTGTGTTGTTCATCATTGTTTGTTTGCTCTTTATTTCTTCTAGGTCCTTGTTAAACGTTTTTTGTATTTTCTCCATTCTATTTTCACGATTTTGCATCATCTTTAGTATCATTGCTCTGAATTATTTTTTAGGTAGACTATTTCCTCTTCATTTGTTTGGTCTGTTGGGTTTTTCCCTTGCTCCTTCATCTGCTGTGTGTTTCTCTGTCTTCTCATTTTGCTCAACTTATTGTGTTTGGGATCTCCTTTTTGCAGGCTGCAGGATCGTAGTTCCTGTTGTTTTTGGTGTCTGTCCCCAGTGGCTAAGGTTGGTTCAGTGGGTTGTGTAGGCTTCCTGGTGGAGGGGACTGGTTCCTGTGTTCTCGTGGATGAGGCTGGATCTTGTCTTTCTGTTGGGCAGGACCATGTCCAGTGGTGTGTTTTGGGGTGTCTGTGACCTTATTATGATTTTAGGCAGCCTCTCTGCTAATGGGTGGGGTTGTTTTTGTGTCTTGCTAGTTCTTTGGCATAGGGTGTCCAGCACTGTAGCTTGCTGGTTGTTGAGTGGAAGTGGGTCTTAGCGTTGAGAAGGAGATCTCTGGGAGAGCTTTTGCCATTTGATTTTATGTGGAGCCAGGAGGTCTTTGGTGGACCAATGTCCTGAACGTGGCTCTCCCACCTCAGAGGCACAGGCCTGACACCCGGCTGGTGCACCAAGACCCTGTCAGTCACACAGCTCAGAGGAAAAGGGAGAAGAAAAGAAAGAAGAAATAAAATAAAAAGAAAGTTGTTAAAATAAAAAATTTAAAAAATGTTACAAATAAAAAAAACCTAAAAATAATTTTAAAAAAAGAAGAAAGAAAGAGAGCAACCAAACCAAAAAACAAATCCACCAATGATAACAAGCGCTAAAAACTATACTAAAAAAAACCCCCCAAAAACGGACAGACAGAACCCTAGGACAAATGGTAAAAGCAAAGCTATCCAAACAAAATCACACAAAGAAGCATACCTATACACACTCACAAAAAGGGAAAAAGGAAAAAAAAATATATATCTACATTTAAAAATAGAAAGGAAGAGAGCAACCAAATCAATAAACATATCTACCAATGATAATAAACTCTAAATAGTAAACTAAGATAAACATAAATGCAGAAACCAGTCAGTCGCATACAGCAAACCCCAAGTCTACAGTTGCTCCCAAAGTCCACTGTGTCAATTTTGGGATGATTCATTGTCTATTGAGGTATTCCACAGATGCAGGTACCTCAGGTTGACTGTGGAGCTTTAATCCGCTGCTCCTGAGGCTGCTGGGAGGGATTTCCCTTTCTCTTCTGTGTTCACACAGCTCCCGGGGCTCAGCTTTGGATTTGGACCTGCCTCTGCATATAGGTCGCCTGAGGGCATCTGTTTCCACCCAGACAGGTCGGGGTTAAAGGAGCAGCTGATTCGGGGGCTCTGGCTCACTCAGGCGGTGGGGAGGGAGGGGTTAGGGAGGGGTACGGATGCGGGGCGAGCCCGTGGCGGCAGAGGCCAGTGTGACATTGCACCAGCCTGAGGCGCGCTGTGTGTTCTCCCGGGGAAGTTGTCCCTGGATCACGGGACCCTGGCAGTGGCGGGCTGCACAGGTTCCCCGGAAAGGGGGTGTGGGGAGTGACCTGTGCTCGCACACAGGCTTCTTGGTGGCGGCACCAGCAGCCTTAGCGTCTCATGCCCGTCTCTGGGGTCCGCGCTTTTAGCCGCGGCTCGCGCCCGTCTCTGGACTCATTTAAGCGGCGCTCGGAATCCCCTCTCCTCACGTACCCCAAAACAATGGTCTCTTGCCTCTTTTGGCAGCTCCAGACTTTTTCCCGGACTCCCTTCCAGCTAGCTGTGGCACACTAGCCCCATTCAGGCTGTGTTCACGCAGCCAACCCAGTTCTCTCCCTGGGATCCGACAGAAGCCCGAGCCTCGGCTCCCAGCCCCCGCCCGCCCCGGCGGGTCAGCAGACAAGCCTCTCGGACTGGTGAGTGCTGGTTGGCACCGATCCTCTGTGCGGTAATCTCCCCGCTTTGCTCTCCGCACCCCTGTGGCTGTGCTCTCCTCCGCGGCTCCGAAGCTTCCCCACTCCGCCACCCGCAGTCTCTGCCCGCGAAGGGGCTTCTAGTGTGTGGAAACCTTTCCTCCTTCACAGCTCCCTCCCAGAGGTACAGGTCCCATCCCTACTCTTTTGTCTCTGTTTCTTTTTTTTCTTTTGCCCTACCCAGGTACGTGGGGAATTTCTTGTCTTGGGAGGTCTGAGGTCTTCTGCCAGCATTCAGTAGGTGTTCTGCAGGAGTTGTTCCATATGTAGATGTATTTCTGATGTATTTGTGGGGAGGACGGTGATCTCCACGTCTTACTCCTCTGCCATCTTGAAGGTCTTACCAGGTTTATATTTTAAGTATAGTTTTATAACTGTAGTTTGAACTTAGCACATTAAATTTTTTCTCCACATTAGTCTAGAAAGGAAACAGGATTAGTGTCTGAAGTATCTTGTTGTATGGTGTGCCATGATTTACCATCCCCTTTTGGTGGGGGATTTACACTGTTTTCTCTATCCTCTCTCATTTTTAACTGAGGAGGAATAAACTAAACTAAATCAAACAAAGGAAAACCTCTGCTTTGGCCTAAAAGAGAGGCAGCCAGAGGTAATAAAATTTTATTTTGATTTTCGAAAGTGTTTGTTTATGGGTAAATTATCGCATGTTATGAACTGCCATAAGCCATTTTTTCCCTTTGCTTTTTAATAAAATTAGACTATAGCATAATATATTAATGGGTTTGATGAATGGTAGTCAGTGGAATCTGGTGGGTAAAATGCAGGTTAGTAGGAGTTTGTTTACAACAAGGCTAGGTTTTGAGCCAGCCACTCACATGATTGGCCTATGAAGACCAAATCGTTTAGTTCTTAGAATCGGTTCCTTGTGCATCTGCAAAGCAAGTGGCCTCTCTGTGACTTTCCATTCTTGTCCCTCTTCTTATAGAGCCTCCTTGACCAACCGCAGGTTAAACCTAGCTCTGGCATACTTTGAAAAGGCAGTTGACAATGTTATTGCTGCTAAGGGTGATAGGACATCAGATCTGGTTGGTCTTTACGAGGAAATTGCTCAGATCGAGCAGCTGAGGAGGAACCATGACCAGGCCATCCAGTACTTGCAGCAGGTAGGTGGGTTGGCTGAAGCCCCGGCCAGGTGGGCTTGTTTGGCAGGTGGGCTTGTTTGGCCCCAGGCCCAGTTCCCAGGGCCAGGGACGCTTGGGCTTCTCAGAACAGGGGATGGGATTGATTTTCCTCCAGATCCACACAACAGACCTTCCTCAACTTTAAATGACCTGGACAGAGAACAACGACTCACAGTGGGCCTATCTGCTGTGTGACCTGATTTAAGACAGCATTTCCCCTACCAGGCTTCCCTCACCTCTATCTGTACTGGGAAGAGGGAGCTGAGAAAGTCTACTCCAGGGAAAAAAGCCATAGGGGCAACTGAACTTAAGTCTTTAGCAAATGCAAAGGACTTTTTTTTTTTTTTTTTTTTTTTGTGGTACACGGGCTTCTCACTGTTGTGGCCTCTCCCATTGCGGAGCACAGGCTTCGGACACGCAGACTCAGCGGCCATGGCTCACGGGCCCAGCCGCTCCGCGGCATGTTGGATCTTCCTGGACCGGGGCACGAACCCATGTCCCCTGCATTGGCAGGCAGACTCTCAACCACTGTGCCAGCAGGGAAGCCCACAAAGGACTTTTTAAATGAAAATTTATGATATTTCGGTGCAATGCCGTCATTTGTCCTTTAAACTAGTCTAGCTGGTTGTATCTCAAAGTTTATGGTTAAACCACCATAAGTGTGTTTTGCTTGTACGTAAGTAATTTGACAAATGCAGAGCCTGTGTGTTCCCTGCGCCACCAGGGAACCCTAGACTTTTTTTTGATACTGAACCTTTGAGAGGCTGAGCTAAAGTTATGACTTTATTTTTGCTATGAAATATAATAAAAGTAATCATAGCTAACATTTACTGAGAATTTACCATGCGAAGGGTACTGTGCCCAGTGTTTTACATGCACCATCTCATTTAATCTTTCCCAAACCCTAATCAATGGAAACTAAATATTCCTTCTACATATGAAGGTAAAATTACTTGCTCAAGGCTCACAGCTAGGAAGTAGCAGAGCTGGGACTCAAACTCATCTCTCACATAACTCTATGATTATATACATATCAGCTTTCAGTCAACTAACAATTCTATGAGAGCTACTATAAAATCCCAGTGAAACCCTGTCATTTGGGTACTTACCTTGTCGTGATTTTCTCTATTCCAGGCCTATTCTATCTGTGTTTCTTTGTTCACTGAAGTCAGCCCCCAAGCTGCAGAGGCGAGCACGTTACTAACCAAGGCTTATGCCATGTCTGAAGAGGCCCAACACAGCGGTAAGTAGAAGAGGTGGTTTTGCAGATATTAACATTTCCTGGTCACAGGAGGGAAGCACATTGGCAAATGGAATGGTCTATCTATCAGTATGGACAGATTATAAGTAGCTATTCGTGTCTGTGATGGAAAGATAAGACTGGATACCATTTTGTAGGAAGTCCTTTATGCATGAATTTAGGCACAACATATCTCCTCAAATTAGTTGGAACATCAAAACCAGTAAGATTGGCGGGCTTCCCTGGTGGTGCAGTGGTTGAGAGTCCGCCTGCCGATGCAGGGGACGTGGGTTCGTGCCCCGGTCCGGGAAGATCCCACATGCCACGGAGCGGCTGGGCCCGTGAGCCATGGCCGCTGGGCCTGCGCGTCCGGAGCCTGTGCTCTGCAACAGGAGAGGCCACAACAGTGAGAGGCCCGCGTACCGCAAAAAAAAAAAAAACAAAACAGTAAGATCAACTGATTTCCATTTCCTTTATTCCCTTAGAGTCTCAGCAAAACTCACCTGCATAAAGAGTAGAAATCCTACATGCTATGAATGTGACCTGAGGTGTCTCACTTAGTGAGGAGATCCAGTGATAAAAGAGAAAAACATTGGCTCCTCTCCTCACCTTCCTCCACTCTCAACCTCCTGGACTCTTCCTCTGGCTTATAAGAGAGAATGTTTGTAGCAGCTAGAATTTTCTTGATTTCTATTCAAAAGTGAGGTACTGGGGATTCTAGAGGAAAGCCAAGTCATGAACTCATCCAACAGTAGTCCTTCCTTAGGCAGAGTCATCCTTTTCAAAGTGGGTAGCTTTGGGAGAGACGCAAAGGAACTGGTAAGGGAGGACACTGTCCCATGCTCACCTGGCTTGATCCACTTAATGGACACTAATGTATTCAGTGGTTTATCAGGAGGAGTTTGGGATTTGTAAAGAATGTAACTTAAATATTTTTTAAATGTTGATTTTCTCTGCTTATAAAAGTAATCCATTTTGGTGGACATTATTTTCCAGTCATATATGAGAAAAAGAGAGAGAGAGGAAAAGTGTGTGTGTGTGTGTGTGTGTGTGTGTGTGTGTATGTGTGTGTGGGGGGGGGAGGGAAGGAGGGAGGATATTATAGGGAAAGTTTTGTGTCCTACTTTTTTCCACTCTTGTATTTCCCCATGTTATTAAATAAACTTTTGTTTTTTAGTTTTCAGAAGTTATTTGGACATTTTGAATATTGTTTACTTTAGCATGAATGTTAATTGAAGCTTCTTATTCTGTGTTTTCTTGCTAATCATCTTGCTCATTTAAAAAATGTCCCTGTGTATACTCACAGTATTTGTGCTCCATCTATATATTTGATTTTTAAAAAATTGGTGGGAATGTAAATTGATACAACCACTATGGAGAACAGTATGGAGGTTCCTTAAAAAACTAAAAATAGAACTACCATATGACCCAGCAATCCCACTAGTGGGCATACGCCCTGAGAAAAGCATAATTCAAAAAGAGTCATGTACGACAATGTTCATTGCAGGTCTATTTACAATAGCCAGGGCATGGAACCAACTTACATGTCCACAGACAGATGAATGGATAAAGAAGATGTGGCACATATATGCAGTGGAATATTAGCCATAAAAAGAAATGAAATTGAGTTATTTGTAGTGAGGTGGATGGACCTAGAATCTGTCATACAAAGTGAAGTAAGTCAAAGAGAAAAACAAATACCATATGCTAACACATATATATGGAATCTAAAAAAATTCCATGAATGAATTTTTGGATTCATTCTGATGAACCTAGTGTCAGGGCAGGAATAAAGATGTAGACATAGAGAGTGCACTGAAGGACATGGCGGGGAGGGGGAAGCTGGAGCAAAGTGAGAATAGCATCGACACATATACACTACCAAATGTAAAACAGTTAGCTAGTGGGAAGCAGCAGCATAGCACAGGGAGATCAACTCGGTGCTTTGCTATACCTAGAGAGGTGGGATGGGGAGTGTGGGAGGGAGGCTCAGCGGGGAGGGGATGTGGGGTTGTATGTGTGCATGTGGCTGATTCACTTTGTTGTGTGACAGAGACTTACACAGTATTGTGAAGCAATTACACTCCAATAAAGATCTATTACAAAAAATACAAAAAAAATTAGTTATGGTTATTAAGAAATTTAATCTATTTGTGAATATGTAAAATTTGTTTTTTATGAGAAAAAGTTTATGATTATAGAGATAGGAGATTCCAAGGCCACCTTATTCTTTTCTTGGATACTAATTTTTAACTTTAAGGAAAATCTGGATTGTCACCTCCTAGCATCCACTGAATTCCAGATGGATTAATATTTTTTACATCAAAACTAAAAAATATATAAATTAGCCAGAAGAAAGTACAGTACTGGAATGAAGTTGTACTGAAGTTAAAAATTGGAGGAAAGAACTCTCTGAGCACAAAAGATATACCAGAAAAGAAGAGATTGATAGGTTTAATTATAAAAAGACCTAAGACTTGTGCCTGTCATGAAATACCATAAATAAAATAAAAAACAAACTCAACCAAGATGAACAGATAACCCAAATAGACCCTAATTATTAAAAAAAAAAAAAAAAAAGGATTTGTAGTTAACTTTCTGAGAAGGAAATCTCCAAGCCCAGATGATTTCACTGGGTAATTCTACTTAACATTTAAAGAAGAAATAACACCCATCCTACATAATCTTTTCATAAAATTGAGGAAGAGGGATTACTTCCCAACTCATCTTATGAGGCCAGCATCACCCTGATAACAAAATCAGGCAAAGACACTGGAAGAAAAGACAAAACCAAAACAAAAAAACCAACTATAGACCAATACCTTTCATGCACATAGATGTAAAAAATCCTCAACAAAATATATAGCAATATATAAAAAAAGAATAATACACCATGATCAAGTGAGGTTTTTTCCTTGAGAATGTCAGGCTGGTTCAGTCTTCAAACCTGAATCTTGCCAATTGATGCAGAAAAAGCATGTGACGGAATTTAACATCCTTTCATGATGGAAGGGGAACTTCCTCAATCTGACAAAAGGCCTGTACAAAAAACCTACAGCTAACATCATGTTTAACGGTAAGAGTGAATGCGTTCCTTAAGAACAAGGGGAAGATGTTCACTCGCTACTCTTACTCAACATAGTACTGGAAGTCTTAGCCAGTGTAATAGGCAAGAAAAAGACATACAGCTTAGAAGAAATAAAATGGTCTCTATTTGTAGATAACTTGACTGGCCAAGGAATCTAGAATTCCGGGGAATCTACAAATCTCCTAGATCTAGTAAGTGAGTTTAAGCTTCGCAAGGTCATAGGGTACAAGATCAACACACAAAAACCAGTCATATTTCTATATTAGCAAGGTACAACTGGAAACCAAAATTTTTAAAGATATCATTTACAATAGTCCCCTCCTCCCAAGTGAAACACTTAGGTATAAATCTAACAAAATATATACAGGATCTATGTCCTGAAAACTACAAAATCCTGACCAAAGAGGTCAGAGATGACCTAAATAAATGGAGACACACTGTGTTCTTGGATTGGAAGACTCAATATAGTAAAGAGGTCAGTTCTTCCCAAATCAGTCAATGGATTTAATGCAATTATGATCAAAATCCCAGCAGCAATTTTTGTAAATATAGACAAGCCAACTCTAAAATTTATATGGAAAAGCAAAGAAACCAAGAAGCTAAAGCAATTTTTAAAAATAATACAGTTGGAGAGAATCACACCACTTGATTTTAAGACTTCCTCTAAAGCAACAATTAGCAAGAGTGGTATTGGTGAAGAGATAGACAGAAGTCAGAATCACTGGAACACAAGGAGAGTCTAGAAATAGACTTAATTAATTAATGGCCAATTAATTTTTGACAAAGGTGCAAAAGCAATTCAATGTGTAAATGATAGTCTTTTCAGCAGATAGTATTGGAACAATTGGCATCCACCCGCCAAAAAACCCCCCAAAACACTCTCATATTGTACATAAACATTAACTCAAAATGAATCATTGTCCTAAATGTAAGAGCTAAAATTTACGTTTACTTTACAATAATCAAGAAATAATATATAACAGCAAAGATGCCAATTTTCTTCTATCAAATTGTCAGCATTTTAAAAAGGGTAACATTTGTGATTGATGAGAACAATTTGATTACAAACTCCCTGAAGGGCAATTTGGCAGGATGTCACACATCTTACAGCTATATATATTTTAAAACTGTAATGAGATCAAGCTTTCCCCCATCCTATGTAAAAATTTTAAAAATTTGAAAATATCTAGCTTTTGCCAGACAGTGGGTAAACAGGTCTGCTCATTCGTAGCTGGTGGGAGTGCTGATGTAAACTGATATGAAATTGGGGGACCAATTTGATATATCTAGTAAAATTGAAAAGGAAACATGTATAAGGATGTTCACTGTGGCAGTATTTGTAATTGTGAAAAATTAGAAACAACCTTATCAATAAATGAAAGGAAAATTTGGTATATTAACTGATCGAATTTTGTAATGTTTAAAAGGGCTAGATTTGGGGAGTTCCTGCTGGCCTAGTGGTTAGGATTCCAGGCTTTACTGCCATGGCCCGGGTTCAATCCCTGGTCGGGGAACTGAGATCTCACAAGCCATGCAGCGTGGCTAAAATAAAATAAAATAAAAGGACCAGACTTTTTAAATAAAGAGAAGGTTAATTTTAAAAAACAGCATTAAGGAAAAAATAACTTGCATTTTTAGGACACAGAAAATACTACTGTTTATAGTTACATATATGTAAACATGAAAAATGAACTGCAGAGTAAATAGAACTGCATCAAAGTGTACATCAAAATGTAAACAGAGGCAGAGACTTCTGGCTGTGGCTTTGTAAAGAGGTCTGTATACACTCTCAACATACACAGCAAACGTACACACACAGACACAAACTAAATAAAATGATCAAAAACACCCATTTCAGGGCACTGGAAATAGATAAGCAACAAACAGATTGCAAATCATTCTCAAAAAACCGTTAGAGCTTTAGATAAAGAGAGAGTCTTTCTGGCATCTTGCGTGGGGCTACTCCTGTCCATCCACTGCCCCAGCTTAGTCCTTGAGAATAGCAATTTTATCAGCATGGAACTAGCCAAGAGCACCAGCAGCTTTGCTGGCAGAGGAGGCTGCTGACTCAGTTTAGAGCAAGGGGCAAAAACCTACAGATTTATCAGATAATAGTGGCCAACTTAGTAGGAAATGAATTGGGGATCGCGTGATATTTGTTAGCCTGAATTTGCTGTAGTGGTTGGTGTCAGTCTCAGGCCAGTCATAAATTTTAACCAGAGGAACCTTGAAATGAGAGAGCCATAGAAAGGCTAGATGAGCTTTCCAGCATCCCTGGCCGACTGGGAAACCACATACACATGCAGGGGACACTGGAGAGTCCAGCAGAAAGTAACAAGCAAAGGAGACTTGAAATGTGGCAGAGCTTTAAATGTACCCCCCAGTCTACATACAGGTCACTTAATGTTTTACCAGCTGTTTGGGCATCTGTTAGCCCAGTCAAGTTGACACAAAAGTAACCATCACAAATACACTCCTTGTCAACTTGATACCTGTATGCATCTCCTTAAACATAATCTCCAAATAAAGACAATAACAAGGTCGTAATTCCACCTGACATGATACAACTATCCTGGGTACAACTGAAAACGCATGAATCCCTTCCCCCAGAAGAGGAGGTAAAGGCCTTCAAGGATGTTTACTCATCTTCTGGTATCCCATAACCTGAAAGCTATGCTGTAAAATTAATGGTCCTTAAATGCTGATATAAAGTTAATACATCTTATGTAACATGATGAAATAAACTAGCAAAGAAAGCAAAGATATTTGCTTAATATACACACACACACACACACACACACACACACACAAACATATTTATAAAATAAGGAGGAAATGCTCATTACAATTATAGTCCTCATTTCTGTAACTGGTTATGTGGTCTTAGCTGGTATTTATAACTACCCTTTTCTGCTACCCATTCTATTTTCCTCTTGTTTTATTAGTAATGGTTCTTTACCTGGTGGGGTGGTCCAAACCTTCATTCCTGAACTAATCTGGCCTGGACTGGGATGTTGTAGTTTTCCATTGACCTTAATCACAGGACATAGTAATACTAAGAGAAGCCCTAAGGGATCTCCTGTATTCCAGACATACTCTTCTTTACCTCCATTGTGGAATACTACTCCAGTTCTTCTTAGTGGTCAGGATCAATCACCCCATTCAGCACAGTAACTCCTTTCCTTGTCTGTTGACTCAAAAGGCATGAGGAACCCCAAATGGCCAGGTAGCAGTCTTAACTTCCAGTTCAATGGAATCATTGTTGTATCTCCTGGTGGAAGCACTCCTCCCTCTGGAACTAAGACCTCTAGGCCAGCAGAGCATAAAGTTATGGGAACAGGAAGAAAAATTTTGCTAGTGGGTCACTAGGGGTTATAGTGGCACTACTCGTAGTTCCACCCCTTGATCCCTAGACCTGTGAATCCTGGCTACTGGAGAAACAGTACCATATACTGGATGCTGATTCAGAGAATATACAGCGTTCTGGAGAAGCTTGACCCCGCCTTGCAAAGTATTGCCACCTAGCTGACACCGTAACTGAGTCTTCAAAAGGCATTCCACTGTTCCATGAAGACAGCTACTTTAGGATGGTGGGTAACCATCCTAAAGTGGTGAATTCCATGAGCCTGGGCCCACTGCCACACTTTGCTGTGAAGTGAGCTCCTTGGTCTGAAGCAGTATTGTGTGGAATACCATGATGGTGAATAAGGTATCCTATAAGTCCACAGATGGTGGTTTTGGCAGAAGCGTTGCATGCAGGAAATACAAATCTGCATCCAGTGTAGATACCTGCAGGGGCAGGACAAAACACTGCCCCTTCCATGATGGAAGTAGTCCAATGTAACCAACCTGCTACTAGGTAGATAGCTGATCACCTGGGGAATGCTGCCATACTGTGTTGGTCTCTGTGCTGGCAGATTGGACACTCAACAGTGGCCATAACCAGGCTGGCCTTGGTGAGTGGGAGTCCAAGTTGTTGAGCCCACTCCTGGTACCAAAATCTGTGTTAGAGTTCTCCAGAAAAACATAACCAACAGTATATATATAGAGAGATATAAAAGAGGAGCTTTGGGCTTCCCTGGTGGCGCAGTGGTTGAGAGTCCGCCTGCCGATGCAGGGGACACGGGTTTGTGCCCCAGTCTGGGAAGATCCCACATGCCGCGGAGCGGCTGGGCCCGTGAGCCATGGCCACTGAGCCTGCGCGTCCGGAGCCTGTGCTCCGCAATGGGAGAGGCCACAACAGTGAGAGGCCCACGTACCGCAAAAAAAAAAAAAAAAAAGAGAAGAGCTTTATTATAGAAATTGGCTCATATGTGGTTATGGAGAATGAGAAGTACCACAATCTGATGTCTGCAAGCTGAAGAACAAGGAATGCTGGTGGTGTAATTTAGTCTGAGTCTGAAGGCCTGAGAACCAGGGGAGCTGATGGTGTAAATCTCAGTCTGAGGCCAAAGGCCTGAGAACTGGGGGACGTGGGGGCCACTGACGTAAGTCTTGGCGCACAAAGGCCCAAAGGGCAGGAGTAGATGGATTTCTCAGCTCAAGAAAAGAAAGAGACAAATCGCTTTTCCTTTGCCCTTTTTTGACTCTATTCAGACCCTTAATGGATTGGATAATTCCTGCCTATGTTAGTAAGGGTAGATCTTCTTTACTCAGTATACTAATTTAAATGCTAATATCTTCCAGAAATATCTTCACAGACACACCAGAAATTATTCTTTACCAGCCTATCTGGGATCCCTTAGCGCAGTCAGATTGACACACAAAATTAACCATTGTAAGTACCTATTTGGGGGCAGGGTTATATTGGAAATCTCTGTATTTTTCGCTCAATTTTGCTGTGAATGTAAAACTGCTCTAAAAAGTCTATTAATCAAAAAAACAAAAACAAAAAACAAACAAAACACCCAGAAACAAACGCACACACAAATAACACCAGAGCAAAGACATTAGCCTCCAAGCTCCTTGGGGGAGACAGATTCTGTAGTTTAAAAACAAAACAAAACAAAATCCCATAAAGATGTATCAGAATCTGTGATTGCTCCTATATATTATCTAAAATGTACAGTTGTCAGCAAAAAAGGGACAATACAAGGAGGCAGGAACCTGTGACTCAGAAAAATTGACTCTAGGGAATTCCCTGGTGGCAGTCCAGTGGTTAGGACCCGTGCTTTCACTGCTGAGGGCCTGGGTTCAATCCCTGGTCAGGGAACTAAGATCCTGCAAGCCTAGCAGCACAGCCAAAAAAACTAAAGAAATAAAAATAAAGAAAAGAAAAGAAAAAAAAAAAGAGGTTGACTGTAAGTGGGCTGGATGTTGGATTTAGCAAAATCTTCAAAGCAGCTATCATAAATATGTTCAAAGAATTAAAGGGAACTGTTCAAAGAAGTAAAAGAAAATATTATGAAAATCACTTAGTAAATAGGAAATCTCAATAGAGAAATATAAACTACTTTTAAAAATCAGCTAAAATGGAAATTCTAGAATTTTAAAATATAGTAACTGAATGAAAAATGTGTTAATGATCACATCAGATTTGAGATGGCAGAAAAGATAGAGATAGCTCAAAAGTAGGTCACTAGAGATGATCCAATCCAAAGAACAGAGATAGGAGATATTGAAGAGAAACGAACAGAGCATAAGAGGTCTGTGGGACAATAGCAGATGTACCAACACTCACGTAATGAGAGCTGCAATAGGAGAGGAGAAAGAATGAGGCAGAGAAGCATCTAAAGAAATAATGGCCCCAGAGTTCCCAAATTTGATAAAAATGTTATCCACAGATTCAGAAGTCTCAGTGCCAAGTAAGGTAAGCACAAAGAAAACCATAATTAGACACAAAGTCAAATTGCTGAATGACAAAGAGAAAATCTTAAAAGCAGCAGTGGAAAAACAACTCCGTACAGGGGAACAACAATAGGATTAGTGGTTGATTTTTCATCAGATAAATGAAGGCTAGAAGGCAGTGGAATAATATGTTCAAAATACTGCAATAGAATTCAACCAAGAATTGTACATCCAGCAGAACTATCCTTCAAAGATGAAGGTGAGATAAAGATATTTCCTGATTAACAGAAACAGGATTTGTTGGTAGCAGTCTTGCCCTGAAAGAAATACTAAAGGAAGCCATTAGGCTGAAAGAAAATGACAGCAGATGGTAACTCAAATCCACAGAAAGGAATGGAATTGGAACTAATAAGTATGCGGATAAACATAGTAGATTGTATACACATACACAAATATTCACCAACTTGTGAATGTGTAAATAAAATGTGATATATCCATATGATAGAAAACTACTCATCAATAAAAAGGAGTAAAACTAATTCATGCAACAACATGGATGAACCTCAAAAACAGTATGCTACATGAAAGAATCCAGCCTGAAAAGACTATATATTGTGTGATCACATCATGTATCATGATTATGTAACTATATAAATTTACTAAAACCTTATCAGACTGTATAATTACAATGGGTGAATGTGTGGTATACAAATTATACCTTAATACAGTGGTTAAAAAAAAATGTTAGTGCCTGTTCCTGAGTGATGTGTATGGAGATAATGTTCATTTTCTTTTTGCTTCTCTGCATTTTCTAGATTGATTACATAAACATCTATTATGTTTGGAATAAAAGACAACATGAGCAGTAAATTTTTAAACAATAAAAGCTGTATATTTAAAGTTCTTTGAAAATCAAAACTCACCCTCTCTCTCCACACACACATACACTGAACAGAAACCCCAGTAAGCAGTAATCGCCATCAGATTTTAATTTAGCTAAAAACATAGTCTTGCGTTGCACTTGGGAGTTTAATATGATGGTTACTTTAGGTCTCAGGATAAGACAGTTCAGACATAAGCTTTCTTTTCCTACAGAAAATCCACGCATTTCATCAAGAGAATAAAATCAGAACATCATCTGATATGCCATCAAGTTATATCTCAGACTTTTTGAGGCTTTTATGAGTGCTGGAAAGAGGACAGGCATGGGCTTTAAGCATGCAGTTGTCTAATTAATTTAGCTGAAGCTGAAATTAGACACTTGTAAAGGCTAGCCTATTGCCTTAAATAATTGTTTCCCTTTTTTGCAGATGCTGTTGAGATATATTTTATAAAAAGCATCACTGCATATCAAACAACATTAGGCCCAGAGGATTATGAAACACTGACGACCATTGAAGAATTTTGCAAATGGCTTGTTCAAAATGGGGAAAAACAGGTAAATGTTATCAACTAATAAATGTAATTGCTAGATTGTTTATTAGATTGGGACAGCCTTTTTCATCTCATAATTCAGAAACTGGAGCTCAGAGAAGGCTCAGGAAAAGCCAGCAATAAAAATAGGGCTGGTGCAGCTTGCAATATTAGTAAAGAAAAAGAAGTATTTTTCTTGTATCTTGAAACAGGAGGTCCTTCAAATCCTGGACACATATAATCTCTGGTCCTGTAAATTTAATATTTTAAGTCAAAATTGGCTTTTATCTTTGGATATAGCTGATAGTTTCTTTTTATTTTTACATCTTTATTGGAGTATAACTGCTTTACAATGGTGTGTTAGTTTCTGCTTTATAACAAAGTGAATCAGTTATACATATACATATGTTCCCATATCTCTTCCCTCTTGCGTCTCCCTCCCTCCCACCCTCCCTATCCCACCCCTCCAGGCGGTCACAAAGCACCGAGCTGATCTCCCTGTGCTATGCGGCTGCTTCCCACTAGCTATCTATTTTATGTTTGGTAGTGTATATATGTCCATGCCTCTCTCTCGCTTTGTCACACCCCCTCCCCATATCCTCAAATCCATTCTCTAGTAGGTCTGTGTCTTTATTCCTGTCTTACCCCTAGGTTCTTCATGACATTTTTTTTTCTTAAATTCCATATATATGTGTTAGCATACGGTATTTGTCTTTCTCTTTCTGACTTACTTCACTCTGTATGACAGACTCTAGGTCCATCCACCTCAATACAAATAACTCAATTTCATTTCCTTTTATGGCTGAGTAATATTCCATTGTATATATGTGCCACATCTTCTTTATCCATTCATCTGATGATGGACACTTAGGTTGTTTCCATCTCGGGGCTATTGTAAATAGAGCTGCAATGAACATTTTGGTACATGACTCTTTTTGAATTATGGTTTTCTCAGGGTATATGCCCAGTAGTGGGATTGCTGGGTCATATGGTAGGTCTATTTGTAGTTTTTTAAGGAACCTCCATACTGTTCTCCATAGTGGCTGTACCAATTCATTTTTCTCTTGATATATTATTTCCTTCTCAGTTTTCGGTCTTGAATTCTTTATTAATCAAACTTTTGTTTTCACATTAAAAAAACAGTTAGAGAAAATGCTTTTGATTGCTGACCTTTTACTTAGAAGTCCCATGAGTCTAAACTGTTACTCCAAAACTCAAAAACTTTATGTACTGAGTTCAGCATGAAGGCAATGAAGACCTTTATTCGTCATGAGATCCCATGTGACTTTGACCTGACCAAGCCAACTTTATTCTTCCTCAGGCATGTGAGAAACAGGTGTGGATCTGACATGGTTTTGTTGGCCATGTGAAAACCAGTTTAAGAGTAAGTTTCTAGACACTTAATAAGTAAGAATTTTTTTTCAAGGAATGAAGAAAAAGCTTTTTTTATTCCACATTTGAACTTTTTTTTTTTTTTTTTTGCGCTACGTGCGCCTCTCACTGTTGTGGCCTCTCCCGTTGCGGAGCACAGGCTCCGGGCGCACAGGCTCAGCGGCCATGGCTCATGGGCCCAGCCGCTCCGTGGCATGTGGGATCTTCCCGGACCAGGGCACGAACCCGTGTCCCCTGCATCGGCAGGCGGACTCTCAACCACTGCACCACCAGGGAAGCCCGACATTTGAACATTTTTGTAAATGATGACATTTTCTTTAGTTCTATTTTAATTGCCACTTGTAGAGGCAAAAAACCTTGTGGTGGTTTGTGACTTTTTTTTTTTTTACAGTGGCTGCAATATTTTCTGTTGGTTCCAAAGATTAATGTAAAGCCACAGATTGACCTAATATTTTAATTTAGTTTCCAAGAAAGTACTTGGCCAGAATCTCATAGCTTATCCTTGTTATGTTCTGATACAGTGAACATCTTGGCTCTGTGATAAGACACCAGTACCAATGCCTGACAGCTGTCTGCTTCTAACCGAGTGTACCAAGCTCCTAGGCAGAGATGCAGAAGAGTCTTGAGTGCCAGGTGGCTCTGAATCTAAACCACAAGCAGGACTGTGGACAGGTCACCTTTACTACTAAGAAACACGCTCCATGAGGACAAGGGTTTTGTCTGTTTTGTTCACTGCAATGTCCCTAGTGCCTGAAACAGTAACTGGCACATAGTAGGTACTCAATAACTATTGAGTTACTTTGCTGAATTTTATAACACATTTCCTGTGGGATAATTCCATTTTAAAAGGAGCTTTTTCTCCCAACCTCAAGCCTGAGATGAGATTCTCAGCCTGTTCTAGAGGACCATAACAGAAACTCAGATGATTTGGGAATTGTGTTCCCATGAAATATAACATTTTTTTTCAAACAGAGATTTAATCTGCCACTGATAAAAAATAAACAGGATCCATTGGCCAGAACTGCCATCTTCCAGTAATTCCTAAAACGGTGAACACAAAGGGAAAGAGGAGAGGCATCCACTATATGTTCTCTAGGCCTTTTAGAAAACATGGAGTTATTTCTTTGGCCATATCCTTGGGGATCTACAGGAAAGGTGATCTTGTATACAGTAAGGGAATGGGCATTGTTCAAAAAGGAATGCCCAGAAATGTTACCGTGGCAAAATTGGAAAGGTCTACAGTGTTACCCAGCTTGCCGTTGGCATTGTTATAAACAAACAAGTTAAGGGTAATCCTCTTGTGAAGAGGATTAATGTACATATTGAGCATATTAAGCACTCTAAGGGCCGAGATAAATTCCTGAAATGCATGAAAGATCAGAAAAAGAAGGAAGCCAAAGAGAAAGTTACACGGGTTCAACTGAAGAGCCAGCCTGCTCTACCCAGAGAAGCACACTTTGTGAGCACCAGGAGCCTGAGCTACTGGAATCAATCCCAACGAATAGCTAGACTAAATAAGAAAACAGAGAGAAGACTCAAATAAATAAAATCAGAAATGAAAGAAGAAACATTACAACTGATGCCACAGAAATTAAAAGGATTATAAGAGACTACTATGAACCATTACATTCCAACAACTTGGATAACCTAGAAGAAATGGGTAAATTCCTAGAAACCTACAACCTGCTAAGACTGAACCATGAAGAAATAGAAAATCTGAATAGAACTTTAACTAGTAAGGAGATCAAATGTGCCAACAAGAAAAGCCCAAGATCAAATGGCTTCACTGGTGAATTCTATGAAACATTTAAAGAAAAATTAACTCCAATCCTCCTCAAACTCTTCCCAAAAATATTGAAGAGGAAGGAATTCTTCCAAACTCATTTCATGAGGCCAGCATTACCTCGATACCAAAGCTAGGAAAAGACTACAAGAAAAGAAAACTACAGAACAATATCCTTGATGAATATAGATGCAAGCATTTCGACAAAATACTAGCAAACTGAATTCACCAGCATATTATAATGACCACACACCATGACCAAGTGGAATTTATCCCTAGGATGCAAGAATGGTTCAACACATGAAATACAATCAATGTGATACACTACATTATCAGAATGAAGGATAAAAATCACATGATCATTGCAAGAATACAGAAAAAATATTTGACAAAATTCAACATCTCTTTATGATAAAAGCATTCAACAAACTAGGAATAACAAAGGTCTTATATGAAAAGCTCACAGGTAACATCATACTCAGTGATGAAAAATTGAAAGCATTTTTTTCTAAGATCAATAACAGGACAAGAATGCCTACTCTTGCCCACTTCTATTCAATACAGTCCTGGAAGTACTAGCCAGAGCAATTAGGCCAGCAAAAGAAATAAAAGTCATCTAAATTGGAAAGAAAAAAGTGAATTATTTCTATTTGCGGATTATATGATCTTATATTCTTATATGTAGAAAACCCTAAAGATTTCACACACACACACACGAAGTGTTAGAACTAATAAACAAATTGCAGGATATAAAAAAATTTCAGGATACAAAATCAACATACAAAAATCCGCTGCGTTTCTACACACCAACAATGAACAATCTGAAAAAGAAATTAAGAAAACACTCCCATCTACAAAAGTATCAAAAAGAATAAAATACTTAGGAATAAACTTAACCCAGGAGGTGAAAGACTTGTACACTGAAAAAATAGGAAAATCTACTTATATGCATGTTTTCCTATTCTGAAAAAAGCAAAGATAATATAGAGCCTTGAGACTCCTAAATTATTGGCAATGTTTCCTGGAAAGCAACAACTGACATCCTTTTTATGTTTGTTCTGACATGCCACATATGAGAATGTTGATTACATATTCAACCCAGTTCCAAAGAAATGTTCTATTTATAAATGTCAACATAGTTAACACAGGCAGAGGGTGATGTGCTATTCTTGAGGATGCCACAGCAATAACTGTACCTCTTCACTCCCTCTAAAGAAAGCACATTGGGAAATCCAATGAGTACAAGCATTGTTGTTCTATAAACAACTTCCAGTGTGTACTTAATTTTTCTCTAAATCATATGCTGTATAGTAAGTAGTTAAGAGTGAGAGTTGAGCTGAAAGACAACTGGCCTGGACTTTAAAAAAAAAAAAAGCCAGTATTATGAAAGGGCAGAACTGCTACAGATTAAAGAAGACTAAAGGATTGTGAAAACTAAATGCAATATGTGATTCTTCATTGGATATTAGATTTTGAAAGTTATAAAGAACATTATTGGACAATTGGGAAATTTGAATACAGAGCATATATTAATATTATATCAATGTAAAAAATTTTGAGAGTAAAAATGTAATGTAGTTATGTAGGAAAATCTTCTTGTTCTAAGAATATACATGCTTAAGTATTTAGGGGTAAAGCATCTTAAGTACAACTTATTTTCAACAAAAGTATATATGTGTATGTATTTATATATGTATATAAAAATGTTATCTATTACATATACATATAATTTTTTAAAGAGAAAGCAAATGTGGCAAAATGATAGCCAATTGGTGAATCTAGATTAAAATATTATGTGTATTCATTCTACTATTCTTTCAGTTTTTCTGAAGGTTTGAGAAGCGCATGGAATACAACCAGCGTGCTCCTTCAGAATTACCAGGTGAATTAAAAATAGGTACATATTTTTTTATCCCCTGGGAGGCTTACAGACTGCTAAAGGCTTTATTGAAGTCTCAGGTCATTAGCTATGGTGACTGTAGTAAAAAAGTGGCTGAAACTTTTTATAACATGGGCAGGATCTGCTTTGCCAAAGGAGAGCTCAGAAAGGCAATTCAGCTGCTAAGGAAGGTGAATACTGGCTGGTGTTTCACATTTGCTCCCAGGCCTGTAAGCAAAATGTGAGGGGAGATGTGTGTGTGTGTGTGTGTGTGTGTGTGTATTTTCCCTTCCCTTCCCTCTCTCTCTCCTTCCTTTTTTTTCTTCCTTCTCTTTTTCTTTCTTTCTTTCTTTCTTTTTTTTTAAGTAAAGTGTTCTCTTTTGAAAATTCTTCACATTCTTAGATGTGCTAAGGGAGAATATGACTACAGAAACTTTTGTTGTGTCTGTGCCTGGACCAGAGTTTTAGAAGAGTAATACCCTAATCCTGGAAACTTGGTATGGCAGTAGCAGAATCTTGTGGAAGCACCAAAGGTTGTGTTGGAATAAGGAACACCTTGTCTAGCCATCATTACCCGAGCACTGATTCCCCTTCCAGGGAGCTCAGACAACCCTAGAAGTTCATTGCCTAGTAGTAGGATGTGGCAAGAGGTGTGCCTAACAGTTGTTCAGCCAGTCAGTATACTAACAGCCCAAGCTAAAGACTAGGTAAGATCAGTAGTGATGTCTCTACATAAAACCCAAATTAGTTCAGTTTCAGAGGAAAAGTTGGTAAAGATCAACTGATATTCAAGAGGGCAGAGTCAAAAGCAATCCACACATGGGAATTCCCTGGTGGTCCAGTGGTTAGGACTCTGCGATTTCACTCCAGGGCCCCAGGTTCAGTCCCTGGTTAGGGAACTATGACCCCGCAAGCTGTGCAGTGTGGCCAAAAAAAAAAAAAAAGCATTACACACACACACACATATATTGGCAGGTGTGGAGATATTTTATCTCATTTCAGGTTAACTTAATGTAATAAGTATGAAAATAGTAAATAACAGAAGAATGGGGACTTCATTTTGAAGATTCATTTTGAAGAGGCCGCTATAGCTGGTCCTGTATAAACACAGGGCACTGTTCCCTCCAGTACCTTCAGATTCTTTTCTCAAGCCTTGGGCAGTTTTTACACCTCTGTGTTAATCAGTACTCTGCTGAATACAGTTGTCCCTCGGTATCCGTGGGGGATTGGTTCTAGGACTTCCCACCCGCCCCCCTCACCAACACCAAAGTCTGCAGGTGCTCAAGTCCCTAGTATAAAATGTTGCAGTACAGTCGGCCCTCTGTATCTGCAGGTTCCCAGACTGCGGGCCAACCGCACTTGAAGGGGACGCACTGCAGATATAGATATTCTCTTTCTGTGCAGCTGTCTCTCTTCTGTTACTCTGCCCTGAGAGTCTCCTGAGACTCTCAGCTCCGTATGCTCAATTCAGGGCGTCTGCTGAGCTCCACTTCCCTGCATCACAGCCTGGAGATGGTCTCAAAGCAGTAATCTGGGGCAATCATAGCGTTTATTTCACTTGCTTTCCCTCTCTCAGGGAACACTGTCCTTTGTTGCCTAATGTTCATTGTCATGAAGATCGTTCCAAATATATTTCGTCTACTTTTTCTTTTCTGGTTGTTTCACGTGGGAGGGCAAATCTGGTGCCTATAATTCCACCTTGATTGGATAGAGAGGTCAGCAATAAAATTTACAATGGAAAACTGCCTAAGAGTAAAGTTATGTAGCATGAGAATGCAATGCAAGTTTGGGACACGTACACTGATTTCATTTATATCTACCCGTTTGGTTACAGCTATTTGGAAAATCCTGGTGGAAACCACTGTGGGTTTTAGGTAGGCATGCTGTCCATTTTCAGGCCTGTTACTTTGGTTTTCCACAGCCACATATGGTAGTGGAAGCTTCAGTGAAGTGGAATGATACAGGTACAGCACTAGGGGGACAGAGCCTTCGATTCAGACTCCTTCCTCCTTGGAAGGGAACCAGGAGGAAGAGTAGTACAGGAATCTGAAATGTCAACCTGTGACATCTCAGTTCCACTGGTGCTCTCCTGAGTTTGGTTTATAATGAAGGTGCTTGTTATTTGATTCTCTTTAAACTGTTAGGCTTCTCAACTCGCCTACAGTGTCTGATGATTCAAATCCTCATATATGGAAAAGAGCACTGTAGAAGCAGAGACACAGAAAACCTCCTTAGCCTAATGCAGAGGTAAGTTCTGACCCTGATCATCAACCAGGTCTTCAGTGTGGATATATGGATAGCATGGCCTCACCCAGGTTCATTCATTTAGGGGTGATTCACCTGTTATTCTTGTTAGTAAGGCAAAATGCCGGCCTGTACTATGCATCTGGCCAAATCCTAAACTGGAGGTACCTAGTCAATTTCTAGTAGTCTCTCAGAACCCGATGTTACAGGGGTCTGCTGCAATATTATTTAGTATTTATGTCTCTTTCAATGCTGAGCATTATAACCAAGTCCTACAAGACTGTTTCAGCTAACAGCTTGTGACAGATACAAACTGGGTTTGTAACAAAGCAAGTGAAGGAATTCCCTGGCAGTCCAGTGGTTAGGACTCCATGCTTTCACTGGTGAGAGCCTGGGTTCTATCCCTGGTGGGGGAACGACCAGAAAAAAAAGTAAGTGAATACATTAAACTTATTTTTCTTACAAAACATACAAAATCTAAGTCCCTAAACATAAGGCAACTTTTGGGGGGAAACAGTTGTCTCCAAAGTTAAAAATAAAAGAGCCTCTTCAGATTCTTCTTAAAAAACGTTTCAGCCAAAGAAGAGTGTTTTGTGTAGACCTGCCCCCTTCTTGACCCTTGGCATATCATTGCTGTTTGTTCATCTCAGAATGATATTGATCCTGAACTGTTCTCGTTTGTTGTGTGTATACTAAATCCCTAAAACTGAGCTAGATCCTATCCATAAAGTATTTAATTTTTACAAATACCCTACATGATAGCTCTCGTTTGACAGAAGGGGGCCTGATGTTCTATAAAAGAACATGCCTAAATTCACTTAAGTCTTGGAGGTTTGGACCCAAGCAAGTGTGGCTCTAAAGGCCATGTGCTTTCCCCTTAGAGCCCTCTAACAAAGAGGGGTGTCATTATGGGGTGAGAGTTGGGACTGTGATTGCACTTCACTGGAGGTGGCTCACAGTTAGTACTTTCTCACTACGCTGGCCAGGTGGGGGACCAGATGAGCACAGAGAATACATCAGCCCATCCTGTCCCCATCCACCTCAGTCAGAGCCACACCTAGAGGAGGCCCAGCAGCAGACTGTCTCCTGTTTGATCTTACCCAGGAGAGAATGTTCTCTAGCCTCTCAGTGATGCCCACGGTAGGAGGGTATATGGGGAACTTTGCCCTCTGCCTGCTGGTGTATATGAAAGTATGTTTTCTTAGTCAGTAACCATAACAGTATTAATAATAACTATAAGGTAGAACTTCTTCCAATCCCCTGATATTGTAACATACATGTATTATTTCTGATTCATAAATAACCCTATTCGGTAGCTATTTTATCTTACATGTTCAGGTGATGAAACTGAGACTCAGAAAGTTTGAATATCTTGTTTAAAGTCATCTAGCCAGTAAGTGTGGTAAGATTTGAACCCAGGACTGTCGTAGTTCAAAAATACACGGCCTTTCACTACATAGTAGGGATTCTGACTTTTGAGGAATTTGAGACTGTATATGGGGACACCTGATCAGCAGGCAAGTCCCCAGAACCTCGTTTTACATATGGGGGAACTGAGGACAGATATGTTCAAGTTGAATTACCCCAGAGGAGGCAGAGCTGGGATGTGAACCCAGGTCTCTCTAGCTCCGGAACGTGCTCTCCGTGGGCAGCGTAGCTTACTCTCTGACGGCAGGCTGTCTGGATTTTAAATCAGGCTCTCTGACCTAGGTGAGCTTACTTAACCTCTCTCAGCACCTTTATGCATCAGTGAAATAACAGTACCTTCCTCAAAAAGTGGATTTTCTGAGAAATAATAAGATCACATATAATACAGCACTTAGATCAGGGCCTGACAGGTCTTTAGTACTCAATATATGTTGGCATAAGAATAAAATAAGAAGAATTATCTTTCTGAGATGCTGGAGATAATAGAATGTTTCGATAAGAAGCTTCTATATATCACGCTATTACTATTTTATATTAAGAGTGATGGGTAAAAAGTATATATTACTGGAGTCAGCCCTGTCATCTTTAACCTGCCTCTGCCACTTAATAAGTATATGACTTTGGAAAAATCACTTAACCTCTGAGGCTTGGTTTCTCCATCACTAAAATGCAAATAATAGCATATGACATAGAGTTGTTGTGAGTTTTCGATAAAATAACATATATAACATTCATAGGCCAGTGCCTGGCAGAATATGTACTCAATGAATGTTAGCAAAACACATTTCCTCCCCCTTCTTCTACAGTACATGCCTTTTGCTTCCAGGGTAATAGGTCAGAATATTTGAAATCCTAATTGTGATTGATCGTTGGGCAGTATTACAATATGTTTGTATGTTTGAGAATTAGATTGAGAATTTGAATCTTTGAACATATCTAAAGTACATTTTGTACACTGAAGGTAATAATAATGAAACTAAAAGTACAAAACATGTAACTTAAGACAAGAAATGCATGTGTCCTCAAAACTGGAACAAAGTTCTACTCAGCTTGTATTTAAAAAGAGAAACTTCAGAATAGCTGGAGTGAATCCATTTCCTCAGTAGCTTGAGGTTGCTTTTCCCTCGAGTTTTTTTTTTTTTTTTTTTTTTACTGTTCCTGGTTCCTTGTCCATGATTTGAAAAGAATGATAGGAGGAGGAGAAATTAGGAAGCATTGGTATAACCCAATTCAGGCCCCAGGTAGTATGAGTTTCTTTTGGTTCTTGGAGGCGAATTCTTCTCTCTGTAAATGACAGTGAGACCTAGACCTACCAAGAAAGCACATGTAAGGGGAAAAGAAGAGTCTTTTGAAGGACTCTGCTGTAGCAGAAGTCCAGTCAGTAAGATGTGAGTCCTGAAACAAGCTCATATCTCATTCCTCAAGAATTGCTGAGCAAAGCCATAGGCGTGGCTGCCAAAGCCCAGATGTCAAACACCACCACCACCACCACCAAACAAAAAACCCCACAAAAAACCCAGTACAGGAACTGTTCTCTTGGCTTGAGCATCTTGCTGGAATAATCAATCCCAGATGTCCTGGAACTCTGCTAGTTTCCTGATGTGCTCTTGTGCTTTCTACTCCACCTCCTCTGGAAACCCAGTGACAACATTCACCGAGCTTTCATTGCCAAGAGCCCAAATTCTTGGCTTTTGAAGCCTCTGCAAAGAAGTGAAAGCAGAACTGGCCCCATGAAATAGGAGTTGGTTTCCAAGGTTAAATGTTAGTTGCAAGAGCCTCAGATAAGATTTCAGGGTAAAAAAAAGGCACAGAAAGTCTCAGATTTGGAAGTAAACTTTGAGATTTAGTCTTTTACCTAAATCACAAATGGACTTCAGTTTTAATCATTTACATATCGAGCTCCCTGTAAGCTCTAGAAATACTAAGATGTTTAAGATATAGTCCTTTCAAGAAAACAGACACACATGACCAGATTACAAGTTAGTCTGTAATAAAGCTTTAATAGAAATAAAACAGAGGACAAGTAATAAATTGTAGGGCTGGAAATGTAGGGGGAGACAGTGCGTACGCAGCAGGCAGGTGGCTGGGTCTTCAAAGAAAAGTAAAACATCAACAGGTAGAAAAGCCAGAGGAGGGCGTTTCAAGTAGCACAAACAACAGCACAGTGGCCTGGAGAGACTTGGTATTTCTGAGGAGAAGCAAGCGGCCTTGAGTTGTTGTAGCGGGAGGTACCTGAGTAGGAACGTGCTGGAGATGAGTTTGGAAAGATAAATTGGGGTCAGATTATGGAATGTTTTATGTGCTATGCTGATGAGTTTAGAATTTGTTCAGTAGACAGAAGTAACTATCAAAGGGTTTTGAGCAGGTTGTGCCACGATCAGTTACTGGCTTTGAAACATTAACTGTCAGCCATGGGAAGGATAGATGGGACCTGAGGAGACCATAGAAGTAGGGAGACCACTTAGGAGGCAGATGCAATAGTGCAAGGGAGAGATGTTGAGAGCCTTAATTATCTAAAACCATAGTAGAAGGCACATGGAGGTTGGATTGAGAACAATTTGGAGTCTCAAATTGGCAAGACCTTAGAGCTGATTAGATGTGAGGTGTAATGGAGGCAGGGGCCCATTCAAAGGTGGCTTTGAAGTTTCTAGCTTGAGCAACTGAGTGAATGGCAGTGCTATTAAGTGAGAGCATATTGGCAAGAGGAGGTCATCTTGGAGGATGGCTAGGAGGTCTGAGGAAGATAAAACATTTTGGATGTGTTAAATTTGAGGTACCCAGAATACGTCCACTTGGCAATGTCTAATAGGCTGTATGGACCAGAAATTCGAGATACATTAGAAGTTAAAGAAATGGATAAGAAATCCATGGAATGTGTGTATGTTAAACAAGAAAACGTAGGCAAGAACTTTGGAGAACGTTTCCACTTATTTTGGAGAGAACATATGTGGTGTTTTTGAATCAAAATAGAGAGGGCTCAAGTGTGAGCTTTTCCACTTACAGTGAGACTGAATCTTCCTTTCTTCATCTAATGAAATACGAACAATAAGATTCTATTTTAAAGGCTTTATTTAATGTATGGCACATACTAAGCGTCTGTGAAATGTTAATTATTGTAATTATTATTATTGTATTATCTAGGGGTCATTCAGAAGGAGGACTGGGAAGGAGACTCAAGAGGAGTCTTTAGAGAATTGGAAGAGTCAGGAAAAAATAGAAAGAAACTCATAGGAGGAGAAAGTTTCAGAGAAGGGAATGGTCATTATCAATGTCACAAAAGACATGAAGGGGCAGTTCAAAGAGGGAATGCAAATGTCCAATAAACACAAAACAGGATTTCCAATCTCATACAGAATTTACAAATTCAAAAACTGAAATACCATTTTCAACCTACTGTATTTGTGTTAATGAAAAATACAGGTCATATAAACCCAGCTCTGTCAAAGGTATGGGGAGATCAGCCCTCCCAGTACTCTGGTATGGAACTGTTGGTTGATATATATATATCCACAGGTGACCAGCTAGAGTTTTATATATCTCTATATACATATATATGTATATCTATATCTATGTATCTTCCTTGTAGATCTGTCTATTGTAGGAAAACTGGTACATGTTAATGGTCCATATAATATGGTCATTCAAAAGCATGAAGTAGAGCTTTGAAGAGTCATGGAAAAATATTCCAGATATATTATTAGAGGTAAAAACACACAAATAGATATTAGTATTATATACAGTATAACCCATAAATATATGTAACTATATAATTAAGGAGGGTAACAGTAATCTCTGGGGTATGGAATTATGGGGTCCTTTCAACTTGTGTTGAAATAATGTATATTATTTGACTTTTTTTTAAACAACAAATATGTATTATACCTCTGATAATAAAAGAGAATAAAAATTTAAAAAGAGTATCACATACATGTCAAATATTGAGACAATATAATGTAGTGTTAAGAGAATGGACTAGAGCCAGATGCCTGAGTTACAATCAGTTTATTTATTAGCTGGGTGAGCTTGTCACAAGTCACTTTATTTCTGTTTTCTCACCTATAAAATGGGGATAATAATACCTACTTCATAAATGAGTTAATGAGTTAATGTAAGTAAAACTCCTCACGAAGATGCCTGACACATAGTGTGTGCTAATTAGAAGTGATGATGACAATGATGACTAATAAGAAGCCATACAGGCAAATAGAAAATCATCACTGACATGACAGTGAGCTGTACTGGTGGAACAGATTTTTAAGATTACTGTTTGTCCAGTACCTGTTTAAACACCTCCTCAAATCAGGAACTCACTCATTACCTGTCCAGGTGGCCCTTTCCATTACTGGACAGTTCTAGCTGTTAGAATACAGTAGTCATGGACTTTAGAGTCTGACAGACCTGTGTTTGAATCCAGGCTCCTCTACTTTCTGTGTGCTGTAGGGCAAGTTATCCTAAGCCTCAGTTTTCTCTAATGAGGATTAGAATAGCATCTATAGTGTGGAAAGATAATAAAGAGTAAATGAGATTGTTCACATAAAGCGCTTCGCATGGTATTTGGTATATGGCAAGTGCTCTATATTAGCTATTTTTGCATCTGTAGCCAGTCACCCAGACTTACGGGAAGTATGAAGGCATGGCGCATTAGCTTCGTCTTTGTCCTTGTTAGACGCCTCTAGGACAGCTGCATGCTGAACACTTATTTTGGTATAACTTTTGATAGGTCTTAAGCTGTAGGAGACAATAGAAGGAGCAAGGAAAACCATCCTTTTCTCTTTACAGAAGGGAAGAGGGAAGGTGCCTCAATGCCCATTAACCTATTAGTGATCTACTGTCTTCTTAGTCATATGAACAAAAATGGCCTTTTCTGGGCTGAGGGGCTGGGGAGAGAAAGCCAAAGAAAAGTAGGGTGGAAAAGGAGGATTTGGGGTGATTATTTCCAGAGAGAACTGCAGTTAAGTAGGAGAACAGGTGATACACTCAGTAAATTTTGTCAGCCAAACCAGTCTTGGGCAGGACCTCAGTGATGAAATTTATGACCCGTAAGCTAGATTGTTTCCAGGCTGCTGCACTCATATTCTTTCCTATCACTAGTAAATATTCTAACACTGCCTCTACAAAATTGAAAGAGAAAATATTTGCCAAACCTTCGTGTATGAATGGGTGAGGAGCAAAATCTGCTCTAATATCCAGGTGCCAAGGGGCAGTGGCTCTTCCAAATCAGGACTCTAGGAATGGCTGGCAACACTGGGGCAGATAGAGGAGTGAACATTTAGGAGCATTTAGCTGCCCCCCGCCGCCCAGGGTCTCACCGAAGGGGAACAGAGGCTGCTAAGCCACAAAGAGCCAGCTCAGGGTACCTGGTCTTCAGCAGAGCACTGGGGGAACTCTACAATCAACAGCCACTCTGCCACGCCCACAAAAACAGATTGACGGGAGGTATAGCGTGGAGTAGGGCAAGGAGAACAAGTATATTTTACCTCCTGGGCCCACTCTGGTAGTGGTTTCCTGGAGTGATGCTTGAAGTTCCAGAGCAAAAGGCTGGGTTTGGTGGAGCTGGGTTTATTATTGTCTGTCATGGGGCATGGGTGGGGGAAGAGCTAAACTTCTGCCACAAATTTGCTATTCATGCCCAAAGAGCCGTATACCTTGAGTCAAGGCACCTTGTGTGTGAGTCCCACCTCTGCTATGAAATAGCAATGTAACCTTAAGTTGCTTAAACATTCTGAGCCTCTTTCCTCAACATTCCTTCAAAACATTTATCTGGTGAGCTCCTACTAAGTGCTAGGTGCAGTTGGAGCTGCAGGTGGTAATGAGATAAATAAAACACGGCCATTACTCTTAAGGAGACAACAATCTAGCACAAGAGACAAACATGAAAAATAATGAAAATGTGAAATATTGATTCTCTAGTAGAAGTCTCAGTGCACTCAGAGCAGCAAGGAGAGAGAATCTAAGAAGGCTGGAGAAGACTTCATAGACAGGGTTACATCTGAGTTGTTTCTTGAAGGGCGAGTAACAGTTCATCCAGCAGGAGAAGACATTACAGGAAGAAGGTACTCTATGCAGAAGCACAGAGGCATGACAGAGGGCAGTGTATGAAAGAATGGTAGGCTACTGTACCAGGCAGCACTTCCTAAAGGGTATTTCAATGTTGAGTCCAAGGGATGGAGGAAGAAAGGCTCTGTGAAAGAACTGAGTTTAGGAAGAAACCAAACTGAATTAAACAAAGTGACACAGGTTTACTTCCTGAAGGACTTCTCAGAACTTTTTTTTTTTTTTGCGGTACGCAGGCCTCTCACTTTTGTGGCCTCTCCCGTTGCGGAGCACAGGCTCCGGACGCGCAGGCTGAGCGGCCATGGCTCACGGGCCCAGCTGCCCCGCGGCATGTGGGATCTTCCCTGACCGGGGAACGAACCCGCGTCCCCTGCATCAGCAGGCGGACTCTCAACCACTGCGCCACCAGGGAAGCCCACAAATTAATTTTTAAAAAGCCACTGTATTTATATTTACCTGAATTCTTTTTAAAATCGTCAGTGATTTAAATTTTGGCAAATAAAACGTTATTTAGAGCCATAGAGAAAATATCTTAGGTCTGGTTTTATTTAAAGCAAAAGGTATGTAGAGCACATGTTTGAACTGAGGGTACAGGAATACTTGTGGAGTTTGGTAAAGGATTTGGGCCCCACTTTAGGACATACGTTCTTTCTGAACAATGACGATCTCACCAATGAACTATTTTATCTGATCATAGAAACATGACTTCAACACATCCCTATGAACTAATTTTTCTTTATGATTCATGGTGGTTACGAGCTCTAGCTCTGGAGACAGACAAGCCTGCTCAAATCCCAGAACCACCACTTCCTGGCTATGTGTAATCCTGGTGTTCTCATCCATAGGATGGGGATGAGAATAGTACCTATCTCTTGGTGATGCTGCGAAAATGAGATAATGTAGGTAAAGTGGTTATCATGTAATAAATAAGTTATTTTCATATTTACTGAAACCTGGGCTTTGACTTCATTACCCTCCAGCTACACCACTGGCAATGAAGGAAAATGAGATAGGGGCTAGTAACTGTGAAAAGCTACCACTTCGCTGGTGTGGAAAACATTTTGCTGGTTAATATCTCAAAAGTGAGCTAGAGCTTAGCCCCTGGAAACATAATATCATAGACGAGGCAGTCCGATATAATTACTTATATGCAAAGACGATGATATATACACTATGGAAGTCAGTGTTCTTTCAGTAACCAAAGGTTTCAGGCAAGGGGAATTGTGCCACCTTGTGGTGGGAGAGCACTAGGCCCAAGGCTGTTTTCAACTTGCTGTCCCTAGCAGAGATCCCTCTCTGATCTTTGCCCACCCTTGATTTTATGAGACCCCTGGGCAACTGACTTAATTGGTGCCTATTTCTTCTTCAAATTTGGAATTACAGTATCTCTTGGTTTACTGACAAGAAAGTTAAAGTGCCAGATAGCTTTCTGTATTTTATATGGTCCAGTAGTAGAGAATGAATCAGTCTTCAGTGCGACTTACATGTAAAAAAACCTCAAGTTGCTCATAAAATTTTGTAGCTGATATTTCTGTGGAACAATTTTTTTTTTTATTTTTCAAACAGGGGCTATGCAAACCACACTTGTTGCAGGCTTGTGGTCTAAACAGGAGGTAACTGAAGAACACTTAATAGAAACCGGGTTTCTGGATCAGTCTTTCGGACCAGATTATTTCTAACTCTTGCCCAACTTCTCCAGTATTAAGAAAATGGAGTATGGAAATCTTAATGGCTGGAAATGGGGATATAAGATCCTCTTTTTAGCATTTACAGTGCCTCCGGGCTGTAAATCTCTGTGCTCAGGAGAAGAAATCACCTGAAAATCATGAACACTATAAAAGGCCCTACATTTGATAAAAATTTTCAGCTGTGATTAAAAGCAATCCACATATCTTAGATATCCTTGACCTGCCATCTGAATCAAGCAAAGGGTTCCCTGTTCTTTAGGGAGAAAACCCAAGACTCTAGTACCATTTTGGAGGCCTATTAGCAGAATCAGCATTTTAGGGGGATGGTCACACGGTGAAATAGTTGAGGTCAGCCTTCTAGGTCAGCCTAGACTGAGGTCAGCCTTCTCAGACTGAGGTCAGCCTTCTAGGTCAATAAGGCAGTGATTGGTGCTAGCAGGAGGGAGAGAAGGCAAGAACCAAGAAAAATGCACAAAGGGTTTTCTCCTTTCCTCTAGGTCTTCTGTTAACAGTAAAGAGAAAACCTCTACACAAGATAGCCAACAATAAAGCCAACATTAATAAAAAAAATTCTGGATCACAAAATATATTTACCAACACCGATAGCAGTGGCAGATCAAAAGCAGAACAAAGGACTCTGGGAAAAAAAAGATCCACTTAGCATTACAGGTAAAGCACCCAAGAGCCATTAGAAACCAGGATCCTGTAACTTGGGAGAAGCAATCTTTAGACACATGCTTTAAGTTAGTTTTTCATGTCACTAGGACTCATATTACCTTCCATTTCCCTTTTTCTAACTCTACTTTCATTCTTTTCAGTCCTTTTTAAGAAAATTCTGCAATACCTAAGTATTATAGTTTATTGGCAAACATTTAAATATACCATTTGTAAGAATTTTTAGCCATAACCTGTTTGAGGTCATTAAAACTGCTTTGTGAGGAAATATTTGATCTTCTGAAACACTGGCCTGATCCGGTTTACTGAAGTCAGAAAGGCCATTTTGATTCTTATAAATGAAAAAACCAGGGATACGAAAAATTGATTTGTTCAAGGTCAATCTGGTGATTATAAAGCAGACTTCCTGAATCACAGATGATTACTCTTTCCATCCCACTATGCTGCCCCCACCAAACTGGATTAAAAAGGCTCGTTTTAGGAAAGGAATGCTCACCAAGGTTGTTAAAAAAAATCCTGAGCCCCTGAACAAGTGTATATCTAGGAAACAGGCAATCTCCAATCATATTCCTTTGTGTACCCAGGGACAAAGGAGAAGTCAGATTCAAGTTTATATTATAAAAAGCTTTTATTTTCCCCTTTTCATCGCTCCTCAGTTACCTGAGCTGATTTAATAAAGCTCAAACACCTGTGTCTTTGGGGATCCAAATTTGTCTCTGACAGCATCTCTATCACTCACTCAGTGCTGCTAGAGCCACATCTTGGTTCTTCATTTAAGAAAGTATTTTCATTTCAGTCATTTGTCCAGTGTGTAAATCGTAATAATCAGCCAGTACCCAAGGTATCAGCAGTGAGCAGTGTTCTGCTGTGGCAGGAGTACACACACACACCAGTTAATCCAGTGGCTTGCCCTTAGACTGCTAGGCTTCCTCTCCTTCCTGGCTGCAGCCACTCTCCCTCAGCTGATTCCCAGAATGCTTTACGCTTGGCACTCAGGACTGAGGTCTCAGGTTGCGGCCCTGGCTGAAAGCACCTATATTCCATTGACCTTCTCTGCAGTGCTTATGAACTGGTCACCTAGTCGGTCACTGCCGATTTTAGCCCTGTCTGGAGATGGGACTGCTGCTGTTCTTGCCCAGAATACTCTGAATTGACTAAGGCAGCCTCAGAAGAGTTGCTTCCATTTTCGCATATCCAGTTAAAAATGGATTTTCAACATTAACTGTGATAAAAACAAATTATCAGAAAGAAGTGGCCATTCAGACTCTGTTTTTGGGTGGCACTAAAATTTTTAAAATTTTACTATTTCGTGAGACCCCAAAGTCTTAACATCTCCAAACTGACAAACCTATATCCAGAAAACAAGAGCACGAAGTGTAGCACTGTAAAATAAAATGTTATGGTGTAACCCTCTTGTTTCATTTGAAATTATTTGTCATATTTCCAGTTTTTCTTTATTGGCAGTATAAAATTGCTAACTGTCCACTCTCTGAGACTTTGACTTTAAAATGTTTTATGAAATGGTAGTAATAATGAATGGTAGTTATAGTTTTAATATCCTCGTATCTGACAAAATAGAAAGTTGTCACCTATTTTGGTTCCAAAAGTTTTAAAATTTTACTATTTTGTGAAATCCCTAAGTCTTAAGAAACCACATTGGAAATGTTCAGCACAACACAACTCACTACAAAGTCTCACTCTTGGCAGACTGTAGATGAGAACTAAACTACTTTCTAAGCTCATTCAGTGGGAAGCAGCAATCTGGGTAACAGTCCAATCAAACACCCGATGTTTCTAGCTGACCCAGTCGATAAGGTCATATACAACTTTTACATTCTTTTAAATTAGCTACTGGCCACTGAAATTTGAGGTAGATAAGGTAGGAAAAAAAAAATCAAGCCCAGATCAACTGTCCCACATACAAATTTTAATAAACGTTCATTAGCAAGCATGCAAAGAGTTTATGCAACCTGTTTCATAAGCTCAGTGAAGCCTTACTTCTCTGTTTCGGCAGTTTACCCACCACCTTCCATGAAAGGTCCACTTAAGGCAAACCTGACAATATTCCAGAGATGGGATTGTCCTAATCCATTCAGCAACAAGCAACCGGAAATCTTTGGACAAAATGGCAGGAAGTAAGACCATTTAGGGGGGTCAAGCCTTATACACCAGGCCTAAGGGTACAGGCTACAGGCCCCACTAGATTCTTGTATCCTTTCCATGCAAGGATGGGGAACTACTCTGAAATAATTTAGTTCACATATCCTGAATACCTCTAGTTTTACCAATGAGAGCCACTACTATTAGCTATTATACTGATCAATGAGCTATTAATTTCCAAAAGGAAACCTACTTCAAACATTTACTCTGCTAATTACCAAAACTTCTGGCCATGACTAAGATATGGATGCCAGAAACACCTGTAACAGCCGCCTGTGGCATTTCTGATTAGAGCACGAGCTGTCCACTGCTGGAGTGAGAAACCCACGGGACAGCTGCCAACTGCCTGGCGCAGGGGTGCATGTAGCCGGACACGTGGATAAAAACGCTACTAATACATACTTGGGAAAAGAGAAAATACTATACAATTTCCCTAATTTCTCAGGACCCAACAGCTTTTGTTTCACGTGGGGACAAGGGCCAGCAGTGTGAAGACAGGAAGGGGAGAAGGGAGTCTACACTGTTCTGAAAACCCCTCACCCTAAGCTATAGGGAACGCCAAATGCTGCCCTTTCAGCAACTGTAACTAATTCTTAGCAGGACTACTCAATAGCACCACAGAACTTCTGTGGCTTCTTGTAAAAATGATTATGTTACAAGACTTATTTTTATTTGAATAGAATTTAACAAATCATTTTATTTTTATTGTTTTGAATTATTCATTCTAGGTGGAAACACATCATCATCAAGTAGGGAATAAATGAATTAAAAAACGGAAAAAATATTACCTACCTATTCCTGGTAAGCACAATTTTACTGGAAAGAATATGAGATAAACTTCAAACAGGCAAAGATAATCTTAAAAATAAGATTACAGTCTTCTATATGAGTGTGACACTTGAACTGAATTTGTCGTCACCAAAGCATCCCGCTCTGCCTGAGGAAGTGCTCCCCCTAGTGGTCTTTCATAGGAACTTGAACAAAGTTAAACTAGACAAATAGAGTGCGCATAAAAAAAATTCTTTATTAAGTCACACCTTGATGTCAGGGTGATTTAGAAAGAATTAAATTCATTAGTTTCTGAATTCTAAATAACTCAAGATACGTGCGGCTAAAATAATAGTCTTAAATGTGCAAAAAAGTCTTATTAAGTCAATACATGTTTTAAATTCTTTATAGGTTCAACTTGAAAAAAATACATTAGGTCAAAATAAATTCAAACCGAAATAATGGAATTAAGTAGTGACTAATAATCTGAAAGTGGAGGTTCTTTCACCTAACAAATATTATTGCATCCTAGGTACTGTTCCAGGTACTAGACATGCCAATGAAAAAACAACTGCCCTATTTTAAATTTAAAGGAAAACTGTAGTCCTTGAAATGTTTACTGATTAAATATTTTCATAATTATGTTTTAGACTTGTTTTGATTTTGTGTTTATCCAGACAAAAAAATATTTGGACATTTAGTAGATTTAATCATTTCCTTCTCAAACACATACTATACTTTACAAAACTCCAACTTCTTTTGTACCAGCTGGGCACCCTGAGATTGCCTGGAAGATTTGTTAGTTATCAGGTACTCACCCTGGACTAGACACCCAGAATTGCACAAATTGTACACGTGCCTGGAAGCAGTGCCTACATAACGTTCTGGAGGAGCTTTTCCCTGAAGTGCTTTGCTGAAACACTCTCCAAAGGCCAAAAGTGCCTGGCCACTGAGAGACACTGAGCTGTTGTCACATGGTGCAGAAACTTCATTTTAGTTATATACTTTTTCTAATAGAAAACAAGTTACATAATTTAGTGTTATGTTTTCTTAACCTACATACCACAAAAATTGTTTCATTGAAAACTACCTACGAAAGTATAAAATCACTTAATAAATGGTTTTGTACACCTTGGTTTGATTGAGAAACTCTTATAGGCAAATAGAAGGTATCTAATAAGTACTTACTACACTGAAATTTTCAGAACAAGATGAAAATCTGTAACTCTGAAGACTGTTTTATAGCCTGTTCACAGATGTCTTCAAAATGTACACTTGAAAAATAAATCATGTGATTATTCAGACTTGTCTGACGAAGCCTGAACTTCAGAACATTTGTGAAGAAATCACAGTTAAAAGCAGTCACTTCAATGCAATTAAAGACTATTTTTAATAAAGTATCCTTTAAAATAGTGATTCTCAAACTTGAGCACTTGTCAGAATCTCCTGGCGGGAAGCTTATTAAACTACAGATTGCTGGCCCACCCCCAGAGTTACTGACAAGTTTCCAGGTGATCTAGGCACAACACTCTGAGAACCATTGCTTTAAGACAGATTATCCAGAATTCCAAATAGGGAGTGATGCCCGTATGCCACTGCTTTTTCTAACAGTAAATAAATAAAAGAACATTTCAGATATGGCTTCACCAAACTTTAAATTTTTAGACTCTTGGAATGTCCTGCTTAAGTAGAATAAAACATAAAACTTACTCATCTTGGCTCATAACGATTCCCATGAGTTCAAAAGACAGAACCACAGGCTAGTCCAGTACTGGATAATCTGTGACTACGTGAAAACATTACTTATAAAATATACAGCAACTATTAGGGGGCAGGGACTTAGCTTCTATCTCTTCCATGCTTCTTTCCCTTAGAAAATCCAATAAGAGATCACGGAGAGTGCTACACTCAGAATGAGAACATGACCAATCATGAACGTGTACATAAATAGCACAGTGGATTGCCATACTTAAGACTAAGATTCAGGAACTTCTTCATCAGGACAGCAGTAATATTCCACAAAACATATTTGTCCATCTTCATTTCTAATCATATACTGTAATGAGAGGAATCCTCGGTTATCTGTTCGAATAGATACCTTACAAGATAGGACTAATGCCTTTGTAGAGGGTTTCAGTAAAGAAATCTTGTATCTGTAGAAAAATAAATAAAAAGCTGTTATTTGGACACACTTAAAGCAGTGCTCATAATTCCAAGTAAAGGACAAAAATTAGCCAAGAACTACCAAGTAGCAAATATAAGAATAAAATCAAATACTTGTCCAATTTGCTAGTATTTTCTCTTCATTTTAAAAATTTCATCCACTATTGCAATCCAAAATCCCCAAGTAAACCCAGCAACCTACTATTTATTTTTCTTAATGCTATACTTTTATCTACACATTGAAAGTTTTAAAAAATTTATTTAATAGAAATGTGGTATTTAACCTCACCTTCATCATCAATGGCAACCTCTATATTAAGAACTGACCTGTTGACCTGGGTCTGATTACAGTGAAATGATTCCATCAAATCAGAATCTTTCGGATAGTCAAGGTGGGAGCTTCCTGCATTCCCAAAAGTAGATAACCTATAGTAGAAAATGAGCAACTCACTTATTCATTGGTCCAACAATAAGCCACATTAGGATCCAAATAAGAAAACACTCCCTTAAGAAGCTCATTCTCGTGAGTGAAACAGGTATGTAAACACCTGGTGACAAGACACTATAACAAGTACATAATAAAGATTCCTGTAGGATGCTGTGGGAGCACAGGAGAGCTAGCCACTAATAAATGGCTTTGAAAAAAGCCAGTCACAAAAGGAATCCATAGGGGTTTGCCTCAATTTCATTACCCGAATTCTACTCTGATATTGTCCTTTCCTCCTCCTGAAATCAGAACCATATAACAGGAGAGAGCTGAGGAGTGACAGAAGACCCTGATCTTCATCAGCTGCAAGCCTGGGGTCCTGTTCCCTGTCTCTACTGCCCCACTAAGCAACTAGGGCTTTTCTGTATCCCAGACTGTTCTTCAGGCTGTTTTATGGTTTTCTTTGCTTGGTAATATCAGCAGTTTACTTAATCTGCATGAACTTACTGATCATTTGCTTTGGGGTTAACATGTGGATGAGCACTATATGAGCACAGCGATAAAGACCTAGGTGCTGGCTTTCCTCAGGATCCACCTTTTCTCTCTTCTAACGTCACCTCTTTCTCTCAGCTATGTTGTCCATGCCCAGCCACGCTGATGGTTCCCAAATCTAAATTTCCAGTCTAGACTGATCTCCTGAGCTCTAGATCTATATATCCAACTACTCCCTAGTGTCACAGGCTCAAGTTCAACGTATCCAAAAAAAAAATATTTCAACTTCCAGTTCCCCACCATCAAATAATTTCCTATATGGGAGATGAAAGATATCATGATCCATCTAGTTACTCATGCTGAGAGATCATTTAGATGGGGAGCCTCTGGAATACTCTGTTTAAGTGCCTGGAATTTTAATTCATATCACTGCTTAAGTAGGGTTCCACTGATTTCCATTTTGATTAACATTTTAACCAATCTTGAGCCAAATTTTTAACTGCCTAATCTATGAGAGAGGCCTGCAGTTCTTCTAAAGTAGATACAAAAAGAACAATTACACCTCTCATACTATATGTATTTAACTCCTTTACTCTTTAATATTCTGAAATATTTCAAAAGAGAAGACATTTAAATTCTCTCTCTAAATTGATTCTAATCAGGAAAAGAGTTTGGCCATTTCATAATTTGTTGGGTCAAAACATGGGAAGCAGCTTGATAGTTTCTGACACTGTATTCCTGATGAAAATTGCCCTCTCTTAGGAAGCTCACCTTGACCATTCCTGCCTAAGTGCTGGTTCCCTAAGTATTTATTATTTTGGAACTTAATGGCATGTAATTTTGTCCCTTCTGAGCTGTTTCACATATATCCTTGTCACCTTGATTTTAAGCTGTTCCTTCCTGTAGTGCTTAATAAGGCAAATATGCACACAGTAGGTGATCAATAGATACTTAGTGAATGAACCATGTATAGAAAACACCTATTTCCTTTTGCATCCTGTACTAACTTGAAAGGAAAGAAAAAGAGATGCCGTATACTACAAACACCTTTTCCAAAAGTTTAAGCCCAGTTTTCCTCACGATGCAACCTATCTACAACAGTTAAGTAGTACAGCAATGAAAAGACCACTAGGTTATGAACTAGGAGACTGGACTACTCTTCTAGAAACCAACACTACCTATGAAGCTTTAAATAGTGAGTTAATCTTCCTGGGTCTTCCTAGTGTCTTGACCTAAAAAAGTATGAAGTAAGAGTAAAAGCTCTCTAAAGTTCTGAAAATTCTAGTAACCTGGATAATAAAAATTCTGCATCCTAAGCAAATGTGTAAGTAGGGAGATGGAGTAAACTACATTAACTATAACTGTACTGCTTTCAAGTACCTGAAATAAGGTTTATCTGGAGACACGGTGATCTGTAGGACCTCACTTGTCATATCCAATTCGGAAAATGCTTCACGGAGTCCCTCTGACTGCAGAATAATTTTATTAATGACATTGGTGCTGCAGAAATCAAAATCCAGAGTCTCCTCGGGCTCCTGAGTGTTGATTTTACAGACTGTCACCACTCCTCCTTCTTCCAGAAATAGCATCAAAGGGTAACCATAACCTTGGTAACACATCCTAAGTGCAGTTAAAGTCCCTGCAATGGAAACAAATCATACTTGGGGCTTATTAGCTTTTTAGCTCTGGGTTCAGCTTCTACTCAAATGATGCCTAAAACTCCTCAAGAATATCTTATCCTGTCCATTTCTAGCATATATGTATGTATATCCTTATAGGAAGGGATCACATCTTCCCTGATGATAGCTGTCTGTAGACAATTCCAAAAATAACTGTAAAAAATTGGGAACAAAATGTAATGTAACTCTTTGAAATCGTTTTCCAGGTTGCCAAAAAACTCCTCAGAAATAGTTGATTATATACAACTTCAGGATGGAGAATCTATATGGTCCAATACTTCATGTAATAACTGTTGTGGAACAGGCTATGCTATTAGTGAACGTTCAATTTGTGCAACGATGGATATCTTTGATATTGTCTTACTATAACATCAGTGTATTCACTGTGATAAGGACCCTTCCAACTTTTTCTGTTGGGAGATAGTCTTTACATTTCCTCAAATTTTAAGGTCTAACTGGGAGAAAAAGGATGGTTACTGGTAGTTAGGGTTTTACGTCTGCAAACCACTAGAGAGGAGGAGGAATATGACAGGACACTCTAGTTCCTTTTCCTTACTGCGTGGAAAACTGGGTGAGGAATGGGGGAAGGCAGATGCTTTTATGGAAAACTAGCTGGGGAACACTGCATTAGAAAATATAATTTTAACCAATTCCAATAATAATGGAATTGTCATTACAAAATTAAAATATATTTTCTAGAAGACCATAACTGAATTTTCCCTAGCAAATATCCAGATTCCTTTCCTATGAAATAAAAAATCATTCTTCTAGGGATTCCTTGTTGTTTTATATCTAGAGCAACCAAATTCACTATTCCTAAAAATATATAAATATTTTAAAGGAAAGCATTTAAGAAAATAAACATAATTTATAAACAGGGATTAAAGAAAAAAGCAAACAAATTTCGAACACAGTAAACTGGGAGTCAGGACAATTGGTATCTATTTTTTCTGCCACTAACTGTAATTCTAGACAAGTTAGAAAAAAGAAGTAATTAAAACATATTTCTCAATGTTAAAGATATTTAAGACATGTTCAAAGTCTTCTTTTGATTAGTTCAAATTTAAAATCCTAAAATCTTCATAAATTAAAAAAAGATGAATGTAAATATTTTTGCAAATATGAAAAGAACCGTAAGCATACTTTCTATTAACACTGTGAAAAATCAGAATCCATGATTGTGGCAAATGAAAAATAAATTGGCAATTAATTTTCTAAACAAATGTTTATATTACTTATATTCTAATAACTTTGCCTGTATTTTTCTGAGCATTCTATATAATTCTTTTATGTTGTTATAATGATAATAAAATAGTTCACCTGGCATAGGGCTTGATCCAAAAATAGATAAACAGTCTAAAAGGATGTTTAAATTAATTCGAAAAGTAACAGACTCTTCTTGAACTCTAAACTCTTGAAATATTCCAGCCTATGAAAAAAAGTAAATGTGAAAATGTATATATATTAAAGAATGAAAACTCACATATAAGGTTCTAGATTTCACTTTATATGTTTTTAAAATAACAATATTGTGCTAACCCCATGAAAATAATTTCTGATTATTAATCAAAACATCCTTAACTTTTTCAATTGTGATCCATTAGAATACTGCTACTCAACAGTTGAAGGTGTAACTGATTTCAGTCCCGTGCGAAACTTTATGAAAGGTCCTTCATCTAGCTTCTTGGAGCTAAACTATCCTCCACATGACTCTCCCTTGTCTCCATTTTGTGCCCATCAGTTTGGCGAAGGTCATTTGGAAAACAGCCAATTAGACACCGCATGAGTCATACTGGTTTTCAATTTCTTTTGAGAACAGGAACCATGTCTTATTTATTCCTCTGTACCTGAGGTCATACTGTGCACTTAGGTGTTCTAAAAAAAATGCTGAAGTAAATCTGAAATCCTATCTGAACCATAAAATATTACTTTGTAAGAACAAATAGATTATAACCACTACAAGGAAAAAAATTAATAATAGGAAGGTAGTGCAAAAGAGCATATACTATGGAAACAAATGTTCTGGGTTCTCATCCCAACTATGCCATTTGCCAGCTGCAGGACTGTTGGCAGCATATAGAACACTCAGAAAAGTGCTCGCCTATAGTTTAGCTTAATATATTTCAGACATTATTATTATTAACCATTATCTCTGTAAAACACGATGGGGAAAGAATTTGTTACCAGAAGAGAAACATAATTCAAATAATGATATTTTGTTCTCTAACTGAAATGATGTCTATTAAGACCCTCGGAATTCATTGAGCTGGGTGAAGAATAGCATATGTCACAGGCTTAAAGGTGCCTACTTCCATACCTGAATAAAAGCATTTGCTTGCACACACTTTGCGTTTTCCACTGTAACCTTGATTCCATTTTTAGTAGCGAAACACGTGGCATGTTCTCGGAAATGAATGGCTTTCAAGATAGTGGAGAGATTCCTGACGTTGTCAAGGCTAGCCACTAAGCTGTAATCATTCTCATCTGGGATCTGCTGGGTTAGGAGGGGCATGGTCCACGACGCTTTCGGCCCCGAGGGATGCTCCAGGTGCCAACACCCGCTCCCGCGGGGTCACAAAACACCTGAGGAGATGCGACAGATAAAACTCCGCGTCAGTGCTGACGAGGAGGGCGATTTCAACCGGCGCTGAGCTGAGTGTAAGAGGTCTAGACGTTGAACTCGGCGGAGCAGGGATTGAACCCCACCTCTCTGCCACTTAACTGTTTCTAACTTGGGGGAAAATTACTATCTGTAAGCTACGATTTCGTCGTCCTTACTAAGGAGACAGTAACACACGAAAAGTTACGAAGGATAAAAATAGGCCAACTAACACGGTCATTCGGGGCCAGCTTCAACCAAACTGGGGCTACGTATCCCCAGGGTCGGTTTTGAGGTGTCCCGCACCTCCAACCTTACTCCTAACAGAACAGGCGATAGAGGGGCGGGCTTGAGTCCTCGGAAGGTCCTCGAAGAGTCCTAGACAGCGCGGCTCACCAGCCCACGGCACCCGCTTACTAGTCTCGGGATCCCGAGCACCCAAACCTTACCTTTGCGCCGGGCCAGGACGCAGCTCCCGAAAAACTGGGGAAGAAGTGGAGAGGCTCCCGCCACTCTTTTCAGATGGCTCGACCAGCTCGGCCACCGTCACCACAGAGATATACGAGGCCTAGAGAGCCGAGCGAGCCGTACCCTAGAGACGGGAAGGAGGCACCATAGAGCAGGAGGAGGACTGCCGAGGCCGAGCCTCGGGACCATAGAGATGAGAAAGCGGAGCGAGCGGCCGAGCCGGAAGAAAGGCCCAGAGTGAAGGCGGGGAGCAAGATGGCGGTGGCCAAGAGGAAACGGCGTGGAGGCCCGGCGTTTCAGGCGAAAAAGCTAAAAAGAAACGAAAAAGATGCTAAGACGCCTGCTAAGCCGAGCGACGTAGCAGAGGAGGCGGCGGAGGCAGAGAGAGATCGTATCCCAGGCCCGGTTTGCAAGGTAGGGGAGGCTCTACGGCCGTGGTTTCACGCGCCTTCGTTGGGGCTGGTTACCACATGATGGCTCTGCGGGTTTCCGAGTTGCAGGGGTGTTTCGGGAGCTCGGTCCCCTGTGTCCCGGCGGGACCCCCTACAGCGTTTACATTTAACCCTCGTGCACGTGGCTGCAGTCTTGGAGGCTGCGGGCTGAGCAACAGGGCCGACTTCTGAACTCTTACCCGGCTCACAGGAAGCGACTCACGGGGACTCAGTTAACAGTGTTTGGTCTTCCAGTTACTCCATTTTTTGTTGTTGTTGAAGGATAGTACTTTTTCCCTAGAGTTGTTCCTCGCTCTCGAATATATCCCTTCCAGTGATGAATTCCAGTGAATACCTTCCAGAATTCCACATTCTGCCATATTGGGCTGCAGTCAGTTAGGGATCCTGAAGCTTGTTATGTGGTCGTTTAAAAGTTGCTCTCCTTTGGGATTATGATTTTGACTTGTTTGATCTTTAACTCTAAAGGGGTAACGAAAACTGGAGTAGATAGTATGACCTTTACGTATATTCGACAAAGTTTTAACGTGGCAGGCACGTAAGAAGTTAGGTTTCCCCTGCTTTGGGATTGCAAAACTAGAACATGTCCACTTCCTCCTAACATGTTGGCGTTTAGAAGAAAACTAAGAACTCATATGAGTTGATGGTTTTTATTCAAAAGAAGGTGAACACAAGTTGTTGGACTTAACTTTCAGTCAACTGAGGGCTCCGTAAGCTAGATCAGATACTGTGGAGACAAGAATTGTGTTTGATTTATTAATTTCTGTCTCCCCCGCTCCCAAACTTAGCGTAAACCTCTGTCTACCACGTAGTGAGTGATAGATCAATGACCCTTTGTGGTGGAGTGGCAAGCACTGGGAAAGGAGTTAGCTTTTAGTAATGAAAGATGAGCTTGAATTCTAGCTCTGATATTAATTATCAGGGACGTTTCAAACTCTTCACTCACCTGTAAATTAAGAGCAAGAAAATGTGATTTACTTTTTGTGAAGAATAAGCTGAACTTGTAGATTTTCTGTAAATGTTAGTGTTCTCACTCTTCACTTTAAGAGCTAGAAAGAAATATGATAGTAGCTATGATATGAGTCACAATATAAAAAATATTACTGAAGTGCAAGAAATAAAGATTACTTTAGGATAACCAGGTAAGGGATCATGAAGGATTTAGCCTTTGAGCTGGATCCCAAGGTAAGGGCAAAATTCCGATATTCAAAAATGAGAGGGAACAATATAAGAGGGAGAGAGTGAGAGAGAGAAAAAAAAACTAATCAAAGGTGTTGAAGTGGATGAAATGCTGACAGTTTAAAAAGTACAGCCAAATTGGCTAAAGTGTAGGGTTTATTTGGGGCAATAGTAAGGTAGAAATATAGGTGTATTTTAGAATCCAGTGTTAAAGCTGTATCATTTTGGACTTTGTTTAGAAAACCCTGGAAGGTAAAGATGTGATTGGAGCATGTAGGCGGTAGTCTGCCTTGTCTGTTGGAGGAGCTTCTGGCTGGAAAGACCAGCATTTAGAAGATTTGCAGTTGATCTGAGATTAAGAATCTGAAGCTTGAAGGCAGTATCACTAGGAGAGGACTAAGTTGTTGCAAAGAGAGATTGATAGCATTTACTAGTGCTTATGATATGAGAGAACAAGGGCAGATGGAAGAGTCAAAGTGTGGGGGACTGAAATGATGGTGACATCATCAGAAAAATAAATAGCAAAGAAATTTACCGGATTTTAAGGGTTGGTATTCTAGAGTTGAATTTGAGGTAAGCCAAATACTTGGATTATTAGGGCTAGAAAGAGTTCCTTACCTTTCTGTAGAGTTAGTTGACAATCAAAGCTGTGAGAATGATTATGAGAACTCTGTCCTGGAGAGATCAGAAACAAAAAAGGGCTAAGAAAGGATCTTTAGAGTCAGGAGGAGGAATTGGAGAGATTGAAGGAAAAAAATAAAAAGAAGGGAAGCCAAGGAGATTTCTGGGTAGCAGCTGGGGTCAGTGCTACAGAGATTCTGAATTAAAGATTGTTTGGCTTGCTACTTGGAAGCTTTATCTGTAAACAAACAAACAAGGTAGACTCATTATGAGATGTTAAAATTCATCTCACTTTTTTTTCTTTAGGGCAAGTGGAAAAATAAGGAACGGATTCTCATCTTTTCTTCTAGAGGAATAAATTTCAGAACAAGACATTTAATGCAAGACTTGAGAATGTTGATGCCTCATTCTAAAGCAGGTACCTTTATATCACATACTTTAAAATTTTGTATTTGTAAACTTGCCTGTTTATATGTTTTCACTTTGAGTCACACTTTGTTCGTTCAGCATGTCAGGTAAAGAACCATGACTTCTCAGAAGTGTATCTGTTCAGTGCCAAGATTTTTCCAATTAATATTTTGTTAGAAATTCTTTGCAAAATTCATTAAACATTCTCTTTCCTTTCTTAAACAGATCCCAACTAGCAAAACATTTCTTAAAGGTCCAGGAATGCCTTCAGTGTAATGTTCTCAGAGGTCATGAGCTGGTTTGTCCTTCTAAATGATTTGGGACTGCCATGTATTGCTTTCTGTATTTAAAATAACTTTTTATTAAAAAACTTAATGGGCCAGGAGTAGGATTTCAAGCACCTTCAAGTTGGGACTCAGTCTGCTCCTAAGTGCCAAGCTTTTCTTTTTAGTAATGGGGTATCTTACAGGCAAATGAAGAACATCTAGTTTGGAGTTTATAACTGTGATAGCGCCCTCATGCAGGTGTTTTTGTGCCTGTGTTGGGAGGTGCTTTTGGTTTTAATTCTAGGTAATAACTTAGTTCTTTAGACCAGTGTTTCTCAAACTGAGGTCTGCTGTTACATCTTCAGGTCTCTGAAACTAATGAGAGAATTTTAATTTATGAGCTCTAAATGCGGTTTGTGAGAATTTTCCCATTTTTGAAAGGGATTCATAGAATTCAGGCATACCTCTTTTTATTGCGCTTCGCTTTATTGCAATTTTTTCCCCCATTTGAAGGTTTGTGGCAACCCTGCGTCGAGCGAGTTTCTTGGTGCCATTTTTTCAGTGGCATTTATTTGCTAACTTTGTGTCTGTGTCACATTTTGGTAATTCTTGGAATATTTCAAACTTTTTCATGGTTAGCATTTTTTAGCACTAAAATATTTTTAAATTAAGGTATGTACATTGTTCTTTTAGACATAATGCTATTGTACACTTAACAGACTACAGTATGGTATAAACGTAACATTTATATGCACTGGGAAACCAAAAAAATTTGTGTGACTTGCTTTATTGCGATATTCGCTTTGTTACGGTAGTCTGGAACTGAACTGGCAGCATCTCTGAGGTATGTCTGTACACAAGTAAGAGACACTGCTTAGAGCTTGATAATTCTTGAGGACTATTTTTAATCACTCTTGTTTACATTTCAAAAGAACAAGATTTTTAAAGAGGTCATGTGTTTTCAGGTCTAATCATTTTGAAGATTAATAAAATCTCATTTAAACTGAAGATTATAAAAAATACTTAATATTTAATTTCCTAGAAAGTATGTGTGATTTGATTGAAGTAGCTTTGAAATTTTTTGTTTACTTAACCTGTTTTTCTTTTTATAGATACTAAAATGGATCGTAAAGATAAGTTATTTGTGATTAACGAGGTAATTTTAGAAATTAATTAAAGTAAAATATTCTAGCAACATTGTATTTAGGAACACAATATTTGGAACACTAGAAATAGTTCATTTAGAAAATAAGTCAGTTATTCAGTGACTTTTAAGTTGTTTTGTATAAGATACGCAAATTTTATGAACTTTATCTGCCTTTTAAATTTTTATAGTACTCATTGTCTATTTCACACAGTTTAGTGCTTCAGTATATAATTTCTTGATCATTCTTATATTTGTCTTCTCTCAACAAGCATACTGAAATTTCCTGAGGACAAGGATTAAATCACTCTTTTTTTTTCTCATTATGTCTAGTACAGTGCTAAATTCATAGTAGGTACTCATAAAAATTATCAACGTAAATAAAAAGCCCATTAAATATTTTTTAAAACTCATTGAAAAGTATTTTGCCAGTTTTAAAAGCGGTGCATGTGATATTTGCTCTTAAGATATTACAAACTAGTAATATGTTAAATTTTCGAAGTATTGTTGAAGAGTAAACTTGCGTTTTTAGAGCAGATTTTCTTTTAAAACTTAGAATTGTTTTAAGATAACTCTCTTTAGCCATTAGAAATGCCTCTGTTATTTATTTAGCACAAATTTTTGAAGTGCTGCTCTATCATGGCATTATAGAAACAGTGTTTAGAAAAACGCCCCTATCATCATGGAGCTTACATTCTAATGGAGGAGACAGGCCGTAAACAAGTAGTATAATTTCAAGTGAAGATAGGAGAAATAAACAGGATATGGGTTGCCAGCAACTAACGCTCACAACTTAGTGTGTAGATGTGTTTATTGTAAGACCAGTAAGGAACAAAAGCATTGGACTGAAGAATTCTTTAAGCCTCAGGTAGTGTATATGTATTAGTTTATGAACACGACAATAATATAGGACTTCATTCCTTTTGTATATTTCTCAGTTGTGACTTTGTAAATCCTTGAGATGTTGAAGTTTAATTCAGCTTGAAATGGGTTTTGTATACTTGCCTTTCGCCAGCTCCTTAGTGATTTTACAGAACCAAATCACAGAATGGTAGTACAGATGAGGAAGAAAAAACAAATTTCTTGAGCTTAAAATCGAAAAGCTAGAGAGTTAAAAATCAAAGTAACCATTATAAAGGATGATTTTTGGTTCTGTAAGGACTGTATTTTTCTACAGTTGGTGAGGCTAATTGTAATGTGCTTTATCCCTGGGACATTTGTTTTAAATCTTTGTAGTTTGTACACATGACCATGGTCAGAAGAAGAGGTTCCCCAAGGGAGGCCAGTAAAAATGCTAGGCCAGAAAGAGTAGCTGCTTCCACCAAAGAGGTGGGCAGAGCACAGTTTACCTTGGACAGAATACCTAAGAGGAACTTTAAACGTTTCCATGAATAAATTTACCTCGATTTAGACCTTTGTAGCCTATTAACCTGCTTAAGTATTTTTGAAGGCATCTAAATATTCATTGCATTGAATTACTTTAGATCTTATTTTTATTATCCACTTCATTTTTCTATACTTTGCCCCGTTTAGGTTTGTGAAATGAAAAACTGCAATAAATGTATCTATTTTGAAGCTAAGAAAAAACAAGATCTCTATATGTGGTAAGAGAATGTATTAAATAAGATTAGAGAATATGTGAATATTATTAGCACATTATGGTGTCTTTTAAACTGAATTGGTAGTAAGCTTTTACTACGTTCTAAATTTTAATTAGTTGAAAAAGCTTTTATATTTTTTAGGCTTTCAAATTCACCTCACGGACCATCTGCTAAATTCCTTGTTCAAAATAGTAAGTTGACTCAATTTAAGTTTTTGTGAGAAAATTGAAAATAATCTTTTGGGATAATCGTGCCAAAGTTATAACTATTTTTGTTGCTGATGTAATTTTTCTAGTTCATACCCTAGCTGAGCTAAAGATGACTGGAAACTGTTTGAAAGGTTCTCGGCCCCTCTTGTCTTTTGATCCTGTAAGTTTCTCATTTAGTGTATGAGGTCTAATTTTCTTACTGTGCATGGTTGTTTTTTGGTGGATATAGTTGTATAATTCAGTTTAGTTAATATAAAAACACAAACAATTTTAAACAAAACTAATGTTGTCAAGTAATATGTTCACTCTATTTTTATAGGCTTTTGATGAATTACCACATTTTGCTTTGTTAAAAGAACTCTTAATTCAGGTAAATATCTTTACTAGAAACTATTTTTAGTAAAATATTCTAAATGAGTGTCTTCCTTTTAACTTAGCTATCTGAAGCACACATGGTATGTCACAGAATACAGAACTAACGTGTCCTTTTTCCCACTAGATCTTTAGTACACCACGGTATCATCCCAAAAGTCAACCATTTGTGGACCATGTGTTTACGTTCACTATTTTGGATAATAGGATATGGTTTCGGAACTTTCAGGTTAGCTTTAATTAACTTTTAATTATACTTTGAAATAAATTAGGATATATTGTTTTTATAGACATGGAAAATGCAAATGATAAATTCTTTTCTTTTCGTTTACATCGTTTTCTTTTCCCCACAGACTTGTAGTAAATAACCTTTATCTCATAACTTACGTTCATGGCTATCAGCTAATATGGTGTATGGATTTTCTAACAAGCCACTATATATTGAGTAAAATATAAGTTTCTCTTCCAAGACGTTAGAATCTACCAGGGGTGAGGTGGGGTTTAAGACTTTGAAAAACATAACCCCTGTAGAAAGCATTCAGTGAGAACTATTAGATGAGTCATACAGTGATTCATCCAGGAGGAGAGGTGATTGTGGAAATCTGTGGAGAGGTGGAAGAGAGCAGCAAGGCAAAATTTCAGACAGCTTATGAAGTAAACTGGGCTCTTTTCTGCATGTTGTTGTTATATTGGATACTTTGCAGTGTGAGTTAAACATATCCCCTTCGTAACCCCTGAGGGCAGGCATACCTTAACCAACTATAGTAATATTTGTAGTTCAGAAGTTGTCTCTTAATTCCACAGTCAGTAACCATTCAAAAATAAATTCTGCCAACGTCTTTTTATCTACCTTTTAATCTAATTTGAATTAAATGTATAAAAACAATTTAGGGGTTGATTTAAATTTTGAAAGGGTGCTCCATAGGGTGCTTTAATCCATTTTGTTATAATGGTTGCAGTTTTTTTTAATTTTTTATTTATTTTTTTTGTGGTACGCGGGCTCTCACTGTTGTGGCCTCTCCCGTTGCGGAGCACAGGCTCTGGACGTGCAGGCTCAGCGGCCATGGCTCACGGGCCCAGCCGCTCCACGGCATGTGGGTTCTTCCCAGACTGGGGCACGAACCCGTGTCCCCTGCATCGGCAGGCGGACCCTCAACCACTGTGTCACCAGGGAAGCCCATGGTTGCAGTTTTAAATATTCATTTAACCACAATTTTTCAAGAAGACACGCGTTGTGAGAAGCAAGATACAGACCAAATTGAAGTGACTCAATTTTAAAAACACACTGAAAAAGCATTTATATTTTCCTATGACAACTACCTGTAACCAGTAATGTATTTCAGAAAGTATTGATGATTTGGCACTTGCCAAGTTTCACTTCCACCTTAACTTCATTGGTTATCAGTTCTTTTAGGCACATTTGTAATGAGGATATAGCCTATATACATTTTAGGAGGAGTAGTATATCCAAACCAAAATGAAATGTTTCCTTTTTATTAAAGATCATAGAGGAAGATGCTGCTCTTGTAGAAATAGGACCCCGTTTTGTCTTAAATCTCATAAAGATTTTCCAGGGAAGTTTTGGAGGACCAACTTTGTATGAAAATCCTCACTACCAGTCACCAAACATGGTAAGCTGTTTTTGTTCAGTGGTCCTTTATGTCCCAGAACTCTTGGGCCAAAATAATTCTGTCAAGTAACTGTTGTGTTAACTGTGAAACTGAATTTGGTTTTTGCTGCGTACAGTCTTACAAATTGCTTTTTTTTTTGATGACACAGGGTGAAGGGAAGTAGGGTTCATAAGTTAATGTCTTTGCCGTGTATAAAATGTTTATTTTTATTTCAAAAGCACCTTTAATATTTTTTTGTTTCTAGCATCGGCGTGTCATAAGATCCATCACAGCTGCAAAATACAGAGAGAAACAGCAAGTGAAAGACGTGCAGAAGCTGAGAAAGAAAGAACCAAAGACTATTCTTCCCCATGATCCCACTGCAGATGTTTTTGTTATACCAGCTGAGGAAAAGCCGATAGAAATACAGTGGGTAAAACCAGAGCCAAAAGTCGATTTGAAAGCAAGAAAGAAAAGGATTTATAAAAGGCAAAGGAAAATGAAACAGAAGATGAACAGTGGGAATGCAAAATGAATCAATGGATAACTAATTTGTTCTCATTTGTTTTATATTTATTTTATGTTCAATGTGTAAAAATACTTTTATTATTTGGGACAACCTTATATCTAATTAGTGTGACATTTAAAAGAGAAAAATTAAGATTTTGTGGCTTCGGGGGGGCGGGTCCTATTTTTTTCTAAATAAAATATCACCAGAACTCATCACTTAATTTCTGTTTTTCTTTTCAAAGCTTGTTTGTATTATTAAAAACTTAGCACAATTAAGGTTTAGGCCTGCCCTCTTGGATTAAAATTTTGAGTTTAGCAAAGCTGAAATTCAAACAGATTTATTGGATCATTATTACATGTAAAAGAGCATTAGGCACTTTGAGAGCATAGTTTCAGATGGTAAAGTTGGGGTAGACTGCTAGAAGGGAAAACATCTTACTGAGGTTTGAGTCCCTGAGTCACAAATCAGTGAGGCCCCGGAAAAGCCAACCTCCCATCTTGTTTTCTTACCTTGAAAATGTATGCTAAAAATACTTAGGTTTTGGGCTTCCCTGGTGGTGCAGTGGTTGAGAGTCCGCCTGCCGATGCAGGGGGCACCGGTTCATGCCCCGGTCCGGGAAGATCCCACATGCCGCGGAGCGGCTGGGCCTGTGAGCCATGGCCGCTGAGCCTGCGCGTCCGGAGCCTGTGCTCCGCAACGGGAGAGGCCACAGCAGTGAGAGGCCCACATACCACAAAAAAAAAAAAAAAAAAACAAAGGTTTTGCAAATCAAATGAGTTTATATGTGTTGAAAGCTTTTTGTAGATTACAAATTTAATTTAGAAGCAGTGCCTGTAAATTACTTATCAAATTAACAGTAAAAGAAAGAAAAACAGGACAGTTGTTAAGAGGGCACCAGAAGATTTGAATTTCTCCTGTTAAGAAAGAACTTTACTTGAAGTAAAGAGAGCACTGGGCTTACTACCCTGGAAGTCGATTAGTAATGGAAAGACAAGATTCTGGATGCAAGTGGCCAGGGATAGGGGTCATGCATGTGGTATTTTGTCACCCACTAATTTCATGCTAATCATTTTCTCCTGTCTTTTTCTGCAGCGTGATTAGTAATTCCATAGTATTCCACTCTGTCACGCCTATCTAAGCAGTCCCTTGTTGGATATTTGAGTATTTCAATTTTATCTTTTTCTGGTATAGGTGCTTGCAGCAAACTTTCTATAGGTATTTTGTACAATATTTGTGGTTTCCTATAAGAACTCTGGTCAAAAATTATGAACCTGTTCCCCTAAATATTGTACCTCACCAGAGGTTAGTGTTCATTTCCTTACACCCTTGCTGAGATAATCTTTGTCAATTTGATAGGTAAAAAAATGAATACTGTGTTTTGGCTATGTACTGGGTTTTCTTTTGTGACTGGTGTTTTGTGTGGTAGTTACATGAATTTGTAAGGGCTCTTATATAGTGAGGTTTTTCTAGGCATCTTTCCTAGTTTGTCACTTGGGTTTTGATTTTGTCTTTATTTTAGATCTGTGTAGGCAGAATGATCAGTTTTTCCATTTCACTTTTTCCTAATTTTCTGCTAAGAAAGGCCTTCTTGAGTGTATAATTAGGCTACTTTATCTTGAAATGGTATAAGTTAAGCTACTTAACCTTGAAATTTAAGTAATTCAAGTCAGAGGTTCACTTGAAATATTCAATACTTGCATGTGGCTAATGAAAGGCAAATCTGGTTAAGTGCAGGGGAAAAAAGGCCATTATTTAAGTGACAGAATATAGGCTGAAAATTAGCTGTATATTTCCCTTTCATAATCATTTATATGGATAACTCATTTGAATGAGAATTCCGCATCTCCCAAGTCCATGTTCATTTAGAAGTCAGCCTGTTTAGTGAGATCTTTCTTTAGACTGAAATTTATATGCAGTGTAATTATCTTTAAATTTTGATACAATGTTATAAGTAAAAATAGATCCCTTTTTCCCTCAGGAGGAAAAAAAGAGGTAGCAAAACCAGATGGAGTTGGAGGAAGAAAATACTTTGTTTTTTCACTTTTTGTCCAACCCCCCCTCCCCTAATTCCATTCTCAGATGGGGAAAGGTCCTGTTTTTCATTGCACTCAAATTTCTCAATCCCTATCTATTACCAATTTACAATCCAAGACCATATAGTATATTCCTTTGGAAATGAGGCAAGAATGAATTTTGAGTAGTGGGTTGGACAGTGTTGTGCCTAGAAACTTGATGAGGTTTAGAGTTGGTTGGTTTTGATTGTGCAGGGGGCAGGGTATTAAGGAAGAAAGGGACAGCTTCCTAAACTTTGGATACCCAACCCTGTACAATAGATATTTGTTAGCAACAGAGCCAGCCCTTCTCTCTAACCATACGTGGTTGACAAAGACAACCTACATCTAACAGCTGATATATGTAAACATTCCACATTACAGTGAAATATTCTGGTGTACTGATGGATTTCTTTTAAAATTTTATTTATTTATTTTTGGCTGTGTAGGGTCTTTGTTGCTGTGTGCGGGCTTTCTCTAGTTGCAATGAGTGGGGGCTACTCTTCATTGTGGTGTGTGGGCTTCTCACTGCGGTGGCTTCTCCTGTTGCAGAGCACGGGCTCTGGAGCACAGGCTCAGTAGTTGTGGCACACGGGCTTAGTTGCTCCACGGCATGTGGGATCTTCCTGGATCAGGGCTCGAACCTGTGTTCCCTGCGTTGGTAGGAGGACTCTTAACTACTGTGCCACCAGGGAAGCCCTATACTGAGGCATTTTAACGACAATTAGGATAGTATTTTGACACCTTATCAAATTGCTTGGAACAGTTGTTCAGATCTTACATCCCATAATACAGTGTATCAGTTAGATCAACCAAAACCTATTGGTTAAATACTATCTCTTAACTGCATTTTTTGGTTTTTTTTGGCGGCCCGCTGGTCTTGTGGGATCTTAGTTCCCCTGACCAGGATGGAACCCGGCCCTTGGCAGGGAAAGCGCCATGTCCTAACCACTGGACTGTCAGGGAATTCCCTTAACTTCATTCTTAAAGTAAACCAATCTTGGAAATGTAGGTTTAGAGGCCAAAAAGTTAGGATTAAAGAGTGATGGATGGGTGGACCAGCACAATTTCATTCACATTGGTGGTAAAACATGTAGTACTATGTTACTTCAAAACGTGTTGATGCTTCCTCTTAAATTGTTTCAGTTTAAGTCATCTACTCTTATTTCTCATGCACATTGGTCAGGACAAGCAATATTAGAGATCTCATTAAGTGGTAACCGAAGATATCTGAAGAGTTAAAAAAACCTGGATTCGATCCAACCGAATCCTGCCACTGATTGGGGAGGCTTGAGCAAACCACTTACCTGAGTGTCGTCCTCATCTGTAAAATTGGGGCTCACGTTAAAGAACCACAAGATGTTTTCCAGAATATCATCCCATGAGACTCCTATCTTAGCTCTCAGGTCGGCTGTCAAGTTGGTGTCACTCTGACTGCCCTCTGTGTCCCTCACAATAACACCCACCGGGGCCCAGCCTCCCGTGGCCCCGCCTCCGTTCTCCTAAGGCCCCACCTCCGTCCCTCCGCGGCTCCGCCTCCCTCCTGCGCGGCTATTTCCGGAACAGGGTCCTCCCCCAGCCCATGCGGAGCCGCGGCCTCCGGTAACGCCCCCTCCGCGCTCCCGCGTGCCGCAACCGGCGCCGCCTTTCGCCGCCGCGCGCCGTCGTCGCCCCGTGCCGCCGTCGCTGCCGCCGCGCTCGCTGGCTGGCCCGGTGCGGGCGCCGGGCTCCTGCCACAGGAGAGAACCACCAGCGCCACCACCACCACTTCGGCCCGGGCCCGGGCACCGGCCCCGCCCCGGGCCCCGGCCTGAGCCCCCCGCCCGGCCGGACGATGGAGTGTCACTACGAGGCGCTGGGGGTGCGGCGCGACGCCAGCGAGGAGGAGCTCAAGAAGGCCTATCGGAAGCTGGCCCTGAAATGGCACCCGGGTAACTACTCCGCAACCGCCGTGGCCCCTCGCAGAAGCCTTGGCCCTCGCGACCTTTCTCAACCCTCGCCCTAGGGTAACTCCAGGGACCTGGTTGTGCCCGGAGCTGCCCGCTCGGTAACTCCCCTCGCCCTGGAAATCGGGCCGGCGCCCGGTCAGGTGGCCCCTGCGCAGTTCTGGCGATGAGCGTCCTCGGCTCCTCGGTGGACGCAGCCCCCCACCCCCAGGCTTCACTCGAGCCCCGAGCACCTCGTCCCTTCCTAGACGCCCCTCCCCCCGGTTCCCGCGTGGCTAACGGCTGGGGAAAGATAAATGTCCTAGAGACTTCCCTGCCCCTCCCACTCCTTCGCAGACGGCCCCGAGCGGGGAGGAGTCGCGAGCTCTTAACCCAGTCCTGCCTCAGGCTAGTCCCTTGCTGGACTCCCCTGCAGCTCGGCTTCCCCGGGCTTCTCCTCGGCGGCCCTTAGCTTCATCAAGGAATCCCAGCTACTTAAGTGTAATTAAGACAAAGGAGCTAGTGAAATGTCTTTTAAATGGCTATGCCTTTTTTTTTCTCTTTCGGAGAAAAGACCCTGTACTTCACTTCGGATTTTGAGTGTCTTCCCTAGTGAAGTTCATGTGTTTACTTAGAAGTGTGCTTCCTTTGGATGTTTTATTTGGTTGTAGTCCAGGCCTTTGTGACTGTCGTGAAGTAATTTGATCTTCTAGACTGGGGAACTAAGAATTTGAATCTCAGCTTTTTGAGGTTTATAAGAGGCTTTCGTATTAGTACTAGTCCATAAGCATGTTTCTAGAGTCTCTGAAATGCTAAGATGGAAACCTCAGAGTCTTGTTTGGAAAACATGCCTTACACACACGAAAAGTTAAATACAAATGCAAATAAAATAGCATAGCATATATAATTGGTAGTTGTGTTGATAGAACAACTAATAACTGCCCCAGGAATTCAGGGTCCACTATGTACTGAAAGGCAGTGAGGCTCCCCCTTGGCAGAGGAGTCTAGCCATTAGCTGGATGCTGGAGGAATGGGATTGAGAGAAGTGAATATAACAGTATGGGAAAGAGCACTGAGTGTCCCAAAGATGGCCTAGGGGACAGTTCGACCGAAGGCAGTGTTTATCGGAAGTCTGAAAATATGGGTTGAGAGAAGAGCTGAAGGAAGGGCTCGGGACCCAAAGTCAGAAGGTAATGGTTATAGTTGATGGAACGGGAAATAAAGGTATGGGTTTGTTGCTTAAAGTTGTAATGATGACCAACAGAGGAACTAAAAAAACTCTGATGTATATTGGAAGGGAAGAGGTAAATGAGCTAAATGTTCATTAAGAAGTCATTAGCTATATCCAAAATTAATAGGTCCAAAATTAGTGTAAGAGTAATAGGGGTTACCGTTAGAAATCGAGTTAAGAATTTGTTGACTTTGGGTGGGAAAGGGTGGGAAAGAGGATTACTGCTTGTCACCAAGTGCATATATAATTTTGATGACAGTATTAAAACGTTTTTGAGTAGTAGTTTGAGATTAGATTGTAAGGGGCTTTGAATGTTAGGCGAAGGACTGTGAAATTTGTTTATCCAATAGTGGAGAGTTGAGGCTGGTTTTATTAAGATGTCTTGGGAAGGTGCTATGAAGGCAGCTTAGTAGTATGAGGAGGGGTAGAGACAGAAGTCAGGTAGAGTCCGCCTTGGGCACCGATGGGCCAAAACTAGGCTTGGGGTCAGTGGGAAGGGTAAGGCCTGGGATGAAGAGAAGTTGCAAAAGAAAAATTACCAGATTTGGTGACTAGTTGGAAATCAGTGCAAAGAAGAAGGCAAATGTTACTAAAATATCAGTTAACTATTTTGAAACCAAATGTGTTAGTAACTAAATGTGAATAGCTTCTTTGAATGTCATCAGAATTCGTAACATCCTAAATATCTTGGTTTGAAAATGCCTATACATATAAGGGGTAAATACTGTCCCAGGAGATGCATGATTTTGATATGCTTTGCTTTGCTGGCTCATTAATTTGTTAAGTCTTGACACTCAGCAAATGTTTAATTTCATTCTGTGTGTAAGGTACTGTGTTAGATGTTAGAGGACATATGGGCTGTGCTTCAAAGGCTAATACGTACCTCATATAGAAAGGCTGCCCATTTTCATTGTTAAAAAAGAAAGAGATTACCTTTATTTCTGTTATTGAGGAACTGAGAATGATTTCCAGTAGGGTCAATAGCACTGCGTAGTGAGGTTACTCCTTGTGAAAGCCAGGCTCTCAGTAATTCATCTGACGACTGTTCCCTGAACACCTTACTGTGGAACGAGACAGGGGTGGTCCCTGCCCTGCTGGCCCTGCTGTCTTCTGGGAAACACAGAGGAAAGCAGTCACTTTTCATCCGGTGAGATAAGGGCAGTATGAGGGCAAATACAAGGTGCTTATGAGCACATGTACCAATCTGGACTGGGTTTTCTAGTGGGTGGGATAGATGTGCATCCCTGAAGAAGTGACATCTAGGTCGAGACCTAAAGCGGGAACACAGGGAATACAGGAGGTGGAAGGCAAGAGAGACCACGGCAGAGTCTAGGAAGGGAAAGAGGTGAGCCTGCCCAGGTGAGCAGGGGCCCGGTCTTGAAGGTTGTGGTAACCTGCATTAGGCAGATTGGGTTTTAACCTAAGGGTGTTGGGAAGCCATTGAAGGGTTGGAAGCAGGAGAAATGATAGGTTTTTATTTTTCTTGTATCTCTCGGGCTGTAGTGGGGAGAATGGATTGGAGAGGGCAAGGCTGGAGGTAGGGAGACCAGTAGGTCCAGGACACTGACATGACTAGGATGAGGATAGGACCTGGGGGTGGAGCCTGAGTCACATGCTAAAATCCTCAGTGAGTAGGGGGAGTAGTTGGGAGGCGAGTGGACAGTGAGAAGGAGGGGAAGACGGAGAGATGGCCAAATGGCCTGAATCTCGATGGAATGCTGGTTTGTCCTCAGGGGTGAATAGAGAATCAGTGACCAGGAGGATGTCAGCTTTACCACCGAACCTGCTGTGTGACAGCTGTGCTGGAGCCCGAGAGGCCTGTAGGGAAGTGGTGTTCTCAGGGAACCTGGCTTCAGTCAAGGCAGGACTTAAAAGGCACAGTCCATGAAATGTTCTAGAAGGTAGTGTGAAAACATTCGGGACAAAGTGGAAGACGGTGTGAATGGATCAAGAGAAAAGCACAGGATAGTATGAGAATGCCTTTTAAACTTTAATGACTGGATTTGCAATACCTGTGGCTTTTGCATTTGGCTAATAATTAAGGTGGGCTTTCCATTTTTTATGATTGCTTGTTAACTCAACTGCAGTCATGTTCAACCTCCTGGTCAACCAGTTACAAGTATATTTAAGTGAAATAAAAAGCCATATGACAGATTGAAAAAACTAGTTAAAAAAGAAGCTCCAGCAAGTGATTAGATCTTACTTTCAGATGGTACACTGGTGGGTTTTTACGTGTAAAAGCTTTAGCTCTTACCAGACTTCTTTGAGGGAGGAAGGAAGGGAGTGGGAAGAAACAGGACAACGAAGTACAGATGAAAAGGTGAAGACAGCCACCACGTACCACCCCAAACAGCCGCCTTTTTTGTCTCATGTCAGGAGATTCAGTTGCTGGCTTTTTCTGCCTTTCTGCTTTAATTTTTTTTTAATTTAACATCTTTATTGTAGTATAATTGCTCTACAATGGTGTGTTAGTTTCTGCCGTATAACAAAGTGAATCAGCTATATGTATACATATGTTCCCATATCTCTTCCCTCTTGTGTCTCCCTCCTTCCCACCCTCCCCATCCCACCCCTCTAGGTGGTCACAAAGCACCGAGCTGATCTTCTTGTGCTATGTGGCTGCTTCCCACTAGCTAGCTATTTGAACTATGCTTTTTTTGTTTATCTGACCAAAATGTTATTAATGATTTGACGAAGACACAGAAGTCATGAGCTGGACTGTCACCCTGGAGGCATATCAGGATTGTGTTCAGCTGCACGTGACAGGAAACTGGCAATTGTGGTCAAAACAAATAGTCATTTTATTTTCTTCATGTAGCAAGAAATCCAGAGGTGGCCCATCTTGGTAGCTCCAGCTGCTTGATGAAGCCATCGAAGACCTGGTCCATCATCCTGACCATAAGACTTGAGTCCTTTCATCAAGTGTAAGCAGTTAAGCCTCAAAGAAGTTCATTACTCATGTGGAGGTGCAGAGAGAGGCAGGTGAGCCCCAGTGTAGCAGGTCTCCTCCACGAGGTCCTTGGACTCTGCTCAGCAGCTGTCAGATCAGGCCTCACTCACCATCTGAAACGGCAGCAGGGGATCCCAGGCAGCAGTGTGGAGGAGGAAGGATTAAAGCGGGGACAGAGTGTGTGCTGGTTGCCTTTCAAGGAAGTCTTAAAGCCACCATAGAATACTTTTATAGATTTTATTGACCGGAGCTTAGTCACATGGTCATGCCAAGCTTCAAGGGAGACTGGAAATGGAGTCTTTATTTGGGGGATCAGGTGCCCCCATAAAATCAGGAGTCAGTTGTTACCGGAAGAAGGGGATGAACTAGCAGTCTCTGCCTCAGTCCTCATAATCTGCCTGCAGGCAGTATACCCGGGCTTTGGGCAGGACACAGGGGATGAGTTAAGGGCATAAGGTGAGTGCCACCCAGGCCCATCCCTTTGATCAGGAGAAACAATCTTCTCCTAGGAGCTTCACTTAGTAGATTTGTGTTTGTATCTGATTGGCTAAAACTGGGTCACCTGGCAACCCCAACTTCAAGAAAGTCTGGGGAGGTGAATTTTTAAAGTGTGTGTATTACCCCTGTGATCAAAATCAGGTTTTGTTAGGAGGAAGAGGAGAATGGATATCGAGTAGGCAACTAGTAGTATTTGCCACAGAGTAGTAATAAAAATCCAAAATAATTAAATCTAAAATTATCAAAACAGGATACTGGGTGTCCTGTGTTTAGAATCCAATTGCAGCAAGGCCACAACAAGATGGAATTTGATAGTATGCATTGGAAGTAATGGAAAGCCTAGCCACAGTGGCTTAGTAAGTTAAGAATTTATTTTTCTCACCACAAGGAGTTTTGGAGGTAGGTGCCTGCTGGCATTGTTTCAGTGGCTAAGTAATATCACAGTGAATCTCTTGACTCTTTCTTCATGGTCTCAAGATGGCTGCTGAAGCTCCAGCTCTCATGCCCATGTACAAGACAAAAAGAGGAAGGAAAGAAAATACACTAACAGACTTCTGCTTTCATCTCATTGGTCAGAACTATGTCACGACCCTTCCTAGCAGCAAGCGAGGCTGGATAAGCTAAAATACTTGCTTATTTTTTAGCTTATCCAGCCTCCACAGTAAAGGCTGCAAGAGATAAAGGAGGGGGAGGTGTTGGATGATCTAACCTTTAGTATCTACCACAGAATGGATTGAGTACTATGTTTGAGTTAAAAAAATATTTGTTATACAGGTATATTGGCTTGTCAGGAATTTTTTTTAAAAATATTTATTTATTTATTTAGTTGCATCGGGTCTTAGTTGTGGCAGGAAACTCTTAGTTGCGGCATGCATGTGGGATCTAGATCCTGACCGGGGATCAAACCCCAGCTTCCTGTATTGGGAGCATGGAGTCTTAACCACTGCGCCACCAAGGAAGTCCCTCTTGTCAGTAATTAATATGAAAAATACTTGAAACTTTGTCACTTATAAATCCAATATGACTTACTGTGATATTGTTGCTAAAAGCTAATATAATTAGCTATAGTGACTAGAAGTAGAATGTTAAGGAATTAATGAATGGCTCCTTGATGATCACTGTCTTTGACAGCATTTGAAGTAGAGGGTATTATAGTGTGCATAAGAAATGGGAGATTTAGTCCAGAGAAGAGGTAGGCTAGGAGATGACCCATGGGCTGCTCTGTGGAAGGGGAGTTAGACCAGCGTTGTATTACTTATACAGCTAGGCTCCTGTGATGCAGTTTTTTTTGTTTCTGTTTATTACTTTTTTTTTTAATTCCAGGGGAGCATGATTCTGTATCTAAAGCTTTTTGTGTTAAAGCATCTTAGTAAAAAGAGCTATGGCAAATTGCTGCACCTGAGAAAGTGTTGTCTGTGTCAGTTGTTGAGCAGAAGGCCGCTTGAAGGACTTGGGATTGTGTAATGGTATCTGAAAAGAGGAGGTAGGATACCCTTGAGGGCCTTGTTTTAAGACTACTTCTGTCATATTTTTTTCTTAGAGGCAGATATTGAGTTGTAGCTTAAAGAACATTGATGTACTCCACGGTAGGTTCAAAATATTTTACTTTCTGAGTGTATTAGTTATCTACTGCTGTGTAACAAATTACTGAAAACTTAGGGCTTAAAACAACAAACAGCAAATACTTTCTTTTTTTTTAGCAAATATTTTCATAATACGGACTCACACGGTTTCTGGGGATCAGAATCAGAATGGTGTAGCTGGGTGGTTTGGCTCAAGCTTTCTCACCAGGTTGAATCACCATTGTCTGGGAAAACCCACTTTCAAGCTCACCCCCACAGTAATGGCGGGCCTCAGTTCCTTGTTGGCTGTGGGCTGGAGGCCTCCATTCTTCACCACGTGGGCTTCTCATGGACCACTGGAGTGTCTGTGGCAGCTGGCTACTCCCAGCGATCCAAGAGAGAGTGAGCGCCCAAGATGCAAACTGCAGTCTTTCATGATCTAATCTTGGAAGTAATATCCTGTACCGTCACCACTCCTGCCACCTGCTTTTGGTCACAGAGACCAACCCCGGTGACATGGGAGGGGACCACACAGGGCATGAGTGCCAGGAGGTGGGGGTCCTTGGGGGCCATCTTGGAAGCTGGCTACCACCCTGAGGCAAAGATGCTTTCTGAATTCCGCAGTTAAGGAAGCACAACTAATTAGGGGAAAAGTAATTAGTTAGCACATCCTTTGTAAAGTTTATGAGATTTATTTTGGTATATGCTGGTAAGAAAGAAAACCTTAAGGATGGTGGTAAAGGTGGATTAAACATAATCTAGCACTGAATAGTAACAGCCTTTCTATAAATGATTGATTTATGTATTTTATTCCTTCTAAAAATAAAATGTGTACTACTCAGCATTTTCTGTTTGTGGATATCCAGGTTGAGTGCTCAGTGACGCACTGAGAGTTAGAGAAAAGCATGAAATTTCTACTCAAGTTCCCACTTATAACAGATCCTGATTATCAGCTGTCATCCATTTTCTGGTTTTCCATAGTTGTTTTTCTTCATTTTTGTACACTCATCTATGTATGGCATTTCTGATGGAAGAGGTCCCTTTTAGAGTCTGTCCTTTACTTTTTTGATGACTGAATTTCTGTGCCTTTATTTTAACAGATAAAAATCTGGATAATGCCGCAGAAGCAGCTGAACAATTTAAACTAATCCAAGCAGCGTATGATGTGCTAAGCGACCCTCAGGAAAGAGCATGGTGAGCATCACGCTCTCCCTCCTTGTGTATCTTGTTGGGAAGAATGGTCAACAGAGGGTTTTTAAAAAATTTAATATATTAAATGGTTTGGGGTGTGTTCTAAAGCACCAGTCACCTGTTCATTATATAAAATGCAGTGTGTTGATAGGAAGGAACCTTAGAGATGATTACTCCAACTCTGATATTATAGATGATGAAACACAAAGCTTGGCAATCGTAGATAGTTATAATTTTGATACTTATGAAGTGCCTTCTCTTTGAATAAGGTCTTTTTGATGTCTGACAAATTTACTGATGTCAGAAAAGGAAGAATGTTGACTTTTCCTTAAAAAACAGATACAGTGTTTTCATCAAGAATTGTAATATTTTCCCAAGAACTACTTTATATAAGAAATTGAGTTAAGCTTCTACATCTATGACAGATTCTTTAACTCATGATGACCCAATCATTTAATGCCATTTCCAAACAAAAATTTCTCCGTTTGAAGTTCTGGGTTTCCAGATTCTCAGTGAACTTTTTGCTACAAAGTCCTGACATAACTGTGCAAGATCCCGCAGAGCAGGTGGGTGTTCAGTTCACCCGTGCAAGTCTTCTGTGTGATAGCGTACAAGCACGGCCGGCTGTCAAGAGAGAAAGGCTGTAAAGAAAATTCTTTTTTTTTTCACTTGGTCAAGATTTTATTTCAAGGCCTGAAAACACCAACTAATCGAAAATGGCCCTACTGCAATTTCTTATAATATATAAATAATATAAAACTTAAAAAAATGTAGACACTATTAACTAACTCCTAAACCACACACTATAGGCTTTTCAAAAGCAATAGTTATTTAACAAAATGTAAGGTGACAATATCAAAGAATTTTCACACTTAATGAGGACACAATCTGTCACAAGCTACTCACACAAACACAAATCTTTTTTACACTTTCCATGTTTGTTTTTAACTTTGTTTCATAGAACCACTGATAATTGAGGCTTCTTTCAAGTATAGGATTTCTAACATTAAATTACATTTTTGAAGTATTTCTATAAAGAAGAAATGAAAAAGACACATACTACATTGTTTACCATAAATTCATACACCAAAAACTCAAACAATCCAACTGAATTTATTCCTGCTTCCCCCTTCTCCAACATTAGCTTTAGATGTTCTTCTAAATATTATATAAACAGTTTTGTTAAAATCAGTTCTCTCATTTATGCACATTAGGGAAAAATGGTTTTATAATGAGTTATCTTTAAAATTCTAGATAACACTCTTTAGCCTTAAATTACATTGTGTACACACAACTACAACAGTTTGCATTTGCTCAGGAGCATATAATCACATTAAAAACAAATAACTTTGTAGTTCATAGTTTAGTTGGCTCTTAAATAGTTTCCCTTGGGGGGAAACAAGTATTTTGTGTTGTTTAAGAAACTGATATAGATAAATGAAATGCTAGGTGTTCGTTTAAACTTTGAGGAAACCTACAGATGAACTTTTGGGCGTTTTTTCTAAAATGCAAGAGATATGCGCTTAATCACTGTTCATATAGTGAAGGGATGGGATGGCAGATACAGACGCAGATGAAACTCTACATTTTGTAAATGTAGAGTTGGATATTCTAAATGGAAGAACTGACACTGACAATTGTTTACAGGAAACAAAGGTGAAGAAAAATGTTGAAGAATATCTACCCTTAGAAAGAGAGAAGTGTTTTACAAGACAAAAATGAGAACTAGAGATTCCAAAAACACTCATTTTACTGTTTTAAAAGAAAAACAAAAAAATAATAGGGAGAGAGTCTAGACCAATTAGAACTGAGGCAGCTGTAACAAAAATGGAACACAGTACAGTGATTTGAGCCCTTAAAGGAAATGACTGACTAAAATGAAATTTCTCAAGTCTTCATGTCTATAATAATAAATAAATGTGCAAAATATCAAAAATACAAAGTCTGGATTTTTTCCCTTAAGTTTGTAGTAAACGGTCTAGCCTCTGCTTAATATAGTTACTTCTATAAGCCTTCTGACTAGCAGAGCATGCTGTACGGGCACATGCATGCTAGAACTTTACCGTGAGAGTTGCAGTTCTCATCTCAAGCTAGTGACTTGCCTGTTACCCATATTTATATATATTTCATTCCCATTGTAAAACACTTAAGGCCTTTCTAGGGGTACATTTTAATCAACATATTACATAAAAAAGCATCTTGATTTTTAAAATGAACCTTTTTAGTCCTGTAACATGGTGGGTTTAGTTGAACAGCTGGAACATAATATGGTAACTACATTGGACTGTTTAATTCACAGCTGTAGGAAAATGTTTGATTTTTAAAATATAACCAAGATGAGACTGTAGAGTTATGAGCAGTAAAATATTAGAAAACAGTGAATGAATAAATAAGATGCTTTTCCATCAGTGGCCATTCATTGTTTTGCTTTTAGGAACCTGGAAGAAATTGTCTTCTTTGAGTTTCAAATGTTCCGGTAAATCTAGTCGTTTCTTAGCTTCCTCAGTATCACCTTGAATTGCTGAAATAAGTGACTCTAAAGAATCAGTTCTTTTCTGATCTGAGGTAGCAAGAATTTCCCCATAGAATTCCTCTTTGAAAGTATGCATGATATGAGCTTCCATGGACTTTTTTGTATTCTTGTAGTATGGGTTCCATCCTATGCTCACCACCATCTTATGGACGTCTACACTTCCATCACTGGCCCAACCATGATATACGCCAGTGGATGCATCAGCCGGAAGATTATCTACTACTTGTTCAGGAAAGTTAGCTGTAGGAATGCCCAGGTGCTTGGGGCCGCGACCGAACCGCACCACCTGGCCGCGGCAGAAGTACGGCAGGTGCCTCATGACGCCGTCCGTTCGGGTTGCGGGCTGCGGTCCAGTCCGCGCGTCAGGCAGAGCCGCCATCGAGGCGGTGCCCGGACCCCCGGACCAGCCGGGGGACACGGGCAGGAGCTCCGCGGGCCGGGTGGGCGGGCGAGCGCACGGGCGTACAACGGGCCGAGCGGCGCGGACGACACGCCTCGGCGAGACCCTTACGCCGCTGACCAAACAGAAGGTGCCGGGCGACTCAGAGGCTGCGTCTGGAGGAAAATTCTTATTAAATTATCTTTTATATAAAAATCAGAGAATCCTAAATTTTTCTCCTCCTGAGGAATTTGGAAATCTGGCCTTAAGAAATGCTTTTGCCTTCCTTTGGAAACTTTGAAATTCTTTCCTGCCTTCCTTTTACTCTAGCTCTTCTCTAGATCTTAGGCTGTTTTCTTGTCCCGAGGATCCCCTTGTCTTTTTGTTTGAAGGCCCTGCCTATTAACTCTCCTGTCATCTGGAGGCAGTACTGCACGGTGGCGAGGAGCATGGGCCTCTGGTGCAGGACACGTGGTTTTGAATTCTAGCTCTGCTGCTCATTGGCTTTATGACTGTGGACAATGTTATGTAATATTGCTGAGCTTCAGTTTCCTGTTATATCAAATGAGGGTAATAACCAGCTTTACAGAGTGAGGGGCAGTTGTATGTGTGTGAAGCTCCTAGATTGTTTACATAAACATTAGAAGAGTTTTATTCTGGTCCATGTTGGTAAATTCCCAGATCCCAGATGTGTAGTTAGCCTGTGGACCAGATGATGTCCACTACTGTCTTATTTAGTAAGGTCTCTTTCGTGTGAAAGTGCAGCTACGTTTCTGGGAGAGTCACGGACATTCCCTGGCTCATTAAATTCCCCTCTTCGTATTGGCTAGTACCGTATACTGCCTGTAACGTACTGGGAGTTGCAGTCATAGTTTTAATCAGCACTTCTGTGAAAGATTATTAAGTCTTTGCCTGTTGATATTTTTCTTCAGATTTTTTGGTTGTGGGTTGACCATGTTAAAATGTACAATAATTATATTTTGACTGTTTCAGAGTAAGGAATCCTTTTGAATTCTTATTTATTCAGCCTTCACTGATGTCGCTAATTTTTTTGGTTTAGGTATGATAATCATAGAGAGGCTCTGCTTAAAGGTGGGCTTGCTGGAGAGTATCAAGATGACAGCTTAGATTTGCTTCACTATTTCACTGTGACCTGTTACTCTGGTTATGGAGATGATGAAAAGGTAAGAAATGAACTCACTGATAATTTCTTATCAAGTACTTAAGTAAGACTCTCAAATGCAAAGAGAATTCCTAAAATTATTCTACAATAGAAGGTGAAGGAATGTTCATTTTGGAAACTGAAAAACAGAGCTTTCATATTTAAACTGTCAGCATATAAAGACCTTCAGTTGAAAACTAAATGTACTTTCAGTGACCGAGCTTGGGACTGTAATTCTGTAACATTAAAGTTTTTCATGTTGCATTTTAAAATCTTACTCTATAATTAAACTACAAGAGTGTTAAGAATTTGTGTTTCTGTTACTGTTTTTTAGGGCTTTTATACAGTGTATCGTAATGTTTTTGAAATGATTGCCAAGGAAGAACTAGAATCTTCTTTAGAAGAGGATGTTGAGGATTTCCCAACTTTTGGAGACTCCCAGAGTGACTATGATACGGTAGAAGAAAAATTCATTGCCATTTTGTAATTAGCATTTGTCAGTGTATCTTTTCCCTATTTTTTTATTTTAAGAAGAAGTGTTCTAGTTCTCAGTCTTTTACTGTGACTCTCTTCCTCTCTTTCTTTTCCTGATCGCCTCCCGTCTTTTCACTATTTAGTGATCTTGGTCCCATTCCATTAATTTCCTCATCAAATTCATTCTGAAGAGTTATTTTGTAAAGCCTTCAAAGGACTGTCTTCTCTGTTGATTAATAGTAAAGTTGTATATACGAAGAAAGGAGGTTAGATGTTTTGCATCAGCAATATTTGCTGCCTTACTGAAAAAGAAATCCAAATAAAAATCTAGCATTTTACCTGTTTTCTTTGTCACTAGGTAGTCCATCCTTTCTACGCTTATTGGCAGAGTTTCTGCACTCAGAAGAACTTTGCTTGGAAAGAAGAATATGATACACGACAGGCTTCAAACCACTGGGAGAAACGAGCCATGGAAAAAGAGAACAAAAAGATTCGAGACAAAGCAAGGAAAGAGAAGAACGAGCTTGTCCGTCAGCTGGTAGCTTTCATCCGTAAAAGAGATAGAAGAGTGCAGGCTCATCGAAAACTTGTGGAAGAACAGAACGCAGAGAAGGCGAGGAAAGCCGAAGCAATGCGGCGGCAGCAGAAGCTAAAGCAGGCCAAGTATGTGGTGCTCGCTGGACCCTGTCTATGAGTAGGTGCTGGTCCCAGCAAGCATCAGTGGATACCTGGCGTGGTGCTTTCATGGGGGGTTTAATCCTCATTCTGCCTACATCCCTTTCTTTTACATTCTGGCATTGGACGATGTCTTTTCATCTGCTGTGAAAAAATTTTTCTTTTGAGTTGGATGTTTTCCTTCAGAGGCCCTTTATACTTGAGATTCTTTTCAGACTCTTGTAACGTTTAATAATAACTGACGTTAATCGAATTCTCATTCTGTACAACGCCATGTTGTAAGTGCTTTTCTTGCAACAATTCTGTGAAGTAAGTTCGGGTTTTTATCCTTTCTTTTGAAGAAATGAGGCCCAAGATCACATAGCTAATAAATTGCAGAGGTGGGAACTGGACCCTAGAAGTCAGTCCAGTGCGCTGCTTTTAAGTACCACACAATACTCTGTCCGTATACGCTTAGATATTTAGTTCATCTCAGTGCCTTTAAAGTTTTGTTGTTTTGAGTCACTGTAAAGGCGTTGTGTCCAGAGCATTATAGCATTCTTTAAAAAACTATTCACTTCTTGAAAGTTCTACCCACCTCATCTTTTGAAAAATTAGCACTTTACATGACACTTACGGTTTAAAACCACCTGAAGACTTTTTTTTTTAAATAAATTTTATTTATTTATTTATTTTTGGCTGCGTTGGGTCTTGTCGCTGTGCGCGGGCTTTCTCTAGTTGCGGCGAGCGGGGGCTACTCTTCATTGCAGTGTGTGGGCTTCTCATTGCGGTGGCTTCTCTTGTTGCAGAGCACGGGCTCTAGGCCCATGGGCTCCAGTAGTTGTGGCTCATGGGCTCTAGAGCGCAGGGTCCGTAATTGTGGCGCACGGGCTTAGTTGCTCCGTGGCATGTGGGATCTTCCCGGACCAGGGCTTGAACCTGTGTCCCCTGCGTTGGCAGGCAGATTCTTAACCACTGAGCCACCAGGGAAGTCCTCACCTGAAGACTTTTATTAAGTTGCGAAGAGTTATATGTTTCAAAACCCATTATCTAGTGGAGCAATTAAAATCAACCACATAACAGATAACAGATTTAAGTGACTTTGCCTGTTTCAGCCAAGCACAGGTTTTAAGTTTGTAGGCGCTGACAATTTGGGAGGAAGAAGCTCTCCAGGGGATGGGTTTTAAGCCCCCAAAATAAATAAAACCAATGCAGAGACTGTGCTGTGTGTGTCTAGACTGGCAGAGCAGTACAAAGAGCAGAGCTGGATGACGGTGGCCGATTTGGAGAAGGAGCTCAGGGAGATGGAGGCGCAGTATGAAAAGGAGTTTGGAGATGGATCAGGTGAAGATGAAGCGGAAGAACGGGAACTCCAAGACGGACAGGATGGTAACTTCCTCCATTCACTAAGAAACTGTAGGAAATAAATGTTTTTGTGTTCAGGGGTTGTGCACTCAGGATGCTCACAGATGTCCATAAAGGGCTCAGGTGTGAGACAACAACGAATGGGAGGGCAGATGAAAATCTGGAGAACACCTGGGTTCCGGCCGATTGTTGCCAGTTTCATGTTTGTTTGGTTTGTTTGTTTTTAAAGTGAGGCTGGAAAACTGGATTTTTATGTGCCATCTCCCAGTTTTTAAATATGGCAGATAATTGAAATGAAAAATAATTTGGCATGGCCAAGTGAAGGTAGACTATGGAAGTAGTATAATTGCAGTAATTTCATTAACGAACTCTTTTCTGACCATGTTTTGAACCATTTGGCTGCATAAATATATTGAGAAATGGGCATATTGTCAGGTGTAACTGGTTATTTTTAAAAAATGCAGTTAAGCAGTAGGTCAAGTTTTAATAGTAACTCTTTCCAGAAGAGCTGATACTGTGCACGAGTCTATCTGGCATATATAAATTGTCTCATTTCTGACTTGTAGAGGGGCTTCTCTTCGTGTCCTGAAATGTGTCTTTTCTCTTCCTCTATCATTAGAGCACAGGCATGTGACTACCTTACAAGGAGAGGATTGGGCATTGTTGAGAATAGTGATTGCTATACCTGACTTTCTCCACTGTCTCTGGCTGTTCCATGAGAAATAAAAGTAACTGATCTAAACATGGTTTACTTAATTTTACCTTACTTACAAATGTTGGTTTTCAGACTAATAGCTCAAATGATAAAATGACAGACTTTTATTTATTCCACGTGATCAGGAAATTAAATGTTTTCTTAACGAATTGCAAGTAGTATGTGTGAAAGTGCCTTGATAGTTATGAAGCACTGTGTAAATGTGAGGTGGCATAATTATGTAGAGTTTTACAGTTTATAAGGTGCTTTCACATATAAGGTCTTGCTTGATCCTCACGCTATGTCCCTTATATGTAGGTTTTGCTCATATAGTTATCTCTTTGTTACTGAGAAGCTCTGGCATATGTCTGAGAACATATGAGAGCATTCTTAGATCCAGATTTTGACTTCAAATCCAGCATTCTTTATTAACTATTTGTATAATCAAACTATTTGAAAGTGTACACATAATTAGAAAGTATCTTATACGAAACATTGGAGGTATTTTGATCATTTATGATTTCAGTGAGAATGTCCTTCAGAATCATATTACCATTACTTATTATTAAAAAAAATGTAGAATATAGAAGAGATACCTTGGGTTCTTTATCGATCCCATAGTAAATCCAAAATGGCAATCAGTTTACTTGTTTATTTCTTATAAAGATAGAATATGGGATTGTGCAAAGACTTTCAACTGAGCTTAGATTTTGTGGTCTATATTGATAATAATTATTCCGTTGTAATAAAGCTTCAAGTTTATAAAAGTCTGTAAAGATAATGTTAAACTTTACGTGTAATACGCTATTTTATGACCTGTCTTTCTAATAATGACGGAATGTCATAAACTAAGCTTATTTAAGCATTAAGAGTAGATTACAATTATACATGTGTTCACACCAAATCTTGCTCAAGAGATAAACTAAAACACCTTTGTTGAAAAAACTGCTTTGTTATAGAACTATGAAAATGACATTTGATTTTCTGAACTTAGCCCATACCTAGGACTCTGAGAATTTTTTGAATTTTCTTCTAAGTAGGCTTATGAAAAGAACTTGAAAGGTAAAGTGATTTGTTTGGAAGCCTTCCCGTATAATTCAGTGCTGCTTTTAAAAGGCCAACTCAAATCTCGGTAACATTGTTTTTTCTTGGTGAGGAAGCAACAAATTTTAGTTTCTGATATGTGTGCAACTCTAGATACTTACTGAAGAGATGTTACTTGTTAACATGTTTTAGATTTATGTTCTAATCAAACAGGACTCTTAACTGTAGGCTTCCCTCTCATAGGTAAAGATGGTGACGAGGCTGAGGATGCAGAACTTTATGATAGCCTTTACTGCCCAGCATGTGACAAATCTTTCAAGACGGAAAAGGCGTAAGTTTAATATCTTTGAACTCACCTCCTCTTTTGAGGTGAAGTGTAGCACTTTGAAAGTCCTAAGAAAAATGCTTGTAGCAGTTGGTCACTAGCCCTCACCTGTCATCTTGGGGGATATCTTCCCAGCAGGGGAGGAAGAAGGATTTGTACCAGCAGGTAAGCCTGTTGGACTGATTCTCATTCATGTGATGTTCCTGTGTAATAGCTGCTTTTTAAACGTGTACGCTATCTCCAGAAAGAAACGTTGCTTGCTTTGGTGAGGAAGGCAGAGTCACACAGGCAAGGGGGCTAAACTGAGGCCAGTCATCTTTCTCCACAGTTGGTGCAAACTCACTTCCAGCCGTCACGCTCCCGTGAGGACCGTTGCCACCAGCCCGAGAACTTCAGATGTGTCCTGCCTGTAGTATAGTTGCTGAAGTCGAAGAACTTTATCTTAGGGGAACAGTCACGAAGAGAGCAGTATTAGAAAGGATACTATCATAAGGCAGGCGGGGAGGGGCCGGCTAGAATCTGGGAAAAGATGAGAGTAGAATTAGCAAGGGGAAAGGAAGCAAAACACGTGCAATAAAGAAGGAGGAGGCAAAGGATGGAAATGGAGCTCGGGAGTTCTGAGTGGTGTCACTGTGTAACCCCAGGGAAGAGCGATAGCGTAGCCGGAGGAGTGGCGCAAGGTGGGCAGAAACAAGCAAGGGAACAAAAGCAACGATGAAGGAGCCTTTAAAAGTAGTTTTTGTATTTGGAAAGGACGTCAAACTTACGGACAAGTTGCATGAATAGGCTGTAGAGCGCCCGGTTCACCTGTTGCTCACATTTTGCCCCATTTGCACGTGCTCGTTCTCTCTCCACACACACAGACAAGGTTCTTTCTGAATAATCTGAGAGTAAGTTACATACATAGTGCTCCTTTACCTTTGAACACTTCAGTATATATTTCTTAAGAATAAGGACATTCTTCTACATAATCACAGCCGTCAACTTCAGGAAATTTATAACGTTGATGTAGTACTTTTATTCCATTTACTGCCTATATTTCGCTTTTGTCAGTTGATCCTGTATTAATGTCCTATGTAGCATTTTCCCAACTTCAGTACAGGATCTCGTCTAGGATCATGTATTGCATTTATTTATTTAGTCTCATTTAATCTGGACCAGTTCCCGTTTCTGTGCCATTGACATTTTGGAAGAGAACTGACCTTTAAAATGTTTTTTAAAAACAAACTATTTCTCATTTGGGTGTGTCCATTTCCTCATGATTAGATTCAGGTTGTGCATTCCTAGCTGGAGTACTGTGTAAGCATGTGTTGCTCTCAGGGTTTCTATCTGGAAGGACAGAAGTCTGTCTGCCCCTCATTGGTGGTGATCATTTTGATCATCCAGTCAAGGTGTTGTCTTGTTTTTCCACTGTATAGTTAGTATTTTTTCCCTTGCAGCGTGTTTAATATGCGGGGAGACACTTTAAAGCCATGCAAATATCTTTCTCTTCATCAAAATTTCCTTCCTGGATTTAGCACCCACTGATGGTTTCAGCTTGTACCGTCTTATCTATAATCATTTCAAAACGAGGCTTTTCCAGTGCCAGTGCTCCTACATCATAAGTCATCATTTGACCTTCTGCTGTGCACAAGAACATTTACCTGTCTGTTGTCAGTATGAATTTCTTTTCAGTGCTTTAAAATTCATTGTTGCCCTTCTCATGCTCAAATTTCCCAGATGTGGTTAGTGAGAATTCCTTCAACGTGGCTCCTGTGTCCTTCTGACATGTTCCAGCCATATTTTTGAGCACTCACTTTCTGGCACAAGATGTTCCGATTTCTCTAAGGAACCTCGGTCTTAAGGAGAGAATTTTAGTGGGAATGAAAAGTAGGCAACCCCAACTAGAAAAATCCAGATCTGAACAGGATGAGATAAAGTGGTGACACGAGTTTTCTACTTTTTAGTTTATATAACTCTCATAGCTTAAGTGTTGTCAGTTCTGTTTTGTGAAGTGTTATTTAGTTGCCCATGGGGGCACTGAACTAGACATTGCTTATGGAATTTCACACAGAATGGCAGAGGTGTGTCTTAGTTTACATTTAGGGTAGTGGCAGTGAGAAGGGAGACCCCTCTGGAAAAAAGCAAAAGGAGGTAAACTACTCTTGTGAATTAATCCCGTTGCAGTCACTCATACCAGCTTGTTCTTTCAGCATGAGGAATCATGAAAAATCAAAGAAGCATCGGGAAATGGTTGCCTTGTTAAAACAACAGTTGGAGGAGGAGGAAGCAAATTTTTCAGGACCTCAAACTGATGAAAACAGTCTGGATGCCAATTCTGAGGAAGAAATGGAGGATGCACCAAAACAAAAGTACTTCTAAAAATGTCACTACACCTACTTAGCACACTAGAGATGGCATTAAGTGCTGTTTTATCTCAAAGAAGTTATTCTGTTATGCTAATATTTTCTGTGTTTCTTCTAGTTAAGAGAACTTTATAGTATTGAAATGGTTAAAGACATGATGTCAGATATAATTTTTATAGACTATATTATGACTATTAAAATCGGTTTTATAACTGGGTAATTGATATGCTAACTACTATCAATTGAACCACTGTTAACATTTTTCTAAAATGATAATGTGGATATTTTTATTTTAATGCTTTATGATATTAAATATGTTTTAATATCTTATTTCTGTTTGTATCACTAGTATTTCAGTATTTTTTCTTTCCACTTAGTCAAGTATTTGACGTTTTGATTTATATTTGTTCTTAGGCTTTCTAAAAAACAGAAGAAAAAGAAACAGAAACCAGCACAGGTATGTTGAAAAAGTTTTATTAACATTTAATATCAGATGTAAAGTTGGAGTGCTCTTGGTTATTCAGCATAATCTGTATTAAGGAGAGGGACTGTCGCTCCCTAATTTCATGTTGATTGTAAAACAGATTAAAAGGAGTTGAAAATATTTTGGTTTTTCAGTGCTTTACCTCATATATATGTGGCCAATTTACCTAGTTATTGTTATTGTTGTCTGTGTGTTTAAAAATTTGGCATGTGGAATTCCCATAATACAGATTAGCTGAGGGGACCATATTAAAAAAATATTTGGACACATGTGATGACAAGATTTTTAAATCAATATAACAGTTCAACTCAGAAATATATGAAAATCTGGGGATTGGGATTGATCATTGTAATAATGTACATGAAATTTCGGAAAGGGAACATTTGCTTACCCACTCCTGGGCATGTGTCTGGAGAAAACTCTAATTTGAAAAGATACATACACCCCAGTGTTCATAGAAGCACTGTTTACAATAGCCAAGACATGGAAGCAGCCTAATTGTCCATCAGCAGATGAGTGGATAAAGAAGGTGCAGTGTATATACACACAATGAAATATTACTCAGCCATAAAAAAGGAGTGAAATAATGCCATTTGTGGCAACATGAATGGACTTAGAGATTATCATATTAAGTGAAGTAAGTCGGACAAAGACAAATATCATAAAATACCACCTATTTGTGGAATCAAAAAAAATGATACAAATGAACTTACTTACAAAACAGAAGTAGAGTCACAGACATAGAGAACAAACTTATGGTTACCAAAGGGGATAGTGGTGGTGGGGGTGAGGCAAATTAGGAGTTTGGGATTAACATGTACACAGTACTATATATAAAACAGATAGCCAACAGGGACCTACTGTATAGCATGGGGAACTATATTCAATATCTTGTAATAACGTATAATGGAAAAGAATCTGAAAAATAATATATATGTGTGTAACTGAATCACTTTACTGCACACCTGAAACTAATACAACATTGTAAATTAACTATACTTCATTAAAAAAAGTGGTTAAAAGAGCATTTGCTTAGAAACTTGTAATGATTGTGATTCTTGAAAAAAAAAGTTTTTTCAATTTTAAATATTTCATACTGGGGGGTCCAAACTTAACCTCTTATCTTAAGAATTATTATTAAATAAAAGGGTATTGTGTTGTTATATGTATAACACAGTCTTGTGGATTTTTTGAATCTATAAAAACAAAATGAACTTGCCCATTTTACTAAGGGTATTTGGTAGTTCTACAGGGAATGGAATTGATTTCTGTGCTATTTTAATATAATCTAATTGTATTTGCTTATATTAAGTATTAAATGTTAAATGTAGCTCTTTTTAAAAATTGGAAATGTTTTTAAGAAAACTTAGGTAAGACTAATAATTTTTCATAAATCTTTAGATTTTATCCAAATGTCTATAATATGTTTGATAATTTTGTCTTTCATATTCCAAAATGATACATGACACATGAGTTAATCACTATTAAAATTGTGACTTGGAACTTTTTGTCTCAGTTACAAAACCACATAGCAAATTATATGTTCCTTTTATAAAATGACTCATATCATCTTCCACCCAAAGACTCTGTAGTCATTTGTTTAGAACACTTTCTCTCTTGTGTGTCGGAACCACTGGAGTGAAGACAAAATGGAATGGAGAGGGACTTATACCTGATAGGTCCTAAAGATTGCAACAATAAGCACATGTATTTGTATTCTCTTACCAAGGAAAATGCTTCTGTTTACCAGCCCATTTTTTCCCTCCAAAGCTATATGTATTCCTTGATGATACCTCTTGTTTATGGTTTCTAATTATATCAGGGAGACAGCCCCAATTCAGATCAAGTTTTATGTAGCACTTTCCCTGGATATTTTCTAAGCTCTTTTTGAAGGGGAGGGTAGTGTGGAGACACGTACGGGTAGGTAAAAGAGCAGGAAGCAGCAGGTACTGAGACTCATGAGACTTCAGATGGGAGTTTTCTGTATTGTCAGAAAAATTTGCATAAGCCAGCAAGGATTGTAAACGAAAACCCCCAAAGCTGAAATTGAACGTAAACAAACAAAACCCCCTTGTTGACAGCAAGGAAGAATTAACGCAAAAAAGTTTAGAATGTGCTGCTCTGAACACCATCCTTGGGACATGCTCTAAAGACAGAATTAACTCTAAAAGAAGAAATCTTGAGCTTTACTTAGGGGACATTTTGGTGGTATTGGTGTGGTATTTCTGAAACTATCTTATGTGTATTGTAGGATAGAGCAAATATACTAATGTTGTTGGGAACCATATTCTCTTGTGGGAGAAGGGAAATACAGGTATCAATTGAGGGAAAGAGAGAGGAAGAACACTAATGTTGGACTGGAATTGGGGGTATCAGTATGAGCTCGTGATATAAAAAAATAAATAATACATGATGAGCAGTATACACTGAGGGCCCAGAAGCAGTGATACCCAGTAGCAATGAGCATATGTAGTTCACACATCTTTGTCTCTAAATCCCCTTGCCCAGTAAAAGGAGTCAGGGTTTGGTCCTTGGAGAAATGGCTGATTCTAGGGCTGAAACAGGGAAAATACAAGGTGAGCCTGCATTATCTATGCTAGAAATATAAGAGGTATTCAAAAATTGACGGGGATAAGTCAGAAGTACCCAGGAGTCAGCTTAAGGGCTTGCCGAATATGGGAAAATTTGAGTCATCAAAAAGAATAGTGGTCATAGATTTTTAGACATTTATTTTATTAAAAAAAATCGTGTATCTATATTGAGCCTAAAAAAAGAGAGAGTTGGAGAAAGGAAGCAGATGGGAATGCTTCATTCCAAGAATATGAATTAACACAAATGCAAATGGCAGGACTAATAGAAGCAGAAAACATCACTGTTCTGTATCCACCAGTGTAATAAATGGTTCACATAAGAATCATCAGTAGATGCCAGATCCATTGGGTGAATAGTTATTAGGGAACAGGATATTGACACAATCTCAAAGTAACACTCTGCACATATTAAAAAAAGAAAAAGGTACTTAACAGTAGAAAAACCTGGCAATACCATCTTAATCAAATGATGAAACTTTAATCACTGAAAAATGGGAACTGACATTTTGCTTCCTGATATAATGTATTGAGGACACAGAATTATCTTTATGATATTCTTGCTAGAAATGTTTAACCTGAATCTAATCACGAGGAAGTAATTAAAGTCAAACTATGGGACATGCTACAAAGCAGCCATCAAATTGTCAATATCATGAAAGACCAAGAAAATGGAGGGGGGGTACTGTTCTGGAATAAAGGTGATTAAAGAGATCTGACAACTAAATGCAACATTGGTCCTGGATTATATCTACTATAATGCAGGGGTTACAAAAAAGGACATTACTGGAATGTGGATATGGATTGTGTAACAGATCACGTCAATGTTAAATTCTTGAGTGTGAAGAGGGAATTGTGGTTATGTAGGAGAGTGTTTCTGTTCTTAGGAGATGCGTGAGATCTACCTGCAGCTTGCTTTCATAGTTGGAGGGTGGGTGCAGAGAGAAGGAACATGGGAAGAAGAGAGGGAGAAAGCAGACATGGCAAAATGTTACCTGAGACAAAAACAAATCAGTTGTATTTAGTGAAGATGTGTTAGTCAGGTGTTTTTTCTTTTATCATGCCTGTTTGGTGTTGTTTTCTTTTTTTCCTGATTGTAAAATAGTTGCTCATTGCAGATCATTTGGAAAATATGGAAGAGTATAAATATCATCCCTAATTCTGTCTATAGATATTACTTAATGTTGAATTGAGTTGTGATCAGAGGTTATATATAATTTTCTCTCTACCGTCTTTGCTAATATGTTCTATTTTTTCACATAATTGAATCAATATCTTTGGAAACATGATTTTTAAGAGCTCTATAATTTTCCTTCATATATTCAACCATTCACTTATTGAATATTTGGATTGTTTCCAATTTTCCCTAATTTAATATTTCTGTAATGGGCATTCATGTTCTTAAGTTATTGTCTGCCTCTCCTTTTTTTTTTTTTTTTTTTCTTTTCTTTTCTTGCGGTACACGGGCCTCTCACTGTTGTGGCCTCTCCCATTGCGGAGCACAGGCTCCGGACGCGCAGGCTCAGCGGCCATGGCTCACAGGCCCAGCCGCTCTGCAGCATGTGGGATCCTCCCGGACTGGGGTACGAACCCGCGTCCCCTGCATCTGCAGGCGGACTCTCAACCACTGCGCCACCAGGGAAGCCCCTGCCTCTCCTTTTTATTTCCTGAAGATATCCTCCTACCAGAGTGTGCAGCACATTACCATTGTTTATTGTAACTATTTGGCAACATAACATAAAAAGCCAGTAGTAGGATATTATTTGTTTTGTAATGGCACACATGTTTTCTTACCTAGAATTATGATGATAATTTCAATGAAAATGGAACTGGAGAAGCAGTAAAGGTTGATCCAGAAGATAACAGCCTAAATCAAGGCAGTGCCAAAGGATTGGAAGATAGTCCCCAAGAAAATGTCGGTGTTACAGAGACTGTGGAACGGTGTGATGACCCCAAAAGTGAAGCTAAAAGGTAAGTAAGTCAGAGTTGCTTGTTGTTTTCTAATTACTTAATGCTGGTGGTGAGGATGGCTTTTCATCTATCAAATAAAACCCCCTTTCCCGTGATGGACGCCGTGAGTCAGATGTATCTGTGATTTACACCTACACACGTACGTTTACAGAGGACGGTGTTGGAGGGAGAATGCTAGACAGTGTGCTCAGACATTGCAGCAACATGGCCCAAAGCAGAAAGGAGTCACGTGGACCCAGTTTTTGTTCCCTTTATCCTGCTCAGGTTCTTATTTTGCCCAGGGTCAGTAATCCTTGGCACTTGCCTGAGAACAAGACTACAGACAAGACTGTGCCCCATTCGCCTGAGTATCACTGACCAAACCTCCATGCTCGGGCCAGGCATCCTGCCTTCAGCCCCCGTGCAGGTCGTCAGGGCATATGTGCACAGCTTGGGGCCCTCGTGCTCTAGAGGCCCAGGAGTCCTGGTGCTGCACAGGCCACAGCGGCTGGCCAGGGGAAGGTCTCGCTCAGGGCAGGTGGCATTCCTTTTCCCCTCCTCTCCTTGTCTGACTTTCTCGCTCCCATCCTCCTCTGTTCCTCTGGAGCGGAATAATTTCTTATTCCTTGAGGAAAGATCTGAACAGTAGGCAACCGCAGGTTCCTGTCACGGGACCATGAAAAAGTTCAAATGACAGAGTGAGGTGGAAGCCTGAGTTGAAAATGCTCAACGCTGGAGTAACAGTGAGGGGTGTGGGATTTAGGTGCCATAAATGAGGAGAGAAATGCCATGGAAGCCTAGAGTAGGCCTGGAGCTGTAGGAAAAGGAGAACAAGGAACTCCATACACGGGTAACCTGGCTGCCTGCCTTGGAAGACTTTGGACAGTGGAAAGCTGGAAGGGGAGGTTACACACTGCTCTGATGCTTGGTGTGTGTTCCCATGTTAAACATGAGGAAACTGAGTCTGGGTTAAATGACTTGCCCGAGAACAAAAGCTGGTAAGTGGGAAAGTCGGCGTTTAATCCCATCTGCCTGACTACTTGAAGGACCCAGTCCAGCTAGCTCCACGGGGCCCAAGTATCCTGTGAAGGTCCCTCAGAGGCTGCTTGGGTGTATGAGGGATGGGCCAGAAGTGGGGCTCCAGGCCCCTGAACACCTCCGTTACATAGAGCTAAAGTATTTTCATTCATTTTCCACAGTACCTCCACTGTGGGATTCATTTGGGGGAGGAAGAAGGGTTCTCATTGCTCAAACTCAGACTTTCGCGACTACTAGTGAAGTCGTGAAGTTCAGCTTTCTCACTTAATGATGTGAGAAAAAGAGTCAGAGAATTCAAATGGTGTCTTCACTGCTGAGGAGTGACGGGGCTGGGATAGGTAGCCCGCCCCCACCGGCAGGTGTCCCCTCTGCTGCTGCTCTGCAGTGCGTGGATGCTACTAGCTACCTAAAACGTGTGTGTATCTAGGGCACATTTTTATTTTTTTTTCCTTTTTATTGTTTTATTGAAATATAGTTAACATACAGTGTTATTTTAGTGTCAGGTATACAACATAGTGATTTGACATTTATATACATTACATTAACTGATCACCACAACCGGTCTAGGAACCGCCTGTCGCCATACAAAGTTAGGGCAGTATTGTCGAGTATATTCATATGCTGCACATTGTATCCTCTCTAGAGTACTTTGTAAAGATAACGTCTTAGATATTAGCTTCAGAGATGTAGCTGCTGCCTTTCATAATAAGGTGGATTGTTCTTTGGGAATATTATCCTGAACTTTCTTGGATATATTTGTGGCCTATCTGTGATGATATTCTGTAAATTAGTAAATGTTAATCTGTTGCCTTTTATGTCATGGTGTCTTTTTCTTGATGCTTTCAAACCTGGCTGAATACTGCATAATGCTGTGCTGTTCTCCTAATCAGCATCGGGTGAATGTGTAGGCCATTTAACTTAATACAGACTCCTGGGTTCCGCTCGAAGAATGGAATACTCAAGTGCTTGGCAGCATTGTAACTCATTGGCTATAACCCACTCCCTCTGGTCTGTAAATTCGGTTGTGCTCAGATTTTACCCTAAGAATTTGGTCAGCACAAATGAGGGAAAAAGTATGAGAGGACTAAGGAAAATGAAAATTCATACAGATTAAGCCAGAGGGATGTTGTGGAGTTAAAGCAGAACAGGAGGAAACTGACTATACTGGCTGGCAATTTCTGGGTTATAGAATACAGGGGAGAAAACCCCACAGATCAGCAGAAAGGACAAAATCTTAATAAAAGAAAATTCTTTACATTTAACAAATGTAATTCTATAAAAAATGCATTACAGTGTTTCTCTCATTTCACTGTGGAACTGATGAAATGTTTGTCATCAACTGGATCAGGTTTAACAAGTTGTGTCTTTGGGGAAACACATACTTAATGTCATAGATTATTTGTGAGTACTACTGGTTGGCCGTGAAGATGGTTTGCTTCAGTAAATGGAGTATTAATTCGCTTTTTTACAAAAATACACCATATAAAAGTTCGGAGCTATTTTAGTATTCTTGTTTTAGCTTGTGTTTCAACTTTTAAGTAAATTCCTTCGTTTTTGTGTCAAATTTGATATCTGATGATCTCTAAAGTTGTTTTTTAAAGCTGTTCATTTGAGATGTGAAAATTAATTTACTTGGCCATTAAAATGAACGAATTAGCCTTTAAAATGCATGTCACTCTTTTTAGTCTTCTTGGGAGCAAGGTGACAGTTAAAAGGGGTACATTATTATTGGATTATACTGAATTCTTTCATTTATTTTCCAGTGTTTCTAAACCCAAAGGAAAGAAAGCCAAAGATACTAAAAAATCTGTCAGAGTACCTGCTGAACTACAGACAGTGGTAGGTCAAAATAATATTGACAACTCTTCAGTGGACCTTGTTGTTTAAGCAGTATAATCTTAATTCTAATTCTGAAGACGTTACGTGTGTATTTGGTGAGCCCTTCTGCACCTGCTGCATAGATGTGGCTCCATCAACAGTTTTCCTTGACGAACGTAGAATTTATGTGCCGCTGACATTTTTTTCTTTAAAGTAAGCAGAAGCACACTGGACATATCAGATTGTACCAGAACAGTTACTGTTCTGTTTTCCATTACTCTGAAATCCAAAGCCTTATCCATGTGGTATGTCCTGTTGAATGTCTCAGGACCCTTAAAGTTGATGGTGTAGGTTAATGGAACTCGACTTCCAAGAACAACTGCCTCTGTTGAGCCTGTCTTAGTAGCTGTCCATTGTGTTACAAGGTCTTTATTTTGCAGTTGTTTGATATTTAATCTCAACGTGAAAACGCTGCTCTCAGATAATAATACTTGCTTTGGTTTATTTTTTTTATGTTGTTTTTTCTTTTTTTTTTTTCCCCTTCTCAGAGTGATGTTCTTATCAGCTGTACAACCTGCCATAGTGAATTTCCATCCCGGAATAAACTTTTTGACCATCTAAAGGCCACAGGTCATGCAAGAGCACCTTCGTCATCATCTTTAAACAGTGTAACAGATAGTCGAAGCAAAAAAGAGAAACGTAAAAACAGATAGAAATCCTGCCAATGCTTTTTCTTTTTGATTGTCTCTAGATTTTGACACCAAAAACTGAACTGAAATCATCTAAAGAGTTAAAATTTCAGTCATCTGCAATTTATTGCATTGTGGGAGATTATTTTTATCTTGTAGAAACTTTTTTTTGTTTAATATATATTTTTTAAACATTTCATTGGTGATTGAATTCTACTTTTGCCATCCGAATTGACTTGAATGTCTCAGAACAGGTAAATACTGTAAAGTATGCATTCTTGACTTCTCTTGGCTCATGTGGACAGAAATGTACAGAGAGAATTAAATTATTTTAACACGTACAAATGCTCCTTTCTGGTTCATTTTGTGAATTTCACATTAAGTGAAAGTATTTTTATATGATAAGCATTTTTATATGATTCAGTGGTTTTGTGTTTTGTTATGCTTCACGATCTGTTGAAGACTCAGATCATTTTAAAATCGTCATGGATTTTTTCCACCTGATACCATGATTCCAGTTCTGATTTTAAAACTACTTCTAAATAACCTGTTGTTAATTACTGCATTTTTTTTCCCCTCAAGGACAATGATAAGTAGAAACGAATTGAACATATATGGTTGTTTTTCAAGAATAGTATCTCTTCAAGGTATAATTATATTGATTTAACTTGAGATTTTACTGGTAATTATCAATAAGATATATCTTTTGGTTTTTCACTCTGATTTGGCTCACGGAGATGGAACAAATTTATAGGGTGTGTCCTCCTTAGGCATAGGGACAGCTGTAAAGCATGATTGATCAAGATAGCAGATGGTTCAGAATTTATTCTATTTAACAAGAGGTATTCTGCCTTGGGTTTTTTCACTATTTAACAAGAGGTATTCTGCCTTGGGTTTTTTCACTATTTTCAGAAGTTCTTTTGTTTTTTCCATCATTCAGTGGAGAGAAACTTTTCCTTTACCTTTTTTTTTTTGCTGTATGCGGGCCTCTCACTGTTGTGGCCTCTCCCGTTGCGGAGCACAGGCTTCAGACGCACAGGCTCATGGGCCCAGCCGCTCCGTGGCATGTGGGATCTTCCCGTACCGGGGCACGAACCCGTGTCCCCTGCATTGGCAGGTGGACTCTCAACCACTGCATCACCAGGGAAGCCCCAAGAGAGAAACTTCTTTAATGAAAGATTTTTCACTAGGGCTGATATTTATGCCCTAGATTATCTACTCTGTAGCAAAGATGAAAAAAGAAATACAGAGAATCTTTATAAGTGAGTGTGGTCAAGTATATGGATCAGTGATGAGTCAGGTTTTAGGGTGGATTAAATAGGCAATGCTTTTAGTTCACTATCTTGAAATAAGTACTTGCTGTTCAGTGAAGTTATTTCTCTCTCCTTATATCCTTGATCTTCAAATGAAACAATCTTCAGTTATGCATAAGTTCTAAAACACAGGGTCCCCGAGGGCGAGGTCTTTTCTGAAAGCTTCATTGATAGTACTGATGATGCGGATCATTCTGTGAGATGGACTTGAAAATATGCATTTGTAGCTTAATTTTTAGTTTGTTTCTTTTTCATTTAGATAGATGTTTATTTTCTTTACCTTCTTCCCTTTCTAACTTCTATTGCTAATTCCTCCTAATTGTTTTCCCCCCTTTCTTGGTCCCTTCAGGGGAAATGCCAGCCAGTTTTCTGTCTTTGGTCTTTTCCTCCCAGGCTTCATCTGAACACTCACCACCTTCCTCTAATTTGAACTAGATGAATTGGCCATAATTATGAATAGGAATATTAATGAATGGGAGGGCATATTAGTCACATGTTATTTATTGTTCAGTAAAAAATAGGAAGTCATCTTGAAAGGTAGAGAATGTCCTGCAAATGCCCTTCAGACCTTCCTTGCTTTCCCTTGTACCAACCATGCAGGCATATTTAAATTTATTCCTGCTACATGTGAGGATTGATTGGGGTTTCTTGTCACTTTTATTCTCATTGACAGAAGTCATCCATACTTTTTAAGAGATCTTCATCAGTTGTGATCAGAAATTAGATTTCAGTTCTAATCCTGTGTGTGACGCTGATAAGTCATTTAACTTCTCTGAACTTCGTTTTCCTTATCTCTAACACAGTTGTTAGCATAATAATATTGTCTTCATTTATCACCCAGGATTATTATGAAGATCAAACAAAGTAGTACATATGAAAACGTTTTTTAAATACAAAAGCTTTATACACAATGTTATTGAATTTAGATGAGTTAAATCTTTTTCAGTTAAAATATTTGCAGATAGAACTGTATGTGCTGAATTGAATGCGCTTTAGGTTTTATGGGAATTTCCTTTCCAATCTACTTCTGAAGAGGAAAACAGAAACATATGTTATGGCAAGGGTAAAATGTTATTTTTGGTGGATCACAGACGTTCGATTTTGTTTGTCTGAGGCAGAGCAGAATATTCAAAAATACATGAGCACATATTTTACGTTAATCTCATTAAAGCTCAGTGGTAACTACCATCTTGATTGAAGTTAGCTCAAGTGTAGAAGGTGCATAGCTTGAGGGTTCTGGAAGGAGAGGGTTAGGGGAAATCCCGTTTATTCCTCCACAATTCATTCAGTGGTACCAAAGCTAGGGTTCTCCATAAAGCCCAGTGAGACCTTCCCTATTTCAAAATAGGAACAGTATCCTTATCAAAAGCATAGCACTATAGGAAAATAGGATGGCATCAAAATGAAAACTTCTGCAGAACAATAGGCAACATAAGTAAAAAGACAAGCCTCAGACTGGGAGAAAATGTTTTGATACATATAACTGACAAAGGATTAGTATCCAGAATACATTAAACGACAAAAGAACCTCCTATAAATCAGTGAGCAATTGACAGTTATGCATTAATACCGAGCAGTTCTCAAACTTTTTGGTATCAAGATCCCTTTACAGTCTCAAAAATTGAGAACCCCAAAGTGGTTTTGTGTATGTAGTTTATATCTACTGATATTTACTCTATTAGAAATGAAAATAGAGGAATTTTTGAAGTATTACCTTATTTAAAATAATACATGTTAAATAACATTTATGGAAAATAACTTTTTCAAAATGAAAGTTTAATGAGAAGAGAGGCATTTGTTTTACATTTCTGAAAATCTCTTTAATGTCTGGCTCAATAGAAGACAGCTGGATTCTGATAGCTGCTTCTTCAATCATTCTGTTGCTGTATGTTTTGGTTAAAGTATGTGAAGAAAATTGAGCCTCATGTGGATAGGAAATTGGAAAAAGAAGGACCTTGTGGATCTCCCAGGGTCCTCAGACCACGCTCAGAACCGCTGCATTAGAAAAATGGGTAAAATATATGAACAGAAAAAGCTTGAATAGTCAAAACAGTATGAAAAGGTGATCATTGTCACTGATAATCGGGGAAATATGACTTAGTTGTTTCATGTTTTCAGATTGGCAAAAGGCAAAAAGTCTCACAAGATCAAGTGTTGGTGAGAATGGAGAAATGGGAACAATTGCTTCAGTTTGATGGTGGCTATGAAAGTTGAAGACGTACCCCCTGACCTGACAACCCCAGGGGTATACTAGCGTCTCACAGTGTCTGCAGAGGCACAGCATGGGCTCTACCTGAGGACTGTCACCCAGGTCCCACTCCTGACCTGCTGAGTGAGAATTTGCAATTAACAAGACTTCTCAGGTGACTCGCATGCTTCTTGCATCTTGAGAAGCAGTGCTCTCAGGAATCCAGGCGCCTGTGGACAAGGAGACTTAGTGGCTGATCACAGCTGAATTGCTTGTATCTGGGAAAAGTTGGAGATGGACCATAAATCTCCGTGAACAAGAAAGTGGATAAATTGTATAATGGACAATAAGATGGCAAACAAGCAGTTCAAATGAGTGAACTGGATATGTAATACCAATGGCTAGCCTTAAAAAAATACTGAATGAAAACAAGCTGTCAGAAGGTGACATGTATGCCACTTATATATAGTTTTTTTAAAGTACTGTTGTTATTTATAGAGAGAAAATATAGAACCATCAATGGGAAACACATCATTCAGAAAAGTAGTTGCCTCTGGAAAGGGAGGGAGAGGGGTGGAATGGGGGCGTGGCAGCAAAGGGGCCTTATCTGAGGCAAGACTTCTAATTAAGATCTGAAGGAAGATGTTAGCATTAATTCTGGGTGGTGGGTAATGAGGGTTTATCACTCTACTAACATGTTTTCATGAAATACTTCAAATATCCAGAGAAATACAAATTAATGTTCCATTTTTTGTTAATAGAAAATACACTTGCACGAAAGGGGAGATAAAGGTTTTCAGGTCTACATTTTATTCCTAGCATATTCCATAAGCTCACTGTGGCAGAGGCTGTTACTTGTTTCTCTCAATATTCATTCTCCCCTTCTTCCTTATAATTCTGATTTTTGATTGGGCACAAAGCCACCTAAAATTTTACCTTCCTAGCCTCCCTTGCAGCTAGGAGTCTGTAAGTTCTGGTCAGTGATCTGAGCAACTTTGGGGACATGTCCTGAAAGATGTGGGATGTCCTTATTCCTTCCTCCGCCAGCTTCAGTGAACGGGTAGGTAATGGTTGGCGCTCTACCCCTGTCTGGGACCATGAATCCTCACAGGGCAGAGAAACTGAAGCCCAGGAGCTTCCATCCTTGACATGTAGAGGGACCCCATAAGGCCCAGACAACCTCCTTATGCATTCAAGAGAAATAAAACTCCTGCATTACTGAAGCCTCTGTTGTTTTGCATTTCCTGTTGCAGGTGACTCACGTCCTGATTGCTTTTTTTTTTAATTGAAGTATAGTTGGTTTATAATGTGTTAATTTCTGCTGTACAGCAAAGCGATTCAGTCACGCATATATATACATTCTTTTTAATATTATTTCCCCTTATGGTTTATCTCAGGATATTGAATATAGCCAGTCGCTTCTTATTTCACCGTGTGTATTGTTCCCTCCCCATATGAGAGGTATAGCTTCAACAGTGGCAAGGGTGTGGACTCTTAGCTCTGAGAGATCTGGGATCAGGTTACAGTGGCAGCACTAATTATGTGATCTTGGGCAAGTCGTTTAAACTCTTTAAGCCTCTTTTATTTTTTTTCATCTGTAAAATAAGGGTGAAATCAACCTTGCTGAATTGTAAGGGTGAAAACCTAAGTGTGAACACTGCCGGGCACATGATAGGCACTCGATAGCTATTAGCTTTTACTTATTTTCAATAATCTCTTCTGCTTATAAATTTTCTTGCTTTATTTAACTGTTCACTTTGGTTTCTGAAATCATCTAATGGGGATGGTAATTTGCAGAGAAATCCATGATTATATTGATCCTATGGTGTATTGTTGTTTTTTTTTTGTTTTTTTTTTTTTTGCAGTACGCGGGCCTCTCACTGTTGTGGCCTCTCCCGTTGCGGAGCACAGGCTCCGGACGCGCAGGCTCAGCGGCCATGGCTCACGGGCCCAGCCGCTCCGCGGCACGTGGGATCTTCCTGGACCGGGGCACAAACCCGTGTCCCCTGCATTGGCAGGCAGACTCCCAACCACTGCGCCACCAGGGAAGCCCTATTTTTTTTTTTTTTAAGTACTAGTGTATATATTGAAATTCTTTCTGGCTCAAATAGAACAAAATTTTTACATGCTAAAGCTGAAAATATGCTATTTCAACGTGGTTGTGTGATACCAATGGAAACTGTCTTGACGATCATTGATCCTAATTATGTTAGAAGACTCAGTGCATTTGTACAGAGAATTACTTTGCCATTAAAATGAGACAGGGCCCCAGCATCACTGATGTCCTTTCGGATACAAAATGCCTTCTGAAAGCAAGGAAGGGTTCAAATTATCCTTCGCAGTATAAATTATTTGAATGTCACTTAGAGAAAGTTTCTAACAATTTCTAAAACAAAAAGGTCATGGTGTCTCTCCGCATTTAGATAAATTGGTATGTAGTTAATATATCTTCAGGTACTTTTCTTATTTTCAAATTTAATAATAACTCATACTTTTGTGTACGAGGTAACAGTAGTCTCAGCATATGTGAAGCAGAACTTCCAACAGTTCCATCCAATAGTGGAATCCGTCTCTTAGGATGTTCTGTAACTGTCCGGTCAGGGTTCTCTGCTGGAAATGCCATAGAAGGATGCCTGCCCTGGGGGTAGGGGGATTCCCTGAGTGACGGCAGGATCCTGGGCTGGGGTTCTCTACCTGCAGCTCCAGGGAAGCCCAACAGCTTGATGAGCGCTCTGGCGAGTGAGCTCACACCACTCTCCGCTGGACAGCTTCTTCAAAAACCGGTGCTGCGTGCACGTGCTTTCTCTCCAAACTTGAATTGGGTTTTGAAAGCGCAGGCCCAGTGCAGATGGCTAATCACTGCAAGGAGATTGAGGAGAAAACTTATCCCAAGTGGGCGGGCCCATCTGCAGGCACTTTTTAGCTGAGCTGTGTGTTCTGCGATCTGGGCTCACCTGAGAGAAAGCTGTGCAGCTGGAGAGAGACATCTTTGGTGCTCTCCACACCCGCTCTGTAGGTGCCTTTAAACCAGGCCCCCTTTGTCTTCCAGAATCCGGTGGCCGGAGGTGGGCCCAGGGAGATCCAGTCTCTGCTCCTTAATCCCAGCCGTTCTTCCCGGGGCCTTGCCAGCCCTACTGCCCAAGGGCCCTACCCGCCTCAGGTCCTGGACAACTGAATCCTCATAACAGCAACAGTTTGAGAATCAAGGTAGGCACGTGAGGGAGCCTTTTGAGGTACGTCAAAACTAAAAGACAGAGTATTTCCTCCACTTATACAGGAGATCAGTGTGGAGAGAGTATGGGTCTTGAAGTTAGATTCACATAGGTTCAAATCCCAGCTCCAAAGTTATAAGCTTGTTAACTAGGACGTATCACACCAAAGCTTTGAGCCTGTTGCCTTTAAATGGGGATGGTAGTATCCATGTCACACGTTAGTGGTTCAAATAAGAAACTCTCGTATACGAAGAGCCCAGCAGAATGCTTGCCACACAAAGGCTTGCCCCAAATAGTGCCACACACTATTAAATCCTAGTTCCCATTCTATTCTGTTCCCTTTCCCCGTGAAGTACCCCAAGGGACATGGGCTTAGTTGCCCAGCTCTTCACCCAGTTCCCCCTGTACAGTGTGTTTTCCTTGCACTCACACTGGGCCCACCTGGATCACCCAGGATAATCTCCTCAAGACCCTTAATCACTCTGCAAAGGCCTTTTTGCCATGTGAGAAAACATTCACGGGTTTCAGGGATGAGAATGTAGACATCTGGGGGCAGGAGGTGCATTTTGCTGCCAACCATAGGCTCCTCACTCGAGGGGTTGTTGTAGAGACCGAAGTGACGGTGCCTGTGGAACACGGCGCTCTGCCTGCTGCACAGCTGCCCTGCTGGCAGGTCTCGGGCTTCAGGTAGACCGTGAACTTCTTGAGGGCAGAGAGGGGCTTGTCCTCCTTTTCTGTCCTCTACCATACCTAGCATAGTGCTGGAACCACAGCACGGCCTCAGCAAGCCGCTTGTCGGGTATTTTAAGTGCAGAATCCTAGAGTGGCTCCGCTTGCAGGTGGGTCGGTTCCAACAGTCACTGCCACTCAGCGGAGCCAGGTCCTGGCTGTGCTCGCACAACACGGTCATCTAGTGAGAGTGCCCTGTCTCCGCCAATGGAAGACAGACCCTCACTCGCTCTATACACGCTTGGTGAGAAGTTGAACCACGAAAACCTCCTGAATATTCAAACTATGAGGTTTGTGTGAAGCTAGCGTTCTCCCTCAGGCTCGGGATGGAACATAGGTTCCTCCATCAGTGTTGGCATGCCCCTTCTAAAGCAAAATCATGCAGCTTTGAGATGACGGAAGCATCCAATTTGGTTTTCTTTTAAAGGCAATTTGAAATTTACCAGCTTCCTAATATTCTCAAACCCTCTCCTACTTTACAGGAGACAGACTCAGGATCCAAAAGAAATGCTTATGGATGAGTTCTAGACAAAAATAAAAGATAAATGAAAAATATATGACTCGCATTAAAAATGTAACTGGAACAAAACAGAATAGGGAAAACATGATTCAACCACAAGACATGGAAATGAAGTGGGGATTAGAGTTGACGGCAACATCAATGTGAGACTGGGTGAAGAGGAATGTCCGCTGCCCTTAGGACGAGGTCCTGCCCTGCCCACCCTGCGCTCAGTTCTGGGTGCTGCACCTGAAGAAGCCTTGGAAAGGAGCACTGAAAGTGGCAATGTCAGGAATAGTTGAGAAGTTTGGGAACACTGATTCTAGAATATAATGGAAATTAATTAAAATACTTAGCAATATTTAGCTGGAGAAGTGACATCCCGAGGGAGTCAAACTAGGAGTCTGTTTTCTTCTCTGCATCCCACCCGTCTGAAACCTCTCCCCCTCTCCACTTTTCCAACTCCTACCCTTCCTTCAAGTCATACTTGAAGTGCAGGCGCACCCCTCGGATTCTTGGGACCTGGGGGAGGAGAGCAAACGGACACCCACACACCATATGTTGAAATGTTTCAGAATTATATCAAGCTAACAAACTATTGAGTTAAATATGCTTTACCCTCCTACCTTGGTCATTATGACTTATAAGCATCCAAAAGGCCGGGTTCAAACTTTCAGTTCTCAGATTCCTTGCATTTCCTACCAGAACGTGGTGGCTTGGAAAGACTTGACCTCCGACCTCTCCTCGCCCTCTCTTCCCACGCTCAGCTCCATCCTGCCTCGTGTGTGTCCATGTAGCTGTCCTAGCTCTCATGTCCAAGCATCTAAACTCCTGCAATCAGCTGCACCAGGAGACCAAGGTAGGCCCTGCACTTGAGCTTGGAGCCATTTGGGCAGGGGCTTCTGGAATTCTGGGGTCTGTGGATTCCTTACTCCCTGGAGAAGGGCCTGGACAAAGGAAAGCTGGAATGGGACCCCTCTAAAACTGGGGGCCCAGAGCAGGGGGCCCTATTACCTGAGCTTTCAAGCAATGTTATTTAAGTGACTCCTTTTCCGTGAAGCTTTCCCAGTATCTCCTCTCAATAAGTGTTTCTTCCTCTGACCTCCTTGACCATTTGATACTTACTATATGCTGCCTCAAGAACAAAACAATGGAACTTTTGGAAGGATGCACCCCGTGCCTTACTGCTGGGGGCCAGCTCTGAAACCACTCTGCACTGGAGGGCAAGAAGCAAACAGAAATACTTAGTGAAGGCTGCTATCTGTTTTGACCCCATGATCCATTTTCAATGGAAACTTCAGCTTCTTAGACCCCGTGTCTTATTTTCTTTAAAATTTAATTAACTGCAAGTTTAATTCTTTATCATCCTGTCAGGATTAGCACAGCCATACTTCAGGAGAGAATGCAGTCAGGCCTTCCCCCAAAGTAATCACCTTATGGGGGAGGGGCCCCTAATAATATCATTATACATTTTTTAAATGAATGTATTTTGGAATTGACTTACTGGAATTTTAGGAATTGATTCATTACCCCTATGGAAACCTTAATGTCTAAAGTTTTACTATTTATTTTTAATGCACTGTAACGTTATTAAGCAAAATTTCCCCTTCAGCTTACTCATTTATCATTTGTGTCTGGGGTTTAACTTATGTGCCATAAACACTTCATTACAGGATGAAGTTCCGTGAGACTCACTTTCCAATTTCTCACGTCATTAGCGCCACTCCAGCATCCTTAGTCACTTAGGAGTGCGCCTGTTTGCCGGGAGTCTGCAAAGCCCCGAAGCCACACAGCTCAGACTCTTTTGAGAACTCACTCACTTCCGCTCTGTTTCCAGGAAAGAATCTATAGAAGCCCTCTTACTGTGCCATGCTGCTGCTTTACAACTTCAGAGAGTAGCAAAACGCTAGAGCTGATAGGGACCTTCGAGCTTATCTATCTAGTTCAACCTACTCGTTTTACAGATGAGAGAGTCTGCTGTGTTCCTTTCCTTGTTCCAAGGATTGAGACCAAACGTCTGGTATTAAGAGACCCATACATGAAGAAAAGGCATGAGTTCTCTGTGCTACAGTGAACATTTTTCTCACCCAGGTATGGAGAAGTGAGGCCTATTTGCTTTAATGCAACCAAATCTCTCTATCATTCCATTCATTTATGCATTCTAAATCTCTCTATTAATCCTTCACTCTGACCTCATTGGAAGGAATGTTCTCATACATGGATATATTCTTAAAATTTTTTTGGAAAATTGTTGTAAAATTTACCATGTTAACTATTTTTAAGTGTACAGTAGCATTCAGCACACTCACAGTGTTGCATAGCTATCACCACTGGCCCATTTTCAGAACTTTTCATCATCCCCAACAGAAACTTTTTACCTATGAAACAATAATTTCCCATTCCCTCCTACCCGCAACTCTTGGCAATATTTATCCTTTGTGGCTGGCTTGTTTCAGTTAGCAATGTTTTCAAGGTTCATCCATCCATATTACAGCATGTATTGGAATTGTCTTCCTTTTCAAGACAGAATACCATTCCATTGTGTCCATATACCACATATTGTTTATTCATTCATTCAATGATAACATCTGAGTTGTTTCCATCTTTTGGCTATTATAAATTATACTGCTATGAACATGGTTGTGCAAATATCTGTTTGAATTCCTGCTTTTAATTCTTTTGGATCTATACCCTGAAGTGGAATTGCTGAGTCGTGGGGTAATCCTGTGTTTAACTTTTTGGGGAACTGCCATACTGTTTTCCATAATGGAAAACATTCCCACCAGCAATGCACAAGAGTTCCAATCTCTACATATCCTTGCCAACATTTGTTATTTTCTGATGTTTTCGTATTTTATTCTTTTATATAATAGCCATCCTAATGGGTATAAGTGGTATCTCACTGTGGTTTTGATTAGTATTTCCATAACGGACGGATAGTGATGTTGAGCATTTTTTCATGTGCTTACTGGCCATTTGTATTTCATCTTTGGAGAAATGTCTATTTAAATCTTTTTCCCACTTTTGAATTGAGTTGTTTTGTTGTTGTTGAATTGTAAGTGTTCTTTTTAATATATTCTGGAAATTTAGCCCTTATCAGATATATGATTTTGCAAACACATTATCCCATTCTGTGGGCTATCTTTTCACTTTCTTGATAGTGCCCTTTGATGCACAAAAGTTTTTAATTTTGAATAGACCCAATTTTATCTATTTTTTTTCTTTTCTTGCCTTATCTAAGAAATCATTGCCAAATCTGATGTCACAAAGATTTGTACCTGTTTTCTTCTAAGAGTTTTATAGTTTTATCTCTTAGGTTTAAGTCTTTAACTCATTTTGAGTTAATTATTGTATATGTTGCAAGGGCAGGCTCCAACTTCATTCTTTTGCATGTGGATAACCAGTTTTCCCAACATCATTTGTTGAAAAGATTATCCTTTCTCCATTGAGTGGCCTTGGCATCCTTGTCAAAACTTAACTGACCATATATGCGAGGGTTTATCTTCGGCTCTCTATTTTATTCTTTTGGTCTACATGTCTGTCTTTCTTCTAGAACCACACTGCTTTGATTACTGTAGCTTTTGTAGTAAGTTTTGGAATTAGGAAATCTTAGTTCTCCAACTTTGTTCTTCTTTTTCAAATATATTCTTTTTAAATTGCATACCTAGACAGCATGCATTTCTGAAAGGTATTTTCAAGAGTGGCAAAATCAGAATATTTAAAACTTTAATACAGAAACTAAACTGTTTTCTTTCCTTTCTTTGCTGCACTAAACAGGCTAACTGAAAATACATCTTGCTTCCCTGTTCCAAAACCCACCTCCTTTCCCCACAATCTCTCTGGAAGTGTTAGAGGAGTAAGGGAGGAGTTGATTCTGCGTGAAGAAGCAGGAGAAAAGGTGAATAGGTAGAGGAAGGCAATGCTCCTGAGAAGGAAACGAGCTCCCTGCTAAAAAGAGGATGGAGGGTAGGATATTGCTAAAAAGAAGGAAGCAGAGGGTTTACTGGAGATGGCTCCCAGGGTCTAGGAGTAACTCCAGGGATGTTACCAAGAATAAAGAGGACCCTCCTGCCCAGGTTGGTGGAATTGGCACAGGACCACTGAGGAGCATCGGTCAGGCCCCTGTGCCAGGTTCTGGTGTGTGGCAGTGCTGAGTGAAACTAGTTGGAGACCAGCTCAGCCGGAACAGTGGTTTCTAATGACACCTCTGCTAAAGTTCACTCACTACATCGATGTTCCCCATACCCAGTACCATCACAGGAAGAAAAATATTCCTAAAAATATTTTATTTCTGGCATAATTTTCACTCTCTCCTCCTACCTCCTTGCTTTTTAAAAGTTTGCATCAAGTGGCAATCAGTGATGCCTGCAATCTGGGACTTCTGCTGGAGCAGAGAAAGAGTTAGATAACAGGAACAGCCAGCTGCTTAACTCCTCCTAAGTGAGGATGAGGTAATGACTTTCAGGCTGGGCAATGAGACAAGGAAGGGAACAGAGCAATAAGTAAGGCAAGGAAGGCCCAAAGTGTGCCAGGGGCCAGCAATGAGACTCCCGATCAGCCATGACAGCCAGGTCCGGGCAGTTAGAGGAGGCAAGAAAGCTGGAATCAGGGGGAATGGGGCAGCAAGAAAGGATAGCAGGGAGGCACGCAAGAATCAGAAGTTTGGTTAAGACTGGCTTGGGGGAGTAGGGGAATTACTGGCACCAGGCATCTACGGCAAGAAGGTAGTTGGCTCAATCAATACCTCCTGAGGCCAGGAGAGCATATGTGCTCCAGGGGGGAGGAAGGGAACTCAGTAGGTACCCAGGGAACATGTTCAAAGAACTGCTGACAATGCGAATCTGTAGGCCAGAAGGAGGTTGCCCTGGAGATGTGCTTGGGAATCATCAGCATCTAGATAGTAAAGCCATCATGGATAATGGATGAAATCTCCCAGATAAAGTATATGGAGAAGGGAAAAAAGAGGTCAAGATAAAAATCCTGTGGGTACACCAGCATTAAGGAGCAAACTAAACAAAAACCAATGTATGAGAATGAAAAGGACTAAAATGGTAGTACGAGGGACTTCCCTGGAGGGCCAGTGGTTAAGACTTCACCTTCCAATGCAGGGGGTGCAGGTTCGACCCCTGGTGGGGGAGCTGAGATCCTACATGCCTCGTGGTCAAAAAACCAAAACGTAAAACAGAAGCAGGGCTTCCCTGGTGGCGCAGTGGTTGAGAGTCCGCCTGCCGATGCAGGGAACGTGGGTTCGTGCTCTTGTCCGGGAAGATCCCACATACCGCGGAGTGGCTGGGCTCCTGAGCCATGGCCACTGAGCCTGCGCGTCCGGAGCCTGTGCTCCGCAATGGGAGAGGCCACAACAGTGAGAGGCCCGCATACCGCAAAAAAAAACAAACAAACAAAAAAAAAACCAGAAGCAATATTGTAACAAATTCAATAAAGACTTAAAAAAAAACAAAAGGCCCACATCAAAAAAAAAAAAATCTTAGGGCTTCCCTGGTGGCGCAGTGGTTGAGAGTCTCCCTGCCAATGCAGGGGACACGGGTTCATGCCCCGGTCCAGGAAGATCCCACATGCCGCGGAGTGGCTGCGTCCGTGAGCCATGGCTGCTGAGCCTGCGCGTCCAGAGCCTGTGCTCTGCAATGGGAGAGGCCACAACAGTGAGAGGCCCGCGTACTGCAAAAAAAAAAAAAAAAAAAAACTTAAAAGATAAAGAGGTAGTATAAGATTGGAAGACCATGGTGCCATTAAAAAAAAAATAGGAGAAGAAGATGACCAGTCTCAGATGCCACAGAGATGCTAAGTGAGGTGAGGGCTGAATTTGGCAGTTAGAAGGTTATATTAGTCAGGATTTTTCAGAGAAACAGAACCAATAGGAGATATATATATATATATACAGATATATATATATATAATATAGAAGGTTATATTAGTCAGGATTTTTCAGAGAAACAGAACCAATAGGAGATGTATATATATATATACAGGTATGTATATAGAGCTATGTATATAATGATATACATATGTGTATACAGTGTATAATGATGTGCACAGCTATGTAGATGGAAATAGTTATATATCGATACCTACATATCCATATGTTATCTATATCTATATTTATTATAAGGTATTGGCTCATGTGACTATGCAGACAGAAGTGCCCTGGTCTGTTGTCTGCAAGCTGGAGACCCAGGAGAGCCAGTGGTGTAGTTTGAAGACCCAAGAGCCTCAGGGGCTGCTGGTGTAGATTTCACTGGGGGTCTGAAGGCCTGACCACCAGGGATGCTGAGGGCATAGGAGATGGGTGTCCCAGCTCAAGCAGTCAGCCAGAGAGGGCGAATCCAATCTGTCTCCACCTTTTTGTTCTATTCAAGTCTTTAGCCCATTGTGTGATGCCCACTTACGTTGGGCAGGCCAACTGCTTTACTCAGTCCACCAATCCAGATGCTAATCTCTTCCAGGAACCCCCTCACAGGCACTTCCAGAAATAACGTTAATAAGATATCTGGGCACCCCATGGTCCAGTCAAGTTGCCACATAAAATTAACCATCACAGGAGTTGTAGGTCACTTTTGCAAGAATAGGTTCACAGAAGCCAGCCTGGGGAGTACTGAGAGAGTGGCAGTGAGGAAGTGGCATGGCAGTGCCCCAAGGATTTTTTTCTTAGAAGCATCACTTTTAGGAAAAGGATATACATTTGAAAGAAGTTTTTTTCTGTTTATTTTTTTGTTTATTTTTTAAATGGAGGGAGAGGCATGTTTTTAGGCTGAGAGGAAGAAAAAAGAAGAATATAGACACTGAAAATCCAGAAGAGAATGAACAATTCAAGCTGTAAGATCCTGGAGCATATGTGTGTGCTGGGGGGAAGGTGTATGTAAAATAATAACCTGACCATGAATGTGATTATCAGCTCTGTGAAGGATGAGGAAGAAGTAGCAGGTGAAGAAGTCTGAGGGCTCCGGGAGGAGAGAACACAGTGCAGCAGCCCTGAGATAGGCAGGGGGGTAGGGGGCTGCTGGAGGGCAGCAATGACAGGTGTGCAGAAGCCAGGGAAAGGTGCAGGGCGACCAGGCCAGGACGCAAGCCAGAGACAGGCCTGAGGGAAGGCATCAAACAGGTATTAAGCAGGAGAGTGATATGATCAGAATCCTTGCTGGATAGTTTCAATGTTCTTCTGATAAACAACGGTCACTTATTGAGAGTGAGAAGGGCAGGGGTGTGAACTGGGGCCCTGAGAAGAGTGCATAGAATTGCAGACCCCTTGGAGGATGAATAAGAGATGCCTGGGAGCCCTCTCGATACCTCCTTCAGATATTACGACCTCACAATTCATCCAAGAGTGGTTTCCTTTTCTTTCTAAAATTACCTCTGGTACTTTATTACCAAAATCTAAATATATATATGTGTGTGTATATATATATATATATATATATATATATATATAAATATTTCTAAACACAGATTTCTTTATATATTATGTCTCTAATTATATATACATTTCTAAATATATAAATTTATATTTCTGAATACACACACATGTGCATGTCAGATGACTAAATTTTTTTTTTAACATCTGTCTTGGAGTATAATTGCTTTACAATGGTGTGTTAGTTTCTGCTGTATAACAAAGTGAATCAGCTATACATATACATATATCCCCATATCTCCTCCCTCTTGCGTCTCCCTCCCACCCTCCCTATCTCACCCCTCTAGGTGGACACAAAGCACCAAGCTGACCTCCCTGTACTATGCGGCTGCTTCCCACTAGCTATCTGTTTCACATTTGGTAGTGTATATATGTCCATGCCACTCTCTCACTTCGTCCCAGCTTACCCTTCCCCCTCCCCGTGTCCTCAAGTGCATTCTCTATGTCTGCGTCTTTATTCCTGTCCTGCCCGTAGGTTCTTGAGAACGCTTTTTTTTTTTTTTTTTTTTTACATTCCATATATCTGTTAGCATACGGTATTTGTTTTTCTCTTTCTGACTTACTTCACTCTGACAGTCTCTAGGTCCAACCACCTTGCTACAAATAACTCAGTTTCATTTCCTTTTATGGCTGAGTAATATTCCATTGTATATATGTGCCACATCTTCTTTATCCATTCATATGTCAGTGGACACTTGGATTGCTTCCATATTCTGGCTATTGTAAATAGACCTGCAATGAACATTGTGGTACATGACTCTTTTTGATTTATGGTTTTCTCAGGGTATATGCCCAGTAGTGGGATTGCTGGGTCGTATGGTAGTTCCATTTTTAGTTTTTTAAGGAACCTCCATACTGTTCTCCATAGTGGCTGTATCAATTTACATTACCACCAACATTGTAGGAGGGTTCCCTTTTCTCCACACCCTCTCCAGCATTTATTGTTTGTAGACTTTTTGATAATGGCCATTCTGGCCGGTGTGAAAACCACATTGCAGTTTTGATTTGCATTTCTCTAATGATTAGTGATGTTGAGCATCCTTTCATGTGTTTGTTGGCAATCTGTACATCTTCTTCGGAGAAATGTCTATTTAGGTCTTCTGCCCAATTTTGGATTAGGTTGTTCTTTTTTTTAATATTGAGCTGCATGAGCTGTTTATATATTTTGGAGATTAATCCTTTGTCCGTTGATTCGTTTGCAAATACTTTCTCCCATTCTGAGGGTCGTCTTTTCATCTTGTTTATGGATTCCTTTGCTGTGCAAAAGCTTTGAAGCTTCATTAGATCCCATTTGTTTATTTTTGTTTTCATTTCCATTACTCTAGGAGGTGGATCAAAAAGGATCTTCCTGTGATTTATGTCAAAGAGTGTTCTTCCTATGTTTTCCTCTAAGAGTTTTATAGTGTCTGCTCTTACATTTAGGTCTCTAATCCATTTTGAGTTTATTTTTGTGTACGGTGTTAGGGAGTGTTCTAATTTCATTCTTTTACATATAGCTGTCCAGTTTTCCCAGCACCACTTAATGAAGAGACTGTCTTTTCTCCATTGTATATCCTTGCCTCCTTTGTTGTACATTAGTTGACCGTAGGTTAGTGGGTTTACCTCTGGGCTTTCTATCTTGTTCCATCGATCTATGTTTCTGTTTTTGTGCCAGTACCATATTGTCTTGATTACTGTAGCTTTATAGTATAGTCTGAAGTCAGGGAGCCTGATTCCTCCAGCTCCATTTTTCTTTCTCAAGATTGCTTTGGCTATTTGGGGTCTTTTGTGTTTCCATACAAATTGTGAAATTTTTTGTTCTAGTTATGTGAAAAATGCCATTTGTAGTTTGATAGGGATTGCACTGAATCTGTAGATTGCTTTGGGTAGTATAGACTGTTTCATAATGTTGCTTCTTCCAATCCAAGAACATGGCAAATCTCTCCATCTGTTTGTATCACCTTTAATTTCTTTCATCAATGTCTTATAGTTTTCTGCATAGAGGTCTTCTGTCTCCTTAGGTAGGTTTATTCCTAGGTATTTTATTCTTTTTGTTGCAATGGTAAATGGGAGTGTTTCCCTAACTTCTCTTTCAGATTTTTCATCATTAGTGTATAGGAATGCAAGAGATTTCTGTGGAATAATTTTATATCCTGCTGCTTTACCAAATTCATTGATTAGCTCTAGTAGTTTTCTGGTAGCACCTTTGGGATTATGTATGTATAGTATCATGTCATCTGCAAACAGTGAGAGTTTTACTTCTTCTCTTCCAATTTGGATTCCGTTTATTTCTTTTTCTTCTCTGATTGCTGTGGCTAAAACTTCCAAAACTATGTTGAATAAGAGTGGTGAGAGTGGGCAACCTTGTCTTGTTCCTGATCTTAGAAGAAATGGTTTCAGTTTTTCACCATTGGGAATGATGTTGGCTGTGGATTTGTCATATATGTCCTTTATTATTTTGAGGTAAGTTCCCTCTATGCCTACTTTCTGGAGGGTTTTTATCATAATGGGTATTGATTTTGTTGAAAGATTTTTCTGCATCTACTGAGATGATCTTATGGTTTTTCCCCTTTAGTTTGTTAATATGGTATATCACATTGATTGATTTGCGTATATTGAAGAATCCTTGCATTCCTGGAATAAACCCCACTTGATCATGGTGTATGATCCTTTTAATGTGCTGTTGGATTTTGTTTGCTAGTATTATGTTGAGGATTTTTGCATCTATGTTCATCAATGATATTGACCTGTAGTTTTCTTTTTTTGTGACATCTTTGTCTGGTTTTGGTCTCAGGGTGATGGTGGCCTCATAGAATGAGTTTAGGAAGGTTCCTCCCTCTGCTATATTTTGGAAGATTTTGAGAAGGATAGGTGTTAGCTCTCTTCTAAATGTTTGATGGAATTCACCTGTGAATCCATCTGGTCCTGGGCTTTTGTTTGTTGGAAGATTTTTAATCACAGTTTCAACTTCAGTGCTCGTGATTGGTCTGTTTATATTTTCTATTTCTTCCTGGTTCAGTCTCAGGAGGTTGTGCTTTCTAAGAATTTGTCCGTTTCTTCCAGGTTGTCATTTTATTGGCATATAGTTGCTTGTTGTAATCTCTTATGATCCTTTGTAATCCTGCAGTGTCAGTTGTCACTTCTTCTTTTTCCTTTCTAATTCTATTGATTTGAGTCTTCTCCCTTTTGTTCTTGATGAGTCTGGGTTTATCAATTTTGTTTATCTTCTCGAAGAACCAACTTTTAGTTTTATTGATCTTTGCTATCGTTTCCTTCATTTCTTTTTCATTTATTTCTGATCTGATCTTTATGATTTCTTTCCTTCTGCTAACTCTGGGGTTTTTCTGTTGTTCTTTCTCTAATTGCTTTAGGTGTAAGATTATGTTGTTTATCTGAGATGTTTCTTCTTTTTTGAGGTAGGACTGTATTGTTATAAACTTCCCTCTTAGAACTGCTTTTGCTGCATCCCATAGGTTTTGGGTTATCATGTTTTCACTGCCATTTGTTTCTCAGTATTTTTTGATTTCCTGTTTGATTTCTTCAGTGATCTCTTGGTTATTTAGTAGTGTATTGTTTAGCCTCCATGTGTTTGTATGTTTTACAGATTTTTTTTCCTGTAATTGATATCTAGTCTCACAGCATTGTGGTCAGAAAAGTTACTTGATACAATTTCAATTTTCTTAAATTTACTGAGGCTTCATTTGTGATCCAAGGTATGATCTATCCTGGGAATGTTCTATGAGCACTTGAGAAGTAAGTGTAATCTACTGTTTTTGGATGGAATATCCTATAAATATCAATTAAGTCCATCTTGTTTAAAATATCATTTAAAGCTTGTGTTTCCTTATTTATTTTCATTTTAGATGATCTGTCAATTGGTGAAAGTGAGGTGTTAAAGTCTCCTATTATGATTGTGTTACTGTCGATTTCCCCTTTTATGGCTGTTAGCATTTGCCTTATGTATTAAGGTGCTCCTATATTAGGTGCATAAATATTTACAATTGTTATACCTTCTTCTTGGATTGATCCCTTGATCATTATGTAGTGTCCTTCTTTGTCTCTTGTAATAGTTTTTATTTTAAAGTCTATTTTGTCTGATATGAGAATTGCTACTCCAGGTTTCTTTTGATTTCCATTTGCATGGAATATCTTTTTCCATCCCCTCACTTTCAGACTGTATGTGTCCCTAGGTCTGAAGTGAGTCTCTTGTAGACAGCATATGTACGGGTCTTGTTTTTGTATCCATTTAGCTAGTCTATGTCTTTTGATTGGAGCATTTAATCCATTTACATTTAAGGTAGTTATTGATATGTATGTTCCTGTTACCATTTTCTTAATTGTTTTGGGTTTGTTATTGTAAGTCTTTTCCTTTCTTATGTTTCCTGCCTGGAGAAGTTCCTTTAGCATTTGTTGTAGAGCTGGTTTGGTGGTGCTGAATTCTCTTAGCTTTTGCTTATCTGTAAAGGTTTTAATTTCTTCATCGAATCTGAATGAGATCCTTGCTTGGTAGAGTAATCTTGGTTGTAGGTTTTTCCTTTTCATCACTTTAAATAGGTTTTGCCACTCCCTTCTGGCTTGCAGAGTTTCTGCTGAAAGATCAGCTGTTAACCTTATGGGGATTCCCTTGTATGTTATTTGTTGCTTTTCCCTTTCTGCTTTTAATATTTTTTCTTTGTATTTAACTTTTGATAGTTTGATTAACATGTGTCTTGGCATGTTTCTCCTTGGATTTATCCTGTATGGGACTCTCTGCGCTCCCTGGACTTGATTAGCTATTTCCTTACGCATATTAGGAAGGTTTTCAAGTATAATCTCTTCAAATATTTTCTCAGTCCCTTTCTTTTTCTCTTCTTCTTCTGAGACCCCTATAATTTGAATGTTGGTGTGTTTAATGTTGTCCCAGAGGTTTCTGAGATTGTCCTCAATTCTTTTCATTCTTTTTTTCTTTATTCTGCTCTGCAGTAGTTATTTCCACTAGTTTATCTTCCAGGTCACTTATCCGTTTTTCTGCCTCAGTTATTCTGCTATTGATTCCTTCAAGAGAATTTTTAATTTCATTTATAGTGTTGTTCATCATTGTTTGTTTGCTCTTTAGTTCTTCTAAGTCCATGTTAAACGTTTCTTGTATTTTCTCCATTCTATTTCCAAGATTTTAGATCATCTTTACTATCATTACTTTGAATTGTTTTTCAGGTAGACTGCCTATTTCCTCTTCATATGTTTGGTCTGGTGGGTTTTCACCTTGGTCCTTCATCTGCTGTGTGTTTCTCTTTCTTCTCATTTTGCTTAACTTACTGTGTTTGGGGTGTCCGTTTCGCAGGCTGCAGGTTTGTAGTTCCCGTTGTTTTGGGTGTCTGCCCCCAGTGGCTAAGGTTGGTTCAGTGGGTTGTGTAGGCTTCCTGGTGGGGACTGGTGACTGTATTCTGGTGGATGAGGCTGGATCTTGTCTTTCTGGTGGGCAGGACCATGTCTGGTGGTATGTTTTAGGGTGTCTGTGAACTTAATATGATTTTAGGCAGCCTCTCTGCTAATGGGTGGGTCTGTGTTCCTGTCTTGGTAGTTGTTTGGCATGAGGTGTCCAGCACTGTAGCTTGCTGGTCGTTGAGTGGAGCTGGATCTTAGTGTTGAGATGGAGATCTCTGGGAGAGCTTTTGCCGTTTGATGTTACATGGGGCTGGGAGGTGTTTGGTGGACCAATGTCCTGAAGTCAGCTCTCCCACCTCAGAATCTCAGGCCTGACACCCGGCCAGAGCACCAAGACCCTGTCAACCACCCGGCTGCAAACATAGAGTCCTTTCCAATCTCAGCTCCCAAATGGCTAACTGTTTATTTCAGATGGGTAATTGCTGCCTTAAGCTGTTGGTGGCACTGTACCATCTACGTGTAAAATGCATACAGCACCATCAGGAGTTAGTCTTTGCCTTTCAGTGAGGGACACTGTGTTAGGCCTGATGTATATGAGGATGGAGAAGACAAGGTCACCTTGCCAGGAGTTTAGAGTTTGGTTAGGAGATAAGATGTATCCACAGGAATCAACATTATCCCAAGATGGTGAGAGCCAAGTGCAAATAAGGAAGTTCTTAGTTCAAAAGGAAAGTGACACTAAGGAAAGAGTTAATATTAATTGAGCAGCTGTCAGTGTATTTGCTTATTTAAATCCTCCCAAGGGATCCATGGGATTATATTATCCTCTTTTTTGGACCCAAGGAAGCTTCAGCTCAAGGAGGTTAATTTGCCCAAAACAAACCAGGTGGAGAGCTTGTGCAGGCTCCCTCTGTGGCATGTTGTGTTTTCATTAGTTGCTGTCTGCAATGACCCTCTCCCCCCAGCCAGTTCTTGATTAAATTGTGTTTTTGATGTCTCTCTATGTTCTCCATCCTGGATTACTAGCACTGCTGGTTCTGCCAACACTCCTTACGTCTGTCACCAGTCAGACCAAGCTGACCTACCTTTATCTGAACTAAACCTAAAGGTATTGACATAATTGAGCCTTTGGTTCTGTGTCTTCACTCTTGCTAAGTTAGGTGGCCCTTTTGTTTTTGTTGAGATACTTTGTGGTGTTTTGTTCTAGTTTTCCTGGTTTTTTTTTTTTTAAATGAAAATAATCTACCTTTTTTAAAAAAAATTAATTAATTAATTTTTGGCTGTGTTGGGTCTTCATTTCTGTGCGAGGGCTTTCTCTAGTTGTGGCAAGCGGGGGCCACTCTTCATGGCGGTGCGTGGGCCTCTCACTATCTCGGCCTCTCTCGTTGCGGAGCACAGGCTCCAGACGCGCAGGCTCAGCAGTTGTGGCTCACGGGCCTAGTTGCTCCGCGGCATGTGGGATCTTCCCAGACCAGGGCTCGAACCCGTGTCCCCTGCATTAGCAGGCAGATTCTCAACCACTGCGCCACCAGGGAAGCCCTAGTTTTCCTGTTTCTAATGGGCAAAGCTGCACCATTTTTACTGTTTGTGCCTCAGCTGGAAATGAGGCTTCAGCTTTAATTAACCCGAGCAATCTGCGGCAGTGACCAGAGTCTTCAAACCTACCTTTGAAACTTGACTGTGATGCTCTGGAACTAAGTGATGATGAAGTGGACAATGTTGTTGAGATTTAGGTGGGATTTAAAGGTGGAAGAAGGATCAAGTCCTCCCACAGTTTAGAGATACCTTTTGAGGTTACTTTGAATTACTGGAAAGTTAAAAACGACACTGATGTAAAAGATGGAGCTTTAAAACACAAATAAGAGCGTAGTTTATTACTGTATTACCAGTTTATCAGTGTTATTTTACATCTCTTTATAATTATTATTATTAATGGTATAATCAAAGTTTGATGTTTTTTTTTTAATTACTCCCTCCTGAGTGCATTGTCATGTCAAGGGTTTTTAAACAGTTGCTAACATTTTAATATTATATTCTCATCACATGATTAACTGTCAATGTGTTCCTTGTGTGGAAAAAGTTTACATGAGCTGAGTGTTCATTATCTTCACTTCAGGCAGTTTCAACAAGAAAGGAAATAAAAAAGAGCTCGGCAAGCATGTGGGCTTCTTGTCTTATGTAAGCTGGCTTACATCCCACCTCCTGTGGGTAGAGCAGAAAATGGAAGGGCAAGAAATGGTGGTGCTAAACTCCTACCCATGGTTCCAGATGGAAAGAAGTAGGGATCCATCATGTTTATAAACTAGTGAAAGAAATGAATACATGCTCCAAGGCCACAATGTTTGCCCTTTCTGCTCCATAGCTCCGATGGCTTACACATTTTAAATCCCCAAATGCTCTTCAAGAAAGAGGAGCAGTTTATCCTGGTCAAAGCACTTAGATAGAGTTATACAAACTTCATAGTCAAGAAATGAGACCTAGGACCTGGCTACATTTCAGAATTCCATTGCTGGCTTTTACTCTACAAAGATTCCAGGAGGTGGGAGACTAACAGGGTGTACTCCTAGATGTATACAAGATCCTGTAGGACTCAGGAAGCCACAAGGAATATGTCCTATGAATTTATCTGAACAATTAAATCCCTCAGCATCCTTCCTCCAGGAGAGGGTGTCCTGGCAGGGATCTTGGCCTAAGCATGAAACCTTTTTTTTTTATTTTAAATTTATATTTTGTTGTTTTCGCTTCATATTTTATTAAATTTCTAAACGGTTATTATAAACATTATTTTCAATGTTTCCCCCTTTTTCTTTTTTCAAATTTATTTATTTGGTTACACTGAGTCTTAGTTGCAGCAGGCATACTCCTTAGTTGTGGCACATGTGCTCCTTAGTTGTGGCCAGCGGGCTCCTTAGTTATGGTATGTGAACTCTTAGTTGCAGCATGCATGTGGGATCTAGTTCCCTGATCAGGGATCAAACCTGGGCCCCCTGCACTGGGAGTGTGGAGTCTTAGGCACTGAGCCACCAGGGAAATCCCTCCCCCTTTTTCTTTATCTTGAAAGGAAAGAAATACTGAGAATGGGAAGGCCTTGAAGAATAACAAAGAAGTGTTGCCTTTCTTGTCCAATCTCCCTGATCCCATAATTTTCATTCACAAAGAAGAGCAGAAGAACGTACCAGGTTGAGTGAATTATAGGAGCTAAGAACTAATGTACATGACATGAAAGGAACAAAGGGAGTAAAACATGAAAACTTGGTCTGGGGACAAGTTGTGAAGGGTCTTGAATGCCATAATAGTTGGAATTTGGACTTTGTTCCATGAGTAATAGGGAGCCCTCAAAGCCTTCAAAAGATGAGAGATGGGATCATACTTATCCTTTAATTAACTGGCTTTGGAATCAGTGTAGAGAATGGATTGGGAAGGCATCCAGAATACCAGTTAGGAGGTGGTTGAAATAGTTCAGGAAAGAAGATGATGGCACAAATTAAGGCAGTTTTGGTATAAATGAGCCATACTGGAAAAATTATGTTGGAGAAAGTATTTATGAGACTTAGTCATATGAGAGGCAAAAAGATAACTTGGAGAAAAATAATGCCCTAAATGATGAGCCTGAGACAAAAGGCTCATTAATCAAGAAGGAATTCATCGTAGGAGAGAAATTTAGTGTGTTTTGTGTTAGAAATGTTGAATTTGAAGTGTCCTTGTGACATCCAAATGAAGGTGTCCAGACAGTTAGAACCTTGGAGTTGGGGTTCAGCAAAAACGTTGAGACTGAAGATGAATATTTGCAAGTCCTCGGTATAGTCCAGATAGGGGAAATCTCCTAAGTGGATGAGGTTGCCCACAGGGAGAGGGTCTAGCATGGAGGAAGAGATGGCCCAGGACAGAACCCTGTCGTGGAGGAGTTGCCAGGGGAGACTAAGAAGGTACCATCTGAGATAAAAAGACCACATTGCAGAAGCCGAGGGAATCAACTCAAGAAGGAGCAGTTGTTGAGAAAGCACATTCAAAGGAAGCGTTAAGTTTTGGCCGTAAGGAAGTCACTGGTGGCCTTTTGAGAAGGCACTTGTCAAGGAACGAGAGGCCAGAATGGGGTCTTAGTTGTTGAGGCACGAACGGGAAGCAAGGAAGCATACAGGAGCACAAAGGCTGCTCTTGGGAGACTCTGTAGTGAAGGAAAGAAGGGAAATGTGGCTTGAAAGGAAAGAATTGCTATTTGCATAGTTCTCTAGTTTTTAAGCACTTTTCCATCTGTTAGACTACTTGATTCCCAGTACAATTCAGGAGGAAGGAAGGGCAAGTACTGATCTGCCTAGGAACAAGATGAGGTTAAAAAGAGATTACAAGTCTTGCCCAAGGTCATCTGTAGCAAATAAATGGGAGAGCTGGATTTAGAATTCAGGTTATTTGGCTTGTAATACAATCATCTTTCCACTGCGCCCAAACAGAGCATCTCTAAAGTGTTTGCTCTATTTGGATATTGGATACTAGAGGGCATTAAACTCCTTCTTACAGGGGTTTTGATCTTATCTGGGGGGTAATGGGGGGCCACCGGAAGGTTTTGTGCAAGAGAAGGACATGTTTAAGTCAATGCCCGAGGGAGACAAATCTGGCAGTGAGGTGTAGGTTATCTTAGCGGAACAGACACCTCAGGGGTAAATCATTAGGACGTGGCTTCAAACTGGGACACAGCTTAAATAAACATCAAATTACAGTGCTGAGAAAGTTACTTCCCATTCAGTTCTGTGGATCTTCTGTTTGTGTTAAGGAGAGGGACTCAGCTTGCCAGTATCTTTTTACACCCCTCAAACACTCTGTAAGCTCTTTTTTTCCCCCTAAATTCCTTTTTGAACAAAGAGAGAACAAGCCTCAGGCTGAGAACAACTTCAAGAAACTGTATTTTGCTAGACCTGAATTACATCGTTTTGTGTTCACTCTATTTTATGAGCACTTTCCAGTTGTGACAAGTAGTACTGATTTCTCATCTATTATAATGATAGAAACATTACTCTCAAATACATCTAAGTAAAAAAAGTCAGATTAAGGAAAAATATTAAGTCAATTTTAAGACAAATAGTGCATACATATGGGAAAGAAGCACTATGAATGTGCATTCTAATGACTATAAAGTTGGGGAACTTCTGGTCTTGGAGACTATTATAATAGGAGTAACGAGAATTTAGTCCAGGGTGAGATGATGACAGTGGAAACAAAGGAGGCTCTGATAGACATTTTAGGGGAGTTAGAGGAGAGGACAGTTATCTACGTGGGGTATTTTCTGCATAATTTCCCAGGATGCTTATGGCTGCAATAAGAGAAAACTTAAATGAAAAAGGCTTGTGCGATGCATTGAACTTATTTTCTAACAAGAAGCCCCAAGGTAAGGGGGCTCCAGGATTGGTTAAATCAGTGGCCCTTTGACATCACTAAGGACTCAGCTTCGCTCCACCTTCCAACCTCAGCAAATAAGCTCGTCCTCAGGGCCGCAAAGTGGCTGATGGTGGTTGGAGCAGTCCTATCCTGACATCTGATGCTTCAATGCAAGACAAACACATCTCTTCTGGAGACGAAGAGCAGAGGATGAAGAAATCTTTTCCCGAAGGCACCTCCACCAAAAGATTTTCCTGCAGGAATCATGTCACATATCAGGTGTAAACATTCACCGCAAAGGAGAATAAAATTAGCATAACTAATCTAGACTAATTAGGATTTATTCTCTGAGCTAGGGATACAGACCCTTTCCTGAGGGATGGCTTTCTCAAGGTAACAGGGGCTCCATTAACAAATATGGCCGGTAGGCAGTCAACCATTTACAACTTATACCAGTGGTTCTGAAATTTCTCAAATTAACCCTTGAACATAAAGTGGGAAGTTCTTGAGGCTTGTGGTTCTTTTTTCAAAAAATTATTTGTCTCGGCTCTCCACGTGTTGGATTAAGGCAGAACGGAATACTTCCACTGCAAAATCAACTTCTGGTTTCGTGATGCACATCGAGGGTGCGATGCGGAATGTCTGAGCAGATAAAGGAAAATAGAGCAACGGATCATCATAGAATCAACTACGACTTCAAGGAAATGCATTAGATTAAGAATTGAACACCTTGTTTTCATGACATTCCTTATGTTTCCCTCAAGGGTTCGTCTCCTCCCTCCCCAGTGCTGTATCCAGGCCATTCATCCTCTAGTCTCAAAAATTCTGGTACCATCCGCTCGGCCCCTTTTCCTTTTTGTCACCTGCTGACCTCCTGGTCCTTCCACCACCTCCACTGAGGTCTTAGGCCTCTATCTACCCTCCATTTCTGCCATCACCGAGGTTGCCTTCTGTGGCCCTGTGTGCAGCCCGACCAACTAGCGTCTCAGTTTCTTGATCACCACGACGCCAGGAACCTTCATCTGCATCCACTCACACCCCAGGCCAGCACCCCGGGCCTCCTCCTCACTAGGGATTCTTCAATTTCTGATTCCCAGTGCATCTGCCCTTCCCATGAAAACTTCAGTCTCCTCCTCCCTCCATGAGCTTCAGGTCCGTCACCCCACTCAGATCTCGTCCTCCTGTTCCTACCCAGCTTGGAGCACAGGCTTGAGGACATGAACCCCTCTCTCACCTGCCCCCTCACTCTGCTTGCCTTCCTACCCTTCCTCTGCTGCACACACACAGCAAAGTCCCAGGTCCCATCAAAGCTCTAATAGAACTGTTTTGCTCCAACATAGAGAGCTGAGAAGTGGGAAAGAAAATCACACCGCTGGTGGACAGACACCACAAGGAAGGCAGGGTCCTACTTCTGCTGGTGTCCTAAATGTTCAGGTCCTCTCGCCTTTGCCATTCTAATTTCCATTCCTCTCACTTTCCTCACTCAGTTCCTACACCCCTCACTCTGTTTCATAGACAGTCTTGCCTCATGCTCCTCAGACACTGTCAAGCAAGACCTTTCTATAAACTTGCTTGCTCCCACGTGCATTCTTATATCCTAGGCTGAAGGTTCAAGGAACAAACCATCTACGATTCGACTCCAAATTTTCCACCTGTGCCTTTGGCCCTTGCTTCTCCCATCACCTTCCCTCCAGGAAACATCCCTGCATTCTCTTGCATCTTCACCTTCTCCTCAACTTCCCCTCAGCCTATAAACAAGCAGGCTTTGGGCTTCCCTGGTGGTGCAGTGGTTGAGAGTCCGCCTGCCGATGCAGGGGACACGGATTCGTGCCCCGGTCCAGGAAGATCCCACATGCCGCGGAGCGGCTGGACCTGTGAGCCATGGCCGCTGAGCCTGTGCGTCCGGAGGCTGTGCTCCGCAACGGGAGAGGCCACAGCAGTGAGAGGCCCGCGTACCGCAAAAACAACAACAACAACAACAACAAAAACCAAGCAGGCTTACAGCTCTCATAATCTAAATCCAAACCACACATAAAACCACAGATAAAAATGTGTTGACCCTCCTGGTCTCTTCCAGCTACCATACAAATACTATCCTTCCTTTCATCAAACTTATAAAAATAAAAGGACTGGTTGATGCTATTGGCCATTATTTTCCACTCTGCCTTCCCTCTATTCACATCTCAACTCATTGCAGCCTGGTTTTTGTCCCATCAACCTTCTGACCCCACCCTGGGGAATCCGACGGGCACGTTCCAGCCCTCATCCTTTCTGGCCTTCTCTTCTGCATGTGGAACTTCTGTTGCTCCCCCTTCCAGAACCTCCCCACTCTGGCTCCCATGACTCCACACCCTCCTAGCTCTCCTCACAGCTCTCCACCCATTTTGTGTCTCCATCTGGGTACCTCTTATTCCACCTGCCCTTTAAAAGTTGACGTGACCCAGGTGTCTATCCTCATCCCTCTGCATTTCGCATCTAGACTCCCTTCCCAGAAGCTTTCCTCCTCTCCCCACTTCTATGCTGATGACCCCCAAATCGTGATCCTCACCTCGATTCTTTCCTCTGAGCTACAGACTTGTCTATAGATAGAAGGAGAGCAAGTTCAAAGCAGCACTCATCCCTTTATACCCAAGTCCTGGGCATTTCACTGCCACATTGCTCTCTGGATGTCTCCTCTATCCCTACGGCTGCTGGTCAAGTTCAGACAGCATCATTAGCCTCCACCTGGACTCCCGGCCTCCAGTCTCGTCCCCTCGGGTTTACTCTCCTCCGAGGACAGATTCAGAAATCAGACTGCCTGAATTTGGATCCTGGTTCTGCCACTTACTAACTGTGTGACTTGGGCAATTTACCTAGCCTCTCTGTGCCTCTTTTTCTTCATCTGTAAAATAAGGATAAGAGTACTTATTTCACAGGCGTGTTGAGAGCATTAAATGAGTCAACATATGAAAAGCATTTAGAACCGTGTATACTATCCCTTCGTATGGTTATCGGCAAGCTCACTAGATTGTATTATCATTTTCTGTTTAAGTCTTTCTCCTCTGCCAGTCCCATGGAGGGAGGGACAGATCTTATTTCTCACTGTAGCTCTAGCATCCAGCCAAGCAGTGGCTGCCTAGGACTCAAGTGTGTGCCGGACAACTAAGCACTAACTAAGCAAGTAAACAATGAATCGTTTCTGTCTTGAGAAGTAGCCCGTCTTAGGATTTTGAATCATTAACTTACTCTGTCTGATTCATATAGAAAAATATCTGGGACCAGGCCTAGAAAAAACTCAGCATTTCCCAGCAAAAGCGCTCATTCTGGTTTTGTTTGCTATGGTTTGGTTTGGGCTGGAAGAGCTTTCAGTCTGTTTGTTCACAGGCTGAGGGGAAGTTGAAATAAACTGCAGAAACAAGAGAACATCTGTTTCCCTAAGTGGAGGGTCAAGAGCACGGAGAGACATCTCATTCTCTAACCTTTAGGAAAGGAGGTGGGAAAAGGCTTGGGGGACAGATGAGCTTCTATAGAGATCTTGCCTAATAGCTCCCATTTTCTCTGTGAAGCACCAGGCGAGGGTGTTCGCTGAAATCAAGTGAGAGGCAGCAGTGAAGCAGGGAAACTAGGAAGAATGACGCATGTTTAAAACGGGAGAGAAGGATGCCGAAGGCCAAGAGCAAAGTAGGGGATGAGTAGGAGTGACCCTACATCTTAAATCTCGGCCCCGGAGCGAATCCCTGGAGAGGGTCCTGCTGGTGTGACGGATGGAGGAGCAGATCACTTTACAGTAGCAGCCCATGCCCGCGGCAGGGCCACACCAGGGTCCCGACCGTGGGGCTTGTACTTGGCTTTCCCAGGAAGGGGGCGGGGAGAGCTTGTTCTCTGCCTCTGCCAGCCTGAGGGTGAAGGGCACTGGGAGTGGCTGATTTTGAGTTCTGCATTAGGGACCTGGCCAGGCTGCCAGCACCATGACGTTGCTCCTGGCCACAGCGGCCACTAAGGCTTAGCAGGCTTGCGGGTCACAGAGTCAGAGCCCAGGGCTGAGTTAAAAAAGACTAGGACTGAGCTTTCAGAGGTTAGAACTAATTCACACGGGAGACAAACTGGGTACGCGTGACTGTTACGACACTATTATGACCTGCCTGTAAGTCCTCTGCTTTGTCTGTGCAGCTTTTTTGCCTCCTTAGACTGTCCTCTGTGTATATTCCCTGCCGAGCCGCGGTAACCAAACCATTTCACACAGCGCCCTCTAGTGGCCCGAGGGCTTCACTGTCCCTTTCTTTTGAAAACGTGTGAGCACTAAGCCTAGAGGAAGCGGAACTGGGTCCGCTAGCATAAGGGTGAAGAAAAGGGGCCAGAACTGGGACCTCAGGGAGATGCCTACCTAAAGTGATAGGTAAAGGCCAGCCTTCTTGTTACCTGAGAAAAAGTGCCACCCCTGCCAATCAGAAGCCCCATGCGTTTGCAGTCCTGGTGGATTTGATTTACTTCTTCACGGGGAAGAGGCTGGCGGCTCGTCTACAAATACATTTAAAAAATATTTGGCATTTGAATGATTCAAGACATTATTTCTAAGAGGAATAAAAAGCAACTCAAGCAATCAATGCTCTTCTCTCCCTCTCAACCTCTCTCCCCCAGTAATTGAATAAAGCTATTCATTGCTGAATTGGATTTCTTTCTGTGGGGGGTGTTATTGAAAATATTTGCTTTTATCCCAGTTCATCCCAAATTCCCAAAGACAAGATGAAGCTGAATATAGACCATCAGTGAATCTTGGCTCTGCAGTTGGTTACCCTGGGAGCTTGGTTCTTTTTTTGTTTGTTTGTTTGTTTGTTTTGCTGTACGCGGGCCTCTCACTGTTGTGGCCTCTCCCGTTGCGGAGCACAGGCTCCGGACATGCAGGCCCAGCGGCCATGGCTCACGGGCCCAGCCGCTCCGCGGCATGGGGGATCTTCCTGGACCGGGGCACGAACCCGTATCCCCTGCATCGGCAGACAGACTCTCAACCACTGTGCCACCAGGGAAGCCCGGGAGCTTGGTTCTTTAATAGCCGTATTTGGAGTTTGCTTTATTTATGTGGAAATTGTCCTCAGCTCTTCACTTTGTTTTGTCCATGTAAAAAATTCATTTCAAAGTCCAGGAAATGGCTGTGAAGTTGCACAAGGGCATGAACGGTCCAAGCTTTCTCTGGGCCATAGTATGGCCTGGGCAACTGGGGTGGGTCTGTTTGTCCTCATCTTCCCTGCTTGTGGAATTTGCTCTTTCTCACCCAAGACTTAATCCTCCAGGGTCAGGAAAGGTAAGCTCTCTGGAGCCTAGAGGATGTTTCAGGTCACTTGGCATCTGAAGGTTGTCCCTTCCTGTGGGCCCAGGTATTCCAGTACCCTTTTGATGACACTGGGCTGGGGACTTCTGAGTCTGTGAGCACAAATGCTCCAACTTAGTCAAGTCCATTGTGAAGCTTTAAGATAAAGAAAATACTATTCAAACTTTCCCGCTACTAGATAATGGAGGACCAGGATGGGGAAAAGAACAGCATTTCCTCATTGATCCTAAAATGTCATCCTGCTTGCCCCTAATGTTCTCATGAGGAAAGACTAAAACACGACAATATAATTTAAGGCTAAACTGTGAAAGCTGGAAAGAAGTCAAACATGGTTTGGGGGACGAGAGGTCAGAGGTCAGAAAGGGTTCCTCAGGGGCAGTTGGGTTGACGGGCCTTGGTGGCTATCAAGGATCTGGAGAGGTGGACTTTGTTTGGCTTTAGCCTGGTCTGGGCCAGCACGCTCCCTGCTCCTTTGTGCATTCTATTACCCCCTGGGCTCAACTGCTATGACTAATTGAACATCTTGTAGGCATTCCGAAGAGAAAAGCACGGTCAGAAAAGCTAATGAGGCAAAGCCACAGGACAGCCTGCCCGGGCCCTGTGCTCGGGTCTAAGTCCCAATCACTCCATAATCAAATGGGCGCGTTAGTAACTAACCTCTTCTCAGGGATGTAATGTAGCTTTGTGGTTATTTATTTATTTATTTTTTGCCGTTTTTGCGGGATAAGTCTTCATTTAAACAATTATAAAAGTAATGCAGGGTTATTGGGAAAAAGTCCTGAAAGCGATATGCAAATGCACTAAGTAAAAATGAAACGTTTCCCCTTCTCCAATCCTACTCCTAGGGATACCACCTGTTGGTAATTAGTGGGAACTAGACACTTTTTCTATGCATATACATACATTTAAATGCATATTTTAAAAAATGTCATACTTTATAATGTTCTGCAATTTGCTTTGAACAATTTACAATGTATCCCGAACATCTTTCCATGTCAGTGTATTTGGACCTAGTCTTCTTTTTTTAAAAAATTTTATTTAGTTATTTTATTTCTTTTTGGCTGTGTCGGGTCTTAGTTGCAGCACTCAGGATCTTTCGTTAAGTCTCCCGGGCTCTTCCTTGTGGTGCACGACTTCTCTCTAGTTGTGGCTTGGGGGTTTTCTCTCTGTAGTTGTGGCGCGCAGGCTCCAGAGTGCGTGTGCTCTGTAGTTTGCGGCACGCAGGCTCTCTAGTTGAGACGTGTGAGCTCGGTAGTTGTGGTGCATGGGCTTAGCTGCCCTGCAGCATGTGGGATCTTAGTTCCCTGACCAGGGATCAAACCTGTGTCCTCTGCATTGTAAAGTGGATTCTTTACCATTGGATCACCAGGGAAGTCCCCGGACCTAGTCTTCTTAAAGATTACCTAGTATTTTGTTGTTTGTTGGTAGAGCAATTTGTTTAATCTCTTATTTTTGGACATTTATGTTATTTTCAATTTTTGTTTATGATCATAAGAATGCTGCAAACATCCCCACTCATTTATATCTTTACACACTTCTGTGAATATTTCTTTAGGACACATCACTCTAAGTGGAATGGCTAGGTCAAAATGTATACATGTAAAATTTTGATAGATACAGACAAATTTCTGTCCAAAGGGCTGTATCCAATTCACATCCTTACTAACTGCTCATGGGAGTTTTGATTCTGGGTTATACTGTATAGCATTAAAGCCAAGTTCTGAGCTGTTTTAATTACATGAATGTGGTCTGAAGTGTTGCAGGGGCCGGAAATCAATCAACAAACACGGATAAAGCACTCACCGTCTGTGTATTTCCTGGCCTCAAAAGTGTACAGTTTATTTAGGAAAAGAAGGTATTTATACGTGAAAACCGAGTCAACAAATACATGATTTGAAAGAGCCTTTCAAAGGAGCTCTTTAGACAGTGAGTGTGAGAGATTTTAATTTTTTCCGTAATACAGTTTGCACATCTTTCCATGTCACATGTATTTCTGTGCCATGTAGTATGGACGTACCATCCTTTAGCTTGCTCTGTATCAATGGGATTCTGATGTTTTATCATGACAACCCAAGTTCTGAAGAGCATCTCTGTTCACACATCTTGGAGTGCACAGAAGTTGGCTTCGGATTAGTGGGAAAGGGACGAACGCCCCCTCTTTCACTGGGCTTTCCTTGGTGGAGTCTGGGCTTTGAGGCATCTAGGCATCCTCGAGGGACCTCTTGTGGGGGGGAACTGGAATGGACTCTTCTGAGCCTTAAAACAGCCCTTGATGGAGCCCCAAGCTGAAGGTATGTTACGGCCTGCGAGCCAGAGGGCCTAGTCTCATGTTACTCTTATTTTCCTGCTGTCTTCCCTTAGCTTTCAAATCTGGTTCAAACGTTCCTGCTTTTCACTGGCTCTGCTGTGTGGTACTAATGGGAGAGTGTTATATCCATGGTCTAGTCTGAATATTGAGAGAACTGAACACAGTCCTTCTAGACTAGGATGGTGTGATGAGAGCCAACAGCAAGAAGTCACCCACGGATAAGAATTAGGGTGAAGGGGCTGGTCTGACTATTGATTCCTGTGCCAAGATTCCCCTGCTGTCACTCCCCCCAGAGGATCTAGATTTTGCGTTTATGGAGGATTGGGACAGTTTCCTACTGACATGGACCCTAGGGGCAGCAGTAACAACAGAGGGAAAGATTTGAGAAACATGGCAAAGAAAGAATCAATAAAACTTGACGTTAGAACTAAGGAGAGGGAAGGGGTCACAGATTATCTTGTGGTTTTGAGGCTAGGGAATTGGGAGAACAGTGGAGGGTGAAAAACAGACACAGTGACCTTGTGAAGAATCACTGGCTTAAGGGCAATGCTAAGTTCAATTGTCATATCGAGTTTGAGGTCACCTTGCAGTAGGTCATCAGAAAGTCACATTCCGCCCTTGTTACTTGGGAGATAGAAGTCCATTCACAAACAAACAAACAAACATATACAAAACCCTATAAATCTTTAACATCCTCGCCCCAAACCAACACCACAACTTTCTCCTGGCCCTTCCCCCTTACTTCCGCTAGCTCTCTGTCCCCCTGCCCCTCCCCCAATAATTTCCTCCCTTCCTTATATTTCTAATTCAAAATATTCATTACCATTGCTCTTTGCCTAGTCTGGCAAGAATAACATCAACTCCCCTTTGCAAATGCTCTTTTGCATCTAGGACTCTCGATGACCAGCTAGCCTGTCCTTCATACTCAACACTCCCGACTCATCTCTAATGAGCTTTGCTCAGTCTTGCTGTCCTTGTGTGCTCTCTTCCTGAGAATGAATGAGCTTGTAGCTGAGGCTTCCTACTTTAACTCTTGCCGCCCCCTGAGAAGCTGCAGAGAGAACAGCAGATCACAACCTACCTTATCCTTCACCATCTCTATTCCTATCATGAGGCCTTTGCCTCGGACGTCTCCAACGATTTCAAATTCATCCCTCAGCTTAGCAAACTTCAGTAACATATAGGTGCCAACTTCCTGGCTGTTTTCTTGTAGATTTTCTTCTTTAATTACCTGTTGAGAGAAATCCCCAAATGACCTTGCATTAAAAAAGTTTTAACGGACTGAGAAACATGGAGAAATAAATGTATGTGAACCTCTTTACAAAAACTTGACCAGACAAATGGAACCCAAAGTCTAGTATGGCCATAACTTGTCCTACAAAAAGATCTGCTGTAGGGAGAAAAAAAATTCTTGGTAGAGGGGATGCTTCCCCCCTACTCTCCTCATCTTCAGGGGTGGGTAAAAATTTAGGAAAAAATAAAAGAGACGTCTCAGTGTTGAGCTCTTTGTGGGCCCAGAGTCAGGGCACCTGAGATATATATTCAGTAAAAGGATTTTCACCTACTTCCACCCACAGCAGAGACCTGTGATTCCTGACCAAACACAAGCAGTATACTACACTTATAACCAGCTGATAATAACTGCATGACTCCAGGCAGAACCTGGTGTTTTTAAGACCTACTTGTTCACCTAAATCCTCTCTATCTGCTAAATTGGTTGAGGCGACACAGGACTTAAAAAATGTAAGCTGGCAATGTCTACAGAATGAAATAAATGACACATCCTACTTACACTTTCTCATTTTGAGATTTAATCATATTTGAAGATACTTTTTAATTTGCAAGGGCAGCTTTTACTTACTTATTTTTATTGAAAAATGTTTTAAATTTAATTTTTTTGAATAAGTGAATCACGTGCCTCGTTCAAACATCAGAAAGTACAGAAGCGTAGAGTAGAATGAGCCTCACTGATCCCTGTTCCCCAGCCACCAAGTTTCCTTCTCCGCAAAAAACCATTGTTATTAATTTCTTGGACATTCTTCCAGAAATACGTTACACTTTTAAGCAAACGCCATTATGCATATAAGCAAGGGCATTTAAAAAAATCTTTTCAACAGATGAGACCTCAGGCAAAATCAATGGCCTGGAGCTGAACCACAGCTGAATCACCTTGTTGGAATTGCATAGAACTCACTTGCTCTTTCCTCTTTTAATTTATGACAGTACAACAAAAATAAGGAAGCATATACAAGACAGGACCAAAATTAAACTGAAATCAAGGATAGCCATTGGTAAATATCCATAAAATACCGCTCAAATGACAAATTTCAGTGCTACCAGCTAGCTAGGGAAATTCTTATATTTCCCATGTATGTGAGGTTTATTACATATTATTTCATATCCAGTACTTGAAGCACACACAGTAGATCTTAAAAAGGGGGAGGGGGCAGAATAATAACTGGAAATCTAACTTAAATTCATGGACTAGGAATTAACTCTTCACTTTAATCATGAAATGTGATAGAGTTCTAATAATGTGTGTGTAGTTTTGAGGTAGTCGTTTGGTGAAATGAGTGATGTTGATGCGATTGCTGGAAAGTACCTCAAGCACTGATGATCCAATGGCGCAGGCCATGGGGTTCCCTCCGAAGGTATTGAAGTGAAGCAGGCGTTTAGCCAAAGACTTGGCAATCTCTGGAGGGGGTGGAGAATAAAAGTGGATAAAGGGTGACACATTCCTATCTATAATCGCCCATCATGCATCTGGATTATATTTACCTTCATGTTGTATATGTACGTGTAATATATTTCATGGCGTCCAATTCATTCTTCACTCACCAGATAGTGGATGTTATGGTTGGAATTGTGTCTCTTCCTTTCCCACCCCAATTCATACATTGAAGCCCTAAACCGCAATGTGACTGTAATTGAAGGTAGGGCCTTTAAGGAGGTAATTAAGGTCATAAGGGTGGGGCCCTAATCCAATAGGATTGGTATTCTCCTAAGAAGAGACATCAGAGCCCTTTCTAGCTGTGGAAAAGGACATGTGAGGACACAGCAAGAAGGTGTTCATCTGCAAGAGAGATCTCACCCAAAACCAACTCTGCTCATACCTTGATCTTGGATTTCAGCCTCTAGACCTGTGAGAGGATAAGCCAAAGCTGACTAATATGGTGGATAAGGAAAAATTGCTTATTTATTCAATGAGAAGTTTAATAATAAAAATCTTTAATGTGTTGTATGAATTGAAAAGTACTTTAAAACTTGATTTATGGGAACTTACATGGAACCTTCATTAGCTAAGCCTTTTTTCTATATTCCACTCTTGGGACTAAGAAGGAAATATTTTTTTAAAAATCTCATATCAAGGATTTCATAATATAATTTCAAGATTGTTTCAGGGTTAGTATATATTCAGTTCATTATACTTCACATTCTACATCCACATTTTAGTAAAGTTTTTCATTCAATAAAAACACTGAGGGATTCCCTGGTGGCACAGTGGTTGAGAGTCCGCCTGCCGATGCAGGGGACATGGGTTTGTGCCCCGGTCCGGGAAGATCCCACATACCGCGGAGCGGCTGGGCCCATGAGCCATGGCCGCTGAGGCTGCGCGTCCGGAGCCTGTGCTCCGCAACGGGAGAGGCCACAACAGTGAGAGGCCTGCGTACCGAAAAAAAAAAAAAAAACAAAACACTGAACTCTTACAAGGCACTTAATTATACTTTGGAGCCTCTCAAGTATGCTTACTATTGGTTGGAAAAACAAATGAAATAATTTTAAGATTTTCAACACTAAATGGTTCATAAAATTCTTTTCTGTAAAACCTCACTAAAATGGGAAATACAGCTAATTCTAATGTTCATTTTATAGAATGTTAGAGCAAAGTGAGATTGTATTGTCTTTAGCTGTTTTGCTGATGATCAACAGAGAAAACTATCACCTGGACCTTGAGTCTATAGCTTATTGGTGTGGCAAGACTAGGTCAGGGTGTCCTTCAAGAATATGATTCCCTTGGAAACTTCAGCACTGGCTTCAGGTTGTTTAGCAAGGATCTCTTGTGTTGGTTTTGTTTTTGTGGCACGTTTGCCTAGACGTTGTCAGTAGAGTAGAACCCTGCATTTCATTGTGGGTCTGGGAGAATTAGTCTTCTCTACAGCAAGAGCAAAAAGGGCTGGTTTTCTTCCATCTCTTCTACCATCTGGCAGACAGTTTCCCTTTTTCATTGCTTGGGAATCCCATCACTGTCTCTAGCCCACACAAGTTCCAATACACATGTTTTCTGCCATTGCTGATGCAGGAGACCCAGAAGCAGACAAAAACTGCCTGTAGTTCCTACCTGGAGTTGTCACAACTGCTGCCATGGGAAAGCCATTCCCAATCCCTTTAGCCATGGTGACAATATCTGGCAGGACACCGTGCGTTTGGAAGCCCCAGAAGTGAGAACCCAACCTTCCAAATCCTGTCTGCACCTGTGAAAACAAGTCCCAAATCATTGGAAAGCTTTCAAAGAAATGTTGGTTTTTTCTTGACTCTCTGGTCTCTTCTCTTTCCTCCTCTTCCATCTCCTCCTTCCTAACATCATCATCATCATCAGTCATCATCATCACCATCCTCATACTATTATGGAGAAAGCACTTATTCTGCACCTGACCTTTTATTTTTATTTTTTTAACATCTTTATTGGGGTATAATTGCTTTACAATGGTGTGTTAGTTTCTGCTTTATAACAAAGTGAATCAGTTATACATATACATATGTTCCCATATCTCTTCCCTCTTGCGTCTCCCTCCCTCCCACCCTCCCTATCCCACCCCTCCAGGCTGCACCTGACCTTTTAGGCACCAAAAGCTGGTTACTAGCATTGTGTGGTTCTAGACATGGTTTTTAACTCCTCTGAATCCATGTTAACTCTGTTGAGTGGAAACAATAGCAATACATCACAGGGCTGCTGTGAGGGTCATATACATAATGCATGTGAAAAAGGTGATTGTGATTAGCAATCCTTGATAAGGATCTCCTATGTGTAAGGCTGTGTCTGCCCCAGGCTGGATGAAGCAGGAGTTACAGTAAGCAAATTGGTGCTGGGGTGCCCACTACCCAGCCCAGACAGGCTGGTTGTCCTTTTCCCTGTGATTTCTTTTTCCTCCTGGGAATTAGTCATGAGGAGAACCCAGCTGAGTCAGTTAAGTCAGGATGGAGCTAAGTTGAACTTAGTCGTTTTGTGCATGCTGTTTCCTCTTTCTAGAAAGCCCTCTCCCCGCTTCTTCATCTCACTAACTCCTCTTCTCTTTCAAGACACAGTTTCATCATTATTCGGCATAGGAAGATTCTCCTGAGCTGCACTAGGGCCCCCACTCAAGGCACCTAAGCTGCCGTCAGAACTTCTCACCTTGGACTACTATCACCAGCATACATGTATCTTATTTTTCTCTTTATCCACAATACCTAGCAGAGTGCCTGATAAAAGTAGACACTTAGTGTTTGTAGAATGGATAAAAAAGTGGCGGAAGTGCCTAAGTGAATAAAGCCACACAAACATTTCTATGCAAATTTTCGCCAGAGCCTTTTTGGTGAAGGTTCCTTGATCTCCTTCTGGTTCTCAGTCTCCTGGGCTGTCTGTCTATCTCTCTCTCTACACATACACACATTGCAGGTCTGGGGTAGAGGTGTGGGCACTTGAAGCTGATTCTGAAATGCACTTGAAAGAGCAAGGGTCCTTCTCAGGCTTCCTGATTATTTTCTTGCTCTCTCCAGGGTGCTGCTGCAAAGGCAGATGTTGGGGGTTACAATTAGACGAGAGTGAACAACGTAGGAGAAGAGCTTAGACGTGGGAGTCAGACAGACATGGGCTCGAATCCTGGGTCTCCGACTTCCTAGTTACGGGCCTCTGGACAAGCTGATGAATTTGCCCAAATGAGATAACATAGGAAGAGTTCATGGCAAATCCATCCATTTTGCCTTTCTGCCTATCTTAATTTTTCACTTCATCTATCAAAGTACCATCAATGAATGGTGAAAGATCAGACTGCTTGGACAACACGTGAAATTATGTAGGACCATAAACCGTGTTTAGCCACCTAAGAAGTATCAGTTCCACAGAATCTTTTAGTTGAACAGAGATGATTCATTCTTTTTTTTTTTTTTTTTTTTGGCGGTACGCGGGCCTCTCACTGTTGTGGCCTCTCCCGTTGCGGAGCGGCTCCGGATGCACAGGCTCAGCGGCCATGGCTCATGGGTCCAGCCGCTCTGCGGCATGTGGGATCTCCCCAGACTGGGGCACGAGCCCGCGTCCCCTGCATCGGCAGGCGGACTCTCAACCACTGCGCCACCAGGGAAGCCCACATGTGTCTTTTTGAATTATGTTTTTCTCTGGGTATATGTCCAGTAGTGGGATTTCTGGATCATGTGGTAATTCTATTTTCAGTTTTTTAAGGAAGCTCCATACTCTTCTCCATAGTGGCTGTATTAATTTACATTCCCACCAACAGTGCAAGAGGGGTCCCTTTTCTCCGTATCCTCTCCAGCATTTGTTGTTTGTAGATTTTCTGATGATGCCCATTCTAACTGGTGTGAGGTGATACCTCACTGTAGTTTTGATTTGCATTTCTCTAATAATTAGTGATGTTGAGCAGCTTTTCATGTGCTTCTTGGCCATCTGTATGTCTCCTTTGGAGAAATGTCTGTTAAGGTCTTCTGCCCATTTTTGGATTGGGTTGTTTGTTTTTTTTGATATTGAGCTGCATGAGCTGTCTATATATTTTGGAGATTAATCCTTTGCCCATTGATTCATTTGCAAATATTTTCTCCCATTCTGAGGGTTGTCTTTTCACCTTGTTTATGGTTTCCTTTGCTGTGCAAAAGCTTTGAAGTTTCATTAGGCCCCGTTTGTTTACTTCTGTTTTTATTTCCATTTCTCTAGGAGGTGGGTCAAAAAGGATCTTGCTGTGATTTATGTCAAAGAGTGTTCTTCCTATGTTTTCCTCTAAGAGTTTTATAGTGTCCAATCTTACATTTAGGTCTGTAATCCATTTTGAGTTTATTTTTGTGTATGGCGTTAAGGAGTGTTCTAATTTCATTCTTTTACATGTAGCTGTCCAGCTTTCCCAGCACCACTTATTGAAGAGACTGTCTTTTCTCCATTTTATATCCTTGCCTCCTTTGTCATAGATTAGTTGACCATAGGTGCGTGGGTTCATCTCTGGGCTTTCTATCTTGTTGCATTGATGTATGTTTCTGTTTTTGTGCCAGTACGTATTGTCTTGATTACTGTAGCTTTATAGTATAGTCTGAAGTCAGGGAGTCTGATTCCTCCAGCTCTGTTTTTTTCCCTCAAGCCTGCTTTGACTATTCAGGGTCTTTTTTGTCTCCATACAAATTTTAAGATATTTTGTTCTACTTCCGTAAAAAATGCCATTGGTAATTTCCTAGGGATTGCATTGAATCTGTAGATTGCTTTGGGTAGTATAGTGATTTTCGCAATTGATTCTTCCAATCCAAGAACATGGTATGTCTCTCCATCTGTTGGCATCATCTTTAATTTCTTTCATCAGTGTCTTATAGTTTTCTGTATACAGGTCTTTTGTCTCCCTAGGTAGGTTTATTCCTAGGTATTTTATTCTTTTTTGCAATGGTAAATGGGACTGTTTCCTTACTTTCTCTTTCAGAATTTTCATCATTAGTGTATAGGAATGCAAGAGATTTCTGTGCATTAATTTTGTATCCTGCTACTTTACCAAATGCATTGATTAGCTCTAGTAGTTTTCTGGTGGCATCTTTAGGATTCTCTATGTATAGTATCATGTCATCTCCAAACAGTGACAGTTTTACTTCTTCTTTTCCAATTTGCATTCCTTTTATTTCTTTTTCTTTTCTGATTGCCATGGCTAGGACTTCCAAAACTATGTTGAATAATAGTGGTGAGAGTGGACAACCTTGTCTTGTTCCTGATCTTAGAGGAAATGGTTTCAGTTTTTCACCATTGAGAATGATGTTTGCTGTGGGTTTGTCATATATGGCCTTAATTATGTTGAGGTAGGTTCCCTCTGTGCCCACTTTCTGGAGAGTTTTTATCATAAATGGGTGTTGAATGCTGTCGAAAGATTTTTCTGCATCTATTGAGGTGATCATATGGTTTTTCTTCTTCAATTTGTTAATATGGTGTATCACATTGATTGAGTTGTGTATATTGAAGAATCCTTGCACCCCTGGGATAAATCCCACTCGATCATGGTGTATGATTCTTTTCATGTGTTGTTGGATTCTGTTTGTTAGTATTTTGTTGAGGATTTTTGCATCTATATTCATCAGTGATATTGGTCTGTAATTTTCTTTTTTTGTAGTATCTCTGTCTGGTTTTGGTATCAGAGTGATGGTGGCCTCATAGAATGAGTTTGGGAGTGTTCCTTCCTCTGCAAATTTTTGGAAGAGTTTGAGAAGGATGGGTGTTAGCTCTTCTCTAAATGTTTGATAGAATTCACCTGTGAAGCCATCTGGTCCTGGACTTTTGTTTGTTGGAAGATTTTTAATCACAGTTTCAATTTCATTACTTTTGATTGGTCTGCTCATATTTTCTATTTCTTCCTGGTTCAGTCTTGGAAGGTTATACCTTTCTAAGAATTTGTCCATTTCTTCCAGGTTGTCCATTTTATTGGCATAGAGTTGCTTATAGTAGTCTCTTAGGATGCTTTGTATTTCTGCCATGTCTGTTGTAACTTCTCCTTTTTCATTTCTAATTTTATTGATTTGATTCCTCTCCCTCTTTTTCTTGATGAGTCTGGCTAATGGCTTATCAATTTTTTTAATCTTCTCAGAGAACCAGCTTTTAGTTTTATTTATCTTTGCTATTGTTTTCTTTGTTTCTATTTCATTTATTTCTGCTCTGCTCTTTATGATTTCTTTCCTTTTGCTAACTATGGGTGTTGTTTGTTCTTCTTTCTCTAGTTCCTTTAGGTGTAAGGTTAGATTGTTTATTTGAGTTGTTTCTTATTTCTTGTGGTAGGCTTGTATAGCTATAAACTTCCTTTTTAGAACTGCTTTTGCTGCATCCCATAGGTTTTGGATTGTCTTGTTTTCATTGTCATTTGTCTCTAGGTATTTTTTGATTTCCTCTTTGATTTCTTCAGTGATCTCTTGGTTATTTAGTAACATATTGTTTAGCCTCCATGTGTTTGTGTTTTTTACATTTTTTCCCCCTGTAATTCATTTCTAATCTCATAGGGTTGTGGTCAGAAAAGATGCTTGATATGATTTCAATTTTCTTAAATTTACTGAGGCTTGATTTATGATTCAAGATGTGATCTATCCTGGAGAATGTTCCGTGCCCACTTGAGAAGAAAGTGTAATCCGCTGTTTTTGGATGTAATGTCCTATAAATATGAATTAAATCTATCTGGTCTATTGTGTCATTTAAAGCTTGTGTTTCCTTATTTATTTTCATTTTGGATGATCTGTCCATTGGTGTACATGAGATGTTAAAGTCCCCCACTGTTATTGGGTTACTGTAAATTTCCTCTTTTATAGCTGTTAGCAGTTGCCTTATGTATTGAGGTGCTCCTTTGTTGGGTGCATATATATTTATAATTGTCATATCTTTTTTGTGGATTGATCCCTTGATCATTATGTAGTGTCCTTCCTTGTCTCTTGGAACATTGTTTATTTTAAAATCTATTTTATCTGATATGAGTATTGCTATTCCAGCTTTCTTTTGATTTCCATTTGCATGGAATATCTTTTTCCATCCCCTCACTTTCAGTCTGTATGTGTTCCTAGGTCTGAAGTGGGTCTCTTGTAGACAGCGTATATATGGGTCTTGTTTTTGTATCCATTCAGCAAGCCTGTGTCTTTTGGTTGGAGCGTTTAATCCATTCACGTTTAAGGTAATTATCGATATGTATGTTCCTATGACCATTTTCTTAATTGTTTTGGGTTTGTTTTTGTAGGTCCTTTTCTTCTCTTGTGTTTCCCACTTAGAGAAGTTCCTTTAGCATTTGTTGTAGAGCTGGTTTGGTGCTGCTGAATTCTCTTAGCTTTTGTTTGTCTGTAAAGCTTTTGATTTCTCCATTGAATCTGAATGAGATCCTTGTCAGGTAGAGTAATCTTGGTTGTAGGTTCTTTCCTTTCATCACTTTAAGTATATCATGCCACTCCCTTCTGGCTTGTAGAGTTTCTGCTGAGAAATCAGCTGTTAACCTTATGGGAGTTCCGTTGTATATTATTTGTCATTTTTCCCTTGCTGCTTTCAATAATTTTTCTTTGTCTTTAATTTTTGCCAATTTAATTACTATGTGTCTTGGTTTGTTTCTCCTTGGGTTCATTCTGTATGGGACTCACTGCGCTTCCTGGACTTGGGTGGCTGTTTCCTTTCCCATGTTAGGGAAGTTTTTGACTGTAATCTCTTCAAATATTTTTCTTGGGTCCTTTCTCTCTCTCTTCTCCTTCTGGGACACCTATAATGCAAATGTTGTTGCATTTAATGTTGTCCCAGAGGTCTCTTAGGCTGTCATCATTTCTTTTCATTCTTTTTTCTTTATTCTGTTCTGCAGCAGTGAATTCCACCATTCTGTCTTCCAGGTCACTTATCCCTTCTTCTGCCTCAGTTATTCTGCTATTGATTCCTTCTAGTGTAGTTTTCATTTCAGTTATTGTATTGTTCATCTCTGTTTGTTTGTTCGTTAATTCTTCTAGGTCTTTTAAAGACATTTCTTGCATCTTCTCGATCTTTGCCTCTATTCTTTTTCCGAGGTCCTGGATCATCTTCACTATCATTATTCTGAATTCTTTTTCTGGAAGGTTGCCTATCTCCACTTCATTTAATTGTTTTTCTGGGGTTTTATCTTGTTCCTTCATCTGGTGCATAGCTCTCTGCCTTTTCATCTTGTCTATCGTTCTATGAATGTGGTTTTTGTTCCACAGGCTGCAAGATTGTAATTCTTCTTGCTTCTGCTGTCTGTCCTTTGGTGGATGAGTCTATCTACTCTTCTGTCATTCTTGAGAGTCAGGTTTACCCAGTGGTTAGTGTGGTCTTGGCTTAGTGTGGTTTGAATTCTGGCTCTGTCCCTACTAACTGCATGATCTCAACAGGCAAATTAACCATGTTGGACTTCAATTCACTCATCTGTAAAATGGGCATAATTACAACTGGACACTCCTTACAGAACCGTGATGAATATTAACTTAGTTGTTACATACAAAGCATTATGAACAGTGCCTGACACTTACTAAGTGCTCAGAAATTTCTAGCTATTATCTTTACCTACTCATTAGGACAGTCCTTCTGAAGGTCACCCTGTGTTAGTTTCCAATTAGGTTGTTGAAAATGATAAAAACATATACCGTAGGAAATTCTGAAATCCATTAGTTTCTTTGAATTCAATCTACCTTCCCGCTAATTAATCCAATGGTGGCAGCTTCACTGTGGCTGATTCCAAAGGTTAAAGCTTATTCTCTTCACCAGTGTAGCTAATTATAAACTGACTGAATAGACTTTTCTTCTTTTAATAGCAGATTAACTTTCTTCAGGACTTTGGTTCACTTCCCCTAAACTTGTATGGGCAGGATGGGAAAGGGAGGATGGACACAACAGGAGGAGCTGGCCCACGCTTCTCTGTGCAATGCCCGGGGGTCATCCAGTTCATCTGGGGATCACAGAGACCTGGCTGCACAGGAGGAAACTGCAAAAGAATTCTGCTGAGGGGGCAGCCCATTGTCCCCTATAGGGGATGTTTTAGTTGAAGAAAACTGTTTAGGCAAAGATGGCAGGACTGAAACAGGTATGAATCATTCAAGTTCTCCACCTGTTTTTTGTGGTCTAACCACTTGTTAGAATCAGGACCCAGAAATGATTCAGGAGCACTTTGGAGGCTGTGGCGACTACCCTCTGGTCTTTTGATCTCCATTGCTATTCTCAGGAGGCAGAAGACCAGATACACTCCAATAAGGGGTGTGATTATAATGTAAATTAATCCCTTTAGGAAAGACACAGGCTACAGCTCACAGAGCCCATGGATTTTATTCCCTTAAAGTGTCCCCTTAGAGAGACTGTATGATTATTCCAACAATGTTGCCATAACTATTTTAGAATTTACTTTTTGGAACTACTTAAAATTTTTTTTAGATTTTTTTGGCCATGCAGCACAGCATGTGGGATTTTATTTCCCAGACCAGGGATTGAACCCATGACCCTGCAGTGGAAGCGTGGAGTCCCAACTACTGGACCACCAGGGAAGTCCCTGGAACTACTCTTTGAATATCTATGATGGTGGCCCTCTTCTAACTTAGAGGTGGGACCTTTTCTTTTTAAGTATGATTTCCAAACAAATTTTGTTATTAAGGTAAGATGAATGCTTCCAGACTGGTTAATATTATTTTGACAAAAATTAAGATGAAAACTTGGTTATGAGATTAAACTAAGGTTAAGCTGCTCCTGACATGCACTCCCCAAAAGGAATTTTAAAAGTATGTTGAGGAATGGCAGCATCACCTATGCCTGTTAACAATTTATTTGATAGACTTCAATTTGGATGTTTAAGTTCTGTTGTACTTGATTAAATGGACAAACTAATCCAATAACGAACTAACCAGTCAACTAGCCAAAGCTTCATTAACTTATACCCAAGTCTTGGAATCCCCAGAGTGGTTGCTTTCTGCCTGGACCACAGAGGAGGGTTTAAAGAAGTTTCTCCTTGTGCTTTTCCTGTCCCGGCTGCACTGAATCGCACCTATTCCATGACCACTCACTTCATCTGCGATGCACACGCCTCCCCACTCACGAACCAGCTCGAAGGCTTCCTTTAGAAACCCCTTTGGGTACTGGACAACGCCATTCACCCCCTGCAAAAGACCAAACCAAGAAGACTTAGAGTAACAGCACAGCCCTTGAAAGTATTAAAAGAGAATTGAAGATGGATTACGATCAACATTAGCGTTAGTGATACTAGCAATTTTTAAAACAGTCTCTAGAACTATTTCAACTATGGGTGAAAAGAGGGGCCATTACTCTTATGCCATGCCTGCTGAAAAAGGATGCAAACATATTCTTTCCTGAGAGTAGAGGAAAAGTAGATTAGGGGATTTAGTAAGATTATAGAAAGGCTCCCCCTGACAGTGTGGGTGATAAAGAACTAAAAATTGCTGGGCTTGTCTATTTTTACAGATTTAGGGATTCAATAGTTTCATCTATCTCTCTGTTCAGTCTGGGAGTGCAGGAGATGGTTTTTTCAAAGGTCAACTGAAAACCAGCGCCCCCTCATCTTTTTTTTAAGGGGACCAATGGAATGAATGAAGTTTGGAGAGGGACATAGCAGTGGTCACTTAAATAATTTGGAATTCTCTAGAATGTATGAGTTAAAAATCTGATAATTTAGAACTGAGCTCAATTAATGTTTGGTTAATACACTCACTTGAATCGGCTCTGCAAAAAATCCAGCAATTGATTTGGCCACAGAAGTGTTCAGAGTATCTTTGAATTGTTCAATATACTGGTCTTTAGCTTGGCAGCAGTCTGCAACAAACAAACAACAACAACAGAAAACACAGCATTTGAAGATGTGAGAATGGCATCCAGAAGAATGGGGGGGAAACAGGAAAAAAGAAAACAGGACAGTAAATTGAATAGAGTCCCTCAAGATACAGTAAACCAGGATATGAGGATATAGGTTTCTGAATGTTCTGAACATTCTGTCAGAATGACTCATACTTTGTTTCAAGCAGCTAGACTAGCATAGCCACAAAAGCATAAGCAAACCACTTCAGTTGTTTCCACCTGGAGAAGCAATGCTCCAAAGCATCATTGAGTCTGGTATTGATAGCTGTTTTATCTAAGGATACTGATCCTCTCAACAGTGTAGATTTAATTCAAATGTAATTGCTGTGTGGATTTAATCTATTTGGAAATAACCATGTTTACCTTTCATTGTTACTTAATCTGATGTGCAATTTTAAAGCAACAAAGTATCTCAGTCTTTATCGTTAATAAATATGTTTATATAGCAATCAGAATTCAGTCTAAACAGGAATGTACTACAGTCAGATAACTTTCATCCATTATAGCAAGGCAGAGGAAGCTTTCTCCTCTGGAATACCAAAGGTCCAAGATCAAGTACATCCATGTATGACTGAACCTTCAGAATTTTTATCCACACCTGTAATTTGGTTCTAAACAGCATCACATAGTCTCTGAATCTAAACCCACATCCACGGATAGCAGAAGAGATGCAGAGAGAGAGCTGGGTGTGATGGGGGGTTTCTGCTGAAAGCAGTCTGGGAGGCAAGTCACCATCTACCATCATGATGCTTAGAGGCATGGCTGCGATCCTGTCTACTGAAGGCTAGAGATAAGGAATGGAAACCTTCAGTTATGGTCTTCAAAAGTGAACCATAAATATATTTTATATTGAATACTTCAGCTCTTCATTAAAAGTGGGAAAAACATGACCTGGCCCCAAACATACTTTGAGGCTACATGCGATGTTTGGGAAAGCTTGCTTGACAGAGTTACCTGATCTTTAGTTAGCTGGAGTTGAGGGTTGGGGGTTTGAAGAAGGAAGTAATGACATGAATAGCAAACCCAGGAAGTACATTTTTTAGCATCACTTATGTTGCATGATGGGTAGGATATAGTAGACAAATAAATCTGTGCCCCTAGAGGTTGAAATTTCCTATTATTATTAGGAAAGGAAGAGAAAACAACCTAGGATGGCCCTAAAGGGTGAATTAGATATATGTTCAAAGGATATAATTTGGGAATTTAGTAAGATCATTTGTAACTAGAGAAATGAAAGGGTGGAGCAAAATCAACCCTAATGGCTTAAATTTGGACAAAACCAAACCATGGAGAAGGTTTTGCTTGAACCTGCGCTAGATCTTTCATAATTTTCCCCCCCACTGCCCATAAATTCAGTGATGAGAGGTCATCAACTGTCATTGGCTTTTTCCTTCATTTCGCATTTACTTCATTGGCTCGTTGCTGTGGCTTCAGGTCAGGTCGCCTCTGGAGAGAGACTTGGTGCAGTAGTGTCACCATGACAACATCAAGCGAGTGGAGAGAGGATGCTCTCCTGTATGCTATCCAGGCAACGGAGTAGAGAGGGAAGAGTTTTCATTTTAGCTCGTGGTAAAGAGAGAGTTAAGCAGAGTGAGACGCCAAGAAAGAACATTTTTTTTAAGAAAAAGGAAACTTGTCTTGCAAAAGGAGAAAGAGAAATGACATGATCAGTACTAGGTTTGGAACATTTTGGGGTAGTGGGTTGAGAGGTGCTTTTCATCACAAGTTACATCTGAAATTCAGGGACTGGAATGACCAGTGGAAAAGAAAAAATCCTGAGGAGGAGGTGGAGGAAGGGAATGAAATCTACCACAAATATCTATATTAGGCTCAAAAATGGGTGATGACATACTTTTGAGGTGAAAGAAAAGCCCCCAACCAAGACTGGCACCTGGATGTGCCCACTGAATGAACTCTAAGAGGAATGGAGAACTGGAACCTTCTATACTCAGAATAATTCACACTTTGGGATGCATTTATAAACATACATGAATATGCCTTTTTACAGCAAATACCAAACTCTTCTCAGGCCCTAACAGCATCAGAGGAGGCTGAAGTCCCTTTTTTTTTGCGATACGTGGGCCTCTCACTGTTGTGGCCTCTCCCGTTGCGGAGCACAGGCTCCGGACGTGCAGGCTCAGTGGCCATGGCTCACGGGCCCAGCCACTCCGCAGCATGTGGGATCTTCCCGGACCGGGGCACGAACGTGCGCCCCCCGCATCAGCAGGCGGACTCCCAACCACTGCGCCACCAGGGAAGCCCCTGAAGTCCCTTTTTGTATAAAGATATGATATCAGTCTTGTCTCTTGAAGATATGCGTTAAGAAAACAGCTGACTTCAGACGTGCCAAAGATCACAGTTCCGAGAAGCAGAAATGTCTGCCTGTCACTATCATTTAACCTCTAGAGGCCACTAGAGAGATGACCCTGGGGCTCTGGTATATTCCAGTTGGCCTGAGGGAGAGAAGGCCTCAGAGAGGGAGGGACGCAGAGCTGGGAAGGAAGGAAGTGACCATGTCTTGAGGGCTTCTGCCGCTGAAGCTCTGCGCTGGTGCTTTTGACGTCTGTGAGGTTCATCCAACTGATCTTAGTTGTTGGTGCCACGTGGATATGAGATACAGTCATGACTGTACTTGGCATCACTACTGTCTGCCTGCCTCTACAAAAGCTCTCTTCCTTGGTCTCTTGAAGGCCTGGGATGAGGGGCCATGGGAGCAGGTATTGCCGTCTCCATTTCATAGATGAGAAACGGAGGCAAAAGATGGAACTTTGCTTGTAGCTGAGCCACGGTAGGGCTAAAAGTCCAACCCAGGGCTCCTGACTTATGTGTCTCTTCAATCCTGGCCAGCAGAGCAGGAATTATTTTTAAGCCTGGGTTCCTCCTGCTGGCATATGGGTGTGAACAAGGGTGGTCATGGCTGGGGAGTACTGGCTTTGAGGGCAGAAGAATTGGAGTCAAGTCCTAGCTCTCGGCCTCCTAGGTGTGGACGTGTTTCTCCATCTTTAAAATGGAGACTGTGAAAGATAGCTTTAAACTTCCCTATGGTTTTAAGTTCTGTGACTATAACATCTTGTTCTAAAGCTCATTCTTTCATCCTCCTACGTCCGTATTGCCATTATCCCATCTGAATTTTAAGATGACTGTGAATTTTCTTCCTTTCGAAGCTGATTTTTAAGGCTTCCATTTGCATTCTTCCTCTCAGCCCAGTGACACCCTGTTCCATTAAAGATCTCTCAGTTGGAGCGTTTAGTGATTTCCTTCAGCACTGCTTAGGGGCAGCTGTCCAAAGGGTCCTGCACTGGGATGACAAGTGCGAGGTGGACCTTGCTGATGAGCAAAGAACAGATGCTGACGCCTTTACAACTTTTGAAGAGATGTCAGCAGCCTTCAGGAATGGTCTTCTGTTTTTTTTTTTTTTTTTTTGCGGTACGCAGGCCTCTCACTGCTGTGGCCTCTCCTGTTGCGGAGCACAGGCTCCGGACGTGCAGGCTCAGCAGCCATGGCTCATGGGCCCAGCCGCTCGGCGGCATGTGGGATCTTCCCGGACCAGGGCACGAACCCGTGTCTCCTGCATCGGCAGGCGGACTCTCAACCACTGCGCCACCAGGGAAGCCCTGGTCTTCTGTTTTGACAAAGGTTCTCATTTTGGCTGGTACTCTGAGTCCCTGGGGAACTTCCTCATTGGAGTTTTGAGATTTCTAAGTGTTCTTTCCCCTTTCCCCTTCTCCCGTTGGGAATTGGCAAATAATCCCTCAAAAAAACCCTTGTTTTCTTTTAAAATTGGTAGCAGAGCTATTGCTGGGAGAGCTAAGAGAGCGCCTTTAGTGAAGCAGCAGGTGACAGTCTGTTTTTGGCTTAGCTCTGACAGCATGAGATGCTGAGATGAGTTTCCTAACAGGAGATGGATGCTCTGATGGTATAGTGGTCATTGGCATAAGAGGTGTTAGTTCAGTGAGGGGTGATTTCCTAGTTGGATTTGCCTTGGCTTTCCCTTTCCCACTTTTTTGAATCTGTTCACCCAGGAATGGTTCTGCCTCTCTCCACATTCCTTACCCCTCCTGACCTTCCACCATGTGCCTCCCTCCCTGCCCAGCTGGACCTGGTGCACAGCTGCATTTCCTAATTGTTTGCACTGGAGAATCTCGGCAGTGGCTTCCTCCCCAAGGGCCACGGAAAACATCCGGGCACATCGTCTGCAAATGACAAAAGAGGGAGTTTAGCAAGACGTGAACACAAGACAGCCAATTTGGGGCAACCTATGGTGCCAGTTAAGGCAAGAGGGCTTCTTAATTTGATACTAAGATTCCTCCTTTACTCTTCTCCCACTTAGAACAAAAACCTAATATTCTGCTTTGAAGAGATAATTTTTTTTCTTGGCAATCAATTATGAGGGCACTCTACAAAGCAAACTGATTTCAGTGTCAGCCTGGAAACAATTTGCTCAAGAGTTTGGTCGGTAAGGGCATCTGAAAGAATAAGAATAATTAGGTATCTGATTCTGGTGCTGAAAATGTGGAAACAGTGAGTGAGAACAGAAGGTGAGTACAGGGATGACTCTATGGAAATTTTATGCATTCAAGGCTCTGGGAAGTTATTTCAGTGCATTTATTTGCAGTTGACTTGATTTTATTTAAAAGCAAAAGAAAACTAAAAAAATCTCTGTCATTAATTATTACTCACACTCTGAAGGTCTTCCTAAGAAACATTTCCCTTAAATGGTCTTTAATTCGATTAAGTCAAATTGAGCCCCTGATTCATTATAGTTATGTAATATAAGCTAATTTGTATGAGTTTCTAGTCCTAATGCCTGGAAAATCTGATAAATGATTCCACACACCCAGGAGTTTTTAGAGAAATATGACAAAAATCTCAAAACTTACGGATTGGCAGCCCATCCCACTGGGGAGTTCCATTTTGTAGAACCCTACATTTGTCAAGCCAAGTGTGTAAGGACTGCATCCATGGTAGGCTCCTCTGCAGAGAGAGAACAGTGGGAGGACTGGGTTAAGTTTACTTTTCTATGATCACTGGCCTGTGGAACACTGGGTAGGACAAAAAAGGAAGTCCATGTAGGCTATTCAGGTTATGGCTCCTTACCATAAGCAGAGATGAAAGTGGGCCCAGTGTCATAGGGCAAAGTCATGAGCTTCTGGGGGTGCAGACCAATCGTTCACTATTTGGCATAGGTCATAGTCAATGCCATACCTTTTTTTAACTTTTATTTTTTAAAATTTTAATCTTTAATTTTTCTCTTATATTGGAGCATAGTTCATGAAAAACGTTGTGTGTTAGTTTCTGTACCACATCTTTAAAGTGAAAAAGCTGTCATGTCACCTTCTTTTTAATTCCAGAGGAGAATCTATGACAAAACTGGGACTCCAAACTCTTGGTTACCTCGGTCAGGGACCCCTACCTTGGATCAGGCCAATTTGGATGGTGTTATCCAGACATAAAATTCATTTGACTGACCCTACCCTAAAATCTAAAATTAGAAAAACACCCCAGGAAAGCCCCTCTCCTGCTTTAGGCTATATTTTAAAGATAAACATGTAATATTGGGGTGAGTCAATGTTAAAGTTGAATGTTCCAAGGTGTGGTTACCTGAAAGAAATGATATCTGTGTTATTTGAGTGTGCTCTGGCCATCAGCATGGCTAGGTCATTGGCTTCTGAGCCACTGTTCATCAGGAAAATGACCTGGAGAAAAAAAAAGACACATGGTCATGAGACACATGATTACCCAATTCATTCGATATTGTTAAAAACAGTGTATCCCAGCCTCTGATTATTAAGGAGAGTTCCCTTCGTACCAGCAGTCCCGTCATTGAATTACTATATTAATTCTACAGCTATTCACTTAGCAGCTGCTAAGCACTAGAGATACAAAAATGACTAAGGGATTGTCGGAGTTGTGAAATATTCCAGATTTTCATTGGTTTTACCTGATTCTCTGCAAAGTGCTAAGATGGAGAGACTTGCTGAGACATACAGTGGTTAGTGGCTGAGGGGCTCTGAGGACCAGGTCTCTTGGTTCTTGAACCTGGACTGCCCCACCTGATTCTGAAGGCTTGAGACAAGGCAGGCTCCCAGAGGAGCCTGTTCGGTGTTTGTGAATGTTAAAACAAACGAGCAACAAACAAAAAAAGTGCAGCTCATCCTGGTTGAAAGAAAGGGGAGAACTGAAGGGTACTGGATCCTCCAGGCTCGGGGACTGGAAGGCCAGGGCTGTGCCCTTGCAGGCTTCCTCGTCTCTACTCATCCATGAGTATGTCTGCCCTGAACTGAGGTTGCAGCGCTTGCAACGTCCTCCATCTCTTGTAGATAACATAGTAAATATGGTGCCTAAATAATACAGGAAGATGATCATAATAACTAACACCAGGTACGGCGCACTGTTCTAAATATGTATTAACTCATTGAATCCTGAAATGAAAACCTTGGCCAACATTTTAACATCTCAATTCAATCATTAATTCAATGATTCAATGATTAATTAATCATTAATCGTTAAAAAATTCAATATTTCAGACGCAGAAAAACATCTCATTTAGCAAAAATATCAAAGTGCATCTCAGACCAAATGAACTTAATTGTATATTAATTTTCTAAAAAAATGGCTCCACTCTTTGTTAAAGAAGAATGGTTAACCAACAAGGACCTACTGTGTAGCACAGGGAACTCTGCTCAATATTATGTAACAACCTAAATGGAAAAAGAATTTGAAAAAGAATAGATACATGGTTATGTATAACTGAATCACTTTGCTGGACGCCTGAAACTAACACAACATAGTTAAGCAACTCTACTCCAGTATAAAATAAAAAGTTTTTTTAAAAAAGAAGAAATTCCAATGACTTTGCAGAGGGGCTGTGGAGCAAAGAGATGAAAACTTCCTGAGGAACACAGAGGAGAGTGTCAGGAAGCCTGGGGCTCCCGCTAAGTGATTTCTGCAAAGACGTGGCGGTGAGGAGAGTGACCAAGGAGAGGCAGATGTTTGGAACTGATGAAGTGAACATCGGCTGGTTTCACCAGTAATTCATCAATTCCTTTCTTCTCCTAGAGTGCTTTCCGATATGGCCACTAGCGCACTCATTTTGGATGTTCAAAGAACAGACCTGATTCCCACCCATACTCTCATTTCCTAAGCCAGCTTCCCTGAGATCATGAGACTCCTATCCCTTTGAACTGGAAGCATCAGACCTTCAGAGGTTCAGGAAGAAGCGCTGAAAGCTTCTCTGCATATTCGTGGATCGGAGGGTGGAAGAAAACGGCACTTGTGTGCCACAGGCGGCCAAGCTGCTTTTGTGCCACTGCGTTTACTTTCCTGGACAAACAGAAGAGCAGAGTTACCCACAGTGCCAGCGGGCATGTCCCTCCCAACACAACACAGGCCATTGAACTCAAACCCACGGCTATTTCTCAAAGAGTTTCAAGAGGCTGATTTCATCCCCACACAAGAAAGAGTTTCTCTAACCACCAGAGGTATCTGGCAATGGGATATGTTGCCTCAAAATGTAATGAATTCCTCACCAAGAGGAGTGTTCAAAAGGAGACTTATGCGCTGGGGATTTTATTTTATTTATTTATTTTTAACATCTTTATTGGAGTATAATTGCTTTACAATGGTGTGTTAGTTTCTGCTTCACAACAAAATGAATCAGTTATATATATACATATGTTCCCATATCTCTTCCCGCTTGCGTCTCCCTCCCTCCCACCCTCCCTATCCCACCCCTCCAGGTGGTCACAAAGCACCAAGCTGATCTCCCTGTGCTATGCGGCTGCTTCCCACTAGCTATCTATCTTACGTTTGGTAGTGTATATTTGTCCATGCCTCTTTATCGCTTTGTCACAGCTCACCCTTCCCCCTCCCCATATCCTCAAGTCCATTCTCTAGTAAGTGTGTGTCTTTATTCCTGTTTTACCCCTAGGTTCTTCATGACATTTTTTTTTCTTAAATTCCATGTGTATGTGTTAGCATACAGTATTTGTCTCTCTCTTTCTGACTTACTTCACTCTGTATGACAGATTCTAGGTCTATCCACCTCATTACAATAGCTCAATTTCGTTTCTTTTTATGGCTGAGTAATATTCCATTGTATATATGTGCCACATCTTCTTTATCCATTCATCCGATGATGGACACTTAGGTTGTTTCCATCTCTAGGCTATTGTAAATAGAGCTGCAATGAACATTTTGGTACATGACTCTTTTTGAATTATGGTTTTCTCAGGGTATATGCCCAGTAGTGAGAATGCTGGGTCATATGGTAGTTCTATTTGTAGGTTTTTAAGGAACCTCCATACTGTTCTCCACAGTGGCTGTATCAACTTACATTCCCACCAACAGTGTAAGAGGGTTCCCTTTGCTCCACACCCTCTCCAGCATTTATTGTTTCTAGATTTTTTGATGATGGCCATTCTGACTGGTGTGAGATGATATCTCATTGTAGTTTTAATCTGCATTTCTCTAATGATTAGTGATGTTGAGCATTCTTTCATGTGTTTGTTGGCAGTCTCTATATCTTCTTTGGAGAAATGTCTATTTAGGTCTTCTGCCCAGTTTTGGATTGTGTTGTTTGTTTTTTTGTTATTAAGCTGCATGAGCTGCTTATAAATTTTGGAGATTAATCCTTTGTCAGTTGCTTCATTTGCAAATATTTTCTCCCATTCTGAGGGTTGTCTTTTGGTCTTGTTTATGGTTTCCTTTGCTGTGCAAAAGCTTTGAAGTTTCATTATGTCCCATTTGTTTATTTTTGGTTTTATTTCCATTTCTCTAGGAGGTGGGTCAAAAAGGACCTTGCTGTGATTTATGTCATAGAGTGTCCTGCCTATGTTTTCCTCTAAGAGTTTGATAGTTTCTGGCCTTACATTTAGGTCTTTAATCCATTTTGAGCTTATTTTTGTGTATGGTGTTAGGGAGTGATCTAATTTCATACTTTTACATGTAGCTGTCCAGTTTTCCCAGCACCACTTATTGAAGAGGCTGTCCTTTCTCCACTGTACAATCCTGCCTCCTTTATCAAAGATAAGGTGACCATATGTGCATGGGTTTATCTCTGGGATTTCTATCCAGTTCCATTGATCTATATTTCTGTTTTTGTACCAGTACCATACTGTCTTGATTACTGTAGATTTGTAGTATAGTGTGAAGTCAGAAAGCCTGATTCCTCCAGCTCCGTTTTTCATTCTCAAGATTGCTTTGGCTGTTCGGGGTCTTTTGTGTTTCCATGCAAATTGTGAAATTTTTTGTTCTAGTTCTGTGAAAAATGCCAGTGGTAGTTTGGTAGGGATTGCATTGAATCTGTAGATTGCTTTGGGTAGAAGATTCATTTTCACAATGTTGATTCTTCCAATCCAAGAACATGGTATATCTCTCCATCTATTTGTATCATCTTTAATTTCTTTCATCAGTGTCATATAATTTTCTGCATACAGGTCTTTTTTCTCCCTAGGTAAGTTTATTCCTAGATATTTTATTCTTTTTCTTGCGATGATAAATGGGAGTGTTTTCTTGATTTCACTTTCAGATTTTTCATCCTTAGTGTATAGGAATGCCAGAGATTTCTGTTCATTAATTTTGTATCCTGCTACTTTACCAAATTCATTGATTAGCTCTAGTAGTTTTCTGGTAGCATCTTTAGGATTCTCTACGTATAGTATCATGTCATCTGCAAATAGTGACAACTTTACTTCTTCTTTTCCGATTTCGATTCCTTTTATTTCCTTTTCTCTGATTGCTGTGGCTAAAACTTCCAAAACTGTGTTGAATAAGAGTGGTGAGAGTGAGCAACCTTGTCTTCTTCCTGATCTTAGTGGAAATGCTTTCAGTTTTTCACCATTGAGGACAATGTTGGCTGTGGGTTTGTCATATATGGCCTTTATTATGTTGAGGAAAGTTCCCTCTATGCCTACTTTCTGCAGGGTTTTTTATCATAAATGGGTGTTGAATTTTGTCAAAAGCTTTCTCTGCATCTATTGAGATGATCATATGGTTTTTCTCCTTCAATTTGTTAATATGGTGTATCACGTTGATTGATTTGCGTATATTGAAGAATCCTTGCGTTCCTGGAATAAACCCCACTTGATCATGGTGTATGATCCGTTTAATGTGCTGTTGGATTGTGTTTGCTAGTATTTTGTTGAGGATTTTTGCATCTAAGTTCATCTGTGTTATTGGCCTGTAGTTTTCTTTCTTTGTGACATCCTTGTCTGGTTTTGGTATCAGGGTGATGGTGGCCTCGTAGAATGAGTTTGGGAGTGTTCCTCCCTCTGCTATATTTTGGAAGATTTTGAGAAGGATAGGTGTTAGCTCTCTTCTAAATGTTTGATGGAATTCACCTGTGAATCCATCTGGTCCTGGGCCTTTGTTTGTCGGAAGATTAAAATTTTAATCACAGCTTCAACTTCAGTGCTTGTGATTGGTCTGTTTATATTTTCTATTTCTTCCTGGTTCAGTCTCAGGAGGTTGTGCTTTCTAAGAATTTGTCCATTTCTTCCAGGTTGTCCATTTTATTGGCATATAGTTGCTTGTTGTAATCTCTTATGATCCTTTGTATTTCTGCAGTGTCAGTTGTTACTTCTTCTTTTTCATTTCTAATTCTATTGATTTGAGTCTTCTCCCTTTTGTTCTTGATGAGTCTGGCTAATGGTTTATCAATTTTGTTTATCTTCTCAAGGAACCAACTTTTAGTTTTATTGATCTTTGCTATCGTTTCCTTCATTTCTTTTTCATTTATTTCTGATCTGATCTTTATGATTTCTTTCCTTCTGCTAACTTTGGGGTTTTTCTATTGTTCTTTCTCTAATTGCTTTAGGTGCAAGGTTAGGTTGTTTATTCGAGATGTTTCCTGTTTCTTAAGGTAGGATTTTATTGCTATAAACTTCCCTCTTAGAACTGCTTTTGCTGCATCCCATAGATTTTGGGTCGTCGTGTCTCCACTGTCATTTGTTTCTAGGTATTTTTTGATTTCCTCTTTGATTTCTTCAGTGATCACTTCGTTATTAAGTAGTGTATTGTTTAGCTTCCATGTGTTTGTATTTTTTACAGATCTTTTCCTGTAATTGATATCTAGTCTCATAGCATTGTGGTCGGAAAAGATACTTGATACAATTTCAATTTTCTTAAATTTACCAAGGCTTGATTTGTGACCCAAGATATGATCTATCCTGGAGAATGTTCCATGAGCACTAGAGAAAAATGTGTATCCTGTTGTTTTTGGATGGAATGTCCTATAAATATCAATTAAGTCCATCTTTTTTAATGTGTCATTTAAAGCTTGCATTACCTTATCTATTTTCATTTTGGATCATCTGTCCATTGGTGAAAGTGGGGTGTTAAAATCCCCTATTGTGATTGTGTTACTGTCGATTTTGCCTTTTATGGCTGTTAGCATTTGCCTTATGTATTCAGGTGCTCCTATGTTGGGTGCATAAATATTTACAATTGTTATATCTTCTTCTTGGATTGATCCCTTGATCATTATGTAGTGTTCTTATTGTCTCTTGTAATAGTCTTTATTTTAAAGTATCTTTTATCAGAGATGCGTATTGCTACTCCAGGTTTCTTTTGATTTCCATTTGCATGGAATATCTTTTTCCATCCCCTCACTTTCATTCTGTATGTGTCCCTAGGTCTGAAGTGGGTCTCTTGTAGACAGCACATATGTGGGTCTTGTTTTTGTATCCATTCAGCCAGTCTATGTCTTTTGGTTGGAGCATTTAATCCATTTACATTTAAGGTAGTTATTGATATGTATGTTCCTGTTACCATTTTCTTAATTGTTTTGGGTTTATTATTGTAAGTCTTTTCCTTCTCTTGTGTTTCCTGCCTAGAGAAGTTGCTTTAGCATTTGTTGTAGAGCTGGTTTGGTGGTGCTGAATTCTCTTAGTTCTTGGTTGTCTGTAAAGGTTTCAATTTCTCTTTTGAAACTGAATGAGATCCTTGCTGGTTACAGTAATCTTGGTTGTAGGTTTTTCCCTTTCATCTCTTTAAGTATGTCCTGCCACTCCCTTCTGGTTTGCAGTTTCTGCTGAAAAATCAGCTGTTAACCTTATGGGGATTCTCTTGTATGTTATTTGTTGCTTTTCCCTTGCTGCTTTTAATATTTTTTGTTTGTATTTAACTTTTGATAGTTTGATTAATATGTGTCGTGGTGTGTTTCTCCATGGATTTATCCTGTATAGGACTCTCTGCACTTCCTGGACTTGATTGACTATTTCCTTTCCCATATTAGGGAAGTTTTCAAGTATAATCTCCTCAAGTATTTTCTCAGTCCCTTTTTTTTTTCTCCTCTTCTGGGACCTCTATAATTCGAATGTTGCTTTGTTTAATGTTGTCCTAGAGGTCTCTGAGACTGTCCTCAATTCTTTTCATTCTTTTTTCTTAATTCTGGTCTGTGATAGTTATTTCTCCTATTTTATCTTCTAGGTCACTTATCTGTTCTTCTGCCTCAGTTATTCTGCTCTTGATTCCTTCTAGAGAATTTTTAATTTCATTTATTGTGTTGTTCATCATTGTTTGTTTGCTCTTTAATTCTTCTAGGTCCTTGGTAAACGTGTGTTGTATTTTCTCCATTCTATTTCCAAGAGTTTGGATCACCTTTACTATCATTATTCTGAATTCTTTTTCAAGTAGACTGCCTATTTCCTCTGCATTTGTTTGGTCTGGTGGGTTTTTGCCTTGCTCCTTTATCTGCTGTGTATTTCTCTGTCTTCTCATTTTGCTTAAGTTACTGTGTTTGGGGTCTCCTTTTCACAGGCTGCAGGTTCATCGTTCCTGTTGTTTTTGGTGTCTGCCCTCAGTGGGTAAGGTTGGTTCAGTGGGTAGTGTAGGCTTCCTGGTGGAGGGCACTATGCCTGTGTTCTGGTGGATGAGGCTGGATCTTGTCTTTCTGGTGGGCAGGACCACGTCTGGTGGTGTGTTTTAGGGTGTCCGTGAGCTTATTATGATTTTAGGCAGCTTGTTTGCTAATGCATCAGTTTGTATTCCTGTCTTGGTAGTTGTTTGGCATGGGGTGTCCAGCACTGTAGCTTGCTGGTTGTTGAGTGGAGCTGGGTCTTAATTGAGATGGAGATCTCTGGGAGAGCTTTTGACGTGTGATATTACATGGAGCTGGGAGGTCTCTGGTGGACCGGTATCCTGAACTCACCTCTCCAACCTCCTAGGCTCAGGCCTGACACCTGGCAGGAGCACCAAGACCCTGTCAACCATATGGCTCAGAAGAAAATGGAGAAAAAAAAAGAAAGAAAGAAGGAAATAAAATAAAGTTATTAAAATAAAAAATTATTAAAAATTATAAAATTAAAAGTAGTAAAAACAAAGAAAGACAGAAGAGAGCAACTAAATCAATAAACAAATCTACCAATGATAATAAGCTCTAAATACTAAACTAAGATATACATAAAACCAGAAACAAATTAGATGCAGAAAGCAAACCCCAAGTCTACGGTTGCTCGCAAAGTCCACCTCCTTAATTTGGGATGATTCGTTGTCTATTCAGGTATTCCACAGATGCAGGGTACATCAAGTTGATTGTGGAGCTTTAATCCGCTGCTTCTGAGGCTGCTGGGAGAGATTTCCCTTTCTCTTCTTTGTTCGCACAGCTCCCGGGGTTCAACTTTGGATTTGGCCCCGCCTCTGCATGTAGGTCGCTGGAGGGCGTCTGTTTTTCGCTCAGACAGGATGGGGTTAAAGGAGCAGCTGATTAGGGGGCTCTGGCTCACTCAGGCCGGGGGGGAGGGAAGGGTACGGAGTGCGGGGCGAGCCTGCGGCGGCAGAGGCCGGCGTGACGTTGCACCATCCTGAGGCGCGCCGTGCGTTCTCCTGGGGAAGTTGTCCCTGGATCCCGGGACCCTGGCAGTGGCGGGTTGTACAGGCTCCCCGGAAGGGGGCTGTGGATAGTGACCTGTGCTCGCACACAGGCTTCTTGGTGGCGGCAGCAGCATCCTTAGCGTCTCATGCCCGTCTCTGGGGTCCACGCTTTTAGCCGCGGCTCGTGCCCGTCTCTGGGGTCCGCGCTTTTAGCCACGGCTCGTGCCTGCCTCCGGAGCTCCTTTATGCAGCGCTCTTAATCCCCTCTCCTCGCGCACCAGGAAACAAAGAGGGAAGAAAACGTCTCTTGCCTCTTCGGCAGGTCCAGACTTTTCCCCGGACTCCCTCCCGGCTAGCCGTGGTGCACTAACCCCCTGCAGACTGTGTTCACGCTGCCAACCCCAGTCCTCTCCCGGCGCTCCGACTGAAGTCCGAGCCTCAGCTCCCAGCCCCGCCCGCCACGGCGGGTGAGCAGATAAGCCTCTCAGGCTGGTGAGTGCCGGTCGGCCCCGATCCTCTGTGCGGGAATCTCTCCGCTTTGCCCTCCGCAACCCTGTTGCTGTGCTCTCCTCCGCGGCTCCGAAGCTTCCTCCCTCCGCCACCCGCAGTCTTCTCCTGTGAAGGGGCTTCCTAGTGTGTGGAAACCTTTCCTCCTTCACAGCTCCTTCCCACTGGTCCAGGTCCCGTCCCTATTCTTTTGTCTCTGTTTATTCTTTTTTCTTTGGCCCTACCCAGGTACATGGGGAGTTTCTTGCCTTTTGGGAAGTCTGAGGTGTTCTGCCAGCGGTCAGTGGGTGTTCTGTAGGAGTTGTTCCACATGTAGATGTATTTCTGGTGTATCTGTGGGGAGGAAGGTGATCTCCGCATCTTACTCCTCCGCCATCTTGAAGTGCCCCTCTTAACTGAGGTTCTGAATCACTAACATGATCATTAGCCTGTTTATCGTATATTTTTCTGGCGTGAAAACCCCAGAATTTTAAGCATACTCACGGGTGGCAGTGACCAACACTGACAGTGACAATCCCAGAAAAGAAGTCCAGGTATCTGTTTCCTTCATAATCAAAGAGCCACTCCATGTATCCCTGGTGGAGCAACAAGGGCTCTGAGAAATAGGCCGTCAGCACAGGAGAAAGATGTTGCTTGTGGATCTCCAGGACTCGATTATAGGCAAGGGACTGTAGGTAGGCAAGATTTAAGCGTTTAACTTCTTCCTTATCCCCACATTGCTTACAACATCACTAGCAGGTCCATATAGCAGTGCCTGGCCTCCCACCACCCCGGCACAGGGCTGCTGCTATTTGCCCAGTGACCTCCTTGCGGGACAGACACCCAGGTCCTTCCTCTCAAGTGGAGGAAATTATTCATGTGGCCCTTTAATCCCTTTGTAGATCAAACATGGAGAAGGGGGCTGGAATTTTCTACCTCTCAATGGAAAGCCTTGGCTTTGAGTTAATTCTAGCTGTGAAAAAAAGTAAAAGACTTTGGAAGTAAATGTCTGAAGTAAGGGGTTTTTTTTTTTTTTAAGAATAAAAGAATTGGGCTTCCCTGGTGGCACAGTGGTTGGGAGTCCGCCTGCCGATGCAGGGGACACAGGTTCGTGCCCTGGTCCGGGAAGATCCCACATGCTGCGCAGCGGCTGGGCCCGTGAGCCATGGCCGCTGAGCCTTCGCTTCCGGAGCCTGTGCTCCGCAACGTGAGAGGACACAACAGTGAGGCCCGCGTACCGGGAAAAAAAAAAAAAAAAAAAAAAAAAGAAGAAAAAAACAAACAATGAAGTGCTTGTGGTGTTTATGTCTTTAATTACAAAGCCTCTGTCCTATAGTTCTCCTCTCTGTGGGTCCCTCCTGACTCTATTAATTCTACAATTTCTAACTTATGAATATTATGTAGGATGAAGGGGTGTTGGGGAGGGAGACAGAGACACACAGAGAGAGAGAGAGAGAATGAGTCCAATATTTATTAGCCTGAGAGCAAAATGATAACTTTATATTTTTTGGTGGAGGACTCAGGAAGGTCAGATTATGCATTGACATATGAGATAGAATAAAACATGAGCCTTCACATTTGTGATCTATGTATTTCTTTGTGTGTGTACATCTATGCCTACATCCCTGGGATACATATATTGTCATGGACAGGCTCTTCCTTGTATCCTCTGTCTCCTTCTGTTTTATCTCTCCATCTCTGCCTCTGTCTGTCTCTGTCTCACACACACACCAACTCCTGCAATGCCACTGAATGGGGTGAGAGTTCAGATGCTCCCAGTGACTTAAGGGATAGGACATCTGAGACGGATGGCTCAGTGGCAGGCAGGGCCGTCTGTGGGTCCTTCTTGAGGAAGCAACTACTTGAGGCCTCCCAGGAAGAACCACCTCGCTGGGGTATTCCCAAAGCTCTTACTCTCACCTGGTATCTTTCAGGTGTGAAGTCACACGGAGGCATGCTGGGCTTTGTATGAAGACCGAGCTTGGTTACAGAGGTCCAGAAAGCACCTACTGAAAGTGAAGTGAAGTGTTAGTGTCCTCAGCTAAGCATCACACAGGCACGTTCGTAAGAATCATCTATAGTTACCTGAATCAAAGTCCTGAGGCACTTTTGTTTATTTCTTATTTAAATCAGCCTTTGGATTTAAAACTGAGGTATCTTTTTTTTTTTTTTTTACAGCTCAGAAAGAGTTTTACTCACAAGGCAGCCAAGCGAGGAGACTGGAGGACAAGTCTCAGAACTGCCTCCCCAGTTGGGATATTTATGGAATAAGCAGGGTGGTCTTAGATGTGGGGAAAGGTAATCGGAGGTAGGGAAGGAGGTGAGGTAATTGGTGCTCTGCGCAGGTGCGTCTCAGTTTCGAAGTCTGCATATTCAAAACGGAGGCAATGAGCGGCACGGATGGTGGAGTTTTCCAGCCTCTGACGTCACCAGGCCAGTGAGCGCAGGCCCCAAACTGAGGTATATTAATAATGAATTTTCTTAAACAACAAGGTCCTACTGCACTGCACAGGGAACTATATTCAATATCCTGTGATAAATCATAATGGAAAAGAACATGTAAAAGAATATATGTGTATAACTGAGTCACTGCAGTACAGCAGAAATTAACACAACATTGTAAATCAACTATGCTTCAATAAAATTAAAAATTAAAAAATAATGAATTTTCTGGAGAAAAAAAGGGAGGTCCTCTCAAATCTAGTCAGGAAAGGCACAGAGGATACGGGGGAAGTCATGGTTTCTCCCACCTGGGTCCCTCACAAGCCTGGGAAGTTCCTCCCTCTGCTGCCTGTATGGACTGTAATTCTCTGTTCAGTTCAAACTTCTGCCAGGGCCGGGGGTTGCAGGAGTCCATTCTCTGTCAATAGAGGTGCTTTCTAAGCTTTGACCTTCCTAGTCCCTGAATCCCAGTGCCTAGCCCAGTTCCCAGTACTGGGTTGGCTCCAATAAACAAAGAACAAATGGCTTTTGACTATTCTTGTAGAGCATGAGGAGAGAGAGGTGCTAGGCCATGTACTATGATAATAAATACATGCAAGGAGATCTGGAAGACAAAACCTTCCTGTAAAACACAACCTGAAGTCCATGACAACACAAGACCGTGGCAAAGAAAAGATAAGCTGGGCCAGAGGAATCATTAAATATTTGGAGCTAGAAGGAAGCTTAGATTTTTTTTGTGTGTGTGGGGGGGTCAAAATGCTCATTTTATAGATGTAGAAACCAGCCTAAAGTGGTAAATTAATTTGTTTAAGATCACCAAGCTAGTTAGCTGCAGAACAAGAACAAAACGCCCAGTTTCTGACTCGCAGCCTGGTACCGTTTCGCTCATTCGCTGCCCACCTCCATCCTCCTCTGGCAGCACAGATCTTGACCTCTCTATAGCAGTGGGATGGAATAATAGAATCAGAGAACATCGGAGCTGGAAGAGATATCTAGAAACCTTATAAGTACTCTTAGAAAAGAATGCTGCTAATTTTTAGGATTCAAGGTCAGTATCGAGAAAATTTTACAGGTGGAGAGAGCTGAGGAAATGATGTCTCTTGTTCAGCATGAAGGTTTGAATCCATGGATCTAATGTTGGTGTTTTGTGTGGCTATAAAGTCACCCTCCTGAGAAACACAATGAACAATTGTGTTTTTAAATGAATCTGGGAAGTAATGACACTGACTCTCTTTCTTTCAGAGAAAACTCATCCACTTTTCTGCTCTAAATAATCACAAATGTCGTTCATTTGCTCTTACTTTAAAAGCAAGTTGCTTTTGGCTATCCACATATAGAAATGACCCAAAAAATAATAGCTAAGTTTTCTGAGAATTCCACATTTTCAAAAGCTTTTCATTGTGTCTCTCTACATTAGTTACTGTTCTGATATGGGGGAAAAAGTTCTGAGTGTTTCTAAGAATTCGAATTCTCTTCACTCCCACAGTCTCATTTTCCTTTCTGCAAAATTGGAGTTACCCATTGAGGAGGCTGAAAGGTCTCTTGACTCCAAAGTTACAGGAAATTATGAAAGTAGTCTGGAGGGGGAAGAAAGAGAGTTGGAAAAATTTGATAAAGAAAATCTTGAATTTTAAATGGTCAAGTTAGGTATATTCATTCATGCATTTGTTTGTTCACCAAACTGATAGGAATATGATGGCTGAATGAGGGCTCAAAATGAAATACATAAAATTCTGCTCTCAGGAAGGATGGAAGGAAGGAAGATTAGCAAGCAAGTAGGAAAAATAATAAGTCAGTAAGTGAAATAAGTCTCGATTACATCTCACACTTGTATGTGGAATCCAAAAAATGAAACAAATGAATGACTATAACAAAACAGAAACAGACTCACAGATATAGAGAACAAACTAGTGGTTACCAGTGGGGAGAGGGATCAGGGGGAGGGGCAAGGTAGGGGTAGGGGATGAAGAGGTACAACTACTATGTATAAAATAAATAAGGTACAAGGATATATTGTACAGCACAGGGCATAAAGCCAGTATTTCATAATAACTTTAAATGGAGTATATCTATACAAATATTGAATCACTATGTTGCACACGTGAAGTTAATATAGTATTGTCAGTCAACTGTACTTCGATAAAAAAAGGAAAAAAGTCTAGACAGCATCTTCAAACAGCTGAAAACCTCTCTCACTAAATAATCCAAACTCAAAAATAACAGTACATATAATAGTTGATTGACAAAAAGAAAGAAAATGCTTCCGTTTTCATTATTTGCTGGAAGAAATTCAAACCTAAACATGTTGATGGTTGCCTGCATTCTTTATTCAAAATAGCCTATGTTTTGAGGATGACATAGAGTTGAGGTTGGCAAAGCTTCCCTTGGGCTCCTGGAAATTGTGTGTGTGCGTGTGTGCACCTGCCTGTTTGCACGCCTGGGGCCCGGGAGTGTGGGGCTAGTGGTGGTGGGGAGAAGACAGCACCAAGGGGGTCGGGGAAAGGAGAACTGAAATATGGGTTCATAAAACTGAGTCCCACGTCTATTTCAGCATAGACATTTTTTTGTCTCTCTTTTATCATTTTGGCTGGTCTGATGTTGCCTTTTTAGGTCTGATGTTGCCTTTTTAAACCTGATGCTGAACATGGATGACAGCTAATGATTTTCATTAAATTCATCAACTTCCACTCAATTCATTTGAACAACTCAAGACATTTAAAGGTGGCCTTTGGGGTGGGGAGGGGGAGGAATAAATTAGGAGCATAGGATCAATAGCTACGCATCACTATATGTAAAATAGCTAAACAACAGGGATTTACTGTATAGCACAGGGAACTATATTCAATATCTTATAATCTGTAATGGAAAGGAATCTGAAAAAAAAATACATGTAGAACTGAATCACCTTGCTGTACACCTGAAACTTATACAATATTGTAAACCAACTCTACTTCAAATAAAAAGATGGTTTGGTTTGGAGACCACCACCACTCTTGCCAAGTGGGTAACTAGATTTAATTTTCTGGGTGCCTAATTCTCACCAACAGAGTTCCACAACAGACAAGTCACCTTAGCTCTGTGTTCTTTCCCCCCAAATCATAGTATCAAAAAGTGAAAACCTGTTGGGCAAGGTAAGTGAGAGAAATCCATTTCTGTAGGCATTTGAAAATTCTAGGGGAAATTCTCTTTGTAATGACGAAGATTTTTCTAATATGCACAACCAACTTTGAACACAGGGTGGGTATTTGTTAAGAGCCTGTGACTCTTTCAAATAAAAAAAAGGTTACAAAATATTTGAAAATACACAATGGGCATACCTGATAGAACATTAAGGGAATTTATTAAAGTGCTAACGATGCCTTATTTCTGCATAGCATATTAGGTCACTTTAAAAAGGCTTGTCACTTTGGGTATCTCACCTGATACACGGGCTAGCCAGCGAGTTAGGAGAAGAAGATTTTATCACTCACCTTAGAGCTGAGGCGTGATTAAACGTGAGGTGTTCGCAGTTTTGAGGTCCCACCCTCACCCCCCATGGGGCTGAGGGCCTGAGGCCACCTCCTTTCTCCCTTCATAAACTGCCCCACAGTCTGCAGGAAGTTACGGAGGATGCTCATCCTTGATTGAACTGTGTGCTCTAAGTGACCGGATAATAATACCAGCTGCCTGTCTCCCGCCAGGGAAGCCAAGGGTAGGGCGTGAGACCTCTGAAGGTCTCACATCTGAATCGGATGTCCCTGCTTCTGGATCTGAAGTCTTGAGCAAAGGACCTGGATGGAAGGAGTAGCTGGAGGTCCTCATTAGAGCCATGATGTGCTTCCGAGGCTGTTCCTGCCTGGAGTTCCTGCTGTTTCCATGGGGCTTTCCCTGGTATCTTTGCAAGTCCAGTCCTGCCCACCTCCTCACCTTCCTATTGATTCTTATAGCCCCTCCCACCTTCCCTCTGTACCCTTCCAATAAATGTCCTTTTCCCTAAGTAAACCAGGGCCAATTGCCATTGTTCACCAGCAAGAGCTCTGCCTGATTCCCAGGCTGGTGGCGGCATCCATCCTTTGGTACCTTTGGGAGCAGGCCTTCTCTGAGCCCCTCCTGGCCCTCCGCTGGGCTTAGGTCAGTCCGCAGATGGCAGCAAGGATGGCCTGGAGGGGCAGGCGGGACACCTACCCTTAGGGCTAATTTGAATGTTTTTCTTAGAAAAGGCTTTGCCGGAGGCTTGGGGTGTTTCTCAGGTGGAAATGGATGTTATTTGCAATCCACTTGCCCTCCTGTGCACCCCTCCTTGTGGGAGAGAAGGCAGGTGATAGCACCATGGTATGTTTGAGCGTACACCCCACCTGCCTAGACATGTTATAAATTTAATAATCTTTAGTTAATTAGTAAGAAAGAAGGCATGGCTGAGATATTTTCTCCATTCTTTTATCCTGAAAGCAAATTGCTTCTGTAACTTTGTGGACATAGTCAGCCTAAAGTGATTGTGCCTATCAAACAGAGGTAAGGCTGGACATTGTATGCACACATACACCACATGATATACATGCAGGTGTTCTACAAGGATTGTGACATACTCTTTTTCTTTGGCTGTACCATGCGGCATGTGGGATCTCAGTTCCCCAACCAGGGATTGAACCCTCGCCCCCTGCAGTGGAAGCTCGGAGTCCTAACCACTGGACTGCCAGGGAAGTCCTGTGACACATTTTTATTTTTGCATATCTGACAGCTTTCAACACCAGGTGATCTTCCTGTCCAACGTGGCCCCTGCCTCCCCCTCCACCCATTTTAGTTTTCTATTGCCTCACCATGATTTGGTTTGATTTACAGCATGTATCTCGACTGGATTTCATCTTTTACATATTTACCTGTTTATCTGTGTATGCTCAGTCTCCCCCACTGGGATACGTAAGGGCTGAGATTTTGTTTTGCTCAGGTGTGTGGTAGGTGCTCACATACTTATTGCCTAATGTCTATTTGCTCCCCGCAGATTCTTAAGAAGGGTGTGTTCAATGAGTGTGTGTTTGGATGACAAGCAAGCAGGCAGGTATTTAGGGCAGTAGGTAAGAAAGTAGAAGCCAAGTCCCAAAGGTTTTGGAAAGACCAGGTAAAAAGTATGACATCCATGTCTATGCGTGCTGGGTTTGCAGGATTACTTTCCCCCCGTAGTGTCCTTGGTGGAGCCAAGTGAAGGGGTGCTCAGTGAGCTGATCAAGATCTCTAGGCACGGAGCCTCACCTGCCATTTCCCGTCCCCTGCTCCCACCATCAGCCCAGCTCCACAACCCTCAGGGCAGGGGTAGGAAAGGGGAAGAGGCAGCAGAGAGGGCATTTTCTCTTACTTTGTCAACAACCGGTACTTTTAGGGTAGCGTACTCTTTACTAAGCATAAGACTCTGGGTATAATTCTAGCTCCTTCTCAGGAAATGCTGGAGTTAAATAGTGTTCTGGCGAAAGACCCATGACTGGGGGAAAAGACAAATCCGAAAGTGTGGGTAAGAAAGGGCCTGATGGAATCACTCTAACTTTGGAGCCAGACAGACCTGGCTTTGAACCCCAAGTTGTCACTTCTATGTTTCTGCCTTTGACCAAATTTCTTAATTATCCTTTATTCTTCTATCTCCTCATCTGTGAGATGGGATAATAGTACTCCCTAAGAAGTTTGGTTGAAGATGAGAGGAGATTATGCATTTAAAACATCAGATATGTATTACGTTTCAAAGAACTGCAATTGTTAAGGGGGAAGAAAGCAAATGGAAGAGGAAGGAAGGAGATAGGAAAAGGAAAGATGAGGAGAGAATGAAGATAAAATTGATCATGATGGGCAATGGAAAAGGGTCTCCTGTGTTTGTTCGGGGTCTGTGGGGCACAGGGTCCCACTATGACACATCAGTGTGCAAATGCCTACTTACGCTCGAGTTTGCAGCAGGGAAATTGGTGAGGAGGTGGTAGGCTCCTAGTGAAACAAGATAGATGTGAAAAATCAGGAACACAAAGGCACATGAAGCCACCACCAGACCTGGCTACCCCGCGTCTGTTCCTGCTGGAGAAAGAGGAGAGTCTGAGTGGAAGAAGAGGACTCAGGGTTTAGACCTGGCTTCAGTGACTTTGGGTAAATGACTACACTTCTCTGAGGCTGTTTCCTGGTTAGTGATTGAGGGGGTGGTACCACTTTCCGGAGGCCTGGTGGCAATTTGTGTAGATGCTTTATGCTTTTTAAAACAGTTATCCTCAAGCATCTGTACACTACAGTTAATACTTTATTATTTTGAATTGCTTTCTTTTTCTTTCTTCTTTATGTTACCGCGACTGTTTTTGTTTTGAAATTGTGTATAGTCAGGTTTTATTATCCATGAATTTCATTTCAGGACAAAAGGAAGCATTAGGAAATATTGGACAGGAGAAGGGGGCACTGGGTCTGACAAGGTGAGGTCTAGCTCACAGGTCTTAGTGGACTTGTCTCTAAGACCCTATCCGGGTCTAACATTCCAGAATTCCAGAGCTCAGCCCTTCCCCTCTCGTTGACCCTCTGCTGACCCACGTCCCTCTGGTTTCCACTCACCTTTGGGGGAAGGGCGTGTCTTGGGAGTCCTGGGAGTTGAGGTCTCCAGGTACAAAGCTCTCAGCAAATGTCTCCAGGCTAGAGTCATCTCTCCCAGTCAGGGAGCAAATCCCCGTGGAAGCAGGTCTGAGGAAGGGCTCCACTGCTCACTGACCAGCTGGACTTTGAGATTAGGACGGAAGGGGAGGAGCTAACTGAGGGGTTACTACTGCCACTTCCAGCGGGTCCCAAGGAGAGAGAAAGAGAAAGCGGGTGGGAGAGAGGGAAGGAGGGAGGGAGGGAGGGAGAGAGAAAAGAGGAGGCAGGCAGATAGGCAAAGCAAGGGGTCTTCTGGCTAATTTGCTAGTTTTATGTCCCATCGGGGTCTCATCAGGATGAGAGTCTCTCTGCGGAAGGGTGGTGATGGGCCTGGGGGAAGGGTCAGGATATAGTTGCAGGGGTCAGAGACTTAGAAAGGAGAGGAGTGAAAAAGAGAGAGAGAAGGAAGATATCCGTGAATTAAATGGGTAAAGACACTGGTTTTCGTATTGGGGGTCTTGAAGGAAGACAAGAGGCATAATGGGGAAGGAGGTAGTCCACGGGAAAGGAGAAGGGCACCAAAAAGCTAGGGACGGCTCTGGACAGCTGCGTATCCCCTTAGGTATCTGAATAAGGCAAGAAGGTGAGAGCTGAGGAGTTAGGGTGCTTTATTTCTATTATGTTTTAATTTCTTAAATTCCCATTTGTCACTCCTGACTCCCCTGCACCCCTAATCTCCATAAACAACTATTTTGTGTGTTTAATATATACCTTTTTGTTGGTATGTATTCTTGTAAAATGTTTGTTGTTTGGGGTGAATGCATTTTTTAAAAAAAAATATTTATTTTTGGTTGTGTTAGGTCTTTGTTGCTGCATGCGGGCTTTCTCTAGTTGCGGCGAGCGGGGGCTACTCTTCATTGCGGTGCGCGGGCTCCTAATTGCGGTGGCTTCTCTTGTTGTGGAGCACAGGCTCTAGGTGCGCGGGCTCAGTAGTTGTGGCTAGTGGGCTCTAGAGCGCAGGCTCAGTAGTTGTGGTGCTCGGGCTTCGTTGCTCCACTGCACGTGGGATCCTTACGGGATCGAACCCACGTCCCCTGCATTGGCAGGCAGATTCTTAACCACTTCACCACCATGGAAGTCCTATGCATTTTTAGTTTATGTCAATAGGTGTGCTTTTTTTTTTTTTCACTCAGAACCATGTTTTAAAAATCCATCCAGGTTGCTGTGAGTAGATCTCTTCCAGGTTTCCAGCTGCTCTGGACTGGGTGTCCACGTGCCTTTGCAAGGCAGTGCCTAAGAAGGGAGAGTGACAAGGGCAGTAGGAGCTGGGAGGGTGAGGGGGTGTTGGGTTGATAACTGGCTCCCATTCACAGAGGGCAAGGAAGAGCCAGGCCTCTCCACAGTGGTAGGTGGCAGATTTAATAAACAGGGGAAGTTATGAGGCTGGAATCTTAAAATTTTGTATAGAGGCCTTAATTGGGTTCAGTAATGTACACCGTCCAGTCATGTACACATTACTCTCTCAAGGCTGCATCCTTGGACCAGCTCTCACTGTGCGAATGATGGGAGGAATGTATATTCCAAGGACAGGGGAGGGGGTGAGAGCCTCTGAGTGCGTGGATCCAGCTCGCAGGTCAGCCAGTGGTCACATCCTCTCAACTTTCTCCTCCAGCAGGGTGGGACTGGGGGAACAGCATACAGGGTGGACGTCTTGTATCACCTTGCACAGGGGACAACTGGCTTGGCCACATCCCCCACATCTGGGAAATAACCTTTTATCCCAAATGCCCGTAAGAGGTGAGATTACCAGGTAAGCACTGAAAGGTTTTAAATTCAATGTCAAGTGTCCCCTTTTGCGTGGGCTCCCAGCTCCCAGCCCATCCTGCTCTGGGGCTGTAGGAAGTGGTTCTGTGATCTGGCTGGTCAAGTGCTGTGGGAATGACACATGTCGGCAAGGCCAGTGGTGATGCAGCCTCTCCCTGGGGTGCCCAAGCGATCACGGTGTTGGACTGAGGTGAGAAAATGCTGAGTTCCTGGGGGCTGGCATGTGTTCCTCAGCTCTACTGGGCTGTGATCTATTTTGCTCCTGCGAGCACTGGAGGCTGTAAACTCCTTGGATTTGAGATTTTTCTTGGGCTGTAAGTTTAAAGGCTGTTATGGTGAGAAGTGCCCAACAGCATCAGGGGCTGCCTAGGGCGGGAAAGCGAAACACGGCATATTCTGAGCAACTTCACAGTGAGAAGTTGTACCTTCTTTATTTAAAAGGAAATATGTTTATTTTGATCACTGTAACGTAACGTATGCTTTTCGTGAAAACAACAAACTCAAACCTAGAAAACATGAGAGAGAGTAATAATCACAAAAAAATCTAACCTTTATATTTTAGTAAAGATTCTTTCAGAAATTTTTTTTCATGTGTGTACCTGTGTATATACATGATGTTTCATAAACTGCTTATAGTCAATAATATAGCTTTTCGTTCACAAAATGTCGATCTGGGTCATCACTCCTAATTCTTTCATAATATTTCTTGATATATTTTATTTAATTTTGGAAGATTCTTGGCCACTGTTACTTCAATAGTTTTTCCCTGTTCTTTCTTCTCCTTCTGATATTTCAATTATACACATATTACACTTTTAGAAATTGTCCCACAGTCCCTGGAGGTTCTGTTATTCTTTTCCCCCCACTCTATTCTCTCATTGCATTTTAATCTGGGAAGTTTCTATTACCCATCTTCAGAGTTCACTGATTATTCAGTCTACTGATGAGCCAATCAAAGACATTTTTTCATTTCTGTTTGTTGTTGTTATGTGTTTTTGATTTCTAGCATTCCTTTCAATTCTTTCTTGCAGTTTCCATCTCTCTGTTTACATTACCCATTTGATATTACATAATATCTGCCTTTCCCATTAGGGCCTAGAATGTATCAATCATAATTATTTTAAATTGTCTGATAACTCCAGTATTTGTGTTATAGCTGAGTCTGGTTCTCATGTTTACTTTGTCTCTTCAGACTGTATTTTTTTTTCCTATCATTTTAGCATCCCTGCAACTTTTTAATGAAAGCTGGTTGTGACATATTGAGTAATAGGACCTGAGGTAAATGAGCCTTTACTGTGAGGTTTTATGTTAATCTGGTTAGAAGCTGGGATGTGTTTGTTTTCTGTAGCTGTAGGTGCCAGAGGATTCAAATTCCTCTAGTGTCCTTGTTTTTGTCCCCTGTTATCTTAGGGTTTCCTTAAGAAATTCTCTTTAAATAGAGCCAAGGCAGCTCTTTCAGCTGTAATCCACTGTTACTATACTGGAGGCTTAAAACTCTTATGATTAGATCTTAGTTTTTTAGTGGGCCTATGTCTCTGGACTGGGCTGTGATCTTCACAAGTATTTCTCTATAAATTCTCTGTAAGTATAAACTAAAAAAATTTTCCGCCCTCGACTCCCTCCCCTGGCTTCTTTTTCCCAGTTTGTTTCCTTGAAGCCCTTACCCCTTTTGACTATGTTCTTTTTTTTTCTCCCTTAGGTGAGGTAGGAAGCATAGAGGTGGCTGCAGTGGGAGCGATGCCCTTCACACAGCTGATATAGGGCTCTGACAAAGTCATCTTTGTTACATCTTTGTTAACAGATCTTTGTTAAGGTGAAGTCTCCGTGCACATCGTGTGATAGTTACTCTTCCCCTTTCCCAGCCAGAGCAATGAAGGGATCTTCACCATGACAAGGGATCTTCACCTGGTGATGTTCCCTTAAGTAAGGCCCAGAGAAGTTAAGGGTCCTCCTAACACTCTGGCAACCAGGGAGTTTCTCATTCTCACGCTAGTCCACACTCAGCCTCTAGCAATTTGTCAAAATTACTGTTTAATGTTTCTACCAGTTATGGCTCCAGGTTAAGAAGGTCTTGCCTGTGACTTTGAAGATCTGCCTGTATTTCTAGATTTCAGAGTGACAATTCACTATGCAACCTCACTTCTCTGATGGGTTCAAGAAAAGTCATTGGTTTTCAGTTTGTTCAGCTTCCTCTTGTAAAAATGGGAGTGATATCTTCCAAGCCCTTTACATGGTAGAGAAGCTGGAAGTCTACATATATTTTATTTAGTGAGTCCCTATAGATGGACAGCTGTATTTTCTCCAGCATCCTAGGAACTAGAACTCTGTGCACTTGATTAACTATTTTTTCCTTTGGAGAAATACTTGAAGAGGGATTTCTAGGTCAAAATATATGTCTGTTTTAATATGTCTGTTTTAAATGCACTCCACTAAGTTGGCAGTTTATAATTCAACTAACATGGCACAAAGTTGTTTTCCAAGATGCTGGGTCTTTTGATATTTTTAGAATTACAATGATATCCACTGAGTCTGAAAACTAGGATGAGGAGGAAACTTGGGTTCCCTCCCGATCTACGAGGCATTTGAAATAACACTCCAAGATCTTCCTGTAGTTTCAGAGGTAAAAAGACTATTTAAACAGAAATTATTTCCAAGTTATAAGGGATGTTAAGAGACTTCTGCTGTGGTTCTTTTTGTTCTCTCTCCCTCAAGCAGATCAGATGTAATTTTCTTCATTTTCTATAGGACCAGAGAAGACAAGGAACTACCTCATGACTGGTAAATAGGAAGGACAGGATATCAGTCAAGAGACTTGCCATCTCTATTTCCCAACTAATGAGTTACTTTGAAGATACAGAATATACTTCATCAGCTAGGAAAATATTGGAATCTCTCTTTGAAAAAGATAATTGGCAAAAGAGGAAACATGGAAATTCTGTTGTCGTGTTAATAATTATAGGGTTTTTTTCTATTTGTACACAGGTTCACTAATGATTTATCAGTTAAACCCTGAGTGAACTTTGCTCTTTGACCCCAATCCTTCTGCCAATACCAGAGCAGGGTCCGTAAGATAACAGCTTTTCCAAAGTGATTCTTTCTCTCTCCTAACTCATTTAGGAGTGACGGATTGAAGGAAAGGGAAACATTTTGGAAAGATTTCAGATAAAACCCAATTTACATGAAACCTCCTATGACAGGTATTCCATTTCAGTGAACGGACTCTGAAGGAGGGCATGTGCAGGTGTTGAGACTGAGGGGCAGAGATAGCAGGTGTGCTGGGGAGAAGAACTGCATGGAGGTGAGGCTCAGACACTGCAACCCTTAGGTAGCACTGATTTTCTTGAAAAATGGTGCAGAGTCAAAGTCCTTCAATTTAGTTATTAGGATGAACTCTTTGAGCAAAGCTCATCTGGAATTATTAGAGTTAATTTTTTGTTTAAATAAATTTATTTATTTATTTATTTATGGCTGTGTTGGGTCTTCGTTGCTGCATGCAGGTTTTCTCTAGTTGCGGCGAGTGGGGCCTATTCTTTGCTGCAGTTTGGGCCTTCTCATCGCAGTGGCTTCTCTTTTTGTGGAGCATGGCCTCTAGGTGCACAGGCTTCAGTAGTTGCGGCACGTGGGCTCAGTAGCTGTGGCTCGTGGGCTCTAGAGCGCAGGCTCAGTAGTTGTGGCCCACGGGTTTAGTTACTCCGTGGCATGTGGGATCTTCCCAGACCAGGGCTCGAACCCGTGTCCCCTGCATTGGCAGGTGGATTCTTAACCACTGTGCCACGTGGGAAGTCCTGAGTTAATATTTTTTTAAAGTCAGCCTGATAAGACTTGGGGACACAGTGGTTACCCCAGCCTTCCCACTAGACTGTGATCCCCGGGAGAGCGGAAAGCACGTCCCTAATGCTTCCTGAATCCTAACACAGTGCCTGGCACACATGCTCATCAGGTGTTGTTCAACAGTGTATGTAGTTGAATGACTAATAGACCACTTAATGAGGAAGTGTTAAAAGGGGGGTCTTGAATGTTCAGATTAATTCCTTTTGGGTAGAATGTATGGCAGAAACATTTTTGTGCATAGGCCCCTTAGCAGTTGGATTTCTCCAGTTGTTCATTCCCTTGAACTTCACAAACAAAGCATGCTGTATCTCCCAATCTCAGCAGGATGGGATTTGTCAGAATTTGGCTCACTGTGACCGGGCTTGATTCTGCAGGGGAGAGAAGCTGCCCTGAAGTTTGGGCCCTCAGATACAGTGAATTAGCTGACTAGGCCCTTTAATTATATCCCATTCCTATGATGATGGTTACAGAATTGTTTGATTTAAATGACAAATTGCAAATAGATTCAGATTGCAAATGAAAAGTGAAGGAAGATTGAATCAAATGTGAAAAAGGGAACTGATTTATCACCTAAAAGAAGAAATTCTCAAGTAGAAGGAGAAAACAAAATCTAGCTATATCGTGTTTATAAAAGAAACATTTAAAACATGATGACATAAAACAATTGAAAGTAAAGGAATGGAAAAAGATTCATCAGAGAATTACCACCCAAAAGAAAACTAGTGTAGCAATATCAGTATCAGAAAAGAAAAATAAGGGTTTTAAGACAGAGTCATTAAGGATATAGGGGATCATATTTAATGATGAAAGGAATAATTTGTTAGGAAGATACACCTAATAATATGGCCTCAAAATATATAAAGCAAAAATTGATAGAATTACAAGGAGAAAGAGGAATTTCTATAATCCTAGAAGATTTTAACTTATTTACAAATCACCTCAGAAAATTATATCTTAAGCAGCACAAAAGATGAATCTCATAAATGTAAAATTCTTAAATAAAATGTTACCAAATTGAATGCAGCAAAGATTGCAAAAATACATCATGACCAAGTAGAATTCATTCCAAGAATGTGAGGGTAATTTAATATTATTTTCTCTAAATAAATTCTTTGTTATAATTTACATGTTAACTGAATAACAGAGAAAAGTCACATTATCATATAAATAAATTTGAGAGCCTTTAACACCAATTCAAGATAAAAAAATATTATTAGCAAACAAGGAATAGAAAGGAGTTTCCTTAACATAGTCAAGTGTATCTGCAAAAACCTACAGGAAACATACTTAATGGTGAACTTTTAGTAGCATTTTCTTTAATGTCAGGATCAACAAAGAATGTCCACTATTCTGCTTCTATTCAACCTTTTACTGGAAATCCAACCCCAAGAAATAGATCAGGAAAAAGATATAAGTATTATAAGGATCAGAAAATAAGAAAACCCAGTTGTTACATTCTGATGATATAGTTGTAAAAATGGAAAATCCAAGAAAACTTACAAATTGCAAGGATTAATAATTAGAGTTCAATAAGGTTTCAGGATATAGGATCGATATGGAAAAAATCAGTGGTTCCTATATACAAGCAGCAACCACTTAGAATAAGATAATCTTTAAAAAGATACCATTTGCAATAGCAACAAAAATATTATGGTGCCTAGGAATGAATCTAATGAAACACATGTAGACATTCATGAAGAATAGCGTAAAGCTTTATTAAAAACAAAAGTAAATGAAGTGATAAACCATGTTCGTGATTAGGAAGAAACAATATTATAAAGATGTGATTTCTCCCAGAATTAATACATAAATTCTACTAACGACAATTTGAATCCCAGAACAAGTTTTAGGCTTATCTCAAAATTCATGTGATGAGTAAATGGCCCAGAATTTCCAGAATAATTTTGAAGAAGGTATGGAGGTGTAGGAATTAATTTACCAGATAAGAAGACTGCATAAAACTAGAGTAATAAAACAGGGGACATTGGAGCATGGATAGATAAAGAGACCACTGGACTGGAATAGAAGCCCAGACTTAGGACTTGCGCTTATGTAGAGACTCAGATGGCATAAAAGATAAGCAAATCAGGGATGAGTTATTCAGATCCAGAATGGATTCATTAGGACAATGAAAATTAAAATAGCAACAATAAATTATGTTATGCTCATCAAATTGTCAAAAATTAAATATCTGACAATACCAGGTAATGATTAAGGAGTGAACTCCTATACTGCTGACTGGGGTAGACATTGGTACAACCGCTTTGAGAGCAATTTATCAGTTTTGAGAAAATGTTAAGATATGTGTCCCATATGATCCAATAATTTCACTTCTAGAGGGACATCCTGGAGAAAGTCTTGCAAACACTTAAAATGTGAAACTTGCATAAGAATATTCATTGCAGAGTCATTTATAATAGTGGAAATGGAGAGTTGATCAACACAGGGATTAACAAATAAATTTTACATAGGTACACAACTGCATACGGCAGATAAAAACCAATCAACTGGAGCTATTTGGGTCTCAAAAACCCAATGCTGAATGAAAAGAAATCAAGGTGAGTAATGATCTATGTTATTATCTATGTAAAATTTATAAACACCAGAAAAATTATATATATTGTTTACAGATACATATGTATGAAGTAAATGCATTTTTTAAATGGCCAGGAAGGATATACACCTGCAGGATTGTGGTTATACCACTGGAGAGGGAGATAGAGAATTTGGTTATTGAGGGATGCCAGTTCCTGCATCCATCATGTTTCATTTATTAAAAAGAAAAGGTGTGCAAATGTAAAATAGATAGCTAGTGGGAAGCAGCCGCATAGCACAGGGAGATCAGCTCGGTGCTTTGTGGCCACCTAGAGGGGTGGGCTAGGGAGGGTGGGAGGGAGGGAGACGCAAGAGGGAAGAGATATGGGGACATATGTATATGTATAACTGATTCGCTTTGTTATACAGCAGAAACTAACACACCATTGTAAAGCAATTATACTCCAAAAAAGATGTTAAAAAAAAAAAGAAAAGGTATAGAAAAAAGGTAATATTTATGAAATTTGGGTGTTGGTAAGCGGATCTTTGTTGTATCATCCTCCCTAATTTTCAAGTGTGTATGAAATATTTTATGCAATAGACAAAATATTATAGATGGAAGAGTCAATTACAGCTGGCGTTCTAAGTGGAGACATGGGATAATTCCAGGTAGGAGGAAGCAAACAAAAGAAAATGTGCATTGTCGGTGCGAGATTTGTGGCTTAAACTTCATTTGGGAGAGTCGGTTGTTTATCAGGTTTGGAACCTCTCATCTTCGCTGTTCCCAGAAGGCCCAAGGAACTTCTGAGTGCTTCCAAGCATGTTTGCATTTCTGAAGCTTGGGTCTGGCAAATGGCTGAAGACTGGAGGAACTTGAGGGCAGTGGAAAGAGAAGATGTAGGATTTAGCTGGGTTGGAAGCAAGATGTCAGTTTTGATTTAGAATTAGTAGGAAATAAAATCAGAGACTATGTTGAAAGAGGAGTACAAGAATGCATGCCTGGAAAAAAAAAAACGCCTTGGATGAGCGTTCTAAACCAAATAATTTAGCATGTGTCTGCGTTAGTATTTAGATTGCTGTTTCTTTCCTTCTTTAAAAAAATATGTCCTAATAAAGTTTGCTGAAACAAAGAAAACCGCCCCCTGCAAACTTACATTATATATAAAATATGTGTTTCACTTATATAGAAAAAGACCCTCCAAAAATCATTGCTTAGGAAGTAATTTATTGATTCAATTTAAATTAACCATTGCTACCATTGCAAAAGCAGTTGCTCTGAAAAAGTATTGAAAAATGTATCATGAGATTACATAGTTCAGTAACAATATCAATATTGATCATGTGAAGCAAAACTACTGGCAAATGTCATTGAAGCTCATGTTATAATTTCTAATAATTTATGCAACGAATGTGTGTCACCTTAAAAATGTACCTGTGACGTTTACAAATTCTTTCAAACACATTTATAAATACAGTAATAAAAATTCCTGAGCTCCCTTAGCTTATACCAGTGTTCGCCAACCAACAATCCACGTGGTATTTGACTAACACCCTCTAGCCTTTACTTAAGTAATAATAATAATAATCGCATTCGTAAAAGTATCTGTGCTTCAAGTCTGTTCGTAAGTGTAAGTTTTAATGTGAACCTGATCATAATAAGACAAAAATGCTTAACACTTGTATGGGCAGCAGGAGTTGAGGGGTGAGGTGAGTAGGCGAGGTTGTAGACAAAAGAATCCTAATTTAAGTGTCGAGACCTCCAAAGTAGAGTATGTTTTATAGTACGGGTTTTGTCTCATTTGCAATCTTCAGAAGGATTCTCAGAAGTAAATCTGCAAGAATCTGCTTCCCTGGCCAGTAAGGTCCCATTGGAGGCTTTTCAAAAACCCCATTTCCTATAGTCCTGCCCTATCTCCCAGCCCCAAGATTTCAAGGTTTCTGTTAAATAGATATTATATCTCCCAGTCCCTCAAAATAGTGGGGGATTTAGAATGTGTAAAAGTTGGTTAGTAAGTTGTAGAGTTTAGTGGGATTAAGGTTTCAGATATGGTTCTGACAGGATGTGGCAACATATAATTTCTGTTTTCTTTTAGGAAAGCACATGTGATAATTTTGGAAAATTAGCTACACATTACTTTTCCAACTCGTCATTAATTATATGAACACCGTGTCTGGTGACTAACACTACAATTTTTTCCAGCTTAGAAGTAAAAGTATGTCCAGTAATTAAAGGCAGGTGGCACCAATGTAAGCATGAGGGAGTCAGTGTTTCTTTGACAGAAGCCAAGTTTTAGGGAGTGATACTCACTAAATGAGAAATTTCTCATTCCCTGGTAAGACATGGCATTAGGGGATTTAGGAGGCAAAGAAGAATTTGTAAAGCAAACCCCACACCATCCCACAATTCTGTAACACAAGCATGAACAGTAGGTAAAGATTCCTAGATCTAGATCCATTAAAAGTAAAAAGTTATCATTTTACACTGAATCCGATGAATTTGGTCAGAAAAGATGTTGTTAGTAATATGGACGAATCATACTGTTCAAAAGCATCCCATTTTTTAATGGCTTGGTTTTACCTTTATTTTATAATACTTAAATGAGCTTCTCTGATCTGATCTCCATGTGCCTGGTTCCGTGTCACGTTATTTTTTAGCAGCTTCTTGTGTGAGGGATGGGTGCAGGAAGATTATGTTTTGCAATCATATGGAAAGGTGAAGAGAAAGGAGGAAAACTGTTTTGGTCCAATCTACATAAACAATTTCTGGATTATAGATCCTTAGCAGCAAAAATCCATCAAGAAAATTGTTTCAGCCATGAATGTGTTATTTTGCTATTTACATATCAAATAAAAATAAATAGAGGAAGGGGAGGCAAGGGGAATAAACATTTATTGAGCCAGGCACTGAGCTGGGTGTTTTCAACAGCATGAATAGAAATAGAATGATCATATGCTACTGGGATGATTTTGTTTGGCAAGCGTTGTTTCTGACGTGCAGTAAAAATGAAGATGTTCTGGCAATAGCATTTAGCAGAATCTCCCATACTGCTGACAAGGATTTAACTGTCCATGTTGCCGCCTCAAAATGGAAGGAGACAAATGAATAAATCCATGGGAAAGAGAAAGCACAGTGTGCTATAACCAAAGATTTACAGAATTAAAGATGCAAGATGAATCAGATGACTATAGTCTTCTATAATTCTTTAAGGCTAAAAAAATAGGCATTACAATAAGTTCATGTAGAAGTGAGTTTTTAAAATCAAAACAAGATTATTTCTGATATATGGCTGATTTTCCCCATACCATAATATCTTTGATGGTTAAAATCAAATAAGGAGGGGCTTCTCTGGTGGCGCAGTGGTTGAGAGCCTGCCTGCCGATGCAGGGGACACGGGTTCGTGCCCCGGTCCGGGAAGATCCCACATGCCGCAGAGCGGATAGGCCCGTGAGCCATGGCTGCTGAGCCTGCGCGTCCGGAGCCTGTGCTCCGCAACGGGAGAGGCCACATCAGTGACGGAAAAAAAAAAAAAAAAAAAAAAAAATCAAATAAGGAAAAGATTTATTTCTAGGGGCTTTAGGGAAGTCAAATTGTGAGAAATGTCGCTATTGTGGCTTTGGGTAACCACCTTGAGGTGACTTACGGTTGGGAAAAAATGTTCATCTATAGTTTTGTTGGTTTTTTACCTGGTGAATTACTATGTATTCTTTCTGGCTCTTATTCATCAGCCAGTTTTTATAAAAGGGAAAGATGGTTATTGAGAAAACCTAGCATAAACCTACTGACTGGTGAATTAGAAGGTGTATTCTCATGTAAAAACAAAACCAAACCCCAGTAACATATTATAACAATCACTTCTAATTTCCTATGTAATATTTAAGAATTTTGCTCGGCATTTTCTAGGAAGAGAGAAAAAGCAGAGGTAGTGGTAGCTTTGAAAATATGGAACCTTTTGCTATTCCATAGCCTTCACTTCAATATGGCTTTACAGGAGACACAGATCACCTAACAGTCCGGTTCTATAGGTTGCTTCGGTTTCCGTGTGAGACACAGAAATTGTCTGAAATGACTGATCAAGCAGAAGAACAAGCCTCATGATGCAAATAACATTCAAGAAGTATAAGAGGTCACGTGAAGCAAAGCTGGGGGGGTTGACTTTTAAACAGTTGTTGGATTGTACGTTAAACACTTACCCCAGAGCAGCTGTACGAGGGCAACTTACACTACTTCTAGACAAAGATTAAGAAAAGAATGAGTACATTCATGGTTTCATCAGAAAGATATGATTACATATTTTTTTCAGTTTTGTTTTCCAGACATAGAAACAATCATACTGAAATACATATACATAGATTCTAAGTCATTAAATAATTATTTTCTTTTGTATTACATGGTGAGTTTCACAACAGGAGGATTATATATTTCAATGTGTCATACAGTTTTTGAACCACATAAAGCAATATAATATAAAATCATATAACAGTTACTTTAAAGTCAGGAATATCACATGGCAAATACACAACTATGGCACTGAAAATAGTCAAAGTGGGAGATGTGACATCTTTCATCTCGAAATGATAAGCAGTTTGAAGGAAGGATATTAGAACAAGAAGGGAGGTAGTTACTTTTAAAACTTCAAAATCATTTTATCAGGAATTTTATAAAACAAATTGCTGTTCAGGAAAATCTTTGCCATATAGTTTTTCAATTTCAGATAACACAACAACAAGATATTTTCCCCCCTCAGGATTTGTGAAATCTGCATGGAAAAAACTCAGACTGGACTTTGAAGTGTACCCAGGTGAAGCATAATTTGACCATAACTATTAAACTATCATTTTTGATGTTACTACTTAAGTAGCTAAAGTTTTTAGAGTTAAGTGTTTTCTCTTTTTAATCAGCAGCAGGTAAAAAGTTAACTAATAGACTGTGATTATCTAAGGGTCTCTCTCTTCACTGACGACAACCATGTAAACAGTACATGTTTTCCCCCTTTGCACATCTCAGTGCTTCCTGACATGAAATCAGAGCATAACTCAAAGGAATCAATGTGGACAAAACAGTCATGGGCATATGGTATTGTGAGTTACGTGCGTCTCTTGGCCATAAACTCAGAACACTGAATAGATTATAGAGTGACTATGTCCAATAAAATTTGGGTTTAGCAGGCTACTCTCGGCATTTTGTGGAATCCTAAGGTGCCCAAACATTTGGAAACACCCTTTCTATCTCTTTCCTTTTATTGAAGTAGATACCATGTAATGGTCTCAGACCAAAAATCACCTTCTTGAAAGACACAAATCTAGGGAGAGAACTCCTGTTTGATTTGCAGATGACATGTATACTGATCATGAAATAAGTCCAGGCCATAACTATAAGTAGAACTTCTGGTTAGGTCATAAGCTCTCAAGCAATCATTTTGTATTTTTAAGTTTCTGCTTAAGACCTCCACGGCCGAGTCGTCAATGTAGCTGGATTTATTCATGGCCTTCGAATGAATGAATTGGGCTAGAATATCTAAGCCTGAGGACCTTTAAATGGGGTAACTTGTGACCCTCAACCTGGGCCTTGATATCTGTGTGGCTGACTTAACATCTGACTCAGTCCTTTGACTCAGGCCAAAGTCATCGTTTATGTGTAATTTAGTTTCTTGCAAATCCTGTGGTTGCTACTGCACATAATGAACTCTCAGGAAAAATAAAGGCCCTGGAGTGAGAGCATAAGAAGCCTACAAGATGGACAGCTAAGCAGAAGAGAAGAAGCAAGGATGCTAACTGAAATCGATCTGACTTGGAGGAATGGATCTGTTTTTCTCTTCAGCGGTGTCACAGCCACATTGTCCACTGCTTCAGGTTAAGGCCACACCAGCAATATTTCCCTGCACTGCCCCTGGGCCTTCTACAGAAACCCTGGACTTTACTTAGATCATGAGCATCAAAGACAGTTAGAGCCGGAAGGGGTCTTAGAAATATTTTAGGCCAATGCACTCGTTTAACAGGTGAGGGAACTAGTGGCTAGAGTTTAAAGGACTTGCCTAAGATCACACAGCCTGTTTAGTGGCAGCAGGATGACCTCGACCTGGAAACTGAGTGCTCAGCCCACTACCCTAGCAACAACACAATGACGCTTGGGCTGAAAAAGGAGAAAAAGAAATTGGTTCACTGAAGTACACGTGAGGCTTTCATCAATGACAAATCTACGTTAGCAACCCTGCGGATGGTAACCCAGAGCCTTTACATCTTTCTGGATGTGTGCAAGTTTCCACGGTGCATGCATTCCCCTTCTCAGGCCCTGGCATGCAAGTCCAAGCTATTCAGAAGTTCATTAATATGTTTTCAAATTGAGGGTCTCAAGTAACAGGGTGGCAGGCTTATTCCAAAATCCTAGCCAGAGTCAATTTCTTGTCAAAGTAAGTTACACTATTCACATCAGCTCTGTGGCAATTCAATTAAACAATAAATTAAAATCCACTCAGTAGTTGCTGATTGGACCTTAGACCGTTTAGTCATTCTCTTTCTGGCTTTTTCATTCATTTACCTAAATTGTAAGATTTACTTTCTAATCGATACACTTTTCTTGTGAAAATGAAACTTCAAAAAAACAAAAAGTAAAGAAAGGCACTTTGTAAGATGTGTACAAATCTGTTTCTTTCATGTCTACTCTAAGGAGATAGTAAAATTACTACAGGCAGCGGCAAGTCTTTCTGCCAGTGATGGGCAGTGGCGGGCAGCCTGGAGAAAGAGGCAGATTTGGGAACGGACCCTCCTTAACCAAGCTGCACCCTGGGGCTCAGGTGCCTCTGGTTGTTCATCGGATTCTCCCGTTCGGCTGGGTCACTACAGGACAGTCAAACTCCTTCGTCTCGTACAGATGGTAAGGGATTGACCAGCTTTGGACCAAACCAGTGAAAGCAAGTATTTAGTACATAACTGCCTACCAGGATTGGCCTTAGGCACTTAGGAGGTGGAGAGTCTGTTAAATGTCAGTGACATGGCTGATCATAACTTGTGCTCATTTGAGGTGCCTTGTACCCATTTGCTAAAACTGACCAGAGAAGATTTTGCAGTTTGAGTCATCAGCTTCCATAAATCATCCATTGGCTATCCCTCTTCCGTGTGCTTTGTAACTTGAATATTTAGGTGTTTGTTTATAAAAATATGACCTTTATAATTAAGAACTTAAGGCCTTTAAAGCCGAATGTGCAATGGTGGTACATAATCCATGGGAGAAAAAAAAACAAACCAGAATCAGCCGCCTGATATAAGAAAAGTGTTTTTCTTTCTAAAAATCAAAGCCTCTTTCAATGTCTTTAAAAAAATATCTCATGCCTCTTCTCTCTACACGCCTATTTGCACATAATCTTAGACTATGATTCTATACCTACATGATGTATAAAATGCATGTGCGATATGTTAAGATCAGTTGGACTTGATGATTTGCAAGTGAAATAAAATGACCACATCCCTGAAGAGGACTTGTATTTCTATGATAAAGGGCAACTATTTATTAGCTTAATTATGATACAAGGCATTGGTTAATTATCTTTGCAGGACACTATTCAGTGAATCATGGAATCAAGGAGTCGGAGTTTGAAAGGACATTAGAGATTTTCCGGCCTAACATTTCCTTCAGAGGAAACTGAGGCCCAGAGAAGGGAGTTGATCTGTCTAAGGTAACATAATCAGCATTAGAAGCTGGGTCTCTTGGCCCCCAACCTGCATACTTTCATTCGACTAGGGGATTCCTTAACAGAAAATAGGCTAGACCATGAAAAAAACACAGTTTATTAAAGAGTGCTCACTGACCATAGACTTATAGCCTTGGCTTTAGTTAACAAGTGGTAGTAATTTACTTGCTAACTGGTGTTTTTTTTAAGGATTTAGTTTGAGTCTTCAGCCATGACATTTTTTTCCATATATGCCAAATTATATAGCAAAAGCAGACTATTTTTGAATTTTCATACTATCAGACTGACTGATGCACATCTTGGAGGAGATTGGACTATTTTGGGGAAAGGTTTAGTCTGTACCGGCTGTGAAGGGCAGAGTCTTTTGTCAATGCCTCTCAAGGTGGAATATATTCCCTGGACCTCTTAGAAGTTGTGTGTACTTTTTCAGGTCATTCTCTACCATTATGGGAATCCTAAACCACTAATATGTTTTAAAAAATGATGCCTTTTTCTTACAGTACCGTTCAGTGCAAGTCAAATAGACTCAACCTGTACTTTCCAGGAGAGGATCGCTTCACGCACTAAAATAAGCTTTAGTGGAAATGATCACCTAGGGCAATGCTTCTCAAACTTCACTGCGCACATGAATCATCTGGGGATCTTAGCAAAATGCAGATTCTGAGGCGGGGGTGGGGTGGAGATTCTGCATTTAAGCAGCGCCCAGGTGATGCTGATGCAGCTGGTCAGACCATATTTTGAGTAGCAAGGATCGAGGGGATTGAATAAACTTGGACACCTTTCCCAAATAGCCCCCTCACTCTGAACATGTTGTTTGCATATTGGGAGAATAGAGCTTCAGATGTATTACTTTTGCATTTCTGGAAGCTCTGGCAACGTGTTCACTTTCACACATCAGGCCGCTTCGGAGTCCAGTTCCTATCCACACGGACTTATTGGGCTGGAATATTTAACTCACAGAGGGAGCTCAAATTCTCTATGTTCCAGCTAGTGAGCGGATACAGAAATGGATTTGCTGTCAGGTGAAATGGAAATAGAGGCAGGCAGTTCGATGAGTCATGGATGTTCTCTTTAAAATGGAGATCCAGGCTTTTGACCGCTCTTGGAGAGCCTGCCCTTGGAACTGACTTGGGGCTTCCAACTACCATACCCTGGCCTTTGTAGTGGTTCCCACTAATCCACAGATGCCTGGTTTCTTGGAACTTTGCTTTGGCTACTTCTGACCTGAGTGCTCTCCCTGCCCCTGCCAAAATTTTGCAAGTGGATCTACTGGATCTACTCCAGAGAGACACGAACTCCTGGCTTTACTTAAAATGTCCTCGCCGTCCAAGATTGTTCAGAAAAGCAGAACAAGAACCCTCTCTCTTGGACAGTGCGTTAGATGTTACCACTCTCCTTTTTCATTGTAGCTTTATGAATATTCACCCAGAGAAGAGCAGAAGCCCCAGAGTAGCCCTAAATTACAAGAGAAGTAATTTCTGGTCTGTGGAGGGCCCTAAAACTCTAGCTCTATGATTGTTGTTTAAAGTATCCTGGAGATAAAAAGAATCAGCTAAACTATACTACACTGTGTTGGAAACTGAATATTGTCATCCACTTCATATTCCTCAGTGGGCTTTGGGTTGGTGTGGTATTTTATTCCACAAACAGGGACTGCATATATCACTCTGTACTGTAAATACTCCTTATAATCACATAATGGAAAATACTGTACCCACTGAATAGGTAAACAGCTGTACTGGGAAGGTAGAAAACAGTGTTTTATTTACCTAAGTGATAGAAAAATAGTCTTCAAAAATACATTGTTCAACTTACGGGTTTATATTAAAGTAGAATTTGTATGTACAGTAAGGCAGTACTTCCGTTAGCGATGATCTTTTAAATTAAAGTTAGTCTTTGGGGATTTTTTTTTCACTAACAGAAGACTAGGGTGTGTAATAAATTATCATGCTGAAATGAAGGAGGAAAACATTTTAGAAAGATTCACCACATGAAACTCATTTGCCTCTTATGTAAGAAAATTTCACTTTCTAAAACTCTATTCTCCAGAAACTTCAGAATGAAATACAATTTAGCGGGGGGGGGGGGGGGGTGCGGGGGGAATCCATGCTTAACAAATTCAAACTATTTTAAGAAAAAATCGGAGGCATCCTTTTTATTTGCATATCGGCAATGCGTCATTAAGGTAATAGGAACGGATGTAAACAATTTGTCAGGTGTTCTAGAATGCACTCTTTTTTTTAAATGTGTTTAATTTGGTTAATCCTAATAAAATGAAAGAGGAGTGCTAAAGGTTAAGCAATTGGTCTTCAAAAGTGGTTTTCATGGCATTTTTCTCATATCTACCCTCTTCCTGTGGTAAACAGTTTTGACTAGTTGATATCCTTCTGTCGTATACCAGACCATGAAAGCCTGTTCCAGGGGATATACCTATTGGCACTGTCCCTCAAGAATACTAAGCAATGTGCTTTTATTTCATTGAACACATAATTTTATAACTGATAGCAAAACGTAACTCTACAAATCACACGAAACTAAACGATTTGTTCTGGAATCAACTGTTGGAAAAAGAGGCAACTGGTTGAAAATGGATCATGAAGACGAGTGACCTGGGAGTTTGGTAGTGTCATTCTAACCCCGTTCTCAAGCCTTCTCTGGTAGAGTGCATTTCATGTACTCTGTAGTGTTACCTGAAGGAAAATCACATTTTAACCCATCCTTCCATGAATCAAGCTCTCACTGAAAGGGGTGCATAAAACCTGTGGGATGCAGGTAATCCAGCCCACCGAGCTGGAGTCTGCAGCTGCTCGGGGCCGCGGGGAAGGAGGCCAGGTCTACCGCGGCTGGATTCTGTGGCAGGGATGGCGGGGCCTCCTTGGCCGGTTCTTCAAACGGAGCCAGGTTTTGCGCTCGCCGATTCTGCACCAACACCAGGATGTTGCTCTCCATCACCCGGGACACCTTCGAGTACTCCTTGCTGGTTTCAGGGGTGCTGGTCTTCTCCGCCCGGCCGCTGTGCTCGTTTTGTTTCGGGAGCAGCGCCAGCGCTCCATCTTTGCTGACTTTGTGGATCTCCACGTACTCCAAGGGTTTAGCAGAGGTCAAGGGGGTCTTGTCCTGGGGCAGCAGCCGTGCCGCATCTTGGTCAGTCTTGAAACGGAAGCTTTCTGACTCCCCGTGCTCAGCTGCCTTTCCTTCCCCGCCAGTCTCAATGGTTTGTGAGGGTTTTAAAGCACGTGTGTCTGTTTTGTCCAACAAAGTGGATGCAGCACCTGCCGTGCCCAGGCCCAGCTTACACACATCAGCAACGCTGTGGTAAGATGACCTGGAGTAGTGCAGGCCGGGGGGCTGCAGCAAAGGCCACGTTGAAGATTGGGATCCGCTGGCATGAAGAGAGGGGATTTTGCCTTCCACGCTTGTGCTCTGAGGGCCTTGGGGCTGGGTAACGTTTGTCTCAGGTTTCTCTGCCTTCTCAAGGCCCTCAGGAGTGTGGAACTTGGAGGGATTGGCCCGAGGTTCATCACACTTTTCAGACAGAAGGGAAGGGCTGTCGCAGCTGCCCCGGCCAGAGTCACTGTCGGGATCCGAGTGCATGGGCTTCACGCCTTGCCCCGGGTGTTCTTTGGAGTGAGCTGCCAGCAGCTGCTGGTCCCCACTGTCATCCACCTCTAAGAACTCCACCAGTAAGTCCTCGCAGTCGGAAGTGGGAGGGAAGTCTTGGCATCCCAGGGCGCTCAGAAGTTCCTCGGACTTGCCCTTCTATTAAAACACAGACACAAGGCAAGAAGGCTGTCAGGTTCATAACATTCCAAATGGATATCGCAGCCAAGTCTGTGTTCCTGACTACGGGCAGGTGGGACGTGGCCACGGCCTCGCAGAATTTCCCAGACGTCAGACATCTGTGTCCCAGGCCATCTAGAATCACCTCCTGGACTATTACTCACCTAATATTTTTCTTTAAGTCAATTCGCGATTTTAACTTAGTCTTTCTCTAAGCAATAATGATCACGAGTTGAATGGGCAAGTAGTATATATGCATATAATAAAAATATAACTATTAAATAAGAAAAGCTTGGGAAACATCTAAACCCATAGTGCTCATGCGTGCACTTGGTACTGGGACTCACTAGTTCTGAAATTGGGTTGCTGGCCTCCTAACTGGCTCCCTCACCCCACGTTCTGGAGTCTGGTAGTGAGAAGTTGATTCTCATCTTTTCCTTCTTCTCTCCCTTCTCCTCTTCCTTGCTTCTCCCTCCCCATCCCTCCCTTCGCCTCCCATCCCACTCCTTCCTTTCCTTCTGCTCCATTTCCCCTCCCTCCCCTCCCTCCCCCGCTTCCTGCCAGCCCATATTCCCTCCATCTCCTTGGGTTCCTCTCCCTCCTTCTTCTCTCTATCCTCCTCTCCCCCGATTTCTCCTCCAGCCTCCTCTTCTTATTTTCCACGCTTCTCCAGATGCTCTGATTTAGGTCAGGGACTGGTGCCTAAATCTTGGCTCTATTACTTATTAAAGCTCTATGACTTTGGATAAGCTGTTCTGTGATCCTCAGTTTCTCCATTTGTAAAATGGGAATAATAGCACCCATCTGGGAAAGTTCTTTTGAGAATTAGGGGTAATGGCATTAAAAATCCAAGAACTTTTTCTTCGGACACAAAAAAGTCATTAAGTCCCTGTGGCTACAAGGTCAAATTGCAAGCTAAACAATAATTCATCTAGTTAGCTGAGATGTTCATGCTGGGTCTATAAAGCTCAGTGCTAGAGACTGGATAGCAGAATAAGAGCCCAAATTCTGGGGCTCTAGTTCCTGCTCTGATATCTGCAATCAGAGTGAATGCCGTCAAGCCAAATTCCCCAGGACTCGCTCTTCACATTCTTGTGCTTTTGGCCTCACAGTAGCTGGGGTCAAGCGACAGTGTGTAGGTGACTGCTTTTATATACATCAGTGTTAAGCAGAAGGTCAAATTGAAACTATAGATTTCAACCTGCAGAGAAATTAAAAATGTTCTAACACCTCTTTTCATTAGAAACACTTAAATTTCATTCCCACTTGAATCGGTCTAAATGGGCCCTGGCAAACACCAGTTCCACTGTACTGAGCCAGTCTTAACTGAGCTCTCAAACTGAGCAAAAATTGCAATAGGATATTCTGTTACTATGGCCTTCTGTAAGGAACATTCAAGTGAGAGCTTACACCAAAGTATGACAGAGGGGCTGGTGGTAGGTTCCTCTTTTGTATTCATCAAAATATTCACCCTCTTTCTCAATTGATTATTTGTACAACATGTTTTAGATGGGGCTTATGAAAAGAGCTGATAAACCTAGCAAGCATTCCTATGTGTTTTGAGGTTTTCTTGGCTTTCTTTCATTGTCCTCTGGCACTCGGTATCTGATGGTAATTACCCTCATGCTTCCCACATCTTTCTGTAAACACACCTGCTGAAGAGGAGGGACAGCTGGTCAAGGATGGCCGAGCTGACCAGGCTGCACTGATGGGAACTGTGTGCTCATGTGTAAAGATAATGAGTAGAGAGAAGCTGGTCACAATACATTCTTACCTCTGGACTTACCTCCAGCAGATGAGTATCAAATCCTTTTATTTTTGGCCCGGGAACTGGAGGGAGGATGCAGGTCACCATGCTATAAAAAGATTTGTGAGATAAGATAAATGACACATGTTTTCACTTTGTAATTTTTGAAAGATTAGCGTTATCTCCAAATAGCTGCTACATGGACTATGGTAGATAGAAGTTAGAGTTCCGAGGCTATGTGAAACTAACAATCAGTGGTGAAGACAATGAATACTTCTAGAGGTCAACATCAAAATGAATCCTCGCGGGCTTCCCTGGTGGCGCAGTGGTTGAGCATCTGCCTGCCGATGCAGGGGACACGGGTTCGTGCCCCGGTCCGGGAAGATCCCACATGCCGCAGAGCGGCTGGGTCCGTGAGCCATGGCCACTGAGCCTGCCCGTCTGGAGCCTGTGCTCCACAAGGGGAGGGCTCGCAGCAGTGAGTAGGCCCGCGTACCGTAAAAAAAAAAAAAAAAAAAGAATTCTGAAGTGACTAGGGGATTATTTGCTGTTCTTGCCAGATTTTTACTACTTCACAACTGTGAGCCTCCATTTGATGGAAAGAGCATCAACTTCAAATGTGTCCATTCTACTTTTGCTAGCACTGATAAAACTTTTTCATGGCGAACACACTGCAACTAATGGCTAAAATGAGGTGCTTGAATTATCTGTAGGTTTCCATCATTTTTGTATTGTCTTTTTTGGCCATTATCCCTGACAACCATGATTGGGAGGAAGGTTGATAGACAGTGAAGTACCTGTAGCCCTTCAAAGCCACTACCCAGACCATAATCAAACAGATGACAGCAGAAAGAACGGCCACAAAGATCCATACGGTTGCATCTGTCATTGAGAAGTCTAAAAAGCAAACAGCCAGAAAGTTTTGATCACATACAGCATCATTAAAAACAAACAAACAAACAAAACAAATCAATGAAACTTTTGAACATAAGTTCCGCCCCTCCACACCTTTTCTGATTTGAACATCAATCCAGAGTAACATTAATGATGGATTTAGTTTTTTCCAATATTATTAAATTTTAAAGTGGCATATATTTTATAGTTCTCTAAAATTTTCAAGATCCTTAAAAATATTATTTGATTTGATACTTATATAGGAAGTCCAAGGGTACATGGTCAGTTGCAGCAATAATAATTTAAAAAGCTAACATTTATTAAGTTCTCAGTAAAAGCCATATGATGTTAAGCTCTTTACACACATTGCCTGTATGGAAAGATGAGGAACTGAGACTGTAAGAGTGGTTTACCCAGAGGCATGTAGCTATAAAGTTGCAGTCTGGGATTTGAACCCAGGGCTTCTGCTTTTATTTAGTAAGAGCCAGGGCTGGACTGGATGCACACTTTTATGGCCTGTAATGCGGTGCTCTTTCCAGTATGCCAATGCAAGCCCTGATACTTTGGCCAGGCAAGCTGTCACAAGAGCTAGGTTTCGCCATGCAGTTCTGGGCAAGACTTCTAACTCCACTGACCTTTAGTTTCCTCCTTTCAGTTCCTAATGGCAATTCTGTTCTCTCTGAATACTTGAGATGGTTGGGAGGAACAAACAAGGTAAAGACTTTGTAAACTGTAAAGTACTTGGAAATGCAAATGATTCATTCCCTGTAGAATGCCAGCCACCATGTTTAATGGCACTTAAAGAATTGGGTGTCTTTTATACACTGTTCCTTGACTAAGAGACCAACATGTAATTGTCTTCAAGGACTGAAAATCAATTCATGCTTTTCAGATGGGATAGCGCCTTACAAATTTTGGGAGAACTAGATGATGACCTTGAATGATAGAAATGGGGCAGATGGGGAGGGCAGAATGACTGACCATCAAGCCCTCTGAGACATTTCAAGCCCATGACTGCAGACTTATCCTAGAAACTGGTCCTCACTGACAGTGACCCAGGGAGCAATGCTGTACTTACAAATGTCTTTGTGTTGAGTGGAGAGATGATAAACTCACCTCTACTCATTCTTCTGGCGAAGACTCAAAATAGTTTCTCTGTTAGTAGTTACTACATACAAATTTACCAAACTCATTCTATTTTAAAAATATTTAGGAGTATAAGCAAAAGGGAGCCAAGACACTCACCATTAGGTATCGGGATGGAGCTCTCTGGGCTCCACTCACTCCAGAATCCATGGTCTGGCTTGCAGTGAACCTGAACAAGGTATTTCTGCCCTGGATATAAGCTGAGAATCTTAAACTGAGTCTGCTGCCCAGCGAAATGAGTCTAAGGGAGGCCAAGGAAAACAGAAGTCACTCTGACTTGTGTTATGAAGAAAGAGACTTTTTCTATAGGCAGTAAACTATTGGAGGAGCGAGACCAAATGATCACACTTAGTAAATACCCTGTTCACACCATTCCACCCTCTCAGCCCACCCCTTCCTCCTGTTAAATACTGCTCACACAAAAATCAACAGGCTTTCTATCTCTCCATTGGGAACTCTAGTTCGGAAAGACAAGTGTTCTGCTCCCTACACCTTGCTTTCTAAATTCTACATTATGGAAGGTGACTAGTTAATAAAATTGGAAAATTATTCTTTTCTAAACTCTAATAAAATAATTGATTCAAGGATCATTCACTGATGTAAAGCCACTAGGTGGAAGAGAACTGGGAATTCATGAACACTGAAGCAATTGTGCACAAATTAAACATGACTTCACAATCAAGGGATCAAGATGTGATCTCCCCGATCCAGGGGCCACTTTTAACATCATTTATGGTAGGCTGACCAGATGGTCTTTGTTTCCTGATATGATGGAATATGAAGCATATATATCACCTCTGAAGTTTTCTTACCAAAAATTGTTCACCTGGAATCTAATCAAGTCTTTAGATCTAATGTCTGGTTACAGGAAATATGGGGACATAGAAATTGGTTAAATGACCTCACAAAGAACTAATCAGACAAATGCAGAAGGTGGGGCATTCTATGTGACAAGTGGCCCAGTCTCCTGAGCACGTTGACAGTGAAGGGATATATCAGCCAGCCACAGTGAGTGATCCTGGAGTGGATTCTGGTTTGAACAAACCAGCTGTTAAAAATATATTTTGAAGCAATTGGGGGAATTAAAATATGGACTGGCCATTAAATGATATTAAGGGATTCAGAAAGATGATATTAAGGAATTTCAATTAATTTTCTACATGTGATCCTATTATTTTGGCTATATTTGGAAATATTCTCTTTTTAAAAGAGACATATACTAAACTATTTAAGAGTAGATTATCATAATGCCTATAATTTATTGTACTATTTGTTTATAATGAAATATTTTAAAGTGAATAAAAATGCCATTAGCCGTGGACTGGTTACACTGAAATTTTTTCCTCCCACTTAGTGCCATTTAAGTACTCTCACAGATGTTAGATCTAAGATATCCTGAGGGAGGTGGGCTGAAAACTTGGCAGAAGTGGCTGTTCAGTTGCAAGGAGCTAGGCATGGGAGAGTTGTAAAGATGAGCCCCCATCCATCCCAGTGGAGGGGAGAAGGCCCTTCCACACATGGGTGGGTAACATCAGCATCAGGAAGGCAACGTGGTGGCCCAATAATTAGGGGGCATGACCTATTCTCAGTTGGGGTACTTCATCTTTGCCAAAGGACAGGGTTCCCTCCAAAAGCTTCTGGTTGACTCACCTCCCACTCAGCTGCTTTCTCAGGTTTTAATCGAATTTCATACTGGAGTGTGAGCCAACCAGATCGTACATCAACCAGGGTGGGTGGAAACCATTTTATCCACAGATATGGTTTTCTGTCTTCTGGCTGTTTTAATTCCAAAGTCAGGTTCACAGGAGGGTCTGGTTCAACTGTAGATATGAAAGAAACTCCATATTTAGTCAAATATGGGTATTTGAATCCAGAACTATATGACTTAGAGGCAGATCTCTCTACCTTTTTTATCTCCATGGTTATGAGACACTTGGTATTTGATGTCAGGTTCCTTTAAGTACAGGTCTGTGAACGCCTCCTTAAGAGTGAGGTGCCTAGACCATACTCTCCAAAGCAATCTACAGATTTAGTGTATCAAATTACCCATGACATTTTTCACAGAAGTAGAACAAATAATCCTAAAATGTATATGGAACCATAAAAGACCCAGAATTGCCAAAGCAATCCTGAGGAAAAATAACAAAGCAGGAGGCATAACCCTCCCAGACTTCAGACAATACTACAAAGCTACAGTAATCAAAACAGTCTGGTATTGGCACAAAAACGGACATATGGATCAATGGAACAGAATAGAGAGCCCAGAAATAAACCCACACACCTATGGTCAATTAATCTTCAACAAGGGAGGCAAGAATATACAGTGGAGAAAAGACAATCTCTTCAGCAAGTGGTGTTGGGAAAGTTGGACAGCCACATGTAAATCAATGAAGTTAGAACACTCCCTCATACCATGCACAAAAATAAACTCAAAATGGGTTAAAGACAAATATAAGACATGACACCATAAAACTTTCAGAAGAGAACGTAGGCAAACATTCTCTGACATAAATCGTACAAATGTTTTCTTAGGTCTGTCTACCAAGGCAATAGATATAAAAGCAAAAATAAACAAATGGGACCTAATCAAACTTACAAGCTTTTGCACTGCAAAGGAAACCATATACAAAATGAAAGGACAATGTACAGAATGGGAGAAAATACTTGCAAATGATGCAACCAACAAGGGCTTAATTCCCAAAATATACAAACAGCTCATACAATTCAATATCAAAAAAAAAAAAAAAACACCAAATAACACAAACCAATTGAAAAATGGGCAAAAGACCTAAATAGACATTTCTCCAAAGAAGAAATACAGATGGCCAACAGGCACATGAAAAAATGCTCAACATTGCAAATTATTAGAGAAATGCAAACCAAAATTACAATAAGGTATCACCTCACACCGGTCAGAATGACCATCATTAAAAAATCTACAAATAACAAATCCTGGAGAGGGTGTGGAGAAAAGGGAACCCTCCTCCACAGTTGGTGGGAATGTAAATTGGTGCAGCCACCATGGAAAACTGAATGGAGGTTCCTCAAAAATCTAAAATTAGGGTTGCCATATGGTCCAGCAATCCCACTCCTGGGCATATATCCAGTCAAAACTATAATTCAAAAAGATACATGCACCTGTATGTTCATAGCAGCACTATTCACAATAGCCAAGACATGGAAACAACCTAAGTGTCCATCAACAGATGAATGGATAAAGAAGATGTGAGACACACACACACACACTGCAATACTACTCAGCCATAAAAAATAATGAAATAATGCCTAGAGATTATCATACTAAGTGAAGTAGGTCAGAAAGAGAAAGACAAATACCATATGATATTACTTGTATGTGGAATCTAAAATATGATACAAATGAACTTATCTACGAAACAGACTCATAGACATAGAGAACAGACTTGTGGTTGCCAAGAAGGAAGGGGGGTGGCAGAGAGATGGAGTGGGAGTTTGGGATTAGGAGATGCAAACTCATATATCGAATGGGTAAACAACATGGTCCTACTGTATAGCACAGGGAACTATACTAAGTATACTGTGATAAACCATAATGGAAAAGAATATAAAAAAGAACATATATATATATATATATATATATATATATATATATATATATATGTATAACTGAATCATTTTGCTGTGCAGCAGAAATTAACACAACATTGTAAATCAACTATACTTGAATAAAATAAATTTAAAAAAAGAGTGAGGGCCCTAGGGTGCTGGCTTGCCTTACCCTAGTCTCAGCCCTGCTGGCCAGTCACATTTTCTCCATTCATTTCTTACCTCCTCAAATCAGTCTCCACTACAGGTGAGAGAAGGGTGAGTGTAACTCTAGTGGACTTGGCATTATACCCTACAGTTGCTTAAAAAAATAGCTTTAGAAAATTTGCCACTAATCCTAATGCTTGTATGTTACTAAGTAAATACCTAAGAAAGATTGTTTTATATGGCCTTACTAAATAAATATCAGTTATTTAATATAAGTTTTAATTTGAACACAAGACTGAGAAATGCTGATCAAAACATCTTTGTACAAAGGTGCAAGTAAAATGTTCAAGATGAATCCTTGAAAGCAAAGTTTCTCAACCTCAGCATTATGTGTATTTTGACCAGATAATTCTTTGTGGTAGGGGCCTTCCTGAGCATTGTAGGACGTTAGCAGCATCTCTGGCCTCTCCCCATTAGAGGCCCTCTCTCCCTGTGTTGCAAACATCAAAAATATTTCCTGCCATTGCCAAGTACCCTATGCGAGGCAGAGAGCACCCAGTTGAGAATCACATTTCAAGTGTCCTCAGCATAGCTAAATATTTCTCAGTGACAACAATGAAATCTATTTCTGAGAGATTATGTGCCAATATCTTGTACCGCAGGTTATCGCTGGATGAGATTCAAGTTGGTAGATTTACTGTGGTTAAAACTGCGTTGTAAATGAACTTCTGTGGCCTGTCACCAACACTGTATGCTGCAGGGTTATATGAGAATTCCATGAACACTTCTTTTATTATTTTGAAAAGTATGGCCCAACACATTCTTTCCCCAGAGAATTTGTTTTCCAGAGTCACTATGAATTGGATCCATTCGTTAATTTCACTTTTTTAAACATACTACTTCTTTTTAGTGATCCCATTTTTGTTTTTGTGGATAATCTTCATTATAGCAGTTGTGCATTTCAGAACTTCTCTTGCTTTCACTGTTTTGACCTTAAATATTTTAACACTTGAGGGCAGAATACTTGAGGACAAGGAAATTTAAGAAAGAAACTATGCAAATGGAATTATTTGGTGTTTAGCATTTTAAAGACTTCATATCTCAAGTAAATTTATGTGAATGGAATTTATTTTATTCCTACTTGTCAGTGGGGTTACTTTTTGATTTTCTTAAGCTAAGATCAAGTTCTGTTTCCATCCCCATGCTCATTGCAATAATTTGCTGGGGAGAGACAGAATTCAAATGGGTACCAGTTGATGTTGCAAGCTTTTCTAGTTTTTAAGGTTCTATCACTGATAACACGCCAATGGGATGACACTTGAGAGTCCTAGCCTGATTTTCCTTGTTGGTTGGTGTTAGGTAAGTCAGGAAGACTTGGGTGACCTTGAACCTAATTAGCTAGTCCTTAGGTTAGCTAAGGCCAAGCCATCTCTTGTCCTAAGCCATCTCTTGTCCTAAGATTCCCTTTGTTGTCCCTGCTAACCCATACAGATCACTGCAGTTATGTCTCATCGCCCTGCAGCTCAATATTGATCACGCACTGCAAGAAGCAGCTCTCAGGTCGATTTTGCTTCACTTTGCTAAAGACTTCTCCAAACATCGTGGCTGTGACCCTGGCCTTCAGCCTTCTGTTCAAGCAGCACTATTTACTCCCCAAATTCTTTATTTTGAAAAGAATAGCTCCAGGTGCTAAGAAACATATGTATGTTGAGAATTGAATTTGGGGCAAAGCAGTTTGGAGCAATTCCTGTGGGTGGAGAAGCAGATGAGATGCTTCTAAGAGCTGCTACTCCATGAAGCAGTTCTGTCTTTCAGGGAGAAAAATCTCAGAAAAGAAATCCCAGCTTGCCAAGGGAGAAGGGGACATCGGTCGCAGGGGGAGGGCTGGAGAGAAGCATTGATAAGGGAAGCTAAATAGAACATTCCTGTTGGATGCAAGGGGATGGGAAGAAGGGTCAAAGGAAGGCATAAGGATTTTACTGTCTTACCATCATAAATAAAAATTGGTTTACTCAGCCATAAAAAAGGATGAAATAATGCCATTTACAGCGATATGGATGGACCTAGTGGTTATCATACTGAGTGAAGTAAGTCAGACAGAGAAAGACAAGTATTATATGATATCCCTTATTATGGAATCTAAAAAAAGGATACAAATGAACTTATTTACAAAACAGAAATAGAGTCACAGAGGTAGACAACAAACTTATGGTTACCAAGGGGGAAGGAGGGGGAGGGATAGATTGGGAGATTGGGATTGACATATACACACTACTATATATAAAATAGGTAACTAATAAGGACCTACTGTATAGCACAGGAAGCTCTACTCAATACTCTGTAATGACCTATATGGGAAAAGAATCTTAAAAAGAGTGGATATATGTATATGTATAACTGATTCACTTTGCTGTATAGCAGAAACTAACACAACATTGTAAATCAAATATACTCCAATAAAAATTAATTAAATCCAAAAAATTGGTTTAAAACACTCAGTTGGCAAGGATGGTGTGAATTTTCTCATCTTTCTTTATGGGAATCTATCCATAGCCCAAGAAGACTCAAACTGAGTTTGACTATTGGTAGATTTATATTGGAGAACAAATTCCTCACCAATCACCCTTCCCCTTACCTATGTAAGTCACGTCCACGTAACGTGGATCCGAGGAACTGCTTCCCATCTGGTTCGTGGCATTTACTGTGATGATGTATATCGTCCATATGGAGGTGTGCTTCTTGTTAAAGTAGCAGGAGTTGGGACCACCGGTTTTGTAGTCCGGACATTCATGGGTGAATGTCTCTCTGCAACGAGTAATATATTAGGAGTCAGTAAGAAAGTGGTAAAAAGAGTCTAGTTTTTTCTTAATAGATCAATACCACTGGATTTTGGGGAACAGGCATTCCAGATGCAAAAACCAGAGCTGAAGGAGGGCTCTCCAAGTTCTCCTGCCCTTCCCATGTCAGCTGGGGGTGACAAAGGGAAGAGAGTGCTGGAGAACGGGTGGCAGGGTCACATCACAGCCCCAGTGACTCTGTTTCTCACCAACCCTTCTTGTCTACAGGTTGCTGTGGGCTTTGTGATATATGCCCCCTGCCAATAAACACTCGAGTTTTCTGTGGCCAATGCACCGCTTTCCTCAGGGAACCACCATTGGGTCATCTCAGGACACTGGAACTTTCCCCTGCACATACACACGGGGTGGGGGTAATGCACGAGGCAGCATTTATTGCTCATATGTTTTGAATTACATTTCATTAAAAAACGATTAAAGGGAATACAAACTGCAGTGTATTTCCAATTACACTAAGTCAGCCACAGAGAAAAGTGACTCTGAAAGGAGATATTTCAGGCCCAAGAGGCTCCTTAGGCCGCTCACGTTTAGACTTGGGGGCCTCCTCGCGAGACTCACCACAGAGGTGTGCAGGCGTATTCCACTTTGCTCGCCACCTTGAGTTCCTGAGATCTGTTTGCATGACACCCCTTTGGGTCCCAGAAGGGATGGCAGCTTTGCGTACCACTAAGTCCTGTCACTGGGAAGTGAGCCAGTTGTTTCTACTAGTAAATATTTTCTTCACTGGGGAAGGATACAGCCGTCCCTGGGTTTCCAGGAGGGTCTCACTGTAACTGTGACGAACTCCTTGCCCAGAGATCACCCTGTTTACTCTGCACTGCAATTTTAGCTCCCAATATGCCTTCTGGGAGATCATGGGTCCATGGATTTCCTAAGGAAAACACCTCATCTTCCTTTTCTTGTAGGGCTTGTTATTTTCTTACACAAGAAACAAGTTCGAAAAGCTAAGGTACCACGGTTGTCAAAGATTACATGGTAATACTCTTAGGTTACAAAAGTAATGATTACAAAAAATGATAAATGGCACAAGATTGATAGACAAGCATCTAAAATTAACTAGCACCTAGGAAACACTTACACGTGACCTTGGGCTACAACCTAAACTTACGACAGGCAATGAGAACATTGCTGGATTGTGTTGCCGAGGTGGTGGCTGAGCTCATGTGCATGAGGGAGCTCGGCAGGGACATTAAGAGGAAGATGTGGACGCGTATGTTTGATTCCCTTCCTCCAGTAGCAGGAGTCTTATCGGTATCCATTCAGGGAAGCGTGGCAATTAACCCAGAGTCAGTGCTCCTGTGGCCCTGAGAGTGAGGACACCCCAGGTGCGCTTTGCTAGGAGAGAAGAGAACGTTTACCCTTCCTTGTGGTAAGTCAGCGTGTAATTGGTAGGTAATCCTCCGTCTGCCCCAGGCTTCCACCAGCAGGTGAATGTTTCCTTTTCGGGAGAACGACATTTAAAGATCTCAGGTTTTCCAGGAGGTGACTGTCCTAGAAAAAGCCAGAAGCCACTGGCGTCAATATTAAGGTCTCTTCAACTCTTTGACCGTTCTGCTGGTGACAGAAGCAGACTGATGGGGCCAGGCCAGTGATGAGGTCTCGGCGGGAGTAGGCCTAGGGGTGGAGGGCTCAGAAGTGCCAAGGTGTCAACAACCAGCAACACTCCTCCGCGGGCTGCGCTGAAGTTGGCAGGACTCAGAGAGCTTTGCGGTGGGGGCGGGGGTGTGTGTGCGTGTGCGCGCGCGCGTACTGTGAGGTGGCGATACTACACCATTTGATGTAGTTTCAACAACGGTGAGCATCAAGAGTGTAGGGACCCATATGGACTGAGGAAGAGGATGCGGCCCTTCTATAATCCCATGGAGTCTATGGAGCGGATACACACCCACAGCCCCATACAAAGAATTCTTCCCCAGGCACCAGCATCCCGTGGTCATTTGCTAATCCAATGCTCTCTGGACCTCTCCCCTCTGGCTCACTAACCGCCATTTTTCTGCCATTCCCACACAATGAACCCAGCTCTCTTCTCTTGTTCTTTCACTGTATCTATCACTGTATCACCATTCACTTTTTTTTTTTTTTGCGGTACGCGGGCCTCTCACTGTTGTGGCCTCTACCGTTGCGGAGCACAGGCTCCGGACGCGCAGGCTCAGCGGCCGTGGCTCACGGGCCCAGCCGCCCGCGGCATGTGGGATCTTCCCGGACCGGGGCACGAACCCGTGTCCCCTGCATCGGCAGGTGGACTCTAAACCACTGCGCCACTGGAGAAGCCCTCCATTCAGCTTTGACCTCCGATTCAGCATCACAGTCTGGCTCCCCATCCTCCCTGCCTCCATTTCCTAATTTGGGTTTTTGGTCCCTTTTCCCTTATATTTCTCCCTCTCCCCCTGGGTCTTTATGGGTAGGAGGCATGGCAGCTCCTACAGGTGGCTGCACTTGCGGTTACTAGCTACCATCATTATCTAGGAGCTGTACTTAGTCCCTGCTGGAAGCTAGCAGGGCTGAAAGAGCTGATGTGGAAAACCCGATGCCAAGTGGATGAAGGTTTTGAGTTCCCTAATCCCCAAAGCTCTTGGTGAGCCGGCTCCCTCTTCTACTCCTTGTCTGTCAGGTCCAAAGAGGGAAACAGTGGCCCTGATGCTGCTGGGCTGGGGGCCCCATCCACAGCGAGCCACGTAACCCCAGTTGGTGTTTAGTTCAGGAAATCAGGAGCAGAGAGGGGAACTTCCAGGTGGTGGTCCCTCAGCCTCTGGGGCTTCTCTGTTTTCTGCCACACTTGCCTTTCACCCCTCACGCTGGCTCCTGGGTAGAACTGCTAGCAGGTTAGAAAGAGCAAGTTTGGAGGAGAACACAGGTGGGAAGACAGGGCACTAGGCAAAACCGCTGGAAAGAAGAACTGAATGGAAGGGGACGATGCGGTGCACAGGCTGGGGCCGAGGTCACCAGGCTGCGTGTCAGCCGGAGCCCAGCCACCTCCCAGCCCCCCGAAAACGGTCCACGCCAGACAGCCTGGGGTCAGCTCTGCCAATGTTTGTAATGTTGCTCTCCTCTACAGAACATTTCTTCAGGGTAATTTCACAGGGTGAAGCGATTTTTCGTTTGTTTGTTGTTGTGGCTATAGGGAGGAGTATGTGAGGTAGAAAGGAAAGTTTACTTTTAAAAAAGCACAAAACTTATGGCTCAATAATGGGCATATTTAGAAGCCAATTAAGGCCACTGCTGATTATTTGAATACTTAAAATTTCGTTATGGATTATACTGCTCTCTGCGGTCCTTTCTCTGAAAGCTTCTCTCTCTCACATTTCACTGGTTATTAATAGTACCTGGAGGAAACTCAAGAGAGGAGGGTAAAGTTGTGAAATTATAATTAGTTAAATGTTTCTTTCACCCACTTTAGAGGAGATGGTTACAATGAATGGACAGTCTCACTATCCCTGTAAAATGCACACAAACACAGGAACAACCACAGAGGTACCACACACAGGCACACACACACACACACACACACACACACACACACACGCTCAAATAGAGCCCATATCAGAAGCACACCCACATACCACAGAGGAATAATATACACGGGTGAATACTTGTAGAAGTATACACCAGTACACACACAGGTACATACACAGAAATATACACCCACAAATGTGTACACAGACAGGTATACCCAGAGAAGCATTTGCAATCAGGCACATATAAGGAAGTTAAGATATACGCAGGTATACAAAAGTATACACACCCAGAAATACGCAGTGGTAGATACACTGAAGTGTACACACACAGGCTCACACACTCTAGTCTAGTTGTGAATTTCATTTCCCCATAACAGAGTTGGCTCTATACCCATTTCCCACCATGTAACAGCAATCCCCTTATAACTGTTTATAGGTTTTCAAAGATTTTTCTCACACACCGTTTCATCTGAGGTGGAAGAAACATCACTATTCTCACTTTGAAAATGTATAAATCCAGAGAGGTTAGGTAATTGGCTCAAGGTTGCACAGCTAGTAAGGGACAGAACCTGAACTGAAACTCTGGTCTGTTGTTGGTAGAGCTCTTTCCCTACACTCCCAGAATGAGGATGGAAGTCAGCATAGTGACAGGATTTTGCATTAATTGCATTCATTCTTTTGCATTAATTTTTGCATTCGTTTTAATCCCCAAAATATTGTAAATAATTTAATAGCAGCAAATGACATGGACATTTTCATTTCTCATAACTGCATTGCAAGAGGACTGTGATGGATTCTCCCCTCCTCTCATATAAACACCCCAGGGAATGAAAGAGAACAGGACAGTCTCTTACTTACCATTCAGAAGGTTGGTGTTGAGAAACAGTAGCAAAATGAAAACCACTGTGGATGCCACATTTTCCTTCATGTTGGCTCCCTTCTCTTTCCACAGGAAATGGATCAGAGGTTCACTGAAAGAGAAGGCACAGGCAACTCTTTTGAAACGACAGTCTGGTCAGGCACATGCACCACTTTACTCTGGGTGTTTGCAACTGATTCTTGCTCCTTGCTGAACGTGAATAACAAAACAGGAGGAAAGGAATGTAGGAAAATGTGACAAGGATGGCTTGGCTCAGAAGCATCGCTGCACACATGCTGGGAAAAATGCCACCACCAGAGGTCATCAGATGACAACGTTCAAGGGCAGCCCAGCCGCAGCTGGCTCTTTGCACACACCCCAAGGAAAAATTGTTCTCTTTGCACCCCACAGTCAACTAGCGATAGATCACCTGTTTTACGTGACATAGATTGTATTCCCTACAAAAGAATTGTTCTGGGAGGGCTTTGATCCTCCAGCCAAAATTAAGCCAGGCTGAAAAAGTCAGGGCATTCAGTTTAACTCCAACCTGGCCTCACGGATGCCACCAAGTAAGGGGGGCTTCGCCTGAAGGTTCAGGTTGAGAAGACTCTGGAAGCCTTCTGGGCTATGGGCATGGCTGTGAACGATGCAGTGAACTCTAGTGAACCTCCACATGGTTCCTTTTTCCCCTTTGGAAAAGCCCCATAAACAAGAAATGACAAATCCCAGTAATAATTCAAGTCCCTTGAGTTTCAAGAATTAAGCAAATTTTGAACCTGCAGGGGTTGGGAGTTTTGAGAAATTTATTATTATATTATTATTTTTACCCTTGGAACAACTTTTAAAGCCTCTAAATGTCCTTCTAAGAAAAAAGGATTTTTAAAGACATTTGGAAAAGGCTCATTAGTCTTTTTGGACTCCACACAACTCTCGGAAAACAATAGATTTGATGAAGTAAGTGTAAATTCTTGGAAACCCATGGCTTACATTTTCCCTTTAAAATTTATGGGTTTTTTTAAATCAGGGGAAGGGCATCCAGGGGCAAGGCTGCCCGTCTAAGGACGTTGGAAATGACTGAGTGCTGTTTGATGAGCCCTGAAAAGACCAGCTTTCCTTTGTCCATTCCTCCTGGTCAGAGGGCGGATCACCATCTGCCAGCCTCACACCACCTAACAGACAACTTCGTGAAGCCTTCCACCTGCTACTACTCCCTCTGCGACGTACTCGGAAATAGAAATCTTAGTGACAGTAGAGGTTCGGTGCACACAGGAGCCATCAAGCGACTCTCTCATAACTGGGGCTCCTGGGTCAGTAACAACTCCTGTGAAGTAGCCAGTATCCTGTTCTTTGGGGACCTTCTAATTGCTTTTTCAGGATTCTTTTTGAATATCCTCCCAGGTGACACATTCTAAGCCACTTGCTCTATCTAACCCCTCAGGGTCACCTAATTAAATCAAGATGCTAAAGGCTCATAATGGGTTTCAAGTCATTCCTCCTATGTATGGAACACTTACCATGGGCCAGGCATCGTGCTGAGTGTCTTTTAAAAAATCTTTTTTGGCTGTGCTACGCAGTATGTGGGATCTTAGTTCCCTGACCAGGGATCGAGCCCGCACCCCCTGCATTGGAAGGGCAGAGTCTTAACCACTGGACTGCCAGGGAAGTCCCTGTGCTGAGTGTCTTAATCATCCAGATTGCACTGAGCCCTCACAGTACCCCTGTGCATAGCATGGGCTATTACAATCCCCCCCTTTTTTAATTTAATTTTTATTTTATATGGGAGTAGGTTCATTTACAATGCTGTTTCGGGCGTACAACAAAGTGGATCAATTATACATATACATATATCCATTCTTTTTCAGATTCTTTTCCCGTATAGGTTGTTACAGAATATTGGACAGAGTTCCCTGTGCTATACAGTAGGTCCTTGTTGATTATCAATTTTATACATAGTAGTGTGTATCTGTTTATCCCAGCCTCCTAATTTACCCCTCCCCCCAACCTTTCCCCTTTGGTAACCATAAGTTTGTTTTCTAAGTCTGTGAGTCTGTTTCCTTTTTGTAAATAAGTTCATTTGTATCATTTTTAAAGATGCCACATGTAAGTGATATCATCTGATATTTGTCTTTCTCCATTACCACCCCTTTTAACAGAAGAGGAAATGAAAGTGTAGAAAGGCGTAGTAAATTGTCAGTCACGTGCCATTGGGAGAGAGGAATCTGGCAAATCTGAGAGCGTCTGATGAATCATCCTCGTTTGTGGACAGTGTGTGATGAACGTGCAATTATTCCCCATTCTATGGGGGAGACGGTGGAGACCACAGTGACTGAGTCAAGGTGAACAGCACCCCAGCCTCGAACGGGTGTGGAGTCAACAGAGCCAAGACTCAGTGAGCTCAACCGCCATACTTGTGCCTGAGGATCTCAAACACCGCTGTTCTCCCTAATCCAGCTTCACTGGATCCATCTAGACCTGAAAGAGTTTGTTTGTCCTAAAGATCTGATCTCAGCCTGGCTTGGGGATGGGAATTCTACCTACTGGCTGAAGAAGTTCTATAATATCATTTTATTGAAACTTCCCTTCTCTTTTTGCGTCAAAATACTTGAGATCAACGGCTATAAATCACACCTTTTGGGCGAGGTCACGTGCTAACTAGACAGCTCTTCCAAATCAGGGGTCCACATGTTTTGAAAAAGAAATGCCTGGATGGGGAGCAGGGTGGAGCAGACAGGAGCAGATACTTTCATCACTTATGCTTCCTGGTATGCTGGTCCAGGCTCAAAGAAACTCTCCTAAATAAAGTTTTCCAATAAAAATGCTTTCAGGAAGCATTTTATAAACTAAAAAGGAATGAGCTCCTCTGGGATTTCCTAAGATATCCTGGAATCTGTTGACTAGCCATGGGTAGTTTCTGACGCCTTGAAACCCCCATGTCAGAGATTGGACACACTCATAGTGGTCTCATTACTGTGTTTCAATAAATAATGATTCCCAACTCATCCTGCAACTGACTCTCCAGCAGGGTAAACACAGTGGGGTAAGTAAACCTTCAGAGAGAAAGATAACCCCAACTGCCCATTTTGCTATGCTGACTGTTAACCTGACCATCTACTGTGGTCTCTCCCCACACTAGGCATACCTCCTGCTGTCCACTGATCATTTTTATGGCTGGTGGACATGAGGCTGGGGATAAATTTGGTTTTTGTCTCAAACTAAAAATAGAGTTACAGTATGATCCAGCAATCCCACCCTTGGGCATATATCCGGAAAGGACAAAAATTCTAATTTGAAAAGATACATGCACCCCAATGTTCACAGCAGCACTATTTACAATAGCCAAGACATAGAAACAATCTAAATGTCCATCGACAGATGAATGGATAAAGAAGATGTGGTGTATATATACAATGGAATATTACTCAGCCGTAAAAAAGAGTGAAACAATGCCATTTGCAGCAATGTGGATTACCTAGAGATTATCATACTAAGTAAAATAAGTCAGACAAAGACAAATATAATATGATATAACTTACATGTGGAATCTAAAAATGTTGATACAAATTAACTTATTTACAAAACAGAAACAGGCTCACAGACATGGAAAACAAACTTATGGTTACCAAAGGGGAAAGTCGGGGGGAGGGATAAATTAGGAGGTTGGGATTAACAGATACCACTATACATAAACAACAAGATCCTACTGTATAGCACAGGGAACTATATTCAATACCTTGTAATAACCTATAATGGAAAAGAATCCAAAAAAGAATGTTTGGGTCAGATATTATATTCAGATCTGAAGTCTGACTCACTTTGCTGTTTGCTGTACGCCAGAAACTAACACAACATTGTAAACCAACTATACTTCAATGAAAAAAGTGTAAATAACGTAAAAATTTTTTTGTTTTTGTCTCTCTGAGTCAACTCCCCCATTGCAGCAGGATCTTGGTCAAGATTATTCACTCTAAGTGGGGCTGGAACATCTGAAGAGTGTCCACAGGCCGCTTTTAGTGATGGTTATAGTGGTAAATGGCTCCAAATATTTGGAGTCCAACTAGGAAAAAGCTAGCCCTATACAGCTATCTTGGTTTCACTCCTCAGTAGCTCCCCTAGTGTGACTGTGGTTTAAAAATGCAAAAATTAAAACTGAAAAGCAGGTCTGTAGCAAGTCAGCAGCCTCCACGCCTTGCCCATGACAAACTGTCCTGGCTTCCTCGCTTCTGAATCCTCAGAGACCCTCCCATCTTTACACTCCTCCGTAATCTTATTCAAATGTGCCTTCTCACGGTGCTATGTCCCACTCTGGTATGACCCCACAAACCCTCTTCTTCCTCACCTTGCTCTGCATTAATGCTCATCCGGTTCAGATTCTCTGTCCAAACGCTTCCCTTCATCACTCTTTTCCATTAAGCCAAGTCTCATCTACACAGGCCAAGAGTTGAGAAAGCAGGGGCAGGACAGGAGTGGAGACGCAGACGTAGAGAATGGACTTGAGGACATGGGGAGGGGGAAGGGTAAGCTGGGACGAAGTGAGAGAGTGGCATGGACATATATACACTACCAAATGTAAAACAGATAGCTAGTGGGAAGCAGCCGCATAGCACAGGGAGATCAGCTCGGTGATTTGTGACCACCTAGAGGTGTGGGGTAGGGAGGGTGGGAGGGAGATGCAAGAGGGAGGAGATATGGAGATGTATGTATATGTATAGCTAATTCACTTTGTTATACAGCAGAAACTAACACACCATTGTAAAGCAATTATATGCCAATAAGGGTGTTAAAAAAAAAAAACACAACAGACCTGAGCTTTCACCCTTTACCCCCTGGTAGACTTTATCTGCCTATGCTGGCTCATCCGGGCCCCGAGCCAATCCCAAACGCCAGAAATCTCAGTCCTACCATTTTGTGGGACTTGCTCCCAAGACCTGGTGTCAGGTGGTCTTGAAGTGAATGCAATTCTCACCTTGTCTTGCCTCATCTGCTACTGTTGCCCCAATGCTCTACTCAGATTCTGACTCAGTTTCCCTGACTCTAGAAATGAACCTAGCATGCTGGGCCCGGATTCTGAGGACCTACCTAGCTCTTGCAAGCCCAATTCCCATGGATAAGCAGGGCCCCGTCCAAGATTTGAATTTCTTTAAAGAATGTCGCACATGTGAAATGCACAAATCATAAGTATTCTGCTCAATGAATTATCACAAAGTGAATATGTCTATGTTACCATCAGGTCAAGAAATAGAACACTAATAGCATCCCAGAAATCTCCCTGGTGCCTCGCCCCAATCTCTACCCACCCCTTCCCAAGAGGAACCACTCTTCTGACTTAACACTGCAGATTAATTTTGCTTACTTTTGGACTTTAGAGAAATAGAATCATACAATATGCATTTTTTGAGTGGGTGTGTCTGGCTTCTTTCATTTCACATTGTTGTATGATTCAATCTTGTTGTTACATGGACTCATACAAAATTCATTTTCACTTCACCTCATTCATCTTCATTCATATTACATTGAATGAAAGACCATAATTTATTTCCTCATTCTACTCTTGATGGACATTTGAGGGTTCCAGTTTTTGGTAAACTTTGGATTTTGCTAAGATCGATCAAGACTCCGATGGCAGGGGAGCCCTGCACACCTCATACCCACTTTGCGTTCCTCCCCAACTTTCAGTTCTCTACCATCAATGGTTAGGACACCACCTGCCACACCTCCTGACTATAAATGCAAATTAAGTTCCAAATGCCTGTCTGGTCCTAAAAATGCAAACAATCTCATTTCTTGCAAACAAATTTGAAATACATTCACCCATTGTTTGAAATGTTGGGGATTGTGTTAGCTGCTCCCTTTGGGGTCTGCTGGGTTGGTGTCCTCTGCCCTCTGGGTCTCCTTACCTTTTGCTCCACCTGTTAGATGGCCTGAGGCTAACAAAACAGGGCCAAAACCCCACAGGTACCTTTTGACTTCCAGGAATCTGGCATGTCTTTCCAATATAGAATGCTAATATTTAGTTTGGAAAGCAGAGGACATAATCTGCTAAGGGTGGGGAGAGCAGCAGGAAGGATTAGCTATTTCACACCAGGCTCAAGATTAAGGCCGTTTTACAAGCTCTGCCCAAAATCAATGGTCAATGACTGTAGAGAGAATAAGTGAATCCCTGAAGCCTTAAAGTTGAAAAAGCAGAACAAGAATCTAAGAGAGGGGACGCTAATCTGCACGCAGAAGAACTGGTCCTGTGCTAGTATTGTCAAACACTGGACTTAGAGCCAGCTTAGCGTTCTGTCTTTGACAGGGGAATCTGAAGAGGTTTTCAGGATAACATGGCAGCCATCCTGAATGCAGACATTGAATGCTGCGGATACAGTGCTAGGAGAACCCTGGCCTGAGGGTGGGGAGGTGAAGGTCCTAGCTCTTCCTGGGTTGCATGCAAACATGTGCCCACAGCACTGAAGTGTTTATCTGTCCATAGCCCAGAAATCATAGTTACACATTTGTTTGAAATTTCACAACAGGACGTTTGCTCATATGTCATGCATTATTATTTTTCTTTTCTTTTCTTGTCTTTTTTTTATCACTGCAGTGATCAAGTTTACATTTTATTGCTTCTTAAACAGGTTGCCTTCTCATTCCCTGTCCTGAGATATCCTTTGGTGGGAAACATCTAGCACTTTCCATAAGGGAACCACTTCTATGTAAAATGACCATCCCAGTCGAGCCCAGCAGTTTAGTCAGAACATCATGGCTGTGTGGATGTTACTAGAAATAGTAGAGAGACAGTTAGAGAATGTCCACCTCTGATTCCAGACACCCCCTCCCTCCTCTCGTGTGAATCCCAGAACTTCTCGAACTTCTTGAAGACTCTCTGTGAAAATGCATCCAAGCAGAGGGATTAGGCTGTGCATGACCACAGCTGTGCGATATAAGAGGTAGGCAATTAGCAGAGATCGGATTTGTCCAAACTGGAGCCAAATCAGGGTTGGTACTGCACCTGGGGACTTATATAGAAAGATCTCCTGGCCCCTAACCTAATTGGGGTAAATCGCTCGCGGTGATGTATGTGCCTTTGCACGGGAGTCACTTTAATAAAACAGGACACTGAATGCTTCCCCACGGCTGGAGGCATCACTTCCAAATCCAATTACACCAGCTCCTCTCACTGGCCGCAACATCCCAGCAGCATCTTTGCTCTCAGAGAGGCTTATTTTCACTCAGCCTCCTGGGCTTGAAGGCAAGAATAGGAACTGGGTGAGTTTCAATTTTCCCCAGTCAGTGCACACTTCAGACAGATGGTGGAAATTGCCCTTTGGCTCGATTTTCAGAGGAACTAGTTCCTCATAAGACCATCAATTAAAAAAATCCACAGGGCTTCCCTGGTGGCACAGTGGTGGAGAGTCCGCCTGCCGATGCAGGGGACACGGGTTCGTGCCCTGGTCCGGGAAGATCCCACATGCCGTGGAGCGGCTAGGCCCGTGAGCCATGGCCGCTGAGCCTGCGCGTCCGGGTCTGGAGCCTGTGCTCCACAGCGGGAGAGGCCACAGCAGTGAGAGGCCCGCATACCAAAAAAAAAAAAAAAAAAAAAAAAATCCACAAATCGTACATTAAGTTTTGCAGTTTACAAAGTTTTCCAGACTCCAGTGGTTTTCAGTCCAGGATTCACATTAGAACCATGTAGGGAACTTCTTAAATGGACAAACTCCTATGTCTCGCAAGAGGTTCTGATTGATTCAGAGTTGGGTCCACTGGCACATGGACATTTTAACAAAGCCCTCCAGATGATTTCAATGTAAAGTCAGGGCTGGGAACCACTGATGCCGCCTAACATATAATGTCTCTGCTAGGAGGCTTCCCTCGATGGGAGAGGAAACCGAGGCTCAGAGAGGTAGCTGGCTTTGCCCACCATCACACAGCTCAGCCAGCACAGCAGAAATGGGAATCCAGTCTTTAGACTGGGAGTCCTGCCTCAAATTAACAACAACACCAAAGACAAAATGACAAAACATTTACACGGTGATCTGTAGTGTTTAAAGCACTTTCACATCATGGTCGTATTTTATTCTTACAATAATCCTGTGCAGAGGCAGGAAAGCTATTATTGTTCCTACTACTATGTCATGGCTCCCATGTCAAAGATGAGGAGATGGAAGCCCAAGGGGGTAAGTGGTTTAAACCAACAAGCTTATCTTAAAAGCCTCCAGTGTGCTCAGAACTGCGTGGTGATAAAATCAGCAAACCCTCGTGTAGGACACACTACATGCCAGGCACTGAGATGTAAGTTCTATGAAAATGTCCATTTTACAGATGAGGACACTGGAGCCCAGAGAGGCTCCATGAGTTGTCTGAGGTCACACAGCTAGTGAGCAGTGTATGGAGGGAGAGGAACTCTGCAGCTGGGCTCCACGATCTGGGTTGTTAACCACCATGCTTTGCACTTCTGATGGCTACAAAGGAGTAGTGGCCCCTACCTTCAAGAAGCTCCAACGCACAGAACCCAGCCCGGCCATGGCTTGGTGGACAGGTCAGAGGACCTTGGGACCACGGGTTCTGAGCCAACTAAGGCATCCCTCTTTCTGATAAAGGGCTCTCTCAGCACACTCTCCCTTCCCAAAGTCGGCTCTGATACAGGGTGCTGCGGGGATCTAGGTATGGTCCTTCAATAGCAGTGGATGTTCCTCGGGCACTGCTTCTAGAGTCTGTTCTGGGCACCACTGCCCATCCCAGATACAACGGGTCAAAATTTTTGGAGGGTGGGACCTAGGAAGGGGCATTTTTTAAATTAAAAAATGTTATTGGAATATAATTGTGCAGCACTAGCTAAAACCTCTATCAAGTCACATAACAATCATTTCTGTGATGGGAACAATTAAGATCTAGTCGCCTAGAAACTTTGAAGCTTATAATACATTGTTGTCTATAATGACTACGCTCTGCATGAGATCTCCAGGGCTTATTTATCTACTGATTGCAAGCTGGTACTGGAAGGGGCATTTTTAACAAGCACTTAGGTGATTCTTAAGGAGCCCTGATTATAGCATAAAGGACTAGGCAAGGCAGCTACTGGTTAGGAGGTAGGATTGGATCCGCCTCCATCCTCTGGGCCTGGAAAGGGCATTTTCCTAAAAGGACTGCCCTGAGCTGAGGGTTCCTTGTGAGGAGGGCTACGAGGTCAAGGGCACTCTCCCCGGGGGTGTAGGTCTACACCAGGGAGCAACTGTTACATTTTCAAGGAATGTTGTAAGCCAGCGGGCTTCCTGTTGGTAGCTTGAAATCAGCTGTAGTGGGAGTACTTCTATGGTGGGAATTGGCAAATGCTATAAATCAGAATGTTTCTTTCTTCTTGTTTTTCTCCTGGAAGAGCAGTTGTTAAACTTTGACCAGCATACCCCTCGCTCCACCTCTCTGGGCTCGGCGTCCCCCCATGTAAGAGGAGGACTTGGGGGCAGTTGAAACTTTCAGGCCAGCTTAATGCAGGCTTGCAGGGAGCCCTTTCTGACTGGGGGAGACTTCGTGAACCCAGGATCCCTTCCCTCCTCCCTTTCCTCTCATTTGCCTCCCACTCTGTGCTGACTTAACCCGGCCTTCCTCGGGGTCCTGGTCAGACTCCCCCCATTGCTGCCTCTGTTTGTTGAGGCTGCAAGGTTATTATTTTGCTCCTTCCTGTTGACAACTGCATCGGAGGTTAGTGGGACTTCCAATTGCTTAACACGTTAGCTTTCTAGATATGGTACGCAACACCAAAATCAAACAAACGAACACCCCGTAACCATAAGCTAAAAACTCGGCTCACCTTGACCCTTGTAAGTGCGCCTCTCACAGTAGCCTGGCTCTTCTGTGATAGAACATTTTCAGTGTGTGTCTAGTCACCCAGCCCGGAGAGTGCCCTGACCTGCCTGCCACAGCTTTCCATAGCTGGGGCCACTTGAGCTCCACCTGCAGGCTCTGGGCACAATACCCATGCAGTGAGAGAAGCCCAGGGAAGGCTTGCATCGGGTCCTGTTCTGTTCCTGGTGCTGGAATCCTGCGTGGTCAACTGTTAAGACCCCATTTCTTCCATAACAGGCCCTTCAGGCCCTGGATCTCTGCTCAGTGCCCAGATCAGTGGCTGACTCCTAGGGCCAGCCTGCATCCCCGTATTCTGTTGGCCCCAGCATCCATGGTGTGTGGCTGGACCGTCTTTCTGAATGCCTGGCAGAATTCCCAGATGCTGCCTCCTTACAGCTCAGCTTGTCGCCTGACCCCTTCCGTCTTGCGCTGTCCCTCTCATTGTCGACTCTCCTGCTCTTCTTGGGAGGAATGATAGGTTTCAAGGTCCTGGCCCCTTCTCATCCTGGTCCGTCTCATTCCTAGAGAGCAGTAAAGCGCCCCTCTGCATTCTTCTTTTTCTAATAAGTTTATTTATTTATTTATTTATGGCTGCATCGGGTCTTCGTTGCTGCACGCGGGCTTTCTCTAGTTGCGGTGAGCGGGGTCTCCTCTTCGTTGCAGTGCGCGGGCTTCTCATTGCAGTGTCTTCTCTTATTGCGGAGCACAGGCTCTAGATGCGCAGGCTTCAGTAGTTGTGGCTCGCAGGATCGGTAGTTGTGGCTCACGGGCTCTAGGGCGCAGATTCAGTAGTTGTGGCTCGTGGGCTCTAGAGCACAGGTTCAGTAGTTGTGGCGCACGGGCTTAGTTGCTCCGCGACATGTGGGATCTTCCCGGACCAGGGCTCGAACCCATGTCCCCTGCATTGGCAGGCAGATTCTTAACCACTGCACCACCAGGGAAGTCCCCTGAAGTCCCCCTCTGCATTCTTGATATCAACCAGGTTTAATCTCTGCACGCTTCCGAAGGTTTCACACCTTCTCATTTACCCATTTTGCTCAGTAATTCTATTATCTGTCTGTTTTCACATCTGGCTCACCTCCCTGTCAAAATATGCTCAGCCTCGTCTAACATGCATGTGCAGGCACACAGACTAATAACAGCCCAGATCAGCCCCCTTCCTCCCACCCTGCAGCCCAGAGCAGGTGAACAATTGCTACCATGTGACTCCTGCACATTCCCAGAAAAATCCCTCGGCCATTTAAAGAGATCATAGGTGTGTCCTCTTCCACCCTGGAGGAAATTCATTGGTGAAATTGGAAGTGGCAGCAGCCACGTGATGGAGGAAGAGCATCCGGACTCAACCAGAAGATCAGCTTGAATTATGCCAGGGGAGGGCGGGCCTGGCCAGGTCTGAGTAATAAGGTAACTTGTTTTTTTTTTTTTTTTTCCTGTTTCACCAGGATACTTAAATATGGTTGAGTATTCATTCATTCATTTATCAAATATTAATATTTATCTCCTTCACCTTCTTCAAGCCATTGCTTAAATGTCACCTTATCAGCAAGATCTTCGTTGACCACTGTCTTCAAACCCCATCTCCAGCACTGTTCCACATTCTTCATCCCTCACCCCACTTTACTGTTCTCCACAGCTCATACCATCAACTGACCCGTGATATTTTTCCTCATTTGTTTGTTGATGGTGTGTTTCCTTCCACTAGTCTGTAAGCTCCATTAGAGCAGAGACTATGCAGGACAGTGCCTAGGGCAGTGGCCTAAATCCCAGTAATCTCAGAATGTTCAGTTTTGTCTATGTTCTGGAAAACATGTCATGTCTTACTGAAACAATGTCTGCCCCTTCCAGAGGAAATTGGTATCCTTGCTCCCCTAAAATTGTATCGTATCAGCAACTAGCTAATCCATGGTGCTGGAATCCTCCCATTTCTCTTCCCTTCAGAGTATTTAAGAAGAGAGATTTTGGAGCCAAATTATCTGAGTTGGAATCCTGTCCTGTCATTTACTAGATGTGTGATCACAGGTAACTTACTTCTCTGTGCCTTAGTTTCCTCATCTGTAAAATGGGAATAATGCACGGATCAACCTCACAGAACTATGACGAAGATTCAGAGAGTTGGTATTGGTAATGGGCTTAAGATAGTGCCCAGTCTACAATGAAGACTATATAAATGTTTGTTAAATTTCCTCCATTCTCCCATTGCTGACTGCTTCTCCCTCCTAACTCTCTCCTACCCAAGAACTTTCCACAGTGGAAGAACTAAGGTAGAGTGGCATCCATTCTATGGGAAATGTTGCCATTAGAATTTCAGTGGAGGCAATGGGGGTGTGAGCAGATTGGATTATAGTCCCCAACTCTTTGCTCCCTCCCAGTCAGAGGATTCCATACCCCCATCCATTGTCATTAGACACACTCGTGTAAACAAAGAAGAACAAAGAGTTTGCTCACTCCCCAACTCTATAAAGATGAAGTTGTCAGCCACTGCAGTGCACCCTAAGAGGAACAGAGGATGAAAAATGGGATGAGGCACTTGGCTTTGGAAAAACAGCCCCTTGGATGGTTGGATGCACAGATCGGGGAGAATTTTAATGAACCCAGATTCTTGCATCCTCCCACACGTAGAAGAGCAAAAAAACCATTAACTTGAGATATCCATTCTTGTGACCAGCAGTAATCTTATTTTTTTTCAATTTTTATTGAAATATAGTTGGTTGATTTACAATGTTGTGTTAGTTTCAGGTGTACAGAAATGTGATTCAGTTAAATCTATCTATCTATCTATCTTAGATTCTTTTCCATTATAGGTTATTACAAGATATAAGTATAGTTGCCTGTGCTATAGAGTAGGTCTTTGTTGTTGGTTATCTATTTTATATATAGTAGTGTGTGCATTTCAGCATTAATCTTTTACAAGATGTATACTGAATTGCATGTATTTCCTAGCCAAGAATCATATATAAACTCTCTCCTCCTTTACCTCTTCAGAAAGGTTCCCTCCGAGCTACTGAGGGGCTGTCTCCCAGGTTGTAGTCCTCAGTAAGGTCCTTGAATAAAACTTAAACTCACAACTCTTTTGCTGTGTGTTTTTCTTTAAGGCTTCCCATGCGCCCTGTGGGTGGAGTACACATCTCATCTCAATGAATTTGGACCTGGCCACATGAAAAACTCTAGTCAATGGAATGTGAGTGCTTGTGATTGTTTTTGCTGTATCCAAACAGAGCCTTACATACAATTGCATGGTATTGTATTTATTGGCTGAGGCCTTCCTACTCTTGTTCTCCATATGCCCTCCGGATGTGCCACATGGTACCTACTCCCTCCATCTGGGTTCCAGAATGAGAAAACAGGTGGAGCCCAGATAAGCTCAGCTGAGTCCAGCCAATCCCAGCAGAGCCACGGCCAACCTGCTGCTGAGCCACAGTCCTTAGTAAAGTGAGCAAAAGGGAAATGCGCTGTCAGCCACTGAGAGAGCATCATTTGTTACCACTGCAGAACTGACTAATCCAGGGCAAGAGCAGTAGGAGGAGAACATATGTCTCACAAGACTGTTCAAACGAGATTATTTTTTCACAGAGGGATCTCTGTGTGTGTTATATATGTGTCTGTGAATGTGCTGTTCATCCAAACACAAAACAACTTAAATAATCATCACTCTTATATTGGTACCAACCTGGTCTACTATGTATATTTCCATTTCTAGAAATGTGGTCTTGGGAAGTGAGAAGGGAAGCTAAAAATAAAATTAAAAACAATAAATTGTTGACCAACTGGAATTACCTCTCTGGCTCCCTGGTTATTTGTCTCAAGAGGAAATGAACAGCAGGAATTCTAGAATCATGGCATTTTGGATATGAAAGGAGAAAAAAAGACATGGAAGGATTCTGATCCAACCTCTCCCTTTTACAGGTTGGGCAACTAAGGCCTGGAGAGATGAAGTGCTTTGGCCAAGTGCCTGATAGGAGAATATTTAGAGCACTGAAAGCGGGTTGTGTGCATATCTGAGAAAGTTGCAGTATCTAAGAAGAAATTTTCAAGAATGTGTCGAAAGCATTTTTCCTCTCTAATTCCTGCTTTTTTCTACATCTCGGTTAGAATCCTGGGAGACCACAGGAGTAGCAAAAGCTTCTAGCGTCCATCAGAATTTGGTTCTCCTTTTCCTTCTGGGCAGAGAGTTAAAGTTTGCTTCATGGGCTCCCCTGTAATTAGACAGAGACAGGTGAAGGAGTTGGGGCCTCTGAAAGTGGGCAGAAATGATGTACTTTTCGTCTAGTCCTGGTCTATAAGATATTCACACATTCTCTCTCTCTCTCTCTCTGATCCATTACTGCCCAGAGGATGATGAAATGGAAGACTTCAGTCGTATGGGCTTAGTACAGCCCATAGATGGAAGGGTCCTGAGTCCTCTTCTGATGCCCACTGGACTGGGACATGGGTGAGAAACAAATTTTGGTTGTTAAGCTTCTGAGACAGAGAGAGGTTGGGTGTTATAATGACTAGCCTTACCTAGATGACTAATCCAGGGATAATCCAGAGACAATCAATGCAGCTTAGTTTAGATGGTAACTACCGTATTTAACCAAGTAGAAGAGCTGTAAATAAGAAGGAAGCCCCTGACATCTGGCCCACTGCCACTGTTCCTTCTTGAATACCATCATCAAAGTCTCCGAGTAACCTGTGCCTTGCTTCCTCTGCATTTTCAGCCCCACACACTGTCACATTCAACACACTGTCACGTGTGTTGAACACACGTGTCCACAGGTGTTCAACAACACTTGTTGATGGCTGACTGACTACTTTTATAAAGCCATACACAATATATTATTTTGATTCACAGATCCATTGAAAGAGCACTTGACTTGAGCTCCACAATACATTCTTCCCATTAAGCAATAGGCCCTCCATATTACTGAGGGCTATGTTCTGAGACCTTATGGATTCTTCCAATAAAGCTGCCCGTGTTCATCAATGCGAACTCTAGGACAGATGGGGGACAAAGCCAACTGAGATGTGGTTGCTGGATAAGTGAGCTTTGGATAGTGATGCACTTGTGTAGCCCAAAGTAAGACAACAGCACTTAGAAAAAGAGAATATAATATGCTTAACACCTTAAAACGTAAGTGCTATTGTCAATTATAAAAGAATCCCTCTATAGATTTCTTAATAAGTCCACCATCCTACAAATGTATATTAACAACCAGTAGGCCTAACTCCCAATTGGTTGCTAGGTTTCCTGTGTCAGTGCATTTGCACATGGAAATACAAAGGCCCACGCAAACGTCTGCGTATTTGGCTACCGTGACATTGGCCTGGCAGAACCCAGTAAATCATCGTTGACTCACTGCTTTACAATAATAGCATCACCTCTTTGTGCAACGTGTAGTTGATGGTGTGTCTTCCAGACAACCCTCTCTGAGATTACCAAGGGAAAAAAAAGATTAGGAAGTCCGTATCTAAAAGTTTAGTCAATTTCTCCTTATCTTTGTAAACATTCTTGTAATATTATCCATAATGATATTTCATCCTTGGCCTGGCAGACATCCCATACCATGCTTCTCAACTCAGCTTCAGAGACAGAAATTAATTTTAATATTATGACAAGAACAATATAATTTGGAAGGGAACTTTGCTGCTTTGCTGATACCTCCAGTTCTGTCAATTACCAGCTTATTTACAAGTCAAAATATAAGTGGCTTGGGATGCTTTTATGGGAGTGCCTCAGCAGAGGGACTGATCTGCACCTGGATGTCTGGAATGCCTTTCTGAATGTCCTTGATTGCTTAAAAAACTAAAAATAGAACTACCATATGACCCAGCAATACCACTACTGGGCATATACCCTGAGAAAACCATAATTCAAAAAGAGTCATGTACCGCAACGTTCATTGCAGCACTATTTACAATAGCCAGGACATGGAAGCAACCTAAGTGTCCATCGACAGATGAATGGATAAAGAAGATGTGGCACATATATACAATGGAATATTACTCAGCCATAAAAAGAAATGAAATTGAGTTATTTGTAGTGAGGTGGATGGACCTAGAGACTGTCATACAGAGTGAAGTAAGTCAGAAAGAGAAAAACAAATACCGTACGCTAACACATATATATGGAATATAAATATAAATATATATGGAATATATATATGGAATCTAAAAAAAAAATGGTTCTGATGAACCTAGGGGCAGGACAGAAATAAAGACGCGGACGTAGAGAATGGACTTGAGGACACAGGGAGCGGGAAGGGTAAGTTGGGACGAAGTGAGAGAATGGCATGGACATATATACACTACCAAATGTAAAATAGATACTAGTGGGAAGCAGCCACATAGCACAGGGAGGTCAGCTCGGCGCTTTGTGACCACCTGGAGGGGTGGGAGAGGGAGGGTGGGAGGAAGGGAGGCGCAAAAGGGAAGAGATATGGGGATATATGTATACATATAGCTGATTCACTTTGTTATAGAGCAGAAACTAACACAACTTTGTAAAGCAATTATACTCCAATAAAGATGTTTAAAAAAAAAAAGACCCATTATAATCCCCGCCTTTTCTTTCAGACTCTGTGCATGTTCCAGACACACAGAGCTGAAGTGTGGCCAGTGAGTCAGTCTGGGAAGAGCAGCAGATAATGTTCCCTTTAATACCCTGGGCAGTTCAGAAGAGCGGTTTCCTGCTTAGGAAAGTCCTCAGGAGCACTTACATGCTTACTGAATGAGGGATGAGTGAACCAAGGGTCGCAGCCTCCAACGGGTTGTCTTCGTTCTCAGTCTTTACCCCTCTGGAGGTCACATTTAGCCCCATGTCACTTCATGGATTAACAGGAACAAGGATTTTGTGGGTGGACAGGTTCCACATATCACGGCAGACCCTTGGCCAGATTCCTTATCAGGCATCTCCGTCTTCCCCTCCAAAGTTCTTCTCCTTGTCAGTTGCCTTGTCTTACCCCTTTATCTTCCTTTCACTCTGCTCTAAATCCCCTTGGCAGTCCCAAGCCATCCTGCTCTCCCTCAACTTCTGTGTCTCACAGACTAAAATACCAGGCTGATATCTAGAGAAATAACCATGAGCATTCCTCAGAGTATGCCCCATGGGGCAAGTCCTCCCACCACGTGCCTTGTTATAGCCTTTGCCCCACAGAAACGGCTCCCTTTCTATGCAGGCACAGGGCTGCATGGAAAATGTGATCTCTCCATGCTGTTTCAGAAGCAATGAAGATTGACACATGGCTGCCCACTCAAAAGCCCAGCTGCCTCCTTCGCCTCAATTTCAGCTTTCCTTCCTTCAGGCAGGGACTTCCTTGGGTCTCCCCAAAGCGGGGGATGCCCTGTCCACAGAGCACCCAGGACCTGACCCTATCATAGAACTGATAATGAAACCTGATTTATCTTTCTTCCTGAACCTGCCCAGGCCGGTAGCTCATGGATGTCAAGAACAGTGTTTATTATTTTATTAGTTTTTCTTCTATGTTCCTCATCCTTAATATAAATCTCAATAAATGGTTTTGAATAAATAAATGTATTGGGTGTCAGCTGCATTTAGAGGGAAGTTGGTAAGGATTTTTTCTCTAACGGGCTCTAAATCATTGGCGTATGTGGTTGAGAGGGTAATGCCTTGTCTATATTGGGTGGTTTAAAAATTGATAATAATGGCGATGTGTGTTTTGATAGGATTTCCAATTTTCAAAGTATTTCCTTATAAAATATTTATTTTATTCTTTTCCCAACACCGTGAGGTTTCTGGATGGTATCACTGAGTTTGCCAATGCTTGTGGCTATTCAACAGTAGAGGCGGGGCTGGCAACTTGCCTTCTGAGTGTAAATTGGTGAAATCTTTCTGGTAATGCATGTTAAAGCCTTAAGAATATAGATGCACTTTTTTTTTTTTAGAACAGTATACATAGTTGCCTGTCATTTTTATTTTTTCTCTTTATTTTTAACATCTTTATTCGAGTATAATTGCTCTACAATGTTGTGTTAGTTGCTGCTTTATAACAAAGTGAATCAGCTATACATATACATACATCCCCATATCTCCTCCCTCTTGCGTCTCCCTCCCACCTTCCCTATGCCACCCCTCTAGATGGGCACAAAGCACCGAGCTGATCTCCCTGTGCTATGCAGCTGCTTCCCACTAGCTAGCTATTTTACATTTGGTAGTGTATATATGTCCATGCCACTCTCTTCGTCCCAGCTTACCCTTCCCCCTCCCTGTGTCCTCAAGTCCATTCTCTATGTCTGCGTCTTTATTCCTGTCCTGCCCCTAGGTTCATCAGAACCATTTGTTGTTGTTGTTGTTTTTAGATTCCATATATATGTGTTAGCATGCGGTATTTGTTCTTCTCTTTCTGACTTACTTCACTCTGTATGACAGACTCTAGGTCCATCCACCTCATTACTAATAACTCAATTTCGTTTCTTTTTATGGCTGAGTAATATTCCATTGTACATATGTGCCACATCTTCTTTATCCATTCATCTGTCGATGGACACTTAGGTTGCTTCCATGTCCTGGCTATTGTAAATAGAGCTTCAATGAATATTGTGGTACATGACTCTTTTTGAATTATGGTTTTCTCAGGGTATATGCTCAGTAGTGGGATTGCTGGGTCATACGGTAGTTCTATTTTTAGTTTTTTAAGGAACCTCCATACTGTTGTAGATACACTTTGAATTGGAAAATACACTTCTAGAAATTTATCCAAAGGAAAAGAAATGTGCAAAAACAATTTTGTACACACACAAAACATCCCCCCTGTGCTATTTATAAAAAAAGAATATTGGGAAAAAAATCTAAATATCAAATCATAAAGGCTTATTTAACTAGATCATGGTATAGATATTCAGCAAAATATTGTTTAATTTTAAAAATAATGTGATAAAACTTTTAATGATATGGAAGCATGTGAAAGAAAGAAGATAACTGGGTACAGAAAGTGGATGTGTTTGACCTCAATTCTAATATATGTATCTCCATATGTGCACAGAAGAAAAACTGGGAATATATATATATGCACCTGGTATATTAGCAGTGGTTATCTCTGGGAGGATGATTCTAAAATTAAAAAATATTATTTTTGTAATAAAATAAATTGTTACTAAAATACCTAAATAAAATTAAAAGTTATTACTTTTATAATTGAGGGGGAAAATCCCAATAAAAATTTTAACACCATAAAAACAGTCACTTCACGGACACCTGGCATTTTGGAATGTAAATACATGGACGGAGTCCCCACTAGGGTGAGGTACAGACATTGGTTATATGTGTCATGGAACAGTTTTCAGTTGTTGACAGCCAGCCTCCCCGTGTTAATTAGTGGTTGTGTCTGAGCACGTGACCCATCTCTTGGGCAATAAAGAGGGGTTTCAACATTTCTTGATGTCCTGCTCACTTGTTTTTAAGAACTCCCTCCACTTCTCAGAATTCCATTATTATGTCTATCTTAGGGTTATTTTAAATCCCCTGGGGCAACTAGCTATTATTTGCCATTAAGCTTCTGACAAGTGGATGAGAGGCAATTTCATGGAAAAACCCCTTGCACTGAGCCTCAGAAAAGGGTGCGTCATCTTATTAAAATGGAGTTTAAGAAGTTCAGCTGGGTTCTCTCTGCGAAGCTGTGTACTTGTTTTACCCTGGCCCCTCAGCTTCTGGTCATCCTTGGGATACGAAGCAAAAGGAATTAGAAGTTTAAAGTGTGGAAAAGAGGGAAAGAAGGTGGAGAAAGTGGGAGAATCTGGAAGTCCAAAGGGTGGTAAGGAAGAGCGGCAGTTGGTGGACTGAAGGGTTAATGCCCCACTCTCTTGTCTATGGCCAGAAATCTGAGCATCTCTGCCACATCCTGAAACCACTCCCAGTGCCAAAGTCTCTCTCTCCCCTTACCTTGCTCCATCTTGTACCGGCACATCCTGTCCTTACCTGATTTAATCACCTGTTCTCACTCTTGTACGATATGTTCTTTCAAACTTCCTTCTTCATTCAAAGCATCTGGGCTACTTACACAGCAAGATAATTACTTGTCTCTCTTACTGGCTTATATTTACTCTATTTTTTCTTCTTTCCCCTTTACTCAGCTTCCCTCAGGAGCCCTCTCTTAGCAGAAAAGCCACCTGTCCAATCAAAGATGTAATGGCCAGGGATCTGAGCTAGGCTGGATCTGTGGGGAGAGCAAAAAGTACTCCCAGTGCAGACTCCTTGAGAGAAAAAGGAAGGAGGAATGAGAACCAGGGTTCACCCCTTTAAATGTATTTTCAGAAAACTTCAGGATGACTCTAGTTTAGTGGCTGGAACACCTATCCATCCATCCATCCATCCATCTTTCAAATGTCCACTGAGCATCTCTGATGCAGCAGACATGCGCAGGGCCCTGATAATTTAGTCTTGTGCTAAAGCAACCCTCCTAGTACTTAGGCTGGTAGAGAAGAGAAAAGCTAGTATAACACTTTAGTGTAAATGACAGAAGTATTAAGATGGAGCTCTGCAGGGGCCATGAGAGCCAAGAGCTGGCAGATTTGACCTACTCAAGGAGGTTGGGGCTTCCCTGGGGAGGCTACCTGAGGGATGACGAGTAGAAAGTCCCTCTTCTCTCTCTATTCACAGCCCTGCGTATAAATGGATATGCAGATGCTCCTGGTTGCTTCTCCAACAACCATTTCCCCTTTGTTTTTGTACACAGAGCCCAGTTTTGTCAGCTATCAGCTGTCCAGTCCCAGCAGATGGGGTGTTACCATTCTACGGTAACTGTGGTAACCTCACTTCCCATTTATCTGTGATTGGTTTAGGACTGGTTATTCCACCCAGTTCTGGGCACTGAGACATGGCAGAAGTCTTCTGGGGTCTGCTGGGGAAGATTTTCCTCCCTGGTCAAAAGAGAGAGGGTGGAAGAAAAGGGTCCCCAGATAAAAAGAGTCTGGGTCCTTGGTTGTATTATGAGCTCCTAAAGCAAACCTGGGACTGGTTTTCTCAGGACTTTTTTGGTGAGTGTTACACGTCCATGGTTTAGTCTGCTTTTAGCCAGGCATCTGGCCTTTGGGGGATGATTTCATCAACGTCTGGCATGGACAGCTCAGTGGTCTAATTGGTGAAATGGGTATGTTTTCAACCCTAGTGGCCCACGGGTGGAAAAGGTGGATGTGAGTGAGAACTCTCAGTATGCTGCTGTGAAGGGAAGGAACAAAATAGCTTGTGGCTGGGATATTGCTTTATTGGGCACGTTCAAAGTAATCATATCCTCACTATTGCTTTATGTTTTTTTTTTTTTTTTTTTTTTGCGTTACGCGGGCCCCTCACTGTTGTGGCCTCTCCCGTTGCGGAGCACAGGCTCCGGACGCGCAGGCTCAGCGGACATGGCTCATGGGCCTAGCCGCTCCGCGGCATGTGGGATCTTCCCGGACCGGGGCATGAACCCGCGTCCCCTGCACCAGCAGGCGGACTCCCAACCACTGCGCCACAAGGAAAGCCCTGCTTTATCTGTTTGAATATCCTTTTGAGTTTTTTCTTTTCGGTTCTCTGGACAATGGCAGATTTAGTGCTAGGAGTCATTAAAAGTGAAAGTCCAATAATTACTCTGCCTATCTGTTTTTTGATGTGCATGTTCTGTCCAAGAAAATACAGAACCTGATTGGTTATTTAGCCACGTATGTAAATACTCCCACGTTGTGAGACATTTTCTCAAATTTGAGGAAAGTCATACATATTTGGCGCCAACCACTTTAAGTCCTATAAATGGACTAATCTGATTCAGTTTTCTGGATATTTTTCTAGCAAACAAAAGCAGCCCGCATGTTCCAGGGTCTCCCACTGCAGACTCAGAGTTTTGCGAGCCAGGAAAACTATATCTTGCTGCGTCTCGGGCACAGGAAAACAGACTCGGCAGCTCTGCTGCCCAGGCTGTCATGTGCGCCATTTCCTCAATGTTTGTCTGGGAGGGGGTCTTCCGGGAAAAGTCATATCCTTGTTCTCAGTCTAGTCCTTTGCTTGGCCGTTCGCAAGTGTTATTTGGTAATGAAGAGTCCACGAGATGGTCAGGCCTTGGGGCTGGATGTGAACTGATGTGCAGTATGATCCAGGTGGAGGTCACACACTTTGGGACTGGCACACTTAGGGATCTGGACAGGTACAAAATAACCCTCATTCACCTGAGAGGCGACGCAAGCTGCAGAAAGAATTGGACAGTGGTTTCTAGAGCTGGTTCTGCCATTTCTCAGTCAGATCGATTTGGGCCCATGTCTTCCTCTTTCTGGGATGAATTTCTTTTAATAGAAACTGTCGAGAGGGTCACATCTGTCTTGCTTTCCTCAGCCAACTATTGTGAGGATGAGATGAATTAAGGTTATGAAAATGCTCCACGGGACTGCAAGTGCTACATGAGTGTGAACCCGTGGTCAGTAAGAGGTGAATGCTCCCAGATCCTCCACGTCTCTCTGACTCTTTGAGTGGAGGTCTAATTCCAGATGGAGAAGGTTCTCCTTTCTCCCTGAATGTCTTTTGATTTAGGAACTCCCAAGTATCCTTGCTTTAGGACTCTTGGTTACTGAGGGGCTGCCATGTGCCACCATGGTGATGATATCCGTTTGGCTGGGAGCCCAGTGACCCCTGTGTCCCTCTTGGCTCCGGATTCAGGACAGGGTCATTTGCTCCACAAGGAGCCGCAGATCCCAGGGGCCATACAATGGAGGAAATGGGGCCCAAAGCCAATGCCAACCGCTCCTTTATTTGCAGGTGTCAACACCAAGAGCTTTGTGGTGGGGTGGCTTCATGTTTGTTCAGGGCTGGAGTCTGGGAAAAGCACACAAAGTTTGCCTTTGGTGCCCTTTTGCTTTCTCTTTCGAATTCTGTTCTCTCTCCTACTCCTCTCTGTCCTTCCCTACACAGAGGTAATTTCAGGCTCCCTCTGCTTCCCAGAACTCTGCGTTGGCAGTACCAGCAAAGTCAAGAGGAGTTCCACACAACAGAACTCCCTACGGTGATGGAAATGGTCTATGTCTTCTCTGTCCAATACGGCACCCATAACCATATGTGACTGTCAAACATTTGAAATGTGGCCAGTGTGACCGAGGAATTGAATTTTTAATATTATTGAATTTCAATGAATTTACATTAAAATTACCACTTGAAGCCAGTGGCTAGTGTGTTCGACAGTGCAGGTCTGGAGCTCAATACCTTAATCATTTCAGTCCTTCCACTCCAATCACAACTAACCTGTCCTGCAGATGATGGATAAAGAAGATGTGGGACATATATACAATGGAATACTAATCAGCCATAAGAAAGAATGAAATAATGCCATTTGCAGCAACATGGATGCAAATAGAGATTATCATACTAAGTGAAGTAAGACAGAAAGAGAAAGACAAATACCGTATGATATCTCTTATATGTGGAATCTAAAATATGACACAAATGAACCTGTCTACAAAACAGAAACAGATGCCTGAACACAAAAAACAGACTTCTGGTTGCCAAGGGGAAGGGGGTTGGGGAAAGGATGGAGTGTAAATTTGGGGTTAGGGGGGGACCTTCAAGACGGTGGAGGAGTAAGACGTGGAGATCACCCTCCTCTCCACAAATACACCAGAAATACATCTACATGTGGAACAACTCCTACAGAACACCTACTGAACACTGGCAGAAGACCTCAGACCTCCCAAAAGGCAAGAAACTCCCCACGTACCTGGGTAGGGCAAAAGAAAAAAGGAAAAAAGAGACAAAGAATAGGGACAGGACCTGCACCAGTGGGAGGGAGCTGTGAAGGAGGAAAGGTTTCCACACACTAGAAGCCCCTTGCAGGTGGAGACTTTGGGTGGCGGAGGGGGGAAGCTTTGGAGCCACGGAGGAGAGCGCAGCAACAGGGATGCGGAGGGCAAAGTGGAGAGATTCCTGCACAGAGGATCGGTGCCGACCAGCACTCACCAGCCCGAGAGGCTTGTCTGCTCACCCGCCGGGGCGGGCGGGGCTGGGAGCTGAGGCTCGGGCTTTGGACAGCTAGCTGGGAGAGAACTGGGGTTGGCAGCGTGAAACAGCCTGAAGTGGGCCAGTGCGCCATGGTTAGCCGGGAGGGAGTCCGGGGAAAAGTCTGGACCTGCTTAAGAGGCAACAGACCATTGTTTTGGGGTGCACGAGGAGGGGGGATTCAGAGCACCACCTAAAGGAGTTCCAGAGACGGGCGCGAGCCGCGGCTATCAGCACGGACCCCAGAGACGGGCATGAGATGCTAAGGCTGCTCCTGCAGCCACCAGGAAGCCTGTGTGCGAGCACAGGTCACTGTCCACACCTCTCCTCCCAGGAACCTGTGCAGCCTGCAACTGCCAGGGGCCCGTGATCCAGGGACAACTTCCCCGGGAGAACGCACGGTGCCCCTCAGGCTGGTGCAATGTCACGACGACGGCCTCTGCCACCGCCGGCTCGCCCCACATCCGTACCCCTCCCTCCCCCTGCCTGAGTGAGCCAGAGCCTCCGAATCAGCTGCTCCTTTAACCCTGTCCTGTCTGAGGGAAGAACAGACGCCCTCAGGTGACCTACACGCAGAGGCGGGTCCAAATCCAAAGCTGAACCCCGGGAGCTGTGTGAACAAGAAGAGAAAGGGAAATCTCTCCCAGCAGCCTCGGGAGCAGAAGATTAAATCTCCACAATCAACTTGATGTACCTGCATCTGTGGAATAGCTGAATAGACAACGAATCATCCCAAATTGAGGTGGTGGACTTTGCGAGCAACTGTAGACTTGGGGTTTACTTTCTGCATCTAATTTGTTTCTGGTTTTATGTTTATCTTAGTTTAGTATTTAGGGATTATTATCATTGGTAGATTTGTTTATTGATTTGGTTGCTCTTTTCCTTTTTTTAATTTACATATATATATATATTTTTTTTTTTTTCCCTTTATCTCTTTTAGTGAGTGTGTATGTGTATGCTTCTTTGTGTCATTTGTCTGTATAGCTTTGCTTTTACCATTTGTCCTAGGGTTCTCTCTGTGTTTTTTTTTTTTTTTTTTAGTATAGATTTTAGCACTTGTTATCATTGGTGTATTTGTTATTTGGTTTCGTTGCTCTCTTCTTTCTTTTTTCTTTTATTACCTTTTTATTTTTAAATTTATAATAATGTTTTTATTTTAATAACTTTATTTTTTTATTTTCTTTCTTCCTTCCTTCCATTCTTCCTTCCTTCCTTCCTTCCTTTGTTCTTTCTTTCTTTCTTTCTTTCTTTCTTTCTTTCTTTCTTCCTTCCTTCCTTCTTCCTTTTTTCCTTTCCTCCTTCCTTCCTTCCCTCCTTCCTTCCTTCCTTTCTTTCTCTTTTTTCTCTTTCTCTCTCTCTTTGTTTCTCCCCCCCTTTTCTTCTAAGCCATGTGGCTGACAGGGACTTAATGCTGTGGCTGGCTGTCAGGCCTGGGCCTCTGAGGTGGGAGGGCAAAGTTCAGGAAATTGGTCCACCAGAGACCTCCAGGCTCCATGTAATATCACACGGCAAAAGCTCTCCCAGAGATCTCCATCTCAACGCTAAGACCCAGCTCCACTCAACAACCAGCAAGCTACAGTGCTAGACACCCTATGCCAAACAACTACCAAGATAGGAACAAAACCCCACCCATTATCAGACAGGCTGCCTATTATCATAATAAGGCCACAGACACCCCAAAACACACCACTGGACATGGTCCTGCCCACCAGAAAGACAACGTTCAGCCTCATCCACCAGAACACAGGCACCAATCCCCTCTACCAGGAGGCCTACACAACACACTGAACCAACCTTAGCCACTGGGGGCAGACACCAAAAACAATGGGAACTATGAACCTGCAGGCTGTGAAAAGGAGACCCCAAACACAGTAAGTTAAGCAACATGAGAAGACAGAGAAATACACAGCAGGTGAAGGAGAAACATAAAACCCTACCAGACCAAACAAAAGAAGAGGAAATAGACAGTCTATCTGAAAAAGAATTCAGAGTAATGATAGTAAAGGTGATCCAAAATCTTGGAAATAGAATGGAGAAAATATGAAAAACGTTTAACAAGGACCTAGAAGAATTAAAGAGCAAACAAACAATGATGAACAACACAATAAATGAAATTAAAAATTCTCTAGAAGGAATCAAGAGCAGAATAACTGAGGCAGAAGAACAGATAAGTGACCTGGAAGATAAACTAGTGGAAATAACTATGGCAGAGCAGAATAAAGAAAAAAGAAAGAAACGAATTGAGAACAGTCTTAGAGACTTCTGGGATAACATTAAATGCACCAACATTCAAATTATAGGGGTTCCAGAAGAAGAAGAGAAAAAGAAAGGGACTGAGAAAATATTTGAAGAGATGATAGCTGAAAACTTCCCTAATATGGGAAAGGGAATAGTCAGTCAAGTGCAGGAAGCATAGAGTCTCAAATAGGATAAATCCAAGGAGAAACATGCCAAGACATATATTAATCAAACTATCAAAAAAAAATAGAGAGAAAAAAAATAAAAGCAGCAAGGGAAAAATAACAAATAACAGACAAGGGAATCACCATAAGGTTAACAGCTGACCTTTCAGCAGAAACTCTGCAAGCCAGGAGGCAGTGACAAGAAATATTTAAAGTGGTGAAAGGGAAAATCCTACAACCAAGATTACTGTACCCAGCAAGGATCTCATTCAGATTAGATGGAGAAATTAAAACCTTTACAGAGAAGCAAAAGCTAAGAGAATTCAGCACCACCACACCAGCTTTACAACAAATGCTAAAGGAAATTCTCTAGGCAGGAAACACAAGAGAAGGAAAAGACCTATAATAACAAACCCAAAACAATTAAGAAAATGGTCATAGGAACATACATATTAATAATTACCTTAAATGTAAATGGATTAAATGCTCCAACCAAAAGACATAGACTGGCTGAATGGAGACTAAAACAAGACCCGTACATATGCTGTCTACAAGAGACCCACATCAGACCTAGGGACACATACAGACTAAAAGTGAGGGGACGGAAAAAGATATTCCATGCAAATGGAAATCAAAAGAAAGCTGGACTAGCAATTCTTATATCAGACAAAATAGACTTTAAAATAAAGGCTATTACAAGAGACAAAGAAGGACACTACATAATGATCAAGGGTTCAATCTAAGAAGAAGACATAAAAATTGTAAATATTTATGCACCCAAAATAGGAGCACCTCAATACATAAGAAAAATGTTAACAGCCAAAAAAGGGGAAATCGACAGTAAAGCAATCATAGTGGGGACTTTAACACCCCACTTTCACTAATGGACGGATCATCCAAAGGAAAATAAAGAAGGAAACACAAACTTTAAATGATACATTAAACAAGATGGACTTTTTGATATTTATAGGACATTCCATCCAAAAACAACAGAATACACATTCTTCTCAAGTGCTCATGGAACATTCTCCAGGATAGATCATATCTTGGGTCACAAATCAAGCCTTGGCAAATTTAAGAAAATTGATATCATATCAAGTATCTTTTCCGACCACAATGCTGTGAGACTAGATATCAATTACAGGAAAAAATCTGGAAAAAATACAAACACATGGAGGCTAAACAATACACTACTGAATAACCAAGAGATCACTGAAGAAACCAAAGAGGAAATAAAAAAAAGCACCTAGAAACAAATGACAATGAAAACAAGATGACCCAAAACCTATGGGATGCAGCAAAAACAGTTCTAAGAGGGAAGTTTATAGCAATAAAATCCTACCTCAAGAAACAAGACACATCTCAAATAAACAACCTAAACTTACACCTACATCAATGAGAGAAAAAACACAAAAAACCCAAAGTTAGCAGAAGGAAAGAAATCATAAAGATCAGATCAGAAAAAAATGAAAAAGAAATGAAGGAAACAATAGCAAAGATCAATAAACCTAAAAGCTGGTTCTTTGAGAAGATAAACAACAATGATGAACCATTAGTGAGACTCATCAGGAAAAAAAGGGAAAAGACTCAAATCAATAGAATTAGAAATGAAAAAGGAGAAGTAACAACTGACACTGCAGAAATACAAAGGATCATGAGAGATTCCTACAAGCAACTATATGCCAATAGAATGGACAACCTGGAAGAAATGGACAAATTCTTAGAAAAGCACAGCCTTCTGAGACTGAACCAGGAAGAAATAGAAAATATAAACAGACCAAACACAAGCACTGAAACTGAGACTGTGATTAAAAATCTTCCTACAAACAAAAGCACAGGACCAGATGGCTTCACAGGTGAATTCGATCAAACATTTAGAGAAGAGCTAACACCCATCATTCTCAAACTCTTCCAAAATGTAGTAGAGGGAGGAACACCCCCAAACTCAGTCTACGAGGGCACCATCACCCTGATACCAAAATCAAAGATGTCACAAAGAAAGAAAACTACAGGCCAATATCACTGATTAACACAGATGCAAAAATCCTCAACAAAATACTAGCAAACAGAATCCAATAGCACATTAAAAGGATCATACAACATGATCAAGTGGGATTTATGCCAGGAATGCAAGGATTCTTCAATATAGGCAAATCAATCAACGTGATAAACCATATTAACAAATTGAAGGAGAAAAACCATATGATCATCTCAATAGATGCAGAAAAAGCTTTTGACAAATTCAACACCCATTTATGATAAAAACCCTCCAGAAAGTAGGCATAGAGGGAACTTACCTCAACATAATAAAGGCCATATATGACAAAGCCACAGCCAACATCATTCTCAATGGTGAAAAACTGAAACCATTTCCTCTAAGATCAGGAACAAGACAAGGTTGTCCACTCTCACCACTATTATTCAACATAGTTTTGGAAGTTTTAGCCACAGCAATCAAAGAAGGAAAAGAAACAAAAGGAATCCAATTTGGAAAAGAGGAAGTAAAGCTGTCACTGTTTGCTGATGACATGACACCATACATAGAGAATCCTAAAGATGCTACCAGAAAACTACTAGAGCTAATCAATGAACTTGGTAAAGTAGCAGGATACAAAATTAATGCACAGAAATCTCTGATATTCCTATACACTGATGATGAAATATCTGAAAGAGAAATTAAGGAAACACTCCCATTTACCATTATAACAAAAAGAATAAAATACCTAAGAATAAACCTAGCTAAGGAGACAAAAGACCTGTATGCAGAAAACTATGACACTAATGAAAGGAATTAAAGATGATACAAACAGATGGAGAGATATACCATGTTCTTGGATTGGAAGAATCAACATTGTGAAAATGACTATACTACCTAAAGCAATCTACAGAGTCAATGCAATCCCTATGAAACCGTCAATGGCATTTTTCACAGAACTACAACAAAACATTTCACAATTTGTATGGAAACACAAAAGACCTCAAATAGCCAAAGCAATCTTGAGAAAGAGAAACTGAGCTGGAGGAATCAGGCTCCCTGACTTCAGACTATACTACAAAGCTACAGAAATCAAGACAGTATGGTACTGGCACAAAAACAGAAATATAGATCAATGGAACAGGATAGAAAGCCCAGAGATAAATCTATATACATATGGTCACCTTATATTTGACAAAGGAGGCAAGAATATGCAATGGAGAAAGGACAGTCTCTTTAATAAGTGGTGCTGGGAAAACTGGACAGCTACATGTAAAAGAATGAAATTAGAATACTCCCTAACACCATACACAATAATAAACTCCAAATGGATTAAAGACCTAAATGTAAGACCAGACACTATAAAACTCTTAGAGGAAAACATAGGCAGAATACTCTGTGACATAAATCACATCTAGATCCTTTTGGACCCACCTCCTAAATAAATGGAAATAAAAACAAAAATAAACAAATGGCACCTAGTGAACCTTAAAAGCTTTTGCACAGCAAAGGAAATCATAAACAAGACAAAAAGACAACCCTCAGAATGGGAGAAAATATTTGCAAATGAAGCAACTGACAAAGGATTAATTTCCAAAATTTACAAGCAGCTCATGTAGTTCAATATCAAAAAAACAAACAACCCCAGTGCAAAAATGGGCAGAAGAACTACACAGACATTTCTCCAAAGATGATATACAGATTGCCAACAAACACATGAAAGAATGCTCAACATCATTAATCATTAGAGAAATGCAAATCGAAAGTACAATGAGGTATCACCTCATACCAGTCAGAATGGCCATCATCAAAAATCTACAGACAATAAATGCTGGAAAGGGTGTGGAGAAAAGGGAACCCTCTTTCACTGTTGGTGGGAATGTAAATTGATACAGCCACTATGGGGAACAGTATGGAGGTTCCTTAAAAAACTAAAAATAGAACTCCATAGGACCCAGCAATCCCACTACTGGGCATATACCCTGAGAAAACCATAATTCAAAAATAGTCATGTATGACAATGTTCATTGCAGGTTTATTTGCAAAGCCAGGACATGGAAGCAACCTAAGTGTCCATCGACAGAAGAATGGATAAAGAAGATGTGGCACATATATACAATGGAATATTACTCAGCCATAAATAGAAACGAAACTGAGTTATTTGTAGTGAGGTGGATGGTCCTAGAGACTGTCGGAGTGAAGTAAGTCAGAAAGAGAAAAACAAATACTGTATGCTAACAGATATATGGCATCTAAAAAAAAAAAAAGGGTTCTGAAGAACCTAGGGGCAGGAGAGGAATAAAGATACAGACGTAGAGAATGGACTTGAGGACATGGGAAGGGGGAAGGGTAAGCTGGGACGAAGTGAGAGAGTGGCATGGACATATATACACTACCAAATGTAAAATAGATAGCTACTGGGAAGCAGCCGCATAGCACAGGGAGATCAGCTCGGTGCTTTGTGCCCACCTAGAGTGGGCACAGGGAGGGTGGGAGGGAGATGCAAGAGGGAGGAGATATGGGGATATATGTATATATATAGCTGATTCACTTTGTTATAAAGCAGAAACTAACACACCATTTTAAAGTAATTATACTCCAATAAAGATGTTAAAAAAAAATAAAGGTTGGGGTTAGCAGATGTAAGCTATAATATATAGAATGGATAAACCACAAGGTCCTACTGTATAGTACAGGAAACTATATTTAATACCCTATGACAAACCATAATGGAAATGAATATAAAATAGAATGTGTATATATATATATATATACACACACATATATATGTATATATATATACTTACATACATATAACTGAATCCCTTTTTTATACAGCAGAAATTAACACAACATTGTAAGTCAACTATACTTAAAAAAACCCAAAAAACAATTAACCTGGCCTGTGTCCCAACCTCAAGGTCCCCTTCTTAGAGAGGTACCAACAAGCTAATCTGACAAGCAAATTCCTATCCACGTATTAAGTTCTCACCCGTCTTAGGTAAATGCGTAGGTTTTGAACAATGCCATGCTTCAGTCAGTGCAGAGGCTCAAATGATAGGCATTTGAAGGCCTCTGGTAGGCAAGCACGGTGGGTGAAAAGATTATCGGCTTAGAGTTTTAGAGTGACCTCAATGCATACTCTATGGATGGGCCCATCCTCCCCAGTGCCCTGGGCTGCTTCGAAGTTCCTCCTAGTCTCTTGCAGTTTGGGGAGAGTTAAGGTTAAAGATGTGTAGATGGGAGCTTGGGAAAGAGCTGGATGTGGGAGGGTTGGAATGGGCAGAGCCTAAAGGATGCCAACCTCCTGCAAAAGAACCTGGCATGCCATTCAGAGTGGCATTCTGTTCCACTCTGGGGAGGAGGTGCCAGGGAGAGGTGGTTAGGGAGGGGTCATTACCACCGGACAGGATTGAAGGGTTAACAGTTCAAAGAGACCAGAAACCAGACTGAAGGCCACAAAATGGACTGTGGGACTTCCGGTGGGGTCTCAGACGGGAAGTGTGATTCTACTCTTAATTCTAATCCTCCTTTATAGGGACCATTTTGTTTCCTCTGAATTCTTTTATGAACATTGCTTTCTGGATGTTCCTTTCACCCTGAAACTGAGCAGCGTTTCTGTTTCTCTTGGACAACCATGGGACTGCTCTCAAGTTCTTGCCTGTGTTTTCACAGATACCTACTGGTATCAGAAGCCAACACTTTCACACCAAACACTAGGTTGGGTAAAGGGTGGAGGCTAATGAGGGGTGGATGTGGTTTGTAAATAAGTATACATATAAATAAAAAAGAGTAGCCAACCCCCCCTGGTGCTTTGCGACGCAATTTAGATCAGGCTGTGCTTTTCCGGACCTCATGAAGGGAAGGATTGCTCAAGCATTTAGTGTTACTCTGTCCTCTCTCGTTTGCCTTTCATTCAATCAAACCTCATGAGGCATTTGGCATCAAGAGGCAGAAGCCTGGGAAGAAGAAAGAAACTCCGAGAAGCTGGTGGTTTGGCTGGGTTGATTCACAGGTTGCAGCGTTACCAGATACTCCTGGGCTTTAAGCCAAAGGGTCTTGCTGTGAGGAAGCACTTTGACACCTTATGGCATCCCTTCTGCAAGTCCTTGCTAATGTTTACTCGGAACACTGTAAATTTCAGTCTACTTGCGTGAAAAATACAAGTCTTGCTGGGCTGAGGTAACTTAGAGCAGGGGTTTTTCTGGTGGGGGATTTTGTCTCCCCCAACCCAGGGGACGCCTGGCAATGTCTGGAAACATGATTTTATTGCCACTACTGAGGGGAGGACTTTCTCCTCTCTGGAACCCTAGGCGACATCTGAAGACATGGTTGATGGTCACAAGTGGGGTGGGGGTGGAATACTGGTATTTAATGAGTGGAGACCAGGGGTGCGGCTAAGCATGCTACAATGCACAAAACAGCCTCCGCTACAAAGAATTATCTGTCCTAGAATGTCAGCAGTGCTAAAGGTGAGAAACTCCGGCCCCGAGGGAAAGCCCAGGCTTGGTTCTTGACACTGACGTATCAGATGGTCCTCAAAGGACCATAACTTTTCAGTATTGGGGAACAAGTACCCTGGAGTGACCTCAGGAAATCCTAGGATAATTCTCATCTACCCATGACCTAGTCAGTTTCATATCTTCATGAGTTCTTAACTGAACATGCTCTGAAAGAGAGAGTGCATCCTCAGGGTGACATGTGCCAAGTTGGTCTCAGAGGTCAAGATCCCATTTTTCTGTAGTACGTACAGAGGGTAGCCTTGAGGCTTGGTTTCTCCATCTGTCAAATGGACTCATAATACTTCACGACCTATTTATCAGCTGGGACTGGTGTCCTAGGGAGATGGAGTTGGAGCATAGTATTTGATCTGGCATGAAGGGGGAATATGCGAGTTAAGTACTTCTACCCAACTCCGACTCCAAAATGGCAATAGGATATTGTAGGTGGGGAGAGGCAAACAACAACCTGTGAGATCCAAGTCAGTAGATTGTGCCTGGGGTTCAGTGGGTCATGGGACCAGGAAGTGATTTTCCCTGCCGATGGTAGATAGGGAAGATGCAGAGCCCAGCATGTCTGAGTCTTTCCATGAGGACTGTCAGTGGGCTGAGAGGAAGGGGACATGCAGTTGTGGCAATAGTAGGGGCTGAAGGGGACACAGAAAGCCATGGCAAGAATTTATGCAGAGCTGCTTGGGAAAACAAAAGCAAATACAATATTTCTTTTTCTGATTTTAAAGGAATAACACAGTCATTGTTGAAATTGTCTCAAGTACAGACAACTATGAAGAGAAAATTAAAATCTCCCATAAATGCACCATGAGGAGATATCAGCTATTAATAGGTGTGGTATTTTCCTTGAGAAAAACAGAGAAGGGTTTTCTGGGCAGAATAGGCTGGGGAGATCAAAAAAGTCTTTGAGAATAGCAGAATGCAACAATGTGGATGTTGACTGGTTCGGAACTATTCTCTCCGAGAGCCAAGAGAGAAGAGTCCTTTCCTGAGCCTGGATGAAGCGCACAGTAGGACAGTTGGGCGATGTGTCAAGTTCCCCTTACCTCAAGGTTCATGTAGAAAGCATCCTTAGCATTCGCCTCCATGAATAAAAGAGTTCTTTAGCTGAAAGAGGAAATGACTCATTTTAGCTCAAAGATGATAAAACAGGAGATGCCATTTCTTACTCACTTTGCAGCAATAGCATGACTGAAATCACTGCCCTTCAGTGATGGCATAAGACACCTCTAGTTTGTTTTTTTTTTGAATTAGTTTTCTATCAACCTTATTATGAAGTAATTTCAAACATAGAAAAGTTGCAAAAATACTGAAAAAAGTTATATTCCCTTTACCCAGATACCCTAATTATTAATACTTTACATTTGGTTTATCATACTCTTTCTTCTTTTTGTTTTTTAATTTTTTGGCCACACCATGCAGCATGTGGGATCTTCAATCCCGACCAGGGATCAAAGCTGCATGCCCTGCAATGGAAGCCCAGAATCTTAATCACTGGACCTCCAGGGAAGTCCCTATCATTCTCTTTCTTTTCTGTATACACAAATGATTATTTTTATTGAATCATTTGAGAATAAGTCATGATGTCTCTTCACCCTCTAATATTTCTGTTGTGTTTTCTTAAGAGCAAGGGCATTCTCTTATAGAACCATAATGTAATGTCTAAAATCAGAAAATTAACGTTGATATAGTACTATTATCTTATCTACAGATCTTCCTAAAATGTTGCCAGTTATCCTAATCGGGATTTGACTTTGTGAAATTTGGCCCTGGAGACGTTGAATGAAATTTATTGACATATCCTGCCACAGTCATGGCTGAACTGGGAATTTGGCCACTCCAGCTCAAAGCTCAAGTTTGATTCTATCTCGTGGGTTCATACGAGCATTGGCAGAAGCCTGCTTTTCGAGATGGGAATAATTTTTGGTAGTGACAGGCTTGTTCCCTGGGCTGTTGCGTGTGGGCTTATATCAGCAGGGCTATGCCCATCTGGAGTCATGGTTCCCATCTTGTTCCTTCCAATATATCTGGCTCTAGGTTTTGTCTAAGACATCTTAAACCCTGAGGACTAACTGGCCTGGGTCTGTGAGGCATGAGGTGACAATTGCTAATGGTATGGATCTGAGTTAGAACAAAAATGATTTCAGGACTTGAATACAAATTAGGCTCCTATATGTGTGCAGTTACCTTTTAAAATTTGCTTTGATATATAGACAACAATTCCTAATTTAGTGCTCAGTTTTCTCTTGCAATTCCATGCGAAAACAATCTAACCAGAGTAGCAGGCCAAATAATACTTTTAAATAATTTCTATGTCTTCAAAATCCAGAATCTTGGGGATTATTGTTCAAGGAATCCAGGGCTGAGTGTTCTCCATGCTGACACCCCTGGAGAAGGAAGTGGAAGGAAGGCAGTGGAAGGAAGGCAGCTGTGGATTGCTACCAGCGGCTTCAAGCCAACACGAATCTCTCTCATACACCCCCAATTCCTCAGCATCACCGCTACTGGCCTAATGAATGCAGAACCCAGACATCTTTGCAATAAAAATCTATGATGTGATGAGCGCATTTGAGCGTAAAACGGCCAGCCCCCAGGCATCAGATAATGAGGTGTCTGGTGAACCCAGAGTTCATAACGCAACTGTCTGGGACAGCTTTCTCAGAAGCCACCAATTTTTCTCCATAGATACAGTGATGCCGAATTTTTCATTTTAAAATTCTGAACATTCTAGAATGTATTTTAAATTCTGGGTATCATTTCCGGACTTAAAGCCCTCTCTTTGATAATGTTCTAACTCTGATTAAAACAACCCCTGCTCTGCTCTGTTACCTCCCAAATTAAATTCAAACTTTTTACTCTTTGGCGGGAAACGCTGAGGGGTCAGCAGAGGCTAGGGGAGGGTGCAGGGGTGGGGCACAGGAGGAGGGCTGCGTTGGGGGTGGAAAGTCTGGAATGATGAGCAGCAGTAGTCAGGGCTCTGCAGCAAAAAGAAGTAAAGGAGATTGTGGTCCTTTCACTCCTGCAGTTCAACAAACATTGACTGAGTGCCAGGTCTTGGACTCACTTCATTCATTCGTTGTTTATTCATTCAGAATTTTAAAAAATGCCTGGCACACCATTTAGCCCTTGTCACTCTCTACCCCGACTCCCACACCTACTCTCAGTCCTCTTCTCTGCCCTGTGGGCTGGCTCTTGTGATGCTCTTGTCCTCCAGCTCTGGTTGGGTCCCACCCATGGGAGGCAGAGGATGGGAGCAGAACACATCAGGATATCTGTGTCCCAAGCCCCCTGTCTTCATACTGGCCTGCTTCCGGCAGTGGTTGTGTCTCCACTGCCACAGCTCCAGGTGGGCAGCCCCAGCTCTCACTGGGTCCCAGCAAAATCCCTCCCTCCCCATTCCCCTCTAGGCAGAGAGGGTGGTGACAAATTCCCTTGTTACGTTTCTCAACTCTGCCCACAGGTATGTAAATTATAAGATGACCTTTTCTTAAACATCCTAGCTAAGTATGTCATCTTTTTCCTTTCTGACCCTGACTGCTACAGCCCTTGAATATATGCTGAATTGTGTTCTCATTGCTTGGGACAGACTGGAAAGATTAAAGTTTTGTAGATAGTGTCTGACACTAGGTTTCACCAGTGCAGGGTGGGGAGGCGTAACTTAACAGAAGCTCCTGGGGGAGAAATCTCAGAGGTTTAGTCCCTGATAGACTCCAGTATTGTGTGTCAAAGACTGACTTGATCTCTGGCCACATAATTAGAAGTATGATGTCCAGAATAAGGGAGGTGATAGTGCCACTCCCTTCTGTCTGTATTTAGAGTTCTAGGCTCAGTTCTGGGCTTTCCACTTTAAGAGGAGACATGTTAGTTGTCTTTAAGTGTTAGAAGTTCTGTCATATAGAGCAGAGGCTGAACAAGTTTTTCTTTAAGGGCCAAATAGTAAATATTTTTGGCTTTGTGGGCCACATGTTCTCTGTTGCAACTACTCTACTGTGCAAAAGCAGTCACAGACAATATGTGAATGAATAGGCTTGACTGTGTTCTAATAAAACTTTATTTACAAAAATGGTGAGCTGGATTTGGCCTGTAGGCTTTATTTTGTTGACTTCTGATATAAGGGGAAAAACATGGATTTTTTTTCTGGGTGTTTCCGAAAGACAGAAGTTAGATACATGTGTAAAAATTGTAGGGAGGTCGATTTGTGCTAATTTTAAGGAAGATCTTTCTAAAGGTAATGATTGTTCCTAAACAGGATAAGCTGATTCATGAGGCAGTAGGTTTCTTGTTATTGAACGTGTTCAAAGGAGAAGCTGAGCGTCGCAGAATAATTTTCTGCAAAGCACACAGAGTAACTCAGATGATGAGGAAGGTAACAATACCTCCTATATCTGTATACTTAGTAGAGTACCACATACAGTAAGTCTTCTAGATTTTATACTCTTAGAGGGTAGAGACTGTGCTATATCTATCTTTGCATCCAGCCCACTCCTGAAAGCCTAGGATAGTGCTTTAAACACGGTGGGCGTGACCAATACAGGTTTTGTCAACTTGGCTCTTTAAGTAATCTTGCTGACAGATGAATTAAACTAATTTGTCTTTAGTACAATCATCACTACTAGTCACGTTGAATTAGTTCAATTACCTCTACTAAGCTTCAATATTGAGGATTTTCACTGAAAAGAACAGACATCATAGTGAACATTTATTGAGTTCTAAAAGTATGCCAGCTACTGTGCTAAGAATTTTACATGCATGATTTTAATTCTCCCAAAACCTATGAGGTAGGTGCTATTATCACCCCCATTTTATTGGTGAAGAAATTGAAATCCAGAGAAGTCTCAAAGATGGGAAGTGGCATAATCAAAAATCGAGCTGGGATCTCTTTGATGTCAAAGGCTGCTGTCCAACCACAACGCTATCCTGCTTCTCATTCATTTGTTCATTCATTCAGCATTCAACAAACACCAATTGGCGGCCTGCCATTTGCCAAGCACTTTAGCTGTTGAGGACAGAACTGTGATTATAAACAGATCAAGTCCAGGCTCCGAAGGAATTTACACTGCGGCTGGGATATATCTGGGATAGATGTATCATCGACAAAGGAGACGAAATTAAATGGTAATTCATCACAAGACACAGAGATTAAAGAGAGAATCAATATTTCTGTCCACATCAGAACTTCCGGTATACTCCTAACTGATGAGTTTATCCAAGCTCTTTCTTTGTACTGGCATTGGCCCAAGTTTAGTCTTTAGTCTTTTGTCAAATTCTCAGATGGGTTCAGAGATTCAGAAGGAAGCTTCACGCATTTTGGCTACTGATGCAGATCACTATGGTAATTTGTAGATATGTGAATGAAGCCCTCGAAGGGAAAAAAAGACTCACGAAGCACTCAGGTATCACTCTTCCAGGGCAGGTTGAATCTGAGCATCATCAAACTGGGAGACCAGAGGCAAACAGATGAAAAGAGGTAGAAAAAGCCAGTTCAGTTAACGCAAAAATAAAGAAAAAAAAAAAACCTCTTGGCAACGTTCCATGTTTTCCCTTTCCTGAAACACAGAAATACTAAGAGCCTAAATTCGAACTCCCAGCTCCCAGTATCAAAAAAAAGATCAATATTTATAACAAATGCTACAATGTTGAACGGAAAACACACCAACTTGGGTCAAGCGATGGGCCTTGTTTAGAAGGAGGAAAGCTACCCGGGGGTAGGCAGGGGAGTGGAGGGAACCAAAGCGAAATTCCAAAGCCTTGAGTGAGACTGAGATGGAGAGAGAGAGTAAGAGTGCTAAGGTTCAAGCAGCACAAAGCCAAATAAATTGTCAGGTCCAATAGGCAAGTGCTCACTGGAATGGCAGACAGAGCCCAAAGGTCAGGGGCTGAATAAACAGGAGCCCCGAGGAGGAAGTGAAAGAATTCAGGACTTTGTATTGTATCTTTTTGGGTGCTAACTGCAAGGTTTGTATCTTGTGCTAACCTCAAGGGGTGGGCACGGATGGCCTAGTTAAAATCACAGGATAGGAACTGACAAATACTAGAGATACTTTTGCAATTCCAGAATTCCTTGTGTTAGTAGATTGCAAAGTGATTTTCAGATTGGTGAGTCCTTATTGCATTAGCATGATCTCATTGCTAAGATCATGGCTAGAAAACAAAGAATGATAGTTAGTTAACATTTACTGACTGCCAGACACAGCTTTTCAGCATTTTAATGCATTGTCTCATTTAATCTTCACATGTACATTTTGAAAACCAAGCTCTTTAATAGAGACCTGGTTAAAAAATGATTAAAAACATAGGTACATTTGGAGGAAACCATAAAATGTCATCAGAAACAAGTACTAGTCATTTATTCATTCTTTTGTTTCCTGGACTATTTCTTCAGCCAATAGTGATCTAGCCCCTAATATGTGTTGGGTACTATTAAGGGTCTGTGCAAGGGTGGTGTTACTGATTTCCCTCATTGTTTAACACACGGGCAGTAGAGGGAGCAAGAGGCTGTGAGTGGCAAAATACCGTTCCGTTTCAGTCCTGCCTCTGCCTGTTCCTGTGGTCCTTGGATAGGTAAGTTTCTTCTCTGTTTAATGTCTTCTAGTGTAAAACAAGGAGCTGGGACCACATGATGCTTGAGGTCTTTTAGAATTTAATAGTAAGGTCTTCAGTAGCTTTATAATACATTGTATTTTATAATGAACATTCACTTATATTCTATCATTATACCCTCCCATCACCATTGGGTAAGTAATAATACTATGAAGCTTTAGGGAAATTTGCCAGGGCTTGAAGCAAGTTCCTCTGCTCTTTTCACTAGAACCTTCTGTCTTCTGTGTATGAGTTCATGCTTAGTTTCCAGAAGAATTATATGAGAGCTGGGTGCAGATATCAGAGGAAAAGGAAGAGATATAGGTGCTACGGAAGACAAGGAGAAGTTGTGAGTAGGAAGATGTGCCAACACTCAGGGGCTTCGTGTGTTGTCTCTGAAACCATTTAGGGCTGCTGTGATCACTGAGGAAGTGTATCCAAAGGCACAAGAAGAGAAATCCTCTAACTGGAGTAAATTACATGGAGGTAGATTCAAGTTCAATGACTGGGGAGTGAAGTGCCTCCCTGGACATTCCACTTGTCCGTCACTGAATAGAACTACAATGAATGGGTCTTGTAATAAGGCAGAAGCCCTGGACTCAAGAGGAAGAATACCTTTCACATGATTATTATGCCCCAAAGATGAGATGGGCCCCTCTGGTAGGAGACTAGCTGTTTAAGCAGAGACCATATGAAACCCTACAGGGGTTAGCAACTTGGATCAGGCCTGGAAGACCAGTAAGGGGACTTCCAACTCTGAAATGCTATGGTTCTGGAGACTGGTGTCTTACAATTTAAGCTGTAGTCTATCATTCCTACTCCAGAGTTTAGATATTCCTGCAATCATCTGCTGGGACAATTCAAGGTCCTTTTCCAGCTACTCATATTCAGGACACGTTCCTCAATTCATTTCTTTCCAGGAAGTTCCCTGTATGGATCCTTGCCGGCATATCCACCCTCACCTCCTGGTCTTGGTGTTTCTGACCTCCCATTCTTGACAAATATCCAGGATTGGAACCTCTTTGGAAGCCAGAGTTGAAATCAAACATCATTGTGTTGGACCAACACATTGAAACTCTAGTCTTACCAGTCCATTGATTAACAGGGTGACCCTCACATTTGTCCAGTGTCCTTATTTTCCAAGGTGTTTTCCATCTGCCAGCTTTATCAGAAGCGTATAAGTCAATTGGTATCCTGAGGGTAATCACTTTCACAAGAGAAGGTACATGGAAGCGCTTTGTAGAAGTGAAACACTGTGAAAGGTGAGATGTTTTATTATTGTTATAACATGCCCCGGGTCACAGTAAGCAGAGCTATATCCAAAGCACGTTCCTTCAAATCCTTTTGGGCATGAGTGTAAGGTAGATGAAGAGTACTATGGATAATTTACAAAGAACCAGAGTCCAGATCTCCTTGATCGATTGGCAGGGAAGGATAGAATTTAGAGCTGGATTTTACAGGTGTGACAGCACCAGATCAGGCTCACTTCAAAGCAGGCTGGTTGTTCCAGTCCAATGAATAGCCACGGCACGAATATGAATCTGCATAAATTGGCCAATGGTCATCTTGAATGGGGCAACCACGGGTGGGATGAGGCAGCCACCAGCAGTGGACCTGAACCAAAGGCCTTTCTGCTTATTTTAGCTCAGAGACCACAGGTGTAAATCCACCTTCCCAGAGAAGCTTGTAGCATCTAACAAGCTAGAGTTACACTCCTAATTCAGAGGACAATAAAAAACAACCTCCAACGATGAAAAGACCTTAGCCAGAATTCTCAAGAAATTGGCTTAAAAAGTAATCCCCAATTGATTGCAACATTAAGAACATTCTCAAAATGTTACCTTTGTCCTGATGTCTAAACCCCCATGAAGGGGTTTATGAAAAGGTTCTTTATGCATTTGAAGCCACTAATACTATAAGTGGGGAAAGAACACACTCTTTTAATTAAAAGAGCAGATTGTTATGATTGTGGTAATCTGAATCGAGAACATCGTTTTACCTAGAAATATGAGAGAATAAATATTTCCCGGAGTTAGTACCCAAAGTTTGGGATTATTTAGGATTAGTAGCCAAAATTGTTATTTTACACTGTATAATCAGGAAGGCTGTTTAGAGGAGAATGTTAGAAGGAAAATCCGTTCTAGGTTTCCTGTTACTCCAGCCAGTCGGGGAGCATCTAAATGCCATTTGTCTCCGACCCTTGAACTGTCTTCTCCCCCACTCTTGGGGCAACACAGCCAATGACCCTCTTGGAGCAGCAAATAACTGGCATGTATCAAGGCTAACACTTCTGCTTTGCAGTCTAGTTGTTTGCTTGACTATCAGATGTTGCCTTTTTTAGGTACTTGAACTTGGCAGGATGATAAACTGTGCTTCTGTTTACTCTTTTGTTCTCAAGGCTAATTTAAAAGTGCTCTTGGTGGGTGAGTGGTGATGATAATGGAAACATCTTAAACCATTAGGTTGAGAACTGAAATACCAACATGGGCACAGGAGACTAATTCCCCAGCTGATGGAAATGAGCCAATGTACCTTCTTTAGCCTGAGTACCATGTGCAGTGTTCTTTTAGTTCCCATAAACCACAGGGTCTGGTTCCCCAGAGTTGGGAGAATATAGCATCTAGCCAGAGGATTTGCTTTACTTTGAGGTTCTTTAAGCCCCATGTTTGTTCCAACAGCCTCAATTCAGCCTCTTAGTACTGTTTTCTCCCCATGGGTTTTGGTCACATCATTTTCCAAAGTGGCCCAATTGCATCAATCATTCCTTTTTATTAAAACAAATGTGTGTGTGTGTGTGTGTGTGTGTGTGTGTGTGTGTGTGTGTGTGTTATAGCTATATCCCACTATACGGCATATTGGCTAACATGATTCATTGCATATAGGCCCCATGGTCCAACGAATGTGTTAAGAACCAGAACCAGACCAAAACGTATATAAAAGTGACTTGTGCCATTTTTTAGCCACGTGACCTGGAGGAAGATACATAACTCCCTTGAATCTCAATTTCTTCATCTGTAAAGTGAAAATACCTTTTGCTACCTTTTTGGATTGCTGTGAGCATTCGATGCACGGTATCGAGGAACTAGCAAGTAGTGAATACATGCTAGTGATATTAATGGTTAGCACTGTTAGTTTGTTATGTGCCAGGAATTACGGGCACCCTCGAAGCATCTCTAGGAACTAAGACCCATTATTATCTTCACTTTGCTGATGAGAACAAGAGAGACAGGTTAAGTAGTTGCCCAGCATCACAAAAATATGAAATGGCCATGCCAGGATTCCAGAGTCCTCCGTCTGGCCACTACTCCCCATGTAAGAAGAGTGGGCAGCAAGGGCTTTGACACCTTAAGAAAGTGGAACCTTATTTGTTCCCTCTCACTCTTCTTTTCCATGCTTCTTCATGCATACCTGAGTCAGAAGCAGGGAAACAGAAACTGATACAATAGGACAGTGTAGCAAGTAGACCTCTGGCAGACCAGCTACGGAGCTTGGCCTTAAACTCAGCTGTGAACTTGTTGTCTGAACACAAAGGCAGGTGCTATATTTCATGTGCACGTAGTCAAAAGATTTTAAACATTCTAAAGTTATTTTATTAGAAGGGAGGGGTGAACACTCTTCTATACAGATCCACTCTACTGAGATCATGGAAAAGCACAAATATAAGTATCATGACATTATTATACTATTATCATTAGCTCATCCTGCAAACATCTACTCTCCACAAACTTAAATAGAAATCATTTTTGCTATCAATACTAAATCTTAAATCCCTTAAATCTAAGATATTAAGACCAGGAACCGTTTTATTAACTCAAACCTATAACAAAAAGCTGTTCAACTTGGATTGCCGAGATCATGGCAATTTGCTCTTTTAATTAAAATACTAGGGTGACTACTGTGTTGTCCAACAGCTGATGAATGGACAAACAAAATGTGGTATATCTACGATGGAATCTTATTCAACAACCAAAAGGAATGAAGTACTGATATACGCTACAACATGGACACACCTCAAAAATATTATCTCAAGTGAAAGAAGCCAGTCACAAAAGACCACACATAAGGCTTCCCTGGTGGCACAGTGGTTAAGAATCCTCCTGCCAATGCAGGGGACACGGGTTCAAGCTCTGGTCTGGGAAGATCCCACATGCAGCGGAGCAACTAAGCCCGTACACCACAACTACTGAGCCTGTGCTCTAGAGCCCGTGAACCACAACTACTGAGCCCATGTGCCACAACTACTGAAGCCCGTGTGCCTAGAGCCTGTGCTCCGTAACAAGAGAAGCCACCGCACCACAAGGAAGAGCAGCCCCTGCTCGCCTCGTCTAGAGAAAGCCCGCGTGCAGCAACGAAGACCCAACGCAGCCATAAAAAAAAAAAAAAAAAGACCACATATAGTATGATTCCATTTATATGAATTTTCCAGAAAAAAGCAAATCTACAGCGACAGAAAGTAAATTAGTGGTTGCCAGGGCCTGGGGGTAGGGGAGAAAGGGGAAAGGGGATTGACCGCTAATGTGTACTAAGTTCCTTCTCTGGTTGTTGAAATATTTTAAAATTAGGTTATGATGAGGTTGCACAACTCTTTAAATATACTGAACACCACTGAGTTGTATACTTTAAAGAGGTGAACTTTATGGTATGTAAATAATATCATAATAAAAAAAATTAAAAGAAATGGTGTGTTACTTCCCCTACTTACTTGCAAAAATAATAGACATTCTTTCATGTTCAGCAATGCTCATTATTAGCAACACTCTTTTTGAATAAACAGTGATGAACATGAAAGCATTTATCTCCTTCCTCCCCCGACCCTCCCAAGAGCCTTGATAATTAATCTTGTCCTTACTTTTAACCTCTCTGTCAAGTATTTGACTGCTGGGAAGTCAGAGTTCTAGAGATAACTGGCTCTCTATTTAAGTACAATTTTCAGGCCAAACCTCCAAATCTGCCTACACCTCTGGCCCCTTCCCTGTGTTCTCTTTCTTTCTCTTCCAAAACCTTGCTGCTGAGGACCCAGTGTTCCAAATCAGAACTGACCTGGAACAGGGCCTCCGCACTGCAAAAGGAACAGAGCCAATTGTTAATGAACACAAAGCATTATAGACAGAAACTGGTGGGGAAAAAAAGGATGGTGCCTCATCCTTTTGGATGTTGGTGGTGGAAATGTAGGCAGCTTTTATTTCCATATGTGTGCCTTACAACAGGAGTTAGATGGGAACTGGGATGCCAATTAAGAGAACTGCAAAAAAATCATGATTGGCATTTAGGCATCAAGAGAAAAAAGTTCTCTCCTTAGTGTTCTTGATTTGCTCCATTTACTGTACAAACAACAAAAGCAATGGCAAAATCGTATCCTTTGGATAGAAATCCCAGTCCAGTTTCTAAATATTGAGAGTTCTGTTCTCCACTCAGCTTTCCTGCCAGGAGATGTGCCACATGGATTTGTGCAGCTCTGACAAAACCCTTCCTTTACGTTCCATTCCTCTGGTCCAAGGAGGTTAGGGAGGATTTACCCATAGGTCAAGGGATTAACCTTGGCAAACATGGAGTAGGGGCTCAACTGGTTTTAAGACAGGAGGAGACCCTGAAATCTGGAAAGATTCCAGTATCTTGGCCAAATCCACTCCCTCGGTCATTCTGAGACCATTACCTCAGATAATACTAAATCTTTTTTTTTTTTTTTTTTTTTTTTTTGGCGGTACACGGGCCTCTCACTGTTGTGGCCTCTCCCGTTGCGGAGCACAGGCTCCGGACGCGCAGGCTCAGCGGCCATGGCTCACGGGCCCAGCCGCTCCGCGGCATGTGGGATCCTCCCGGACCGGGGCACGAACCCGTGTCCCCTGCATCGGCAGGCGGACTCTCACCCACTGCGCCACCAGGGAAGCCCAATAATACTAAACTTGATCATTTTACCCACTGCTAATTTTTTCCCCCTTTGAAGCGTACTTCCCCTTTCTTTTCTTTCCTTCCTGCTCCCCTCCCCTTCCATCCTCTGTCAGTGACAGAGTAGCTTACCTCCTTTACCTACATCAGAAGGCAGGTAATATGCCAAGCAGTGGGGTGAGAGTGAGTACAGGATTCTGCAAACACACTTTCACTGTCCCCTCACCCCCAGAAGACCTGATCCTCATCCAGAGAGAGAGACGGGGAGAGAGAGAGAAGAGAGCTTGTGACACCAGGAAATCCACCCAGAATCCAAGAAGCCCGGTGACTTACCCTGGGCATGCCACAAGCCAGGTGAAGTTTGGGCCCCTTCTTCAGAATTCAGAGGGCGAAGGCACAGAACTTGCAAGATTTACCGAAAGTGCCTGGTAGGGTTTGTTTCTGGCTCTGAACATCCTCAGAGACCAGTCTGTGCAGCTCTGATGAGCATCAACCCGTTCGCTGATTACCCCTAGGCAAGCTGGTTCAGGCAGATTAATATTTGCCTTGTGATATATCAGGCCCTTACTGCCTCTCCCCGCCACTGCAAAAAAGCAATAATTGGATAACTTGCTTGTGACAGTGGTTGGATTTGCTTGGTTTGGTTTAATTTGGTTTACAGTTCACTTGCCACTGAATCAAAGATTCAAGGCAGATATTGTTTCCCAGCAAAGCAGAGAGGATGAGCAGGGCAGAGGGGAAGACTTGAGAGGGGTAAGGGCCAGGGCAGCAAGGGCAAGCTACAGTGGGTGAGCCATGAATCCTGCACCGCCCTTCCCACTACAAGCTTGAGTTTACCCCGCCATCACTGCGTTGCCAACATCCGATCACTCGGGTGCTGTGAAGAGTGTCACACGGGATGCGACACGTGTTTCCGAAGGGGCTGGCACTGGCACTGGCACTGGCCATGGCTGTTCTCTCAATCCTTCTTGCCAAAAATCACTTTCCAGACAGAAGTGGATTTTTAGCTCTAATATTGTGTAAAGTCAGGAGCCTAGTCACAACAGTAGATGCAAATGGAAACCTTCTCACAATGTCATTTGTTTGGATGGTATAATGGGTTGAATCGTGTCCCCTCAAAAGAGATCCTAAAGTCCCCCAGGACCTCAGAATGTGACCTTATTTGAAAATAGGTTCACGGGAGATGGAATTAGTTAAAGCGAGGTCATACTAGTAAGAAGTAGAGACACACAAGGAGAATGACCGTTGATGACAGAGGCAGAGACAGAAGTGATGCAGTTGTAAGCCATGGGACTCCAAGACTTGCTGGCCACCATGGAAGCTGGGAGGAGGCAAGGAAGAAGTATCTCCAGAGTCTCCGAGGGAGTATGGCCCCAGTAAAACCTTTGTTCCAGACTTCTAGCCTCCATAACTGTGAGAAGAGAAATTTCTGTTATTTTAAGCCATCTAGTTTGTGGCACTTTTTTTACAGAAGCCCTGAGAAACTAATATAGAGGGTTTGTATCTCAGTGAGCTGGTGTGCTTATATAAACACCTTTTCTGTGACCAATTCATACTTCTTTTCTGCACCAGTGCAAAGTTTGATTGCACTTTTCTTTTTCGGTACGCGGGCCTCTCACTGTTGTGGCCTCTCCTGTTGCGGAGCACAGGCTCCAGACGCGGAGGCTCAGCGGCCATGGCTCACAGGCCCAGCCGCTCCGCGGCATGTGGGATCCTCCCGGAACGGGGCACGAACCCGTGTCCCCTGCATCGGCAGGCGGACTCTCAACCACTGCGCCACCAGGGAAGCCCTGATTGCCCTTTTAATCAGTGAAAATAGTTGGACTGTACAGGATTTCGTCAGCCTGACTAATGTAGACACAGCACAGTCCGATTCTAGGGCAGCATCTATATTCCTTCCAGTGGGAAAGTTGCTAACGTAAGAAGCCAGCGATGGTGTTCTGAGTTCACCGCTATGAGGTCTGGTTAATTTTTATTTAAAGGAGAGCTCTAACCACTAGAAGGAGCTTTAAGAACCATTAAGGAGACTTGAATACTGGACGGACACAAAAACCCTACAGGAAATATGGTGCCCAAAGCATCCTTACACTTTTGGCAATTCCCCAGCAGGAGTGGAAGGAGATATGGAAGAGAGGTAGTCATGGAACCTCATCCTTCAAATCTCATTCTGTCTTTGATGTTGTCATTAGTTATGTGTCCCCAGCAAAGGCACTAAAACCTCTCAGGGCTTCCATTTTTTTCAGGGGAAACTGCTGTCAGCGTACCGTCCTATCCATATGACGTGGAAGAAAAAGGTGAAGTAATTCAACCTCCATATTCCAGATTTTCAGACAAAGCTTTGTGTGGTCTCTAAAGCATCAAGTCTCTTGGCTCTGTGTCTACAACACTCAAGACCACCCACATCTGCTTACTCCAGCCTCCTGAATCCTTTTTCTAGAACATAGATTCCATATGTTCTATGAGATCTGGATATATTATTGGATATATTACTTTATTATTTTTTTAAAAAGCAAATCTTAGGCATCATGTTATTTTCCATCTACCTATTTCAGTGTGATATCTAGCAATTATGACCATATTCTTACACACCCATAGTGTTATTTTCATTATCTAACTGGATTAGTAATAATTCCTCGATATCATCTGATACGGCCCTGATTATATTTTTGCAATTCAAAATAGGAAACAAAGAGGTCAATTAGTCTGTAACTTCTTGAGTTGGAAGGAACCTCAGATAATCAGCTTCTTTTAATATCTACTCAAGGCAGAGGCCTCTCTGTCCTGTTTTCAAATATCACAGAGCATTAGTGCATTAGGAAGGACTGTGGCGATCTCCCAGCTCAACTTCTCACTTGACTGATCAGGACGTTGGGGTTCTGAAAAGTCACATAACATGCATAGTCACGTGGCAAGTTAGAGGTCAAGGTAGGATTGGGATCCTTTCTTCTGATCCCGATTTCACAGCAGACTGTCTCTGTAGCAAGAAACGCCACGGACTTCTTCTAATAGTCAGATCTATACTTTAATCCTGAAGTTATGGTTTCGGGCTCACTAAACTGCCAATTATCTGTGCTTTAAGCTTGTTTCTTCTGTGAAAATAGTGACCAACGAGCCTGAATTTTCTTTCTGTTCATCTGTCATGCTTTTGGAGACCATCATTAAGTTGCATTTTAGGCTATTCCTACGAGACTGAGCAGCCCTGAGTCTGATCTTATCCTCACAGAGTTTGCTTTCTCTCCTGAACTAGTAAAGGACACGGTTACTAGAAGCACGAAAAAGGTCTCGCTCAAATGAGGCCATGCTCTCATTTTTGCCAAGTGGTCATGAGGATACGCCATGGAAATAGAATGCACTCAGAAACAGGCCCTAAAGTCTTCAGCTATGTTTAATTAAAAACAAACAAAAAAACTCTTCACGTGTCAGATGAAATAGAAACCAGGAAGCTGAGACAGAGGTGGAACCGGGTGAGCTCTTGAAGTGTTTGCTGAGATGGTGAGGTGTGCTTGAGGGCATCTGGTGGCTACTTTCTCCTTAGATTATCACACAAAGATCTGGTGCCCTGGAGACCGGATTGCCCTCTACTGACTCTGGAGAACAAGGTGGAGAATAGGTTAGAAAATCCCCAGGGTCCAAAACTGTGTCTGAATAAATTAAAACACCAAGTTACGGAGCTGAAGATTAAACTAACAACCCCAAGTCAGTGAAATCGACTGTTTTGACTACAGGACGCCAAAATGCTAGTCTGCTATTTTGACTGACGTAAGCCATTTGCCCAGCTGGTTGCCTTCTGGCAATACATTAGAGCACAACCTCAATTAACTGGGATTTAATTCAATTAATTGAAAAAAAAATGTGTTTTCTGTCATATTTCACTTTTTGGTAGAAAGTGGCAAGATAGCAACCCAGTATCAGGGCTTTATTAAAATATCCTCTATAAGGCAGTGGCTTCCAAAATCTGCTGCATATTGAAATCACCAGGAAACCTTCAAAAATACCGATTCTCTGGCTTCCCCCGCCCACACTCTGATTTAATGATGTAGGGCGCCACCTGAACTTCAGAATTCTAACGTATGACAAAGTTGGCGAACCATTGCTCTAAGGTATTTTGAGGGGTGGGTATGATGCATCTTTGTCACCCAAAGCATTCTATAACATTGGGTGGGGGAAGATTTGCTTTTCCCTCTTTGGATCTACTGAGCCAAAGAAGAACACTACATTTAAGGCCACATAAATACAAATACTGTATAAGTTAATGTGGTTTAGAGAATTTTGTGTTATTTTTCCTTAGAGAGTTCTGTTGGTTTTAAAATTAAAAATTAGGAAAGGGGCTTCCCTGGTGGCACAGTGGTTGAGTCCACCTGCCGATGCAGGGGACAGAGGTTCATGCCCCGGTCCGGGAAGATCCCACATGCCGCGGAGCGGCTGGGCCCATGAGCCATGGCCGCTGAGCCTGTGCGTTCAGAGCCTGTGCTCCATAATGGGAGAGGCCACAACGGTGAGAGGTCCGCGTACCGCAAAAAAAAAAAAAAAATTTAGGAAATAAATACTTCTTTACTATTCAGTCAGACAAACAAAATTCTGTCCTTGTGAAACCGGCTAAGAGAAAAAGCTAAGGGGCAGGGAGGGATCAGAGAGAGAAGGAATGAGAAGCACAAAGGACAAATCCAGTTTCTCCGCGGCCCCTTGGCTTCCTCGAGAAATGCAGCTTTTCCGGCTGTCTTGCTCTATAAGCCTCTTGACCGAGTTTTTATGTGGATGAGCTTCTGGTGAGAAAGGAAGAGAGTAAAGGCAGCAAGGGAGACACAAGTGCCTTGCTTTTGATGTTCATTCAGTTTTATTGGCTTGTTTCTGCTTCTGCACCTGAACTTATCCGGTCTTGATTATGTGGACCCCGTGAGCCCTGACCCTTCTTGCTTGACCCTGGATTACCTCCCCAGCTCGATTCCAAGAGCCCTTGTCACAGGCTTGCTTGTCCTTGCTGCACCCTGCGTTCTGCTTAAGATCGACTCCATGCTCTTCCTACTTTTCCAGACAACCTGGTGGCTTCTCCAGACAGAACCCAAGCCCTGGATTTTCTTCTCATCATCTTAGTTAGACATGGCCACTGTGGTGCCCCAACCAGTGCCTATTCTGAGGGTGCCTGCCACGGACAGTCGTGTGTGTACTGGCTGACACGGCTTCCCCCTGGCCTTACCCGTCTCACGGTGGATCTGACCAACTATTGCTTTGGGTTGTCAGAGGACCACAGGGGAGTCTGGACTGAAAAATTCTGTCCAAAGAAGGGAGAGAAGTGACAATCAGATGTTTTATGCTGGGGATTTGAACTGGCCAACGGAACAGGAAAGAGAGAGCAGCAGTAAGGGTTGAGAAGTTGAGAAGTTATGATGTAGAGAGACGGCAGAGTGGCCATGATTCCAGGAGGAGCTGAAACCACCAGCAAACTGTAGTGGGGAAGGAGAGGAACTCTGAGGTACAGAAATAATACATGGAATTAACAAAGAAAAAGCCTTTTGAGAATCTGATGAAAGCTGTGCACAGCCCCTTTCCCAAACCTTGCCTTACACACAAATAAATAAAGGGACCATATTTTGTAAGCCTTTGTGGGAGTTTACCGACTCTCTGAGGCCCATGACGGGCCCGTGGAGGGTTCACAGAAGCCAGTTTGAGAGCGTTAGAGTAGAGGGTAAAGAAGTTAGTAGTTGGTTACGGGAAGAGAGGCAAGTGTATGAGGAGGAAGATGTCTAGAGCAGGGTTTCTTAACTTCGGCACTATTGACATTTGGGGCTGGGTAGCTTTTCATTGTGGGGCTGTCCTGTGCGCTATGGGACGTTGAAGACCATCCCTGAAGCCTGCTCACTAGATACCAGCACTAACTCCGCCGTCATGACGGTAAAAAATGTCTCCAGATATTGCCAAATACCATGGGGAAGCAAAACTCTCCCTGGTTGAGAATTATGGCCCTAGAAGCTGACCGATTCGTGGGAAACGTAGCATCAGGGTAAAGACCTATCACTGTCAGTTTCTGAGGTCCTTGCAACTGAACTGGGATCCGGTTTCCAATCCTTAAGAGACCCAGCTATTATTCGACTCCTCTCTCTGCTATGGGACAGGAGTCTCAGAGCCTACCCCATACCTCTCCTGCTCTCACTTGAGCTGCCTAGTCCAACTGAATCGATTCTTTTCAGTGGTTTTCAAACTTCAGCGCACATCAGAATCCCTTGGAAGGCTTAGTAAAACAAAGATTGCTAAAATCTACCCCCAGGGTTTCTGACCCATAGGTTTGGGGTGAGGCTTGACATTTTACAATTCTAATAAATTCACAGATTATGCTGAACCCAAAGTCCACACCTTACAGGAAAAAACACGTGTCTACTTAAAACTTTCTGGAGCTCTTACAGCAGAGGCAGAAGGGCAGAAGACAGAATGAAAAAAAAGTGACATCACATCCGTGACTGTTGTCAGTACCCTGCAGGGTAGCACCAGCACCCATTCACCGAGGATGTGAACTTCATGTGAGACATACTTAATACTGTACTCTATTTTATAATCCTCTCAGTGACTTGGAGATAACAATAGCCAATAGTTTACTCACAAAGAAAAGGAGGCTTGGAGGTTAGTGATTGGTCTAAAGACCTCACAGGTTTTAAGGGACTGGGCTATAATTTGAACCTAGATCTGTTTTTATTAGTCTGAACTTTCTCTACTCTTCAAGACTTTTCTTTAAAGCAGCATAACTTTCTCTTTCCTTTATGTAAAGTCTATATGGGATCTCAAAATATAAAACCGATAGGAATAGTTGAAAGGGGAGAAGGAAGAGTAGGCGACCAGTCCCATCCATTTGGCCTCCTGTTTGTACCTTTTGGCCCGCCTGGAGGCACCAGCGCAGAGGTCTAGGGCTCCTAGAAATCCAGCAGGAAAACCACTGCCTCACCTAATTCGGTCTTTCCATTAGTTCATATATTTCAAAACAATCTCCTTCAGCAAGGATCCAGTTATCTGATTCATCCACACACTTGAATGCATACCATGAAAGGCTATTGTCTGACTCCAAAGAAGTGTACTATCAGTAACGAGGCAAGACAAGAAACGAGATGTGGGAACAATTACTATAACGCGTCAGCTTCTTTAATGGAGGGCCACATTCTTTTTTGGTGGGAACCTACAAATAAGAACCATTTTAAAGTATTAAAGTGTTAAAATATCAAAACGTTGAATCCCATTTTACAGACCAAAACAGCCATTTATACTTACACACACATATTTAAAGAGAGTAAAGTTAGAAAAAAAATGTTTAAAAGTTTAATGTGGTCTGGTCTAGAGCTAACCCTCTGGCTTGAGGCTTGGAACTATTTGAAAGAGTTCTGACAAAAATTGCAAGGGCTGTGTAGCTAAAAGATTAGAGAACTGCCTTTTAAAGGATATCACAGTAGTCCCAGTTTTGCCAGATGAAAAGAGTTCTGGAGATTGGTTGCACAACAATGTGAATGAACTTAACACTACTAAGTTGTACTCTTAAAAATGGTAAAATTTATGTGTATTTTACCAGCATTTTAAAAAGAGAAGATATCATGGTAACTACAACATTCTTGTTGAGTAGCTAAGGCGGCCAGGAAGTTAGTTATTTAGCAATTTGTTTGCTGTTTTGGTGGGGGACAAGTGGAAGGAGGATTGGAAATTTCTAGAAAACAGGGCATGCTTTAACATAGATGTATACTTTGGTTTTGCGAGTCATTTGCAAGGCATAAGTTAGTGAGATTCAAAAACTATAGTTGAGAAAAACACCCCAGGTAGAGAATCAAAAGGAAGAGTGTTTATATACTTACTCTTATTTCCTATTTTCAAAGACTTAAACCTCATTCTGGTTAGGATATAAGACAGCACGAGGCAGGAACAACTGTATGGTTCAGGGCAGATTCCTGGATCATTCAGAAATTCTTAGAAGTACACTGTACTGTTGGAGATTATTTCAATGCATGTGAGAATCCATCAATTATTTTATTTGCTACTGTTATTTTATTTACTGCCAAGAAAAGAAAACCTCCAGCTAAATCATGATATGCCAAAAATTTAAAGATGTATCTCAATTTCAAAGCTAATAAAATGTATATTAAAAAAGTTCATCTTAGAATTGAAAGTGTATGGTATAAAGAAGATAACCCAACATACTGTCTTAATTAAGTTAGCCTGGCAGAAACAGTAAAAATAGATTTCCCTAGAGGACCAAGAAAAGATGTAAGTACATACCTCAAATACTGAGAGGAGCCAAAACAAGAGATTAAAGGAATGAAAAAAGGCACCCACTATATTCTAACCTTTATTACTCCATGGAATCATTTTCATTTGAGAGATGTTTTAATGGAAATGATGATTCAAAGATAGGTCTTTCCAAAGCCAATTTGGAAATTGGGTATTGCATATACATGTTTTTCTTAGTAGCCCATTAATTCTTCAAATAGTCTCAGACATATTTGTATTGCATTTCAAGAAACACACAGAATGGAGAATAAACTGGAGAAGTAGAGCAAATGAAAAAAGTGTAGTAGAAACTGAAATATCATTTGAAAAGAGTAAAGCAGAGAAAATAAAGGCACTTGAAAAAATTTCATTGATTAAAATTAAACTATGAACATTAAAAATCCATCTTTTTTTAAGAATAAGGATTGATTCATGAATTTCTGAGTTAATCTCAAGTTTATAAGAAAATTAAATGAAGTAAAATGCTCCACCCCAACCTCTGAGCATTATGGTTACTCAAGATGTAAATGAAAAGAAATAATACACTATTAGTATATAGTGTATTATACAGTATTATACAGTATAATACAGGCTTGAAGAATCAGACGCAGCTCTTTAAGGAACTGATTTTTTAAAATTCTTTACACTAACAGGATGGGGGGGGCTCCTTATTAATTCTATTCAATCTAATAAATGGAGGAAAAGGTCTTCTGAACCTCTATTATGCCTGAAACTTTTTGCTTCAGGCAATACCTCTTTTTCTTAAGTCTATAATAATCCTTTTGAATAGTTGTAAGAGATCTGGACAACTTCAAAGCCCAAATCCATCTGCCAGTTTTATAATCAATTGTACTGTGGCATTTAGGATATACAGTCACCATTCATAGGAGTTATTCATTTATGAAGAAACAGAATAGGTAATAACTTGAATACTTTACTTGGTTGTCTCATCCTTAGATTATAATATGAATAATTCAATTCCTTTCAACAAAAGTGAACCCTTACTCTATGTAAATGTCACTTTCTGGGGGAATGGAAAGAGTATACATAAAATATAGTAAGTCCCCTACATACGAACGAGCTCTGTTCTGAGAGCACATTCATAAGTCCAATTTGTTCGTAAGTCCAACAAAGTTAGCCTAAGTACCCAACTAACACAATCAGCTATATAGTACTGTACTGTAATAGGTTTATAATACTTTTCACACAAATGATACATAAAAAAACACAAAAAATAAAGAAAACATTTTTAATCTTACAGTCCAGTACCTTGAAAAGTACAGTAGTACAGTACAACAGCTGGCATCCAGGGGCTGGCATCGAGTGAACAGGCAAGAAGAGTTACTGACGAGGAGGGAGAAGGGGTGGGAGATGGTAGAGCTGAAGGACTGTCAGCAATAGGGGACTGCGGGTGGGAGGCAAGCTGCAATTTCACTCATGCCTGACATTGATGGAATGCATCTTTGAAGGTTCGCAACTTGAAGGTTCGTATGTAGGGGACTTACTGTAGAGTCTTGTCCTTGATGGACTTAGGCTTTATTATGTGGGGGGAAGAGGCATGATGACTATAACACCAAATAGAAAAACGTGAGGCCAGCTACTCAGCAGGCATGTAGTGCTACAAGGTTCTGGCCAGCACCTGTTCTGATTGGTCAGTGGCTATGCCAGTCCTGTTTTAAAAGAGTTTGAATATTACATCTGAATAATCTTCAGAAAATGATGCAAGCTACCTATCCAATATCCCTTCTCCCTTTCCTCCTTATCAACACAGCCCTCATTCTGTTTAGTGTATCAGTGTGCCTAACCAAAGGAAAGAGCATTTCCCAGACTTCCCTGCACCCAGGGGTAGCCATGTGACACAGTTCTGACCAATGAGTTTTAAGCAAATGCCACTAGGGCAAAAAGCTCTTTCAAAGAAAGTCGATTCAGCCAGCCCTTGACTTGCCCTTCTTGATATCCTTTCTTGCGTGGAACCCAAACTTGTGAAGTTTTTAGAAGGAGCAGCTGTCTTGGAACCATGGATGGCTAAGAAGAGAGTTTGAAGGAACTTGGGCCCCCGGTGCCCTTGTTTGGCTACCTCATCAACCATGGGCTGCCTACCTCTGGACTCCTTAATAAATGAGAAAAATAAAATCCCTAATTTGCTTCAGTTCTTGGTCAGTCAGGTTTGGTGTGACACACAGTATAATACAGTTCTAAAAGACACACCATCCTAAGGTTCAGAACTGGGAAATTCCACAGCGATTAGTAAAGCATTATGAAAAGGACAGGACTTAAAAAAGTAGAATTTTAGAGGTGGAAGGAACCACAAAAATCATTGTGTTCAGCATCGTTGTGAAGGTGAAAGGGCTGAGGCCAAGTAAAGTTGAGTTCTTTGCCCAAAATCCCACAGCTGGTTACCAGCAAAGTGAGGCGGATTGATTCTCTTGCTACCTTGAAACACAAGAGCATCCATGAAACATTGCAGAAGGTGTGCTAATTTGAATGGATGAGTAACAATTTTGGAAGTGTGTAGAAATATATACTGAGAAAAGGTTAATAATTCAACAAAATGTGGGTGATAAAACCAGATGTCTTCCTCGACTCCTTAATTTCCAATCTTCTCCCTTCCTACACTCCAATTCTGATAAATTTTACCTTCTAAATTCTATCTTTTAGGGAGCCTTCCTTGACTATGCCCTCCACCCTCAACTCCTAGTTGGGTGCCATGGCTTTGGACTGCTCTATCATCCGCGCTCTGTATATCATAACACTCACTACATTGTATATTCATCTTCTCTTTAATGGTCCCTATCTCCACCATTCCATGAGGATGGAAATCAGGGCCATCTGTGTGATAAGGTACTGTTTAGCGCTTTGTGGTTACTCAATAACTATTCATAGCCCATACTCGGACAAAAAAAAAAGGCAATTCTCTAATGTTTACTGTTTTCATTGGGTGTGTAAGTGTTTCAGTTCAAATGACTTTTGGAAGCTTATACTGACTTATGGGAAATCTCTTCAGAAGTGAATAGACTGCCAACAAAAAGATACAGAGATATAGACGTCTTTCATAGAGATTAGCACATGTAGTTTCAGGGATACTGCTGCTAGCCTAGGTTGAACTGAACATCACAAAATTTGGGCTTTCTTTTTTTTTTCTTTTTTTTTGCGGTACGCGGGGCTCTCACTGTTGTGGCCTCTCCCATTGCAGAGCACAGGCTCCGGACGTGCAGGCTCAGCGGCCATGGCTCACGGGCCTAGCCGCTCCGTGGCATGTGGGATCTTCCTGGACCGGGGCACGAATCTGTGTCCCCTGCATCGGCAGGCGGACTCTCAACCACTGAGCCACCAGGGAAGCCCTGGGCTTTCTGAAATAGATTTTTCAGCTGAGTTTACACATGGTTGTACCAAGCATATCTAGGATTTTAGTGGAAGTCACCCAGAAATCCAGGGAGGGAATGCTTAAGTTACACTGGATCCTTAGGAAATGGGGAGAAAAGGAAGGGCGACAATGGCTCCACTGGTACCTCTTACAGCCAAAACAAGAGAGAAGGTTGCAGAATTATCTGGTACATTTAGTAATAAGCACATTTGGGTAATTAAAGAAACAGTCTGGATTTCCAACATGGGCATTCTTAAAAGAACCAATTATTTACCCAATGCTTCTCAATGAAGCTTGAGATGAAATCACTTGGAAACCTTCTTTACATTCTGAATGCTAAGCAAGGAATAGCTGTAAAATTTGTCTCTAAAGCAAGTTATAAATTCTTTGAAGCAAGATGTTTGCTTACTTGTGCAAATTAGGAATAGATAGGTAGTTTAAAAAAAATAAATTCATTTATTTATTTATTTTTGGCTGCGTTGGGTCTTCATTGCTGTGTGCGGGCTTTTCTCTAGTTGCGGCAAGCAGGGGCTACTCTTCCTTGCGGTGCGCGGGCTTCTTGTTGCGGTGGATTCTCTTGTTGTGGAGCACAGGCTCTAGGTGAGTGGGCTTCAGCAGTTGCAGCATGTGGGCCCTAGAATGCGTGGGCTTTAGTAGTTGTGGCGCAGGGGCTTAGTTGCTCCGCGGCATGTGGGATCTTCCCGGACCAGGGATAGAAACGGTGTTCCCTGCATTGGCAGGTGGATTCTTAACTACTGCACCACCAGGGAAGTCCCAGATAGGTAGTTTTAAGCCATGGGGTTTGTTATGGTGCTGGAGTTGCAGAATGTTAACTCACAAAGGTAGTTTTAGGACAGTGTTTATGACTCAGGCTGTCTGGCTTTGACTCTTGACACCACCACTTCCTTGCTGTGTGACATCAAGTGAGTCACTTCTCTGTGTCTCAGTTGCCTCATCTATAACCTGGAGTGATAATCGAACCCACCACGTCGGGCTGTTGTGAGCATTAAGTGTAATGCAATTCACACACAGTGCTTAAAACAGTGCCTGGGACATAATTTCACTCAATGAATGTCAACTGTCATCACTAGGTGCAGTTTAACAGGGTTTTCTGTAAACTGTTGAGTTGATCTCACAGAGTTAAAGACAATAGAATAAAAAATGATCACAAATGTAACGATTATTCAAACTGGTGATTTAGATCTTTTTCTTTTAAAAAGCCCCATAAATATTTTCAGCTTTGTGGGCCATGGGGTCTTTCTTGCAACTATAAAGCTCCGCTGTTGTGTGAGAATGGCCGTAGACCATACGTAAAAGAATAGGCTTGGCTGTGTTCCCAAAACACCTTATCTACAAAAACAGGACTAAAATGTTTTTATAGAAACAGATGGCAGGTGGAATTTGCCAACCCTTGATTTAGATAACTGTATACTGCTTTCGTCCAGAGCCATCTTTTGTAAACAATAGGTGAATATTCCGTTTTCTGCCTCAAATTCTTTTCCTCCCCATTTGCATGATTGGCTCCACCTGATCACCTTATGTAACGTACCCTTTACACACACTCACATTCACACACACGCACGTGTGCACACACACCATTTGTTTTCTTCATATCACAATTTCTAACATCTGGCATTTTTTTGTCTATTTATTTATTTGTTTTCATTGTTTTCTTATCCAGTGTGAACTTGAGGATATAGGACACTTAATTCTCGGTGCTTAGAACAACAACTGGCTTATCCACAGTAGCAGATCAATAAATATTTGTTAAATAAATAAATACTGACCACAAAGAACTAAAACATTCTGACAGTTTAAATATACATAAATCAAGTGCTACTCTCAGTAAAACACCCTTATGTATTCACTTCTCTCTTAGTAAACTGATATATGCATCTGCTTTCAATACCCCGGGTCTATAAATGGGGCTTTCGGCCCCAGATCCATGGGCCCAATCATGCTGTTTCCAGCTTATCAGTTTACCCACGGCTACTGATTGAAATATGTATTCTGGAGAGCTTTTGAGTCCTCTCATTCATTATGAATCCACTTTTATTTAAGGCATCTATTTCATGTTCTCTTTTGTCTTTAGATGATGCCACGGTTTTTGGAAAAGTTTGAAAAAAAAAAATTCCCTGAATGAGGTGCTTCTATCTTTCACATTGTTCTGTGTTTAAGGTTGAGCATAGTGTCAGGCACACAGTGGGTACTTAATATATATTCATAAATCAACAAATGAGTCTTCGTTGAGTTATTCTAGAACATTCCACAGTAAGAGTATGAGCAAAGGGGTTGCACGGTCTAAAAACACTGGTCAAAACAGAGAAGAATGTACTATATGTGCTGTGTGGGCACCAGAAAGTGAGAACAGGAGGAATGTAAAATCCAATTTTGAGGTAACCTTGCCTTTGACTTTTTTGCAGCATTTACAAAAGACAGAGAAATTTCCAGGACTAAAAAAAAGAGCAATGGGAACATTGTGTTTCTCAAATTACCATATGCATATTATTTACCAGCATGATGAGGCAAGTAATGAATAAATTAGGAGAATAGCACTCAATCCCTTTGTATTCGTGATACAATATCAGCCCTGTCAAATCACCCAAGAATGAATAGGATGGTTGTGGAAAGCTAGTTCTCACATTAGTCTGATCCGGCAGATACAGAAAATTGATTTCATAAACACTATGCTGGTATCAGAGCACAGACTCTCTCTGACTGCACAGAAATACCTATCTTTTGTTTTTCCCTGACATCTATTGCTAGAGCATTCAGCTGCTCTGAGGATGACTTAATGAAAAAAGCAAATAAAGATGAGAAGAGAAATGTTACTCTTCAGGGTCTGCTCCTCTGACAGTTTCATGGCAAGAAAAAGTGGACAACACCTAATTTATGTCACCTGCACACTTCCTCCCTGGTTAAGGGAAGAAGTCCCCCACTTTACAAAGCTCGTAGAATCTCAGTGTTGGATGAATGTTTGGAGGTTGCCTGCTCCTATCAAATGTACCCTGTAAGCAACTTTTTGTGGCACACCACATATTAGAGGGTTTTCTGAACTCTGCCTGAGCATTTCCATCGCTTTGTCTATGCATCTACTCTACTTTGTACACACTATTATATTGCATTATTGCAACTCAGAAAAAAAGTTTGCCTCGACCATTTGACCATCTTGAAGACAGGGGTCTTACTCCACTTTTGTGCCTCCAAAACTTTGCTGAGTGCCTGCTCATGGCAGGAGCACAACAAATGTTTGCTGACTGAATAAAACAATAAATAAAAGGTTAATATGTCAAACAAAATTCATTTCTCTGCTTAGAAACTTCTATTTTATAAAACAGTATAAAAATATAAGAAATAGCTTACATTTCTATTTCTCAACAACTAAGGCAACTGCAGTTGAGAGAGAAAAACAAAGCCCCCATCACAACATACTTGTTATTAAAATTAAAGAAAAATTTATTGTGTAAGAACACTTAGCATGAGATCTACCCTCTTAAAATTTTTAAAAGTGTACAACACATTACTGTGGACTATAGGTACAATGTTGTACAGCAGGTCTCTAGAATTTATTAATCTTGCTTAACTGAAACTTTATTCCCATTGATTAGTAGTAACTCCCCAATCTTCCTCCCCCCAGGTACTGGCAGCCATCATTCCATTTTTTTATTCTATGAATTGGTCTATTTTAATACCTTGTATAGGGGGAGCCGTGCAGTATTTGTCTTTCTGGGACTGGCTTATTTCACGTAGCATAATTTCTTCACGTTCTATTAATGTTGTAGCATATTGCAGGATTTCCTTCTTTTTAAAGGCTGAATAGTATTCCATCATGTGTATATACCACTTTTTTTTAACATCTTTATTGGAATATAATTGCTTTACATTGTTGTGTTAGTTTCTGCTGTATAACAAAGTGAATCAGCTATACGTATACATATATCTGCATATCCCCTCCCTCTTGCATCTCCCTCCCACCCTCCCTATCCCACCCCTCTAGGTGGACACAAAGCACCTAGCTGATCTCCCTGTGCTATATGGCTGCTTCCCACTAGCTAGCTATTTTACATTTGGTAGTGTATATATGTCAATGCCACTCTCTCACTTCTTCCCAGCTTACCCTTCCCCCTCCCCATGTCTTTAAGTCTATTCTCTATGTCTGCATCTTTATTCCTATCTTGCTCCTAGGGTCTTCAGACCACTTTTTTTTTCTTTTGATTCCATATAGTTAGCAAATGGTATTTGTTCTTCTCTTTCTGACTTACTTCACTATGTATGACAGACTCTAGGTCCATCCACCTCACTACAAATAACCCAGTTTCATTTCTTTTTATGGCTGAGTAATATTCCATTGTATATATGTGCCACATCTTCTTTATCCATTCATCTGTCATTGGACACTTAGGTTGCTTCCACGTCCTGGCTATTGTAAATAGTGCTGCAATGAACGTTGCGGTACATGACTCTTTTTGAATTATGGTTTTCTCAGTGTATATGCCCAGTAGTGGGATTGCTGGGTCACATGGTAGTTCTATTTTTACTTTTTTTAAGGAACATCCATACTGTTCTCCATAGTGGCTGTATCAATTTACATTCCCACCAACAGTGCAAGACGGTTCCCTTTTCTCCACACCCTCTCCAGCATTTATTGTTTGTAGAACTTTTGATGATAGCCATTCTCACTGGTGTGAGGTGATACCTCATTGCAGTTTTGTGTTTTTTTTTAAATTGAATTTTTAAATAAAAATGCAGATGAATCAATCTTGACCCATTATGTTAACAATTTTAGTTAGCTCCCTGTGCCATTGAAAATCTCTTCCTTAAATGACTTAATGCATTGCTTTTTTCTTCTTTTTTTAGTTTCAATTTTTTTGTTTTTTAACATCTTTATTGGAGTATAATTGCTTTAAAATGGTGCATTAGTTTCTGTTGTATAACAAAGTGAATCAGCTAGATGTATACATATATCCCCATATCTCCTCCCACTTGTATCTCCTTCTCACCCTCCTTATCCGACCCTTCTAGTTGGACACAAAGCACTGAGCTGATCTCCCTGTGCTATGCGGTTGCTTTCCACTAGCTATCTATTTTACATTTGAGAGTGTATATATGTCCATACCTCTCTCTCACTTGATCCCAGCTTACCCTTCTCCCTCCCTGTGCCCCTGAGAAAACCATAATTCTAAAAGAGTCATGTACCACAACATTCATTGCAGCTCTATCTACAATAGCCAGGACATGGAAGCAACCTATGTGTCCATCAACAGATGAATGGATAAAGAAGATGTGGCACATATATACAATGGAATATTACTCAGCCATAAAAAGAAACGAAATTCAGTTATTTGTAGTGAGGTGGATGGACCTAGAGACTCATACAGAGGGAAGTAATTCAGAAAGAGAAAAGCAAATACCATATGCTAACACATATATATGGAATCTAAAAAAAAGAAAAAAAAGGTTCTGAAGAACCTAGGGGCAGGAAGGAATAAAGACACAGACAAAATTGTACTTTTGATTTGCATTTCTCTAATAATTAATGATGTTGAGCATCCTTTCATTTGTTTGTTGGCAATCTGTATATTTTCTATGGAGAAATGTCTATTTAGGTCTTCTGCCCATTTTTGGATTGGGTTGTTTGTTTTTGATATTGACCTGCAGGAGCTGTTTGTATATTTTGGAGGTTAATCCTCGGTCAGTTGCTTCATTTGCAAATATTTCCTCCCATTCTGAGTGCTGTCTTTTTGTCTTGCTTATGGTTTCTTTTGCTGTGCAAAAGCTTTTAAGTTTCATCAGGTGTCATTTGTTTATTTTTGTTTTTATTTCCATTTCTTTAGGAGGTGGGTCAAAAAGGATCTTGCTGGGATTTATGTCACAGAGTATCCTGCCTATGTTTTCCTCTTAGAGTTTGATAGTGTCTGGTCTTACATTTAAGTCTTTAATCCATTTTGAGTTGATTTTTTTGTATGCTGTAAGACAAGGGTTCAATTTCATTCTTTGAATGTCGATATCCAGTTGTCCCAGAACCATCTGTTGAAAAGACAATCCTTTCCCCATTGTGTATTCTTGGGACCCTTGTCAAAGACCGATTGACCACATAAATGTGGGTTTATTTCTGGGCTCTCTATTCAGTTTCATTAGTATATATGTGTGTCTTTATGTTTTGATTACTACAGCTTTGTAATATATTTTGAAATCAACAAATAAGTTGCCTCCAGCTTTTTTCTTCTTTCTCAAGATTTATCTGGCTATTCATGGTCTTTTGTGGTTCCATATGAATTGTAGAACTTTTTTTTCTTATTTCTCTGAAAAATGCCATTGGGATTTTGATAGGGATTGCATTGAATCTGTAGATTGATTTGGGTAGTGTGGACACTTTAACAATATTAAATCTTCCAACCCATAAACATGGGATATCTTTCCATTTGTTTGTGTGTTCTTTAATTTCTTTCATCAGTGTTTTGTAGTTTTCAGTATACAAGTCTTTCACCTTCTTGCTTAAGTTTATTCCTCAGTAGTTTATTCTTTTTGATACTATTGTGAATGGGATTGTTTTCCCAATTTCCTTTATAGATAGCTTGTTTTTTGTGTATAGAAATACAACTGATTTTTTGTGTGTTTATTTTGTGTTCTGCAACTGTACTGAATTCATTTATTAGTTTTGACAGTATTTTTATGGAATCTTTAGGGTTTTCTATATGCAAGATCATGTTGTCTGCAAACAGGGACAATTTCACTTCTTCCTTTCCAACTTGGATGCATTTTATTACTTTTTCTTGCCTAATTGCTCTGCCTAGAACCTCCACTACTATGTTGGATAGAAATTGTGAGGAATAGGCATCCTTGCCTTTTCTCCTGATCTTAGAGGAAAAGCTTTCAGTTTTTCACCTTTGACTATAATGTTAGCTATGGGCTTTTCATATATGGATTTTGTTATGCTGAGGTACTTTCCTTCTATTCCTTGTTTGTTGAGGGTATTTATCATGAAGGGATGCTGAATTTTGTCTAATGGTTTTATTACATTTATTGAGACAATCATGCGGTTTTTGTTCTTTATTCTGTTAATGTGATGTATCACATTAAATGATTTGCATATACTGAACCATCACTGCATCCCAGTAATCAATACCACTTGGTCATGGTGTATGATCCTTGTAATGTGCTGTTGGATTCACTTTGCTGTTATTTTGCTGAGGATTTTTATATCCATATTAATCAGCGATATTGATCTGTAGTGTTTTCTTGTGGTGTCTTTGTGTGGCTTTGGTGTCAGGGTAATGCCGGCCTCATAACAGGAGTTTGGAAATGTTTCCTTCTCTTCATCTTTTTAGAATGGTGTGAGAAGAATTGGCATTGATTCTTCTTTAAAGGTTTGGTAGAATTCACCAGTGAAGTCATTTGGTCCTGGGCTTTTCTTTGTTGGGTGGTTTTTGATTACTGATTCAATCTTTATGCTAGTTATATCTGTATTCAGACTTTCTATTTCTTCATGATATAGTCTTGGTAGGTTGTAATGGTTGTAGGAATTTATCAGTTTCTTTTAGATTATCCAGTAGTTTGGTATATAACTGCTCATAGTAGTCTCTTATACTCCTTTGCATGTCTGTGGTATCAATTGTAATGCTTCCTCTCTCTTTTCTAATTTTATTTATTTGAGACTTCTTTTTTTTTCTTAACCAATCTAGGTATGGGTTAGTCAATTTTGTTCATTTTTTTCCAGAGATCAACTCTTAGTTTCATTGATTTTTTTCTATTGTTTTTGTATTTCATTTATTTCTGCCCTAATCTTTGTTATTTCCTTCGTTTTGCTAAGTTTGAGTTTAACTTGTTCTCTTTTTTATAGGTCCTTAAGGTACAAAGTTAGGTTGTTCATTTTAGATTTCTTCTTTTTTAATGTAGGAGTTTATTGCAAAAAACTTCTCTATTATAGCACACTTGTTATTTACATGGACTTTTATTTTCCAAAAGTCAGATCATGCAATGGTAACTTTGCAATGTTAGGTTAGCTTTTAACTGCTTTTAGCCTTTCCTGGCCCACAGTGGCATAATAAGTCTGAGCTTTCTTTTTTCTCTATCTTATTCGTTTAAGGTTTACTCATTTTTGATTCATCAATGAAAGAGAAAAAGCATTAATGAGGACTGGCTTCATGGTCTTCACACTGTTTTTGAGTATAGTTACTTTATTCACAATAAACATCTCGTTGTAATGTGCACATTGTTTCAATACATTGGAGATTAAGTCCCTGCCATAAAGGTCTTTACATTCCTAAAGCCATTTCAATTTTGAAAGCAAATTTTGTTATATTCAATGCCTAGTGTGGTTAACTCATCATTAAGGGCCCTAGAGAGCCCAGATACTGTAAGTGTTGTAGCTGAGGCTCTTGGTGAGTTCTAAATCACTTTGGAATCTGGTTGACTCTTTTGCTGGTGGAGGAAAATGTTCATAGTGAAATAAAACCACTAAAATGGAGAAGGAAACAGTAGTTGCCCTGGGCTGGTTACTTCATCACTCACTTTTCCCAAATTTAATTAGTCCTAAGTACTACACATGTTGACTAAACATCTCACAGTAATAATTATCAGAAGGAGGAGCCTCGAGGGGGAAAAGTCATGCACAAACCAGAATCTCAGTGAGAGTTAGAAAGGCTGGATTCCATACTGAAATGTTTTTCAAAATATAGACAAAGCAGATGGTATTTGAAAGCTGTTGAGTGGAGGAAGATCTTCCCCCCAATTAATTAGGTGATACTAATTGCTTTAAACATGCCTGTTCATAATAGTCCGCATAAAATTTCCTTAAGCTATTGGTGGTGTGAACAAGTTGACAGAGAACCTCCACAAATCCTTCATCATGATCTTCAAATCTAGGATGATGGAATTCTTACAAAGCTAGACTTGCCAAGTCACTGCCAGAGTCTGGTTCTATCAAGTAACCAATCAATCAAAGTAGGCATTCAATGTGACATGTTTAGTGCCAACTATTCAAAAGGGACTACACTAGCTGCTGGTGGGGGGTATAATAAGTAGCATATATAGATGTAATAAATGAGATGCTTGCCTTCAAGGAACCTACAGTGTAGTGGGAAACAGACATGTAAACAAATCATTTGCAGTACAGTTTTGTAAGTGTGTTTTTGAGTATAGTTACTTTCTTCATAACATACATCTCCTTGCCATGTGCACAATGTTTTATTACATTGGAGATCAAGTTCCTCTCATAAAGCCCTTTGCATTCCTAAGAAGAGACACCCTTCAACAGAGCTCTTTCTCAAACACTATTGTAGTCAGTATGTGGGTGGCAACCTTATTTCCTAATTGAAGTTTGGGGGACACCTGAATGTCTTCCCCATGCTTGTGGGGATTATAACTATAAACTCCTCCTGAGAATATGAAGTCAAGCACATATGCCCTGGGTGAGCACCACACATGCTGGCAGTGGTTTAGAAACGTGGAAATTTCGTTCCTCTCTCTACAGGGAAGGATGGAGTTCTCAGAATATAAAGGCATAGGGTAATGAAGGACAACCCCAGTGCTTGTCTGAGAGTAGTGCTCTTGCCAGAGCAACTGTTTGATTAACCAGGGCAATCAAGGCAGCTTTTTTAAAAAAGCAAATCCAGGTTCTGCACTTATGTAGTCCCCCTATATCTTTCTGAAGCAAGATTTCTTTCACTCTTTTGGAAAGGTGTTGGAGAAGAAGAAAAGAAGAGGAAAGAGGAGTTATCCAACAGGCTTGGGAACAAAAAAGAACCTCCAACCATCTCACCCCCGCACCCCGGCACCCCCAGCTCTTGTCCCTAAACTTCCAGGAACCCAGAATAGGAATGGATGCTGTGGGGAAGAGGAGGATGCTAAAGCGAATCTCAGCCCCTCGTTCCAACACTACCTCATCTGCCAAGCCATTAAAAGTCCCTTTTGTCTCACCATAGGCCACCAATTCTTCATATAGTTTTCTGTTTCACAGTCTCTTACATCAACCCAGCTAGAAAAGCAAAGATTTAATGCAGTCATGGCAGGGGGACAGCCATAGCTGGGGAAATGACTGGTCAGGTCTGTGATTGGACCTGACACTGTGAGACCCACTTTTCTGCGCCAGTCACTGTATCGTTCAGCTTTCTCTGAGATTTACTGCCCACTCTAGTTGCACTGTCTCCAGCTGTGCCTGAGAAGCATCGTGGCTTCATTTCTACCCTCATTTCTGGAAGATGAAATGCCTCCTCAGGTTCACATGAGTCTGCTATAGTCTCCATTTCTGAAACTATTAAACCACAGCTTTAGAAAGCAGATTTCTTTCCTGTGTTGAAATAAAACACAGAGGCAATTCAACCATCTTTTTACCCAGAGTAGACGTTGACAATCAGAATGTAAGGCTTGGGAGGCAGAGTTTAATCAAGGCTGAATGGTAATGGGACTCATGATAGCTAAAAGCTCTGATTATCTGATGTGTGTACTCAGGGTTTGTGGAGAAAAATGCTTTTGTAAAAATCAGAGCCAAAATAAAAGATAAATTCCAAATCAGAAGAGGCAAACTTAAAACAACCACAATTTAGAAGAATCAGAATATAGACAAAATTCCAAGCACTACTGACTTCCTGAAAAGAGGTCTTGGACAAATATATTTTAATGCTCAAAAAAGAACACACAATGAAATGTGGTAAAAACCTGTAGAAAACCAAAGATTCGTCAAATACATATATTACTCCTTCTGGAACCAACTGCTTGTCATAGGTGTCAACGCATTTACTATGGTAGAACTAGAAGAAAATTGCTTTTTAAAACTCTCTGAGAACAGTAAGTTAAATATATTTGTGTTTCTAATATAGATAGGGAAACAACAGAGACTTCATCACAGATTTAATTTTTTCATTCATTTTTAAAGAAACGAACTCAGAAAGGGGTTTTGGCTAAATTCTCTAAATTGACAGCACTAACTTAAGTTGGACAATTTTACAACCTACTCTCTGAAATATTTCAAATTGTCTTTTCCTTAATAGCAGTTATTTAGATCTTAATTATCTAGAAAGTTGTTTCAATCTCTACTTCACTTTGGGGTATCAATCTTTAGGAGTGGATCTCCTTCCCTCTACATACTAACGATATCCCAACCATTCGATTTGGGTTGAACTTCCAGGGTGTGGGCTTTCTGAGAATTAGTGAGACTTTTTGTAATGCCAATAAAGGGAGCCCCTCCCGAGAAAAAATAAAAGGCTTAATATTTTGTGGTGTGGATAGTCACTGTTTACTGCAAATCGCCATGTGAGCTGAGGAGGGGCAAAGATGGGAGAGATGGGCTTTGATGCTGGACAGATTTGGGGTGGAATTCCAGCTTCACTGCTGATTGGTCACGGGAACACTAACAGGCTTTTTAGCTTTTGTTTTGTTTTGTTTTGGCCGTGCTGCGCAGCTTGCGGGATCTCCCCTGACCAGAGATTGAACCCCGGCCCTCGGCAGTGAAAGCACCGGGTCCTAACCACTGGACTGCAGGGAATTCCCTGAACAAGTTTTAATCTTTAGGAGGTTTGCGTTTTTCATTTGTAAGAGAAGAATAACAACATTTACCTGATAGGGCTGTTGTGAGCACAGGGTGCATAGTATATGCCCAATAAAAATGAGTTCCTTTCCTTCTCTCAGAGAAGGGAGAGAGCCTAGAAACCATTTAGTTCAAACCCTGATTTTAAAAGAGACAATTTTAAAAATTAGCATTTTACAGGACTTTGAGTAATGCCAACAAGAGAGATCCTAGTTTCAGATTTTAAAATGCCATTATTTGCACTTAAGTATGAAAAGGAAATAAATTATAGGTAGCATGTATGTTTGGGAATTTTTAAAAGTATGCATACATGTAGAATTCTAAAGATGTAAGACATATACATCAAATATATACATACATATAGAGTTTCTTTAATTTTTGAGAACTAGCAAGGCTTCAAAAGTTTTAGAAGAATGCAAGAACGTGACTTTAAGAGTATAGCTTTGGGCTGTAAAATAGTGTTTTGGACTCCAAAGCACCAAATAAATATAGTTGGTAGTCTTTATCTGCCATGATGTAACTAAAATTCTTAGAATTCAAAATGTCGAGCTGCTTGGTAATTTCCTTTTAGTATAACCATCATCATCTAGCTTAGTTTACATCGGACTGACCTTAAAAGACCTGAGATTTTATTAAAAGGTAAAGTTATCATCAGAATACCTATTGTCAGTTTTGCTTGTGGTTTTGATAATATCTCTGTTTATTTCTTTTGGCTCAGTCATATATGGTATACTAGGTCTGAGGGCTAACTGGTTGACCTAGTTTGGAAGACCTAAGGAAGCCATATAGTTTTAGCAAATTAAAACCTATGTGAATCATTCTATAAATAACCAGTTTTCACCCAACTTACATGTAAAATACTGGGATAGACTAGCAGACAACTAAGTTTCTTACACGATTTCTACAAGGGTTCTTGTCACTGTGGGTGCACTTCAAACGCTAGGGGTCTCTGGTGAAGAGTTTTAGCAATCCTGGTTTTAATTTTATCAACTACACACTTATTTAGACACATCTTGAAGATATTTTTAGCGTGCACCGCCAATGATTTCCATTATTTATAAATCCTATTATTTGCTTTTAAATAAGAACTTGCCCTAAGTTCTCAATACATTAGAAAATTTCAGTGGGAAATTCCATAGTATGATTTGCTGTATGGCTCGACCATGGTTAAGAGTGATTTTCCACCTACCTCGACAGCCATCGAGGCAAAAACACATCCTTGCTTTAGTCTATGGTAGAGCTCATTTCTTCCTCTTTCTTCCTTCTTACCAGAGAGTAAGGGTAGTTCTATGGTTTTCCATTAGAAACACACACTTTCTAATGGAAGACTGAGACACAAACAGGCCCTGAACAGAGCTCCTGCTGCTTTTTGTTCCTTTTGTTACTGAAATGTAGCTTATGAGCTCTGCTTTTGGAAAATAGGAGACTTCTGGCCACACTTATCTACTGTTTACAGCCCTGATATCTAAATTTCCTTTAAAACAACAACAAATGGAATCATGCCATCAGACTAATGATGTGTGATAACTCTAAACTGGATTTAAAGCCATTTAATTGATCACACATTTTACTGCTATGGCAGTGTCCAATTAATAGTCACCATCTGCATTTTCTAGAAATACAGCTGCATCCTCAACAGTCTGTCATCAAATTAAGGGCCTGCAGAAGGGGAGATAGATGATGAATATAGAAAGTAAAAGGGTTCTGACTACGCTAGTGAATGAAAATGATAAAATCAATGAAGTGGGAGGTAAGGAGAAAAAAAGTTTCATTTCATATGCCTTGGAGGGGATAGGACAGTGTAGGATCTGAAAGAGACATCCCCCTGCCCCCATAGGAGTCAATGACAAAGAAACCGAAATTTCAGTTGTTTTTCTGGAGTAAAATTGTATGCTTTTGGGGGCAGCTGAATTCCCTCTAGGAGCTAGCTACGGACGTGTTGAACATAGTAGGCATCTAAAACATATTTGTTAGATGGATGAAGGAATGAAGGAGGTGCTTTGACAAAAACCAGCATGGAAAAGAATGACAAGGTTTCACTACTCAGGCAATATCTCTGAGGCTGTAATAAACACTACTGCTATTTGCTAACATTCCTAGCTCTTTTCTTTCTGGGCACACCAGAGGGCCACACTTGCTTGCTCTCCTGAATTTAGGCATGGCTGTGAGAACCATGAAATGGGAGTAGACATGACTTCTGTCCCTTCCAGATGGTGGTCTCTAAGAGCTGGTGTGTGATTGTCCATGCTGCTCTTACCCTGCGGCAGTGGTTGTGGAATCATGAGTTGATATGGAGAGGCTAAGCCAATAGGAGGACATCTGCTCTGGAGAATTGCCTGGATCCACAGAAGACTCTGAGCAAGAAGTAAACCCTTGTTGTAGCCAACACATGGCAGCTGGGATATTCCAAAGACCATCAAGCTGGCCCATAATATCTCCCATCCAACATGCTCTTCTTCAGTGTGAATTGGCCACTCTCCCATCCAGAGCGGGTGCTATTTCCTTTCCCCTTTGATTTGGGTGGTGGAAGTGATGCTGTGTGACCTCTGAGACTAGGTCAGAAAAGGCCAGGAAGCTTCTCTGGGAGCATTCACTCTCCTGGAACACCTGCTCTCTGCACGCTCCCTCTCAGGATCTAGCCACTCACACAGAATCCCAGCTAGTCTGAGACATCTCAGCCAAGTACCAAACATGTAAGTGAAGAAGTTTCTAGAAAATTTCAGCCTCAAGCCATTTGAGCGTTCCCAACTGAGATCCCAGACTACAAAGCAGATACAAGACATCACCACTGTGTTGCATCTAATCTCCTGGCCTACAGAATTTGTGAGCATAACAATATAATTATTATTTTACACTACTAGTTGGGGCAGTTTGTTATAAAGCCACTGGTATCTGGAACATACCAATCTGGAATTTGTTACCACACCATAATTTAGCCCATCCTAATACAAAGGTGATTTTTGGAAAGTCAGACAACATAAATAGCAAAGGAAGGTGAACAATAATGTTTTCAGTTTTTTGGTAGTAGTACCCTACATGGTACCACCATAATGGGGGAGTTATACAGGCTTAACTGGCATCCATTTTCCTTAACTACAAATCACATTCCCAGCACCTCATTCATGTATGCAAGGTTTAACAATCTGAATTTACTGGTGCACAGTAACAATATTTATTGTTTCATCCAGCCAAGATCTATTCTACAAATAACTGTATCCTTCTGTGCCTCAAGGAAACAAATGATACATTAAAACATACTTACACATGGTAAAATGTTAGGAAGAAAACTGGGAAGCTCATTTGTGGCATGATTGGTTGACATTACAGAAATGGTTGGCATCTAAGTCAACTATGTTACATGTAAGTTTCAGATATTGCCATGCAAGTCTGGGAGATTTCTTAGTAAATGCTGCTCTTCCCTTTCAAATTATTAGTATAAAAAATTTAACCAAACGACTAGAATAGCTTAGGAGTCCACATCACATTATATTAGGAAGTGTGGATGCAAGGAATGAAAAAGCATAGAAGAAAATTGCCAACATTACACACAACTGTAATACTGATTAATGAGCTTAATTTTAAGGTTCTACAGTTCTAGGGACAAATGGACATCATGAACCCACACTAGTGCAACTTAGTCTGACTTAAGGTCTGTTTCACAGCTTCTTAATTAAACTTCATGGGCCGATTTTCATTATTCATAACGTGTTGGGAGATACATGTCGCAGAGAAAATATAAAACGTACATTAGTAGTTTGCATAGAAGGCAAAATAAATATTCCAACAGAGGAGCAAAGCAATCCAGAGCAAGGAACCAACTATACACAGAAGACATTGATATATGTGATGACTTCATGTCATTCATGTCTGACTCATAGCAACAAGACAGGCAGAATGGAGAGATGTATGTAAGGGTCCACATACTAGGGTCATGCACGTGTTCACTAAGTATCACACAATTTAAAAGAGGCGAGCTAAAGGCCATGGGGCTTGCCATTGGCAAGACCTGGAATTAAATTGCAGCTCCTCTGTAACTTGCTGTTTGACCTTGAGCAAATCACTTTTCTATGTCTCAGTTTCCCTAACTTTAATATGAGGATAATGATTTCCATCATGCAGGGTTATTTTGAGGAGAGGAAATCATGTGTATAAAATAAAATGCCTGATATATTGTGAGCACTTAATAAAGGGTGGTTATCGTTGTCATATTTTAATAAGAAGTAGTAGCAGTCTCATCAACGCAAAAGGGTTTTGTAAACCCTTGGATTACAAAATCCAGCCGTCAGTCTGCTTCTCGGTGCTTTGCTGAGAGACCATTTGGATTTAGGCAAAGGCTTTGGATTGTCTCGTTTTGCCTTTTCATTTTGTTGCCAGGGTAAACTCATTAGGGACTTCTTCTCTCAAAAAGCTTTGTAAGGACCAGTCTCAAATCTGCCTGTTCAGGTCTGTGGGCCAGAGATATAGATCCCCACGTTGGAAGCCTTTTTCCACACGATGGCCATATGCAAAACGAGCCGGTAAGCCATGATTCCCTTCTGGGCTTTCATCAACGACACTAAAATGATTGTTATTATATAACAACAAAAAAGGGAGGAAGTGATTTGCAAGCCAATAATTCACACATAGCCAGTGCTGCATTCTAAGAAATTCTTTGATTTGCCCAGGGTGGGTTGCTGTTTTTACAATTGTCTTTCTTTTTCCCATTTCTTCCTCATCTCTCTGCCAGCTGTCCTCCCCGCCCCCATCCTTTTACTCCACCACACACACACACACACACACACACACACACACACACACCCCATCATTTCTCCAGTACTGTGGGAAGCCAGCCGCCTTGTCCCCGAGCAGTCCCCTGGACCCATGGCTGATGGCTGCCTATTTATTAAGTCTGCAACAGTACCCAAATCCCAGGTGCCAGCCTAGGTTGCCTTATTTACCACAGAGTCTGTTGATCATGAGGTTCCTTGCCTCTAGAGAGAGCCCTGCTGACAGATTTCAAAATCCATCACATAGAATTGATGATTCCTTTCACTGGGTTTGATCATGATTTTCTCATATCCCAGAGGATCTGTTGACAAATTCCTGCAGTTCACCAAAACTGGATTCTAAAATTTAAGGTTAAATAAAATATACGTGAAGATATTTTCTATGCCAAACAGAAGGAATAGTTTCCAGGTAGAAGACTCATAGAATTACAGATCTCTTAAGCTGGAAGACCTCTTTGAAGTAAAGGAGTCCAACTTCTTGGTTTACATTTGAGGAAGAAAAGATTCTGACAGCCAGCACTGGAAGCTCAAATAATTTAAGGTGTAGAAACTCTTGGAGGCCATGAAAATAACGTCACAACCATTTTAGTGCCTAAATACTTCATGACACATTTTCAAGTTTACAGTTATTCAGCCTCACACTGTCCTTCCTCTATTTGACTTATTTTAAAAATGTATTTATTTATCCTTGGCCATCACCACAAAGCATTCAAGGCTGCGTCTTTCCAATACGAAGAAAATATTCCTCTCAGCAGGGACGCTTGTTTTTTGAACTGTTTTCTCAGTGGCAGAGATGAATTTCCACTCTCTTGTCTGTTTCATTTTGTAATGAATTCCACTCATTTGTGAAGCTGAGTGAGGTGTGTGGCCAGGAAACAGAGGGAAGCTAATTTGTGAGAATACAACCAGTTGAGCTAACTGGTTTCACCTCCTTGTTCACATAAACCACAGCTAAAAAAAAAACCCATCACTAGCTATTTATAACAAGGAAGAACAATGAACAAGTGTAACAAGTGTATAAATTAGAATAAGGATAAGACCAAATATTTGTTTAACTAAGCTTCTGCTTAAATAGAGGCCATTAGGATTTAATGACACCTGGGATTTGGATGCTGTGTCAGGGTGGACAAAATGGGCAACCATCACCCTCATTTTTAAGATGTGGGAACTGAGGTTTAAAAGAATTAAAGAACTTGCTGGAGATCCCAAAGCTAATAAGGGCCATTCCCAGGACTTGAAGCCAGGACAGAGGGTTCATCCCCCTGTACCCTAATCATTTAAGGTGCTGACCTATTGATTAAAGGCACAAAATGAAGTTCAAACAAAAGATAATTCACAATTTTGCAAAGTTCTTTCCCGCTGTGAATATTAGTGTCCTGAAGAATATACATGTACGCATTTTTATACATTGCTTGCATATGAAGAGCAATGCAAGTTCATCTCCCTTCTCACCCAGAAACTTTCGTTTTTACTGTACTTCAAATCATCCAGGTGCCTTTTTTTGACTGCCACCAGTAAGATAGTTTATGACTATGTCCACCCCTATGTTACTGAAAAGCAAAGTAAATGAAAATACTGACTTTATCTTTCCAGTTGCTCAAACTAAAAAGTCTTGGAGTCATTCTTGACTCCTTCCTTTTTCTTTTATGCCACATCCAATCCATTGGCAAATCTTGTTGATTCTACCTTTACAGGAGATAGAAAATGCAACCTTCTCTCACTTTCTTCACGGCCACCACCTTGGTCTAAGCGATTGCCGTCTGCCTGGAGGATTGCATTCACCTCCTGGCCGATCTCCCTGCCTCTCTCCTTACCCTTTACAGTCTATTTCCAACATAGCAGCCAGTATGATTCTTTTAAAACAAGTTAGATCCTAACACTATTCAAAAACAGTCAATGGCTCCCCATCTTGCACAAAGTAAAAGTCAAAGTTACTGTAATGACCTACGATCTGGTCTCCAGGCAACTCTGAAATCACCTCATACTATTCACCCCTCCCTCCCGCCCCCGACTGTGCCACTCCTGCCACTCTGGTCTCCTTGATGCTCCTGGAACGTACCAAGCATGTTCCTATTTCAGGGCTTGTGCAGTTGCTATTTCTACTGTCTGTAGCACTTTCCTCAAATATCCTCCGTGGATTGCTCTCTCAACTCCGTTGGGTCTTTGCCCCAAATCACCGTGTCAGTGATTTCTTCACCAGTTCTGTCCTTTGACTCAGGCAAGAAGGGCAACTGTCCTGGCTCTCCCATTTTAGAGGTCCCTGCTCCGATTCATCTTCCCCAGTGGGGCAGAGAGTATGCAGGGCTAAGTTGTGTTGCCTGATTAGAGCTCACTCCCCTCTTCCCACTTCTAGACAACATTCTGAGTACCCATAGTTCCTGGTCCAATGGCCCTGAGCCCACTTCCAAGACAGCGCAGCCAGTGGGCTCACGCCTAGGCCTGGGAAGAGGGCCAAGCAGCAGCTGTTTATGGGGTATGTGGTTAGAACTTGGACTTATGGGCTCAAGTGTTCACATGCATGTGTTTGAGAGCCCTCATGATGCAGGACATTGCTGGAGGTAGAGAAGGAACAAGTGAACTCTTCACTTTCTAGTGCAGCACTCGGAGGGGTCTGAGAGTGCCAAATGTGAACTTGGCCTTCTAAGACGTAATGAAGGTTTATGGTTAAGGAAGGAGGAGGATCCATATTTGATTTCAGAGTTTATCAAATATTTAGACATTTGGCATGAAGTCCTTCATTTGTAATTTTCCCCCAGGCCCTGCAAATATCAGGGGCTCGTCTGGCTCTCCATGACCACTCTATTCGTAATTGCTTCCCTTCCCATGGACACTCCATATCGCTCCTCCCTTCTTTTCATTTATCTCCTTAGCACTGATGACCATCTGGCAGGGTATTTGTTCAGTTTATCTCCTACACAGAGCATGTAAGCTCCACTGAGGGCAGGAGTTATTTTCTGTTTTGTGTATTGCTATTTCCCTAGTACCAAGAATAGCCCTTCGCACATGGTAAACACTCAGTAAACATTTGTTGAATGAGTTAATGGTTGTTGGCTATCTTCTAATAAGCACCTACCGTTTTACATGTGTTATGTCATTTAAATCTAACTAACCCTATGAGCCTATTACAATAAACCCAATTATTATTTCCATTTTACAGTGTAGTCTTAGAGGGTTGAAATAAATTCCCTGAGGTCACACAGCTTCCAAATAGAATTTGATCACAGGTCTCTCCACTTCCAAAGCCCATGTTCTTTCCACCATATTGCCTTTGGATATGCTAAGATCCAAATAGGAGATCTAGAAGTTTTGTGATGCAAGGATTTCCATCCCATTTGCCTGGCTGGCTGACTCTCTCTTTAAACTCAAGAGAGTACTGAATTGACAAGAGAACTTGAAAATGGTAGAAATTTTTCTTTCAGCAATTTGAATTTATTTATTTTCTTTGTTTAGCCTGGACAGGTAGTGATGATGTATATTAGTTGGGGAAATTCACATAAACATGGTGCTTGGACTGAAAATATTCGGAAGCAGAATAAATATTTTCTACTAGTCAGATGTGTTCAAGATGGATGACTTACACAATGATTCAGGGTGGAGGTGGGGCAATTATCAGTGGTCCGTAAGATAGCCTGCACTTCGGAACAAAGGCAGAAATTGGAGGAAATTGGAGGAAAAACAGGACTTTGCTGCTGTTTTTCCCAATGTTAGGTTTATTCATAACTGTTTTCGCTTGGTTAGGACTATGAACACTTCATTCTTAGAGTGGTGCCACGTGGGCTGTGGGTTGAGATGTCATGGAAAAATTACAGATGCCTAGGTGGGGCTGCTTCTCACCAAAGCTTCCTCAAGTCTTGTGACTGCCTTCTTTCTCCCAGGATGTCTCATTAAATCCCCAGTCTAGCTCCTGATTCAAAGCCAATCTCATGTTCCAGGAAACAGTCCAAGATATTTCCTGCCTGGGGTCCTGCCCCTGGATACATTAACGCCAGGCTGCCCTTTTCCTGTAAACCGTCCTTGAAGCTTTTCCTTTTGAATCACAGCCCTTTGGGCTCATTTTGGAATCATAAATCTTCTCTGGATTCAAACAAGGTCTTATTTTATTTCAGAAGATGTTGAATCCTTCTATGCCAGATTTGTTTACTATACTATTAATATATAGTATAACATGTATAGATAGTATAATGCCAACCTTTCATACCATGTTTTTAAACTTTGCCGCTCGGAGTTCCATGAATAGCATTCATTCATTTTCTGTTTATGTACCGAGAGCCTGCTACATGCTCCGGCTGGAGCAAAAACCTGAAACTAAATGTAGTCACCACATTCACAGAGTTTACAAACAGACTTAACATGGAAACAAATACAACAGTTACCTAGGGACAGTGATATTTTAATTGGGCTTCTCAGTGTAAAAGAAATGATAGGCAAGGTGCCTTAGACTCAGCTTTCCTCAAAATGTCAAAAACAGGGCTTCCCTGGTGGCACAGTGGTTGAGAGTCTGCCTGCCGATGCAGGGGACACGGGCTCGTGCCCCGGTCCGGGAAGATCCCACATGTCGCGGAGCGGCTGGGCCCGTGAGCCATGGCCGCTGAGCCTGCGCGTCCGGAGCCTGTGCTCCGCAATGGGAGAGGCCACAGCAGTGAGAGGCCCGCGTAACGCCAAAAAAAAAAAACTGATCACAGTGTGGACAGGACCCTGGGCCTTCATTCATCCAAATGCCTAATTTTATTCATGGGTGTCTAATGTTCCAAAACCCTCAGGCTTCTACTCTGAGTACACACGGCCTCATCTCTTGAAAGCCATTGGAAAGCCTGACGAAGGTAAGGAAGGAACAAGAGTGAAATCCTGATGACTTTACTCCCTTTTTCCCTGCAGATTGTAATTTCTCTTCTTGAGAAGTCATCTGTCCTCATATTTTAATATTGCTTTGGGTGAGTTTTAGCAGTCTTTAAAGGCTACCTTGAAAATACTTTTTTGGTGTATTTTATCCAATACCTCCTTCCCAGCTGAGGCATCTACTGATTCATTTGCCATTAAAACATTAACTGAAAATTCATTATTTTCTCGCTCCGTTCTTGCCATGGTGTGAGGCTCCCCCTGTAAGCCAGCTATTTGCTAGCTCCACTCTTTGGGTAGGGGTTGTGCTGAAACTGATGGTACTTTCATCTGAATTAGGGCCGGCTTCTGTGAGGCAGTGACGTTAGTCCTGACCTCAAAGTCTTTCCACTGTCTAAACCTTCACAATAGCAGAGGGAGATGACCTCTCTTATCCCTGCTGTATTTGACCCCCAGCAGAGTGGATCACCAGTTACTTGAGCAAATATCACAATCTGCTGTAACGACTTGTATGTGCGCTGTTTACGGGTTGCCTTCCTGAACTAGACCATGAGAATACTGAGAGCAAGGTGGGGTCTTTTCCATTTGTGTTCCGTCAGCTCACAACCCAAAGAATGGAAGGAAAGAAGATGACCAGGGAATGAAGAAAGAGTAAAGAAATGTCTAGGGATAACTGATGATTCACCAGGTGTCTTCTGATTTGCTTACTGTTGATGAAAAGCACATTCTTACTAAGTACAGACAAGTAATTTACTAGCATAGTGCACAGCTTTCAGTTTTGCATCTGTCCCACATTCTTCCATTTTCAGAACTTCCTCCTGATCATTCCACCTGATTCTAGTAAGACCAAGCAGGTAAGCATGTGGCCCACACAAGCCAGTCAGAGGATTCCTGCCTCCTGGACTCATGGATAAATCCAAAGGTGAACATAAGACTCAAGCAGGGACATCAGGATCCTTTCACAGAGACAGAAAGAGATGCTGGGAGGGATGCTCTCTCCTTTGGAGATTGTGAGTTGCAAGGACCCTACGAGTCTGGAAAGGCTGCAGCCCATCTTCCATTCCACATGGAGAAAGCTCCTCAGTGCACGAGACCAACACAGATGAGAGCAGAGAGAAGAGAAAGAAAGGGAAGGAGAGATGATGTTTGCTGCGTGGATACTGGATACAGCTGTCTGAAGATCAGCCTATAGTTTTTTCAGACTTTGGAGCTAATGGTATTTATTTTTTTTTAATGTATTTAATTTTGTTTGGGTCAGTTTGAATTAGGCTCTATTACTTGCAACCCCAAAGTCTTGATAACAGTAAATATTATAATAGGCAACGTTGTACCAAAATAAGTGGTTCTAGGGAGGTATCATGTGTGACAATACTGTAGGAGCAAGGTGAGTTAGGGGTCCTCAGAGCCTGGCACCCCGGGAAGGCGCGTGGATTACAGCTCTAGTGTTCACTGTAGCCCCTTCATTCTGTGACGGCTCCAGCCAGAAGTCACTACTGTGGCAACTAACTGTTTTGGCTTCCTTCAGCCTTCTCTTGGCTTCCAGAAAACCTTGACGGCCCGCTCTTTTCCTCGGAGGGCACTCCAGTCAAGAAAGGAAAAAGAGCACAGAGCATTCTTCCCTGAGCTCAGACCTACTGCCCTCATGCACGTCAGAAAAACCACAGACCTGCATCTGCTTCTTCTCAACCCAGAAAAAACTAGCGAGTGTTACCAGAGGGCAGTCCGCTCCACTGATAGAAATAAACAGTGTCCGCAGGAGAGAAAGCCCTTGGATTTCAAGGGGTCGTTTGGCTGTTATGTCAAGCGAGTAAACAAATGAGGCCTGTTCAGGGAATGGGCCACCAGAGCTCGTACTGATCCAAGGAATGTGGCAAATTCCTGAGGCTGTTATTTATATACAAACCCAAGTATTTCCCTTCACGGTAAACATGTAGTTAGTGATCTTAGCAAGGAGTTTGGAGCTTTCTCTGTATTTCTCACTGAAGTGATGCTAACAAGCGACATTCGTATTCTCTTTCGCCCTGTGTTATTAAGTGCATCCCAAGCCCCCAGCAGCCACCGAGATGTAATGGCATTTGTGGCGGGGTGTGTGTCAGAAGGCATTCTTCCCCTTGGTCCTTCTTCTATGTGAGCTCTGTGACTTTAGTCTTACCTACAATGACTTTTATTAAATGAGGCACTTTAGAGACGAAATGCAAAAGTGACCTCATTTGAGTGTCTAATGGGACAGCACGCACACAGAGGAAAAGTGAGATCTGAGGTTCTGGGGTGTGGAATGGAGCCAGAGACAATGACTGCTACCCAGGATATAGATTCTCTCCTGCGCTGGCTGTGTTACTGCACAATAGAGATAGACAAGCACTGCCCTTGGGCCAAATCCAGCCCACCATGATCTAAGAATGCTTTTCACATTTTTAAATAGGTGGAAAACACCAAAAATGGAATAATATTTTGTGGTGTGTGAAAAGTATATCAAGTTCGTATTTCAGTGTTCATTGATAAAGTTTTATTGAAACACAGCCATGCCTGTTTTGTTACATACTGTCCATGGCTACTTTTATGTTACAATGACAGAATTGGGTAACTATGGCAGAGACCATATGGCCCGGAAAACCAAAAAAATTTACTATCTGGCCCATTACAAACATTGTTTGCTTACCCCTACTCTACAGAGATCTTTCTTCCAAGGCTATGGATTATATCGCTATCCTTTGCCAGTCATCACAGAGGCATAATGATCCCACAGAAGAGCAGCCAGGGTTCCCATCCTGGCTTCATGCCCAGCTACCTGTGTAACCATAGAAGTGATTTAACTCTCGTAGGGCCTCGTTTCCTCCCTCTAATCCCTCATTACGGAGCTAATTCCAGCTCTCAGATGATTTGCTCTCGTGAAGGCCTGATGATGGTTGCAAAGGGATGGACTGGATGGCTTAGAGGCCCCTTCATCACAACCACAGATTAGTGCCCGGGAAGGGACCTCTGCAGGGTCATCATTCCACAGAAGAATGCAGTACTACGTCCTTAAGAGGCATTCTGATCCCTAAACATCACAACTCTATCCACATGACTTTATTTTCAAGACTGTGGCCGTAATTACAGAAGCAAAGTGAAGCAGAAAATTGAAGGAACTGGCTGGATGGTATCCAACTTGCCAAATGCTTTGTCCTGAAAATATCTGCTTGTGGTGTAAGTCACAGAGGATGCATTAAATCTGTCTAATGGTGGAGGCTCCTTGCTTCAACAGGCAAGCTTCTTTTAGTTTTCTGAAGGGGGTAGCTGATCTGGGATTATCTGGATAAATGCCTCGGCTGTCCTTCTGACTTGGTTCATGAAGATCTGGCCAGAACCAGCACCCCCGGCAGCCCAGATCCATGGTGGAAGATCCAACCTGCACAGAGGATAATTTTGCAAGTGACAGATCCTTTTCCTTATGAGTCTTTAAACACTGTTGACCCTAGTCCTGTTCCAATAGTCTTGTGAGAAAGGGAAAGCTTGAGGTTTTCCAGATGATACTCTCTAAAGCCAATTTTCCCAGGCTTTAAAACCCTTGAGCTGCTGTGGTTAGCACTGAGTCATATTCTTCTGTGGATGTGATGCATGGTCACGATAAATGGCTGTCACTTACCCGGTGAGTATTCTGCATAAAGAAAAATTCTGGGCATTTAATTCTAACACTTATCCAACCTTTCATCCTTCCCAGTAACAAAAGGCTTGTTAAGGATTGCGGTGAAAAAAGTTCTGCTTACAATTTAAGTGCAGCACAAAATAAAATCTAACTCAGCATCACTGTTTATAAGCTTCAGTATCAGTTAACATTTCTGATAGATCACAAAAGATCTCAAATTCAAGCTTAGTCCCCAAAACAAACCACAAAGCTCAAATAGCCCACATTCATTGCACCCAACCTTGTCTTTAACCAAAGGAGACTGTTGGCCTCTACGGTTCACTTTTCCTATTTTCTCATCCATGTTTTGAGGAAGTGTATACAAGGATTTTTCCACTCAAAATAAGCAGGAATACAAAAGTAGCATAAAAATGAATTTCACTGGATAGGAAACTCTGTGAGAATACTAAGTATGTAATTACATACTCAAACTTTTGAGGAGATTCTTGCTAGGAACTGCAGTTTCAGAAGACAATACTTCTCGAATCAGAGGTTCAGAGTTGACAGGGATCTCAGAGGTGAGTGGTCCAGCTGTTGTATATTCCAGATGATGAAAAGGAGGCCAGGGAGGGGAGGGACCTGCCCAAGGTGAGGAGCACACTGGTTGTAGGACTGCATTCAGGTTCTACCTCTCCATATGCCTAGTCTCTGTGTATACTGGGCCGTTTCCTCTACCCCACCTCCATTTTGACAGCTTGTAACTCAAATGATTAACTATTTTTAAGACTCATTGCCATGTGAGTGGGAAAAGGGTACAGTGGTATATTTCAATGGACACCTTAAGTGAACACGTCTATATTATCTACCACTTGGACTTGTTGGATCAGACTTTCCTCTGCAATTGGGAGTCCCCTGGACTTATTTGCACTACCCACACAACAACGTCCTGAGCCTTCTGGAAAGCCTGCCAGAGTGATGTGGGATTTGTCTTGCCCAAACCCTGGAACTCAACAGATCCAGATGAACACCACTTCCTGAGGAGGAGCCAGAATGTGAGATAATGACGAAGTGAAACATGCATTGAGGCCACATAAAAGAAGGGCTTCTATGAACATGAACATGAGCTGAAAGAGGGAGGGCTGTGCCTCCTTTTAGTTCTGTTCAAGGTTTCACTCTCAGAGTGGAATTTACAAGGCAAAGGGTCAGAAACATGGTAAATGCTACCTGGGGATGTATTTGCCTACATGAAGCATATGTATTCCTAAAATCCTACATGTAATGGAATCACAGATTTCCATTATAATAGCAGAGAAGGTTTATGTTAATTTCCTAATGCTCTTCAAATACCAAAGTTTCCTAACTTTTTAAACTTCCGGTTTCTCTGGCTCTCACATTCCTGAGAATTTCATTCATTCATTCATGCCTGCATCAAATATTTACTGATGGATTACTATATAGAAGTATCGTACAAGGAAAACTGTGAGAGAATTAAGTTAGGAATCAATATCAGAGACGTAACTAGAAACTCCCCAAACATCTACAAATCAAATATTTACTTTTAATAAACCCATCAGTCTAAGAAGAAATTACAATGGAAATTAGAACATATTTTGAACTGAAAATAATAGAAATATCTCATTCCAAGAGAAGCAATGAAAAGGCCGAGAAATGGTTGTCCTTTCTGAAAAAAAATATGGCAGAATTAAGTAGCCCTGGGACTTTTGAAGATCTTGTTTTATTTATGGTGTGACTACATCACGGATTGACACGCTGCAGATTTGACAAAATGATGCTACATGTTCCAATTTGACATTTCCTTTATTTACTTGATATATAATGTTGATAGAGGACTTCGATATAAAGCCACAAGTTTGTTCTCTGTTCGTATCTTGGTCAGACTGCCAGTGAATCAGGATCCCACAGCTCAGACCCTGGAAAGCAGGGTCTTCATGACGCTCTGGATGATTGCAGAGGCAGAGCAAATTCTTTTTCTCAAGTGCTTAACTGAAAACCCTTCATTAAATGATGACTAAGAAACCAATTCTAGTGGGTGGTGATACATCAGTAATCGATTAGAGGTCTCCTACTAAGGACGATTTCCTGCAGTAGCAGTGTAGCTAATCGATCTCATATTAGTTTGATCAGTGCTAAGTTTTGCATAGACTTTTCTTCCAGGAAGATCAACGAGGAATTGAATGACCCAAGGCACAGTGTGGAGGCTTGTCAAATGTAGATGGAAAGTGTATCAGAGTCTCCACCTGACTGTGTGGCTCTATTATCCATAATCTATACAGAAAGATTTTATTTTATTAGATATTCAAGGTTTTCTTTATTAGTTTCTCACTAAGGCAAAAAGACATTTCATGCTTATAAGTACTTGGTGTGGTAATTGGGTCAATATAAAAATATTAATTTCTGTACACCAGCTTCTGATTCCTGAGAATGGTCCAGGAAATCTCAAGACAGTGACTTTGGAACAGCAGGAGTCCTAATGATGTAAATTAATAATGACGATATGAATTCATAGTAGTGTGAAATGGATCTGTACCGAGAGCTTAACCACAAAGGAGCCACACTGCATATCCCCCCATGACATTCACAGTACCTCTTGTTTGACCATGGCCATCTTGGAGAGCGGTGTGGTCACTGAAACAACTTTACTAAAGACCCTTATGAGGCAAAGTTGTGAAAGATCTCAAATCAATTACTGATTTACCACTACCCACTAGATTGGCTTCCACTTTGTTTGTTACCCGAAACTTTCTGAATTATCACACAACTCCTAGACACCACTTAGTATTCACACATCATCAGGTGGTATGGAATGCTTTCCACTTCTCCACAGTGTGCTCTTTCACGGTGGCCACTTTGCTTGCAGAGTCTGCACTTAGCACTCCTAAATGCAAGCAGCCTGAAGCACTTCTCTGAATTCATCTATAGCGTGAGTTTCCTGTGTGCTGCCTAACGTTTCAGTCTAAGGCTCAGTCTCTATGATAGGGAGAGTATTTCTTTCAGATGCTGCCACTTAATTTCCTACGGTGTAGTGTTACAGAATATCACTAAGGAAAACTGATCCATGGAGGTTTAGAAGAATGTAAAATTTTGGCTTAGTCAAGAGGTTCTGTTGAGAACATACAGTTATGATCCCATAATCCATTTAAGAAATCACCCGAATTGAAGTGATAGGATAGATGCTATGTGCTACAATACAAGCAGCAGTGTGTAGGCTGTGGATTTTGATCGCAAAATTTGAATCTCAGGAAAAGAACTGATCTGCTGGTGGGAACAGACTTCAGGCATCATTAGAACTCATCATATGCATTAGGTGAAGGGGCCTTTTTTTTTTTAATATTTATTTATTTTTGGCTGTGTTGGGTCTTCGTTTCTGTGCGAGGGCTTTCTCTAGTTGTGGCAAGTGGGGGCCACTCTTCATCACGGTGTGCAGGCCTCTCACTATCGCGCCCTCTCTTGTTGTGGAGCACAAGCTCCAGACGCGCAGGCTCAGTAGTTGTGGCACATGGGCCTAGTTGCTCCACGGCATGTGGGATCCTCCCAGACCAGTGCTCGAACCCGTGTCCCCTGCATTGGCAGGCAGACTCTCAACCACTGCACCACCAGGGAAGCCCGAAGGGGCCTTTCTTAAAACGTCTTCCCTAGGGACCACCAGAGTTTCTAAATAAGCCCTTGGTTCCACTCACTCTGGGAGATAGCTTTTAAAGAAACTTCATTTTGAAAAAGTAAAGGTTTCTTTTCCTTGGTGTAAATAATCTCATCTAAGTGTGTGTTTTGAAACACCAGGGTTTCTTAAACCAGAGCAAAGCTGTACTATGTATTCAATAAGTTATGGTAATACAAAAAACAAACTATCCGCGGGAGACCTTCAAGGTGGTGGAGGAGTAAGACGCGGAGATCACCTTCCTCCCCACAGATACACCAGAAATACAACTACATGTGGAACAACTCCTACAGAACGCCTACTGAACGCTGGCAGAAGACCTCAGACCTCCCAAAAGGCAAGAAACCCCCCACGTACCTGGGTAGGCCAAAAGAAAAAAGAATAAACAGAGGCAAAAGGATAGGGACGGGACCTGCACCAGTGGGAGGGAGCTGTGAAGGAGGAAAGGTTTCCACACACTAGGAAGCCCCTTCGCGGGCGAAGCCTGCGGGTGTTGGAGCGGGGGACCTTCGGTGCCACGGAGGAGAGCATGGCAACAAGGGTGCGGAGGGCAAAGTGGAGAGATTCCCGCACAGAGGATCGGTGCTGACTAACACACCAGCCCGAGAGGCTTGTCTGCTCGCCCGCCGGGGCGGGAGGGTGCTGGGAGCTGAGGGTCGGGCTTCGGTCGGATCACAGGGAGAGGACTGGGGTTGGCTGCGTGAATACAGTCTGAAGGGGGCTAGTGCGCCACAGCTAGCCGGGAGGGAGTCTGGGAAACAGTCTGGAACTGCATAAGAGGCAAGAGACCATTGTTTCAGGCTGTGCGAGGAGAGGGGATTCAGAGCACCGCCTAAACGAGCTCCAGAGATGGGCGTGAGCTGTGGCTATCAGCATGGACCCCAGAGATGGGCATGAAACGCTAAGGCCGCTGCTGCAGCCACCAAGAAGCCTGTGTGCGAGCACAGGTCACTATCCACACCTCCCCTCCTGGGAGCCTGTGCAGCCCACCACTGCCAGGGTCCCGTGATCCAGGGACAACATCCCCAGGAGAATACGTGGTGTGTCTCAGGCTGTTGCAACGTCTCACCGGTCTCTACCACTGCAGGCTCGCCCTGCAACCGTACCCCTCCCTCCCCCCCGGCCTGAGTGAGCCAGAGCCCCCGAATCAGCCGCTTCTTTAACCCCGTCCTGTCTGGGCAAAAACAGACGCCCTCAGGCGACCTACATGCAGAGGCGGGGCCAAATACAAAGCTGAACCCCAGGAACTGTGTGAACAAAGAAGAGAAAGGGAAATCTCTCCCAGCAGCCTCAGGAGCAGCAGATTAAATCTCCACAGTCAACTTGATGTACCCTGCATCTGAGGAATACCTAAATAGACAATGAATCAACCAAAATTCAGGCAGTGGATGTTGGGAGCAACTGTAGACTTGGGGTTTGTATCTACGACAGACTAGTTTCAGATTTTTAGGTTTATCTTAGTATAGGTTTTAATGCTTGTTATCATTGCTGGATTTGTTTATTGGTTTCATTGCTCTCTTCTTTTTCATATTACTTCTTAATTTTTTAAATAATATTTTTTATTTTAATAACTTTATTTTATTTTATTTTTTTTCTTTCTCTTTTTTTTTTCTCCCTTTTCTTCTGAGTCATGAGGCTGACAGGGTCTTGGTGCTCTGGCTGGGCATCAGGCCTGAGCCTCTGAGGTAGGAGAGCCAAGTTCAGGACATTGGACCACCAGAGACCTCCAGGCCCCATGTAATATCAATCGGTGAGCACTCTCCCAGACACTTCCATCTCAACGCTAAGACCCAGCTCCACTCAACGACCAGCAAGCTCCAGTGCTGGAAACCCTATGCCAAACAACTAGCAAGACAGGGACATAACTCCACCCATTAGAAGAGAGGCTGCCTAAAATCATAATAAGTTCACAGAGACCCCAAAATACACCACTGGACATGGTCCTACCTATCAGAAAGACAAGATCCAGTCTCATCCACCAGAACACAGGCACCAATTCCCTCCACCAGGGAGCCTACACAAACCACTGAACCAACCTTAGCCACTGGGGGCAGACACGAAAAACAACGGGAACTACAAACCTGCAGTCTGTGAAAAGGAGACCCAAAACACAGTAAGTTAAGCAAAATGAGAAGACAGAGAAACACAGCAGATGAAGGAGCAAAGTAAAAACCCACCAGACCAAGCAAATGAAGAGGAAATAGGCAGTCTACTTGAAAAAACGTTCAGAGCAATGGTAGTAAAAATGATCCAAAATCTTGGAAAGAGAATGGAGGAAATATAAGAAACATTTCACAAGGACCTAGAAGAACTAAAGAGAAAACAAACAATGAGGAACAAAACAACAAATGAAATTAAAAATTCTCTAGAAGGAATCAATAGCAGAATAACTGAGGCAGAAGAACAGATAAGTGATCTGGAAGATAAAGTAGTGGAAATAACTACCACAGAGCAGAATAAAGAAAAAAGAATGAAAAGAATTGAGGACAGTCTCAGAGACCTCTGGGACAACATTAAACACACCAACATTCGAATTATAGGGGTCCCAGAAGAAGAGAAAAAGAAAGGGACTGAGAAAATATTTGAAGAGATGATAGCTGAAAACTTTCCTAATATGGGAAAGGGAATAATCAATCAAGTCCAGGTAATGCAGAGTGTCCCATACAGGATAAATCCAAGGAGAAACACACCAAGACATATTAATCAAACTTTCAAACATTAAATACAAAGAAAAAATATTAAAAGCAGCAAGGAAAAGCAACAAATAACATACAAGGGAATCCCCATGAGGCTAACAGCTGATCTTTCAGCAGAAACTCTGCAAGCCAGAAGGCAGTGGCAGGACATATTTAAAGTGATGAAAGGGAAAAACCTACAACCAAGATTACTGTGCCCAGCAAAGATCTCATTCAGATTCGACAGAGAAATTAAAACCTTTACAGAGAAGCAAAAGCTAAGAGAATTCAGCACCACCAAATCAGCTTTACAACAAATGCTAAAGAACTTCTCTAGGCAGGAAACACAAGAGAAGGAAAAGACCTATAATAATAAACCCAAAACAATTAAGAAAATGGTAATAGGAACATACATATTGATAATTACCTTAAATGTAAATGGATTAAATGCTCCAACCAAAAGACATAGACTGGCTGAATGGAGGCAAAAACAAGACCTGTATATATGCTGTCTACCAGAGACTCACTTCAGACCTAGGGACATGTACAGACTGAAAGTGAGGGCATGGAAAAAGATATTCCATGCAAGTGGAAATCAAAAGAATGCTGGAGTAGCAATTCTCATATCAGACAAAATAGACTTTAAAATAAAGACTATTACAAGAGACAAAGAAGGACACTACATAATGCTCAAGGGATCAATCCAAGAAGAAGAGATAATAATTGTAAATATTTATGCACCCAACATAGGAGCACCTGAATACATAAGGCAAATGCAAACAGCCATAAAAGGGGAAATCGACAGTAACACAATCATAGTAGGGGACTTTAACACCCTATTTTCACCAATGGACAGGTCATCCAAAATGAAAATAAATAAGGAAACACAAGCTTTAAATGACATATCAAACAAGATGAGCTTAATTGATATTTATAGGACATTCCATCAAAAAACAACAGAATACATTTTCTTCTCAAGTGCTTATGGAATATTCTCCAGGACAGATCATATCTTGGGTCACAAATCAAGCCTTGATAAATTTAAGAAAATTTAAATAATATCAGTATCTTTTCCAACCACAATGCTAGGAGACTAGATATCAATTACAGGAAAAAATCTGTAAAAAATACAAACATATGGAAGCTAAACAATACAGTACTAAATAACCAAGAGATCACTGAAGAAATCAAAGAGGAAATCAAAATTACCTAGAAACAAATGACAAAGAAAACATGATGGCCCAAAACCTATGAGGTGCAGCAAAAGCAGTTCTAAGAGGGAAGTTTATAGTGATAAAATTCTACCTCAAGAAACAGGAAACATCTCAAGTAAACAACCTAACCTTACACCTAAAGCAATTAGAGGAAGAAGAACAAAAAATCCCCAAAGTTAGCAGAAGGAAAGACATCATAAAGATCAGATCAGAAATAAATGAAGAAGAAATGAAGGAAACTATAGCCAAAATCAATAAAACTAAAAGCTGGTTCGTTGAGAAGATAAACAAAATTGATAAACCACGAGGTATAGAGGGAACTTGCCTCAACATAATAAAGGCCATATATGACAAACCCACAGCCAACATCGTTCTCAATGGTGAAAAACTGAAACCACTTCCTCTAAGATCAGGAAAAAGACAAGGTTGTCCACTCTCACCATTATTATTCAACATAGTTTTGGAAATTTTAGCCACAGCAATCGGAGAAGAAAAAGAAATAAAAGTAATCCAGATCGGAAAAGAAGAAGTAAAGCTGTCACTGTTTGCAGATGACATGATACTATACATAGAGAATCCTAAAGATGCTACCAGAAAACTGCTAGAACTAACCAATGAATTTGGTGAATTAGCAGGATACAAAATTAATGCATAGAAATCTCTTGCATTCCTATACACTAATGATGAAAATCTGAAAGAGAAATTAAGGAAACACAGCCATTTACCATTGCAATAAAAAGAATAAGATAACTAGGAATAAACCTAGCTAAGGAGACAAAAGACGTGTATGCAGAAAACTATAAGACATTTATGAGAGAAATTAAAGATGATACAAACAGATGGAGAGATATACCATGTTCTTAGATTGGAAGAATCAACATTGTGAAAATGACTATACTACCCAAAGCAATCTACAGATTCAATGCAACCCCTATCAAACTACCAATGGCATTTATCACAGAACTAGAACAAAAAAATTTCACAATTTGTATGGAAACACAAAAGACCTCAAACAGCCAAATCAATATTGAGAAAGAAAAACGGAGCTGGAGGAATCAGGCTCCCAGACTTCAAACTATACTACAAAGCTACAGTAATCAAGACAGTATGGTAGTGGCAGAAAAAGAGAAATATACATCAATGGAACAGGATAGAAAGCCCAGAAATAAACCCACACACATATGGTCACTTTATCTTTGATGAAGGAGGCAAGAATGGAGAAAAGACAGCCTCTTCAATAAGTGCTGCTGGGAAAACTGGACAGCTACATGTAAAAGAATGAAATTAGAACACTCCCTAACACCATACACAAAAATAAACTCCAAATGGATTAAAGACCTAAATGTAAGACCAGACACTATAAAACTCTTAGAGGAAAACATAGGCAGAACACTCTATGACATAAATCACAGCAAGATCATTTTTGACCTAGAGAAATGGAAATAAAAACAAACAAATGGGACCTAATGAAACTTAAAAGCTTTTGTACAGCAAAAGAAACCATAAGCAAGATGAAAAGACAACCCTCAGAATGGGAGGAAATATTTGCAAATGAAGCAACTGACCAAGGATTAATCTCTAAAATATACAAGCAGGACATGCAGCTCTATATCTAAAAAACAAACAACCCAATCCAAAAATGGGCAGAAGACCTTAATAGACATTTCTCCATAGACGATATACAGATTGCCAGCAAACACATGAAATGATGCTCAACATCACTAATCATTAGAGAAATGCAAATCAAAACTACAATGAGGTATCACTTCACACCAGTCAGAATGGCCATCATCAAACAATCTACGATCAATAAATGCTGGAGAGGGTGTGGAGAAAAGGGAACCCTCTTTCACTTTTGGTGGGAATGTAAATTGATACAGCCACTATGGAGAACAGTATGGAGGTTCCTGAAAAAACTACAAATAGAACTACCATATGACCCAGCAATCCCACTACTGGGCATATACCCTGAGAAAACCATAATTCACAAAGAGTCATATTCCACAATGTTCATTGCAGCACTATTTACAATAGCCAGGACATGGAAGCAACCTAAGTGTCCATCGACAGATGAATGGATAAAGAAGATGTGGCACATATATACAATGGAATATTACTCAGCCATAAAATGAAACGAAACTGAGTTATTTGTAGTGAGGTGGATGGACCTAGAGACTGTCATACAGAGTGAAGTAAGTCATAAAGAGAAAAACAAGTACCATATGCTAACACATATATATGGAATCTAAAAAAAAAGGTTCTGAAGAATCTAGGGGCAGGTCAGGAGTAAAGACACAGGTGTAGAGAATGGACTTGAGGACATGGTGAGGGGGAAGGGTAAGCTGGGACGAAGTGAGAGAGTGGCATGGACATATATACACTACCAAATGTAAAATAGATAGTTAGTGGGAAGCAGCCGCATAGCACAGGGAGATCAGCTTGGTGCTTTGTTACCACCTAGAGGGGTGGGATAGGGAGGGTGGGAGGGAGATGCAAGAGGGAAGGGGATATGGGGATATGTGTATACATATAGCTGATTCACTTTGTTATACAGCAGAAACTAACACAACATTGTTAAGTAATTATACTCCAATAAAGACGTTAAAAAATAAACAAACAAACAAAAAAACTGTCTATTTCTTCTCCCCCAACCACAGCAAGCAGGTTGTTTACCAAGAGGGGTTCGGTGCCTGTGAGGAGTATGCTTCTAGAATAGCTAAAACGATGCTTCCGGCTCTGGCTATCTGGACTGCTTCGAGGGGCTCTCTTGCCTTCTGACTTCTAGGATGAATTTGGCCCCCAGGCAGCCTTGGCAGGAGACGGAGGGAAGGAAGGAGAGTTTGAGGCATTTTTCCCCCTGCTGCACTACTGTGAGGTCACCTGGTGCTGACTGAAGGTCATTGCTTCCCTCCAGTTGGTCCTTTCAGCACAATTCTCCCTTTGGGAGTTGGGGTAGAACTGTTCTCACCCTGATACTCCGTTCTCCTGTGGTTCCGAATGGTCTTCTCACACCATGGAGCCCTTCTCAAACTGCCCTGTCCCTGCAGGGCCCCTGTGCTGTGAGGACCACTCCAGTCTCCCCAGTTTCCGCAGCAGCAAGAGGTCCCTCCCCACACTGATGGACCCTGTTGACCGCGACCCATAGTGGAGCCTCGTGTCTGCTTTCACTGCTGGAAGCACTTTGTCCTCCAGAGTGACAGGACTTGATTTGTTCTGAGGAAAAAGTTAATATTTTTATTGAAGCAGAAATGGCTTCTGGTTCAGGAAAGGAGTCTATGAAAATGTAACCAATTCATTTTTGCTTTAACTTTGTGGATAATAAGAAAGTTTCTGATACTTAGGCTGTGTGGTTTAGATTTTCTTTTTCTCTCATTTATTTATTGCCTGGCTTTCTTTTTAAGTTTTAATTTTTTAAAATTGAAGTATAGTTGATTTACAATGTTGTGTTAATTTCTGCTGTATAGCAAAGTGATTCAGTTATACATACATACATATATATATATATATTTAATATTCTTTTCCATTATGGTTTATCATAGGATATTGAATATAGTTCTCTGTGCTATACAGTAGGACCTTGTTGTTTATCCATTCTATATATAAAAGCTTACATCTGCTAATCCCAACTTCCCTCCCCTGACCCTCTCCCCCTTGGCAACCACCAGTCTGTTCTCTATGTCCGTGATTCTGTTTCTGTTTCATAGCTAGGTTCATTTGTGTCATGTTTTAGATTCCACCTATAAGTGATATCATATGGTGTTTGTCTTTCTCTTTTTTTTTTTTTTGCGGTACGCGGGCCTCTCACTGTTGTGGCCTCTCCCATTGCGGAGCACAGGCTCCGGACGCGCAGGCTCAGCGGCCATGGCTCACGGGCCCAGCCGCTCCACGGCATGTGGGATCTTCCCGGACCGGGGCACGAACCCGTGTCCCCTGCATCGGCAGGCGGACTCTCAACCGCTGCGCCACCAGGGAAGCCCTGTCTTTCTCTTTTTGACTTATTTCACTTAGTATGATAATCTCTAGTTGCATCCATGTTGCTGCAAATGGTATTATTTTGTTCTTTTTTATGGCTAATATTCCACTGTATATATGTACCCCATCTTCTTTATCCATTCATCTGTTGATGGACATTTACGTGGCTTACACGTCTTGGCTATCGTGAATAGTACTGCTATGAACGCGGGGGTTGCATGTATCTTTTTGAATTATAGTTTTCTCCAGCTATATGCCCAGGAGTGGGATGGCTGGATCATACAGTAATTCTATTTTTAGTTTTCTGAGGAACCTCCATACTGTTTTCCACAGTGGCTGCACCAACTTACATTCGGCTTGGCTAGCTGTTGTTTGTTGCTGCAATTGTTCTTAAGATGGTCTCAAGAAATGTGAGCCTTGGAGAAACTTGACTGGTTGGGGAAGTATGTCCTATTCACACTTTTTGCCCCTTTTGTCCTTGCTCTGTCTCCCACCCCTCTTTCCTCATCCCCACCCCACATCCCATCTGTGGTTTATTTATCAGTCTTGATCTCCAGGGACTTTCACCTGGATGCCGGCTGATAAAGTTCAATATCTTTCAGGGCTGGGTTCATCTTTATTAGGGCCTCTTACAATCTAGAAATCCCTCACTGTGATGGTGGGATGGCAGGCAGACAAAACGAAATTATTATTTTAGGCACAGGATCCTTTCATCACCTGCCTTTTCTCTTAGCTTTGATCTGGTTCCCTAGGGAGAGTCATTCCAGCGAAGGAGAAACAGCCAAAGCAGGTCTCCTGGACCCTGCACAACTCAATTCTAAGGGATTTGGCAGGATCATTTAAGAACTCAAGGGGCAAGACTGGGCTGAATTCCACGGCTATTTATTTAAGGAAAAAAAAAATTGGGAAACAAAATGCAGAACCTTACCCTCCTCAAAGGCCGCTGGCAAGAGTGACCTTCTAGTTCAGAAGTTAAATTCTTCCCAGTTTCTCTTTTATTTTTGGCAGCTGAAACTTGTCTGCCTCTTGTTCCTTCAAAAAGACGTGTCACATTCAACCAAAAGACACGTCAACTGATGTGTCAGCAAACAAATTGTGAAAGAAAAGGGAAAGAAAGAAATGATTGTCACTATGCGTTCCTTTTAACGGTAGTTTTTTGTTTTTCTTCATTTCCTATGTTGACCCATGCTGTTCTGGTTTATTAATTTTCCATGATGATTTGAACCCCACGCCCCCAATCAACTTGTTCATTCCTGTTGATGGGTGTTTCCCACATTTTTTTCTTACAAACAATGCTGCTGTGAACCTCCTCTAGCTCAAAGCCAGGCCCAGATGCAGAGACCCTGCCATTTTGCCCCATCCTCTGTCACTCCCTTTCTTCCACCTCCTTTTCCAGGGAACCCTTTGCCTCTGCCCCACGTTGAAGCCACTCTGTTTGGGCTCCACCTCTTGGCTCCTATTGTCTGACCAGGCCCTTGTTTCCATAACCTGTTTTGGGACCTACCAACTTGACTTTACCCTTGTGAACTCCTCCAAGATGAGGCCCTTGTCTCTCCCCTCCAGCTTCAGACTGGAAATTATGGGTAAGAGCCCCACCCTGAGCTCCACAAAGCCCATGGGACTTGTCATATGTGGACTAGCTTCTTCCTGGCTCCTGCTTGACTAGACTGTAAGCCCATAGATGCAAGAAGGGGTCTGGCTTAGTCAATGATAGATGCTCAGCTCAGGTGAAGGGCCTGGCATGTGTATAATCTTAAGGGTGATTTTAAAATTATTTTATGACTTAGCAAATTAAGTTTCATGACTTCTAGGTGTCAACTGCCTTGTAGACATAATAAGATTAAAGATAGATAGATAGATACATACATAGATGATAGATACATAGAAACATAGACACATAGATAGATACATAGATAGATCTGTAATAGGCCAAGTACCTAGTGGCTTCTATAGAGTATACATATGGATGCCTCAAACCAAGGGAGAACCTGGTAAACAAGAGGAAAAAGACTGTCGTACGCTTTGCCTCCAGAATTTCTAAGAACAAGCCTTTTAAGCATTAGCATTTCAGAGGCCTTGCCATGCCAAAGTCTTCTGCAGTGATGCCCACCTTACTCTGTTTTCTCCCAATGTGACGACAAGTCTTCTTAAGTAGGGCATTATTAGTTAGTAAGGCTTCAAAAACTGCCCCTACTTTCTTGGTCTGATCAGAGAGTGCACTTTCTCAAGCAACAGCCTTCCACACTCACTTTTTTCACTTCCTACTTAACTATTGCTCTATGATCACTGCACAGAAAGTAAGAGAATACTGAGAAGCAAAAGGAAGAAGAGGAATTAAATCACCCAAAATCGTACTAAACAGGGACAACTGCTGTTAACATTTGGGCAGTATATTTTTTGAGAATTTTCCCCATGTGAATATATATACATTATACATATATATATATATATATATATATATATATATATATATATATATAAAATTATATACTATAGCATCTAAGGTATAATATTATATATGTGCATATATATATTACAAATACACACACACACCCTCCTCATATAATCTGCCTGATTGTTTTCATAAACCTCAACTTAGTCTCCCTGTGTACCGTCTCTTGTTATCATCAAATTCTTTCCCAGTCTTCTTTGACTCAACCATCTCTTTGTTTATAACTTCTCCCAATTACAATCCTTTTTCATGGCTTTCCCCAAAACCAAGAACTAATTTCACTACATGCTCATCTGCTTCAAAAAACCATCAACGATTCCAAGTTTCGTCTTTTTAAAAGTCCTTTTTAATTTTTTAAAGGAAGAAATAATTCACATACCACAAAATTCACCTTTTTAAAGCACACAAGTCAGTGTTTTTTTGGTATGTTCTCAAGGTTGAGCGTCCATCACTACAATCAATTTCAGAACATTTTTATCACAACCGAAAGAAACCCTGTAACATCAGTAGTTGCTTCTCCCCATGACCCGCTCCACAAGCTCCTGGCAACCAGTAATCTACTTTTTGTCTCTGGATTTACCTATTCTGGACATTTTATATAAATGGAATCAGCAAATAGACAGTGTTTTGTGATTGGATCCTTTCACTTTGCATAATATTTTTGAGATCCATCTACGTCATAGTATGTGTTGGTATTTTATTCCTTTCTATGGCTGAATACTGTTCCATTGTCTGGATCATTACATTTTGTTTACCCTTTTATCCGGTGATAGACATTTGTGTTGTTTCTTCCTTTTGGATAGTGTGAATAGTGCTGCTATGAACATTCATGTACACATATTTGTTTGTGTATCTGTTTTCAATTTTGGGGGTACATACTTAGTATTGGAATTGCTGGGTCATGTTGTAACTTTATGCTTAACTTTTTCTTTTTTGCGGTACGTGGGCCTCTCACTGTCGTGGCCTCTCCCGTTGCGGAGCACAGGCTCCGGACGCGCAGGCTCAGCGGCCATGGCTCACGGGCCCAGCCGCTCTGCGGCATGTGGGATCTTCCCGGACCGGGGCACGAACCCGTGTCCCCTGTGTCGGCAGGCGGACTCTCAACCATTGCATCACCAGGGAAGCCCCAAGTTTAACCTTCTTGAAACCAGATTTTTGCCACTGGTTGCAAACTAAGCCCTTAGGAAAGATGATATTAAGGCACATTTCCACACGGGACCTTCTCCATCTTCCCACTTGCCCTTAGAAGCCAAATACACTTGGCTCTTATATGTCATAAACACCTCATATCAAGGTGGTGTATATCTGTGCCGTTAGCTATAGTTCGCATGATTCATGGGGCCCAAGGATAATTATGTGGCCTGTGAAGGAACTAGCTTGCAACCAGAATATACACTGTTAAAATCTGGCTGCCTATACAAAATGCAAAAATTCACTGTATGTTCCATAGGAAACAGTATTGGGAAAGGGTGGTTTAGTTATTGATGTTCGTTGTTACACTGTGTGACTTTACATAAATGTAATGGAGCGGATGAATTCTAGCAAAGTGTGCTCTATGATGAAAGTTCCATTATTCCATTGAATTATATTATGAAATGGTAGTGTAGTCTGCTAGAAAAGACTTTTGTCTATGAATATATTCAAACCACATTTTAACAATGCCCTAAAGTTTCTTAGAAATACAATATTTAAAGAAAGAAGCTGTATTTATGAGAACATTACAAATCACTGTTAATATTAGCATACTGGTTAAGTAAAAATGAAATAGAAGTGCAAATATAATCCAGCCCTGGAAATTCTGACTGGGTGAATATATATCTCATGGAAAGTTTTGAGATAGCAATTCTTTTTTTTTTTTTTAATGGTACGCGGGCCTCTCACTGCCGTGGCCCCTCCCGTTGCGGAGCACAGGCTCCGGACGCGCAGGCTCCGTGGCCATGGCTCACGGGCCCAGCCACTCCGCGGCATGTGGGATCTTCCCGGACCAGGGCATGAACCCGTGTCCTCTGCATCGGCAGGCGGACTCTCAACCACTGCGCCACCAGGGGAGCCCGAGATAGCAATTCTTAAAGTGTGTGCGTCCTGGCTAAAGTTTCCATCAGTAACGAACTGTCTCCTAGCAAGGATGTCATAAGAACTCCTGGGACCTTTCCAATGACTTTTCAACCTTCCTTAGTGTAAATATTTTACTGGTTTTCCCTGTCCTCAGGACAAAGCTCTCAAGGCTCTTCCCACCTAAACTCAATTCCTCACAGCTCTGACCATTTCTAATCCCAGTCAGCCCCGTCCCACCTCACACCATCCGGGCTGGTCTCAAAATCTCTCCTCTGCCCACAGGAATGGTGTTTCTTCCCCTTGGTACCCATTCTGCCCACGCAGTATCCAGCACATGGTGAGGGAGCTGCAAATGTCTGCTGAGAAAATGAAAGGATATATTTGCCATGCTAATCCTTGCTTCCTGGTTTGGTTCATCTGTTCATCCTGCCATTAAACTTACATGTGTGTTAAAATTTTGCGCATCCTTCAATATTTACTTCCTCTATGTAGCTTCATCTGCGTGACAGTCTTTTACTGATTGCTAGATACAGGCCAGGTAAATAGAACAGACATGGTAATAACAGAGTTACTGGCCCTGCCCTCATGAAGCTTCCAGTCCAGCATGGTGGTACAATTACACACAAGTGAGCAGATGAAGAACCATCTATCATTGTAACTGCTTAGGGCGCACTGGCGGGGGTGGGGGGGGTCACACAGTGACTTCATATGGCACTCCTCTGTGCTTCTCATTTGGACATTTATTGCACATAGTTCTGCACAGTTATTTACTTTTTAAAAGAAAGTATGTGTCTCCTACCTCCTCAATTCAAGATTGAAAGTGTTTTTGAAAGCAGTGGCATATGGTAGGTATTTAAGAATATGTTGCTGATTAGTATGTCCTCAGGCAAATGCACTGAGCAGCACATTCTGTTAAGTCCTAAAATGTTCAATTCTTGAGGTTCCATAAAAATGACAATTTGTCCTGATATCTGTACTGGGATATGTAGTTGAAGGTCCAACAATTTTTACTAACAATTTTTACATTAGAATGCCACTGGCCAAGAGTGATCTCGTTAGGGGCTAGGATTTATCAAAGTCATGATGAATACTGGCACTAATTAGTCAGGCATAGAGTCTACCTATTAGTTAGTCTAATACAAGGGTGAACTTTACCCTCCAGCTGGTGAAGTAACAGCAAGAGAAGGACGATTTGGCACCCTTAATTTTAGTAAGGTAGTGGGGCAGAGATGCTGTGCACTTATATTAATTTTGAATTATTTAATGGACCCATTAAATTCAGAAACATTTCTAGGAAGAAAATTTCTTAATAGGCATCTCTATGCCCATTAAGTGAGAGATGCCACTCAGACTGTATTATTCTTCTAAAAGAGAATCCTTCCCTCTCTCTTAATAAGTTTAATAATACCCATTTGCAATTCTCATAACATCAGAACTCATTTACAGATTACGTGCAATCCTTTGTGAAATAAGGAATAAAGTCAAAACTCAAATAATTCAACCCAGTAAATTCCTTTTTCATGATTAAGGGGAATAGATCTTAAAGCCTTCCTAAGTGGGAAAGGCTCTTAGGAGGGAGAGAGCGCCTTGGCAACTACAGGCTCTGTGTGTGCAAGACGTTGGCTCTGATGCTCTCTTCCTCTGTCCACACTCACTGAAATGTTTCTGTAGGTTCTTCTTTCTGGAGATCTCCTTCCATGGAGTCCTGACAGCTGTCTTAAGGTCACTGTTGTTAGGTAAAGTTGGCAAGTGATCACACGTGGTTGAGACGAGACTTTGAAGATGTCACACTACATCCCACCTGTGTTTACCATCACCCTGAATGTTTTCATGACATATTCTCTATCTGTGAGAACATAACATGCTGGTTCACAATCTTAGGCCAATAGGCTTCGTGGGCATTCTTTACAGGTCAGTATGCAGAATCTTCCAGACAAAAATCTTTGTGAAGAAAATTCTGCCGAATTTCACCACCATCTGTATACGTGCTATAGGTCAAATAAAGAGACAGAGAAAGACAAATACTGTGTGATACCACTTATACGTGGAATCTAAAATATACAACAAACTAGTGAATATAACAAAAAAAGAAGGAGACTCACAGATAAAGAGAACAAACTAGTGGTTACCAGCAGGGAGAGGGAAGGAGGGAAGGGCACTAGAGGGGTATGGGATTAAGAGGTACAAACTATTAGGTATAAAATAAGCTACAAGGATATATTGTACATCACGGGGAATATAGCCACTATTTTATAATAACTATAAATGGGGCATAACCTTTAAAAATTGTGAATCACTATAGTGTACACCTGTAACATATATACTATTGTACATCAACTGTACTTCAATTAAAAAAAAAAAAAACAAAACAAGTAACAAACAAAAAGAACAACTAATAACTGTTGACCTGAGGAAACTGGGGCACCGATTCTGCCTGAGTCTAAGTCAGTAAGTTAGCTGGCCAAATAGTGCCTCTTAAGTTAAATGTTACTATTGCCAGAAATATTTTTCCCTCTGTGAATTAAGTGATGTTGTGTTCTATACAGTGGATAGATTTCCATGCAGATAGATTTTAACGGCTAGTGTCATAAGTGATAAAAGAAAGAAATAATAAAAGAAAGAACAAAGCAATCAGGAGAAACAACTTTCATCTCACACTTGATTCTCGCTCGTGTTTCGTCTGCACTCAAAATTTGAGGATAGGAATAAGTTTGAAGAGTCCTACGAGATGCGCATGACTGCAGATGATGATGGCATATCACCCAGTCACTGAATCGGGATTCAGGACCACACTAATGAAGCGTAACCGTTCTTAGCATTTTGTAATAATATTGGTTTTAGAGATAATCCAGGGAGAAAGGAAGCAATTTACATGGCCGTTCTTGACACCATCCAGCTTCCGGAGAGACCATCCGGAGTTGTCTGCGGTCTCCTTGTTGTATTTACCGGGAGCATGAAAAATAAGCTTCTCCTATCACATGCGATTGATCACTTAAAGTTAGGACAGAGCTGCCTTATTTCACAAAGAAACAAAGCGATGTAACTCCCAAGACTGGAAAACATTTTGCTCAACAGCTGCCCTCTGCTATTTCCCCAGAGATCTATTTCATTTGGATAAATGAACCGGCAGAATCTCAAGATCTGCATAATACATCCTGAGAGGGATGTTTGAAATCTTTCTCCCCTTCCTTTCGTTAGCTGCCAGCCTAAAAAAGTGATGACAGCCTGAGAAATTCAAAGGGCCAAAAGGGGATGAATGGCTCATCGACCCCAAAAAGCCCTCTCAGTGCAAATTATCGGGCAATTATCAAGGTGAGAAACTAAACCCTCTTTTGTCTTTTTCTCTTCTTCACCCCCCGCCCCATGGTCATGCAGGTGCTCTTAGGATAAGAAAAAAAAATTAAGGGAGCGATGATTAAGTTGTCAGCCAGATATTACTGTGTTTTCAACATGGGCGCAGATGAGCAATCTGAGTGAAGCCTTGATCTTTATTTCTCTTGGGGAACCAAGGAGCCAAAATACAGCCACAGGAAACGGTGGAAATCCCAGGGACTTGGCTACACTTCCATTCTCTTTGGGCTCCACTACTCAAAAAAAAAATCACTGGACTCTATTTTTTCCATTGCTTCACGGGGCTCAGCTGTCATTCACTCCACTTACAGGATTTATCACTCCTGAATTGGCCCTAAAAATGTCCATTTTTACCAAAAAAGCAGCCATATTTAACTCTTCCTTTTCACGACATCACAAATCAAAAGAAACATACACGTTTTTGTTGCAAACTGATGCCCTGTTGTTTAAATTCTCTCATGGACCTAAGAAATGATAATGATTTCTCCTTGTCTAACAATCATCACTGACCTTTACTGAGTGCTCACTACCTGGAATAGTTGTCACATTTTAGGTGCATTCACTGACTTCAGGCTTACAACGGGAGGAGGTGGCAAGGGTTAACCTTTCCATCTCACAGCCGCACAAGTGAAGGTATAACTAAGGTGGCCTGTCCAAGTTCACGGAGCTTAATGAGGGCAGAGGAAGGATTTGAATCCCTGTGGGCTCTGATTTCACGGCCCACTCGCTCACCCACACCGTGCACTGCCTTTTGTGATCCAATCGCCTCCCAGAAAGTATTTTTAAAGTACCCTGCAAACTTCTTAGCTTCCCTGTTTCTCAAGCTTTCCATGCATGAAATAGTTAATGTGGGAAATGATAGTTTGCGGAGTACAGAGACCATAAACCCACCTTTATTGCTCACCCACTTCAAAAAAATCATAAAAGCGTTCTCTTTACAATTAGCAACAACCTGAGTAAAGCTCTAGTCCAATCTCCCACCCAGAGGAAGGCATCCCTCTTCAACCTCCCCTACTGGCATCTCCTTCTCCCCCCGCCACTGAACCAACACATCAAGCAGCAGGAAAGGCACCAAACTGCACAGTGTTCGTGCACTACAGACAGCTCTGCTAGAGAAACCTGGCTGTCCCATAATCTCCTTCCACTGGTCCTACTTTTCACAGTTGGAACAAAGAAGAATTCCTCTTCTTCCTCTTCTATATGAGTGCTTTAAAGAGTAGACAGCCGTCCCATTCCTCTGGGGCTTTCTCTTCTACAGGAAAGAACATCCCAATTCTTTCTCACATTTCTCTGGTTTTGTCAATCTGCTTCCTTGTCGCCCCCTACTGGATACACTGTGAGTTGCCAATGCCCCTTGTCCAAGGTCCGTCACAGAACAGGGTATAGGGCTCTAAATGTGTCCTAGCTTTAAGTCTTGGGTTCTACAATAAAGCTGGCAGGTCTACGGCATGCCATCCACGGGCAGAAGGTGTGGCCTGATCCCAGGTCCCCTGTCTCTCTCCTATGGATCCCATCACATTTGCTTCATTTAGGCCAAGGGTCTCCAGGACACAGAAAACAAGGTCCCTTAGACTCCATGCATTTTCCCTTTTATTTTATGCATGGAGAAGGGCCATACAGCTCACATGAAATCCTGGTCCTGAGTCACTCCATCTGTGGTCAGCTGTAGACACATATGTTGGCTTGTGATTGTTTCGATTTAGAGAGCTCAGAACTGAGTGGAGCGTTGAAATCTCAGGGTTATAGACTGATAAGTCTCTAAGAAAAACAGAACAGGCATGGTATTTGAAGAATCCCACCATCTGCTTTTGCCAAGTCACTCATTCAGGGTTATAAGCGTTTTTTCCCCACCTGAAAGAAGGCAACCCAAGAAGACCTGAATTTATTCTTATAGGAAAAATTCACTCTGGAGTAGATCAGACTAGATGTCAAATGACCATCTCTTATGGTCTGAATTCTCAGGCATCCCATCTGAGGCAACCTCAGCAGCTTGGCCTTTTCTTGTGCCCTTACCTAGATAATCTTGATCTTTTAGTTTCGTGGGAAGATGTAAAAGAATTCCTGATAATGTTTGGCTGATTCAAAGCTTATCCCTCAGAAGAGTATTTGCCTTTAAGTGAGGCTCCCTTAAACTTTCAGATGAAAAAAAAAAGTAGAACCTGGTAGACTAGAATGAACTAGACGTGGGCACAGGGGCCGTCGCACCACAGACATCCCCAGCGATAGGGGTCTACCTGTAAGTTCAGCCCTGCCTGCACATGACCTCCTTCCATTCCTCACAGGACGTGGTTCCACGTGGCCAAAACAGGGACACACTGAGGCTGTAGGTGAGATGGGGTGGTGGAGTTCTAAGCACCTTGCATGTATTTATTCAGTTTTCCAAATAATACAAGTATCCGTAAGGCACCTGTGAGGTAAGTCACCTGACTGTATGCTCAGTTTAGCATAGTGCTGCACATATAGTAAATGCTCAGCAAATGTAGGTGTTACTATGAGTTCAGAATGATGATATTTTGGTATGAGTTAGGCCAAGGTGCACTTTTTTTATTATCTCAATAAAGGAAAGTTTTGTTTTGCACAAAAAAATTCAGGGGACTGTTTGAATGTCTTTAGAGAAACAACTGTTATATATAAGTCATTATAAAGCACCCTAGGCTATCAGATCTCCTTGGGCAGGAAGCAAACTGACCTATGAGTCGTTACTCTTGTTCTCTAGACTTGCAACTTCCTTTCATGTCAGACACTTCATCCATATACTGAGAAAAGACAAAATGAGTTCCCACATCCCTTCCAATCAAAATTCTAGGATATGTTAATTTCATGGTAAGTATAGTAGCCAATGAACCTGAGAGCTTACCATTATTTAGAGTTATCTTGAGCAATGAATATACTCCCCAAGTCAGGCCAGACTACCCCAGTTCCTTATAAGCTAGTGTGATTTTATTCTCCCAAAACACCTGTTTGGTTGAGACGTCAAATCAAATAGTCTACCTTCCAAGAAAAATCTTCCAAGTGAGTTCCCTGAGGTTTTAGGCTTGGGTCTATTCTAACCAAAATGACAGGACCTGTGTTTTTCTGTCTCTCTGTCCTGGGCCCTGAGGAGGAATCCGATCGGGGCAGAGTCCTCATGGAAACGTGCTTCTAGAAAATGCATAAGTCCCTGCTCGCTGTGAATTTCTTTGGCTGTTAATAATTAATTCTGGAACTCCTAGTGGGGGCAGTCACACCGGTAGAAGGCAGAAATTCTGTTTACACGTACACACTGCCGAGAACTAGAGGTGGAGCCTTATCAAGGGACGAGAACAGTTGTTTCCACTTTGACCAGGTGTCTCTGAGGCTCCAAGACTAGCCTGTTGACCCTTCTGGGTTGGGGAGTCGGGGAGTCGGGGTTATATTTTGTGGCATCTGTTTCTGTTCAGAATACGGGGAGCAAGAGGAAAGTTTTCCCAACCATATTAGTACATTATAGGTCTACTGGGCAGTGTTGCTCTAATGGGTACCAATCACCCCACCTCAGCGTGATGTGATGCTGACCTGGTGCTCAAGACTTGCTGTAATGCTGGACGGTGCTGCCGAGCATCAAGTCTGAACTTCATCTAGACTCACCCTGGAGAGACCTTAGAGAACTTAGTGAGCTCAGAGGGTGCCTCTTCTCCATCCAGAGGAGGCACTGGTGTCTCAACTGAGGCCTCTGCTTACCCAGAGGGAGCGGCTCTCCCCTAAGACCCTGAGAGGTGCTGGCACTACTTGGGTCACCTGTGTTCCAGTGCCTCTGGCCCTTTAGGTCAGGGATGACAGGGTGAGGGCAAGAGAGTCAGTATAAAAACCTCACTGAAGCAGAGAGGCAGCTGCCACTCTGCTACCCTAGGGTGGACCTGGCTAACTCATTTTGCTCCACTTTTGATGAAACAGTTTCTCTCTACTGTCACATATGTAACATTTTCTTAAAATCTCATCTATCTGTCACAAACTAGTTCACACTGGGAAGATGGATATTACTTTTCTGCTGCTGTTGAGAATAAGTATGCTTGCTTGCCTGTTCCGACTCCTGAGATGGACCCATATGCTCTCAAGAATCAGGTCCCTGCTCTTGCTGAGGTTGGTGGCCTGTGGCTGGGATTGTCTGCGGGTAATTGGAGGCAGCTGGTGTGCAGCAGGAAGTGCACCAAACTAGCAAAGTCCTGGCTCTTCTACTCAGTAGCTGGGAATCTTGGGCAAGCCAGTTTCCTTACTTATAAAATCGGTATAAGAATATCTACCTCAGAAGGTTGTTCTGAGGCATAAATGTAAATACTCTGACACTACAAACAGAGGAGGGATCACTGTCGTTAACAGAATGGGTCCCAGGTAGGAGTCAGGACACCTGAGTCCTAGGTTCCTGTCCCCTCATTAAGTCAATGACTGTGAGCCATTCACTTAACTTCTCAGTCTTAGGCTCCTTATCTACCAAATGGATCAGACTGGATTCCTAAGACCCCTTTTAACCCGAAGAGTCTATGACTATCATGACTCCAAGCCCCTCAAATAATAGATGAGGGAACTGAGCCCAGAAAGGTTAAACCACTTGCCCAAGGTCACACAGCCTGGGGGCAGCAGAATCAACAGGCGTCCCGCCTCCCAGTCTAGGGTTTTCCTACTGGAGTGCAGAAGCCTTCCTATTCACCTACTGAAAACAGACAGGAATTTGAAGGGCAAGAGGGAGAGAGCGACCTTGCCTTGGCCTTGGAGGTCAGGGAGTCTACCCCTTCAAAACCTCTGGTATTTCCCTCCACTGAAGCCGTATATCCCCAATCTTTCTTCTTCAGCAGCTCAGTTTGACTTTGGCCTGGGTCAGCTACCCCCTCTCCCGGGCCCGTGCTGTCTCCTTCATCCCCTGCCACGGCAGTCACACGGCAGCCGCCAAGAGGGGTCAGGGGGCTTGCTAAGAAGAAGAACCACGTGATGCCCAGAAAGCTCTACAGAGGGGCCACTGGGTCCGCCAGGCCCAGCTCTTGCTGATTTCAGCAGCTGGCCATCTGATACTTCCTCTTATTCTTCTTTACCTGGAATTCATCTGGGGCCACCAGATTTGTTTAGCCATCCACACACAAGATCAACACACCTTATTTATTTTTAAAGGGCTCATTCTAATGTGAACTGAGGTGAGCAAACACTTTTATTCACGTCAGCGGCTCCCCCAGGCAGCCTGGGGTCAGCCCATTTATGACATCCTTCAGTAAGCTTCATCTCCAAGGCCCAAGGTGCGGGCCCCATCCCAGCCCCCAGGGCTGAGACATGACGGTGGGAAGTTTCCTTTTGTGGGTTCATCAGGAAGACAGGGCCTTCTTTGGTTCCTTGCTAGAAAAAATGAGAGTTGCTTTTTTCCCCTCTGGGCTACTTGCATTGTCCAGTATACACAGCTTGGAGAACAGGGAAGCAAAAGCACCGACCTCGTTAGATCTACACATTCTCATCTTGTACCTGTTAGCCAAGAGTATTATCCAAAATACTCACTTGGTATGGTATAAGCCCTGACCAAAAAAAAAAAAAAAAAGACACAAGTGGTAACTAATTGGTAAGGCCATACTGGTGCAAACCGGCTGAATTATAACCCTGCCATCCACTAACCCGGGAGTTTTTAAATTTATACCTAGCATCATCTAACATTATTGAGCGCTTCTACGTGCCAGGCACTGCTTTACAGGCATTAATTCATTTAATTTTCATTGAAAATTCTAGTTAGGTGGGGTGATGGGTTAAATTGTCTCCCCCGCCAAATTCATATGTTGAAGTCCTAATCCCCCAGTACCTCAGAAAGTGACCGTGTTTAGAGATAGGTTCATTACAGAGGGAATCAAGTAAAACATGAGGTCATTAGGCAGACCCTAATCCAATGACTGGTGTCCTTATACAAATGGGACATTCGGATGTAGACACTCATTTGGAGAGGAGGTCACGTGAAAGTGAAGGCAGATATCGGAGCGATGCATCTACAAGCAAAGGAAACACCAAAGACTGCCAGCAATCCCCAGAAACTAGGTGACAGGCGTGGAGCAGAGTCTTCCACATAGCCCTCAAAAGGAACCAACCTTGCCAACACCTTGATCTCGGGTGACTAGGCTCCAGAACTGTGAGACAATACATTTCTGTTGTTGAAGCCTCTCCGTTACTGGTACCTTGTCATGGCAGGCCTAGCAAACTAGTACAGGTGGGCAACAGAATTATCCCATGTTACGTGTGGAAACTGAGGCACAGAGAGGTTAAATGCTTCCCTAATGCCCCACAGCTCACAAATGGCAGGTAGCATGCTCCAGAATCTGTCTTCTTACCTATGTTAGAAGGAGGTATTTGCCCACTGCCAGGAGGCTCCGGGACCCAGCTGTCTGGCATATACTCACAACCTCTTTGGGGAGGACGTTTCCTCTTGGATTAGACACAGGGACACAATTATCCAGACACTTGTTCTAGCACAGGATGGCAGAATGACATGGGCTGGACTATGGCCTCGCTAGGAAGGGTCATGGACCGCCAAGGAGTTCATTTCTTTCTTTCTTTTTACTATAGGACTACGTTGAAATTAAACTTCATTTCAAAGGAAGAGCATTCGACTGTTTAAGACCAAGACAGAATTATTTTTAAATACTGTAATTAAGAAGGCAGATTCTGAAACAAGCTGCCCACCACTTCTTAGCCGTATTGCACTGGGTAAACACTTACTCTCTCTGTGCCTCAGTTTCCACATGTAACATAGGATCATTACACTTCCCACCTGTGTTGGTTTGCCGGGGCTGCCACACCAAAGTACCACAAACTGAGTGGTTTACACAACAGAAATTTATTTATAGCCTCCCAGTTCTGGAGGCTAGCTTTTACCAGGAGGAAATATTTGCAAGATGCTGATTTTACACGACTGTGAAACAAAGCATTATAGTCACTGACAGCAACAAAACATTGCAATTAACGAGTGAGCTATTTTCTCGAAAACCTGTTTCGCCAGCTTGCTTTCCCCTGACAGGAAGCCTGAGGTAGACAGGTGTGGACATAGAGACTTCCGAAGAACATCGTTTCCAGATGATGTTATTGCAACAGCCTGCTACGTGTTCTCCGTGCCTCTGGTCTCGTTCCTTCCAAACTGATCTCCACATTTCAGCCAGGACTTTCCTTCTGTAAATGGGAATCTGATTGCACGTCTCTCCCATCCACAGTCTTTCTGTAATTTTCCGTAGCCTCAGCATCCTTGCTGGCCTCAAACTCCATCCTTAGCTGCCTCTGCCTGCCGGCCTCAGGTCTCACCCATCTCAGGGTTCCGTCCACTTTACACCCTAGTTTTCCCATTACCACCTGCTCTCTCGGTGCCTCTGCTCTTGCACTGGGCCCCTTCTGTCAGGAATATGCTATCCGGTGTCCTACTCCTCCCAACTTTACCTTCAAGACTCAGTTCAGGCATTAAGTCCTTGCAAATTCTTCCCAGATCAACCCAGCTGGGTCCCAGACCTTCTCCTGCACGCCCACTGCTCTTGGGTCTCTCAGGACCACCAACTTCTTCACACTTGTTATCGCCATTTCTGGTCCATGTGCCAGGGTCACCCATAAGCTTCTTGGGGACAAGAACTGGCTTTCAATTATACTTCCTGTTATATAACTGGTGCTCAATCAACATTTGTTGAGAGAATGAATAATTTGTTGAGAAATGAATAAATGAATGAGACACAATTTAATATTATAAATCATAAGGGCATGGCTCTGTATTCTGTCATGAGTGTCTATCCCCTTATGTTCCCAGACATTCACGGGCCCTTGTGAAGGAGCTCTGGCCATTCTCAGCTCTGTGCCCTCCTCTCTCCCAACTCCCAGTTTCCCAGGGAGCCTGGACCCCTTGCCGAGGCTTTACCTTTGTTATGGGTGGATATTTAAATGTGCTCCAATGTGGGTGGCTGAGAAATACAGGGTGGGTGGGAAGAAAGGGCATAGGCTAAGATAGAAGGAGGTTAAGTCTAAAGAGTGTTCTGGGGCTTCCCTGGTGGTGCAGTGGTTGAGAGTCCGCCTGCTGATGCAGAGGACACGGGTTCGTGCCCCGGTCCGGGAAGATCCCACATGCTGTGGAGCAGCTGGGCCCGTGAGCCATGGCCGCTGAGCCTGCGCGTCCGGAGCCTGTGCTCCGCAACGGGAGAGGCCACAACAGTGAGAGGCCCGCGTACCGCAAAATAAATAAATAAAGAGTGTTCTGGAAAGCTGGGGAGAAAAACTGTGAGTGGGAGGAAGAGAGAGAGGAAGGCTTTGTGTTCTGAGTCCTAGTTCCAGGACAGAGTAGGACCGAGCCTAGCACTGCCTCTTCATTTTCTCTCCACTATTACCAAATGTCAGACTTTGCCCTGAATTTCCACAAGCAGTCCCCCTGATGAAGGCAAACGCATGTAAGCGAGAAATAAAATAAAATAAAGTTCTGTGCTGGTAAGCACCCAATAGCAGATGCCCTGAGCAAACAGATTGTAGTGAGACGCGGGAACTATCTTTCTCATAGAAATGTTTGGATACAGAGAACTTAGTGGTCATTCTCTGGAGGCCCATATGTGCAAGAAATGCCCCAGAGACCGGCCAGGCTCAGCAGATGGGGCCCGATGCTGGCGTGTTTGGAGAGGCCAGCTGTCCCAATGCTGAGTGAAGCTAGGCTCTCCCCTGCTTTCTGTGTTTCTGGCTGCCTGGAGGTGTTGGGGCCACTTCTGCTGCCCCATGGCCGAAAGAGCCCCGACGCTGAGGTCTTGAGAACACACAGAAGCAACACTGGGCCATCCTCGCCATGGGGTGTGTCCCCCTTCTTCGGGGATTGCCAGTTAGGGGGCTTCAAGGTGGGAAGGCAGCTACTCCTTGCACCTCGACCCTCTGCATCTGATTAACTATTCACCATCACCCTCAACTCCCCCAGTAGAGATGGGGAGCCACATGTGTGTCTCTGGATGAGGCGCCCTGTTCAAAACAGGCTGCAGGCCGAGCAGCCCACGTTCTTTCCCTCAGATAAGAAATTCTCGGGAATTCCCTGGCGGTCCAGTGGTTACGACTGCACGCTTCCACTGCAGGGGACACGGGTTTGACCCCTGGTCAGGGATCTAAGATCCCACATGCCGTGAGGCGTGGCCAAAAAAATAAATAGGTAAATAAAATAAACTGATGTTTTCTCAAATATTAAAAAAAAAAAATTTTTCAAGCGTTCTCCACCCTGGTGCTGACTCTGTAAGTCATGTGGGCACAAACATGGGTAGGGTATGGACAGATCCCAAGCAAAATACCCTCATCATCTTATCAGGCTCATTCACCCCTTTCATCACAGGAAGAGAAAGTGCTATGGGTACCAACGAATGCCAGGATCACACCCTGGGAGAGGACCTGATTTTAAGCAGTGACCTTGTGCAAGACAAAGGTCTGGTTGGTAAACTCTTTTGCCCAGGGTGCATTACCCAAGTGGTGAATTCTGGCTGGTGAATGGCTATTGATCCTGCAGTGTCTGAGCTGATCTTCCAGCTCCGCTGGAGGGCGATCCCCTTTCACCCAGACTGTTAGCTGCACTCCCTTGGCTGGGCTCCCACAGCTCCCATGCGTGGGCTGCTGCTATGTGGCACAGACCTTCTCTCCTCCCAAATGGGAACATCTGGAGGGCATGGCTCGTCTTCCTCTCACAGCTGTTTCTTAGCACCTGAATCACCCATTTGGTCCTCCTGTCTCCAGAGCAGTTGTTTGGGCTAATTCTGCTGCCTTGTGATTGGGTTGAAAAGTGAGTGCTTGGAGAGCTGGATTCCGGTCCTTTGGTGACAGTGCCTTTTTACCTGGGATGTTAGGTTAGCTTGAATCTCCCTTGGTTTTCCTGGCTCCCTACAGCTTGCCTCTGCTTCTGTCCACAGAACATCTCACAAGGCAGGGGCAGGTGGTGGCAAGAGAGATGCATTCTTGGTTGAGGAGGGGAATGTCCCAGGCAAGCTTCGCCCCACCACAGAAAAGGGCTCAGATGAGCAAGCAATGAAGACCTGCCTGAGGTGACCGGCCAGCCTCAGGATCTTCAGATCTTCTGGTGTCTGGGCAAACTTGCTCTTTAGGAAAGGTCTTGGAAAGTTTAATGGGTTCAACAAATATTTATTGGATGCCTGCATCACACTGGGCTCTCGGGATGAGACGGACATGGCTCCTGCCCTCATGAAGTTTCTGTCTATAAGAGCAGGAAAGGCCTGGTGGAGGGTCAGTGCGTAGCAAGCTTCTCCCATCAAGCACTAGGTCTCAAGAACCTGCCTTAGGCCGGTTCAGGCCTCTGCGCTCATGTTTAATTTCCCACTTCTCCAAACCTTCTTCCTTCTTCCTTCTGTCATGTCCTGTGGACCTTGCTGCTTTCTCTGCCTCCACCCTTTCCATTGTTTCTGCTTTTTTATCTTACTGAAAAGTCTGCCCAAATGGATAAAAATCCTGTTGCACATCCATACAATGAGAGATTACTTAGTGCTAAAAAGAAATGAGATGTCAAGCTGTGAAAATATATGCAGGAACTTTAAAAAGCATATTGCTAAGGATTCCAACTATATGAGGAAATTCTCTGTGGAAAAGGCAAAACTATAGAGACAGTAAAAAAGGTCACTGGTTGCCAGGGGTTTGGGAGAAAGGAGAAAGGGATGAATGGGTGAAGCATAGGGGATTTTTAGGGCAGTGAAACTATTCTTTATGACACTGTAATTGTGGATACACGACCTTATGCATTTGTCAAAACCATGGACCTGCACAACACAAAGAATGAACCCTAATGTAAACTATGGACTTTAGTTAATACTCATGTAACCATGCTGGTAATTGTAATAACTGTACCACACTAATGCAAGATGGTAATAATAGAGGAATCTGTGCATAGGGGAGAGGTGGGAAATGGGAATTCACTGTATTTTCTGTGCAATTTTTCTGTAAACCTAAGATTGCTCTAAAAGAATGAAGTCTGTTAAAAACAAACAAACAGGAAACAAAAACCTCAGCCCAAATCACCAAATTTCTCTTGATCCTCTGGTGTGGGCTCCACTGGGTCTTCACAGTTCACTGCCTGGCCTCTCTCTGCCTCCAGTGAGATCCGGAGATGTTCCGGACTTCCCATCAGTGCCATGTATCCTTGTCTCCGCCATCTTTTGCTCTCCCTTCCCACAGCCTCGGGACTGATATGTCATGTGACCAAGCCGCTCTGTCCTCGTGCTGCCCTTTTGATCTTTGCTCCCATGCCAGGCCCACGCTCTCTCCCTGGAACACCCGGGGTCTAGAGGGGCCTTCATGTTGGTTTTTATGTTCACATGCCAGCTTCTCGCTCATCTCTTCTTGAAACAAGAACCTTCCCCTAAGATCTCTGTGCAGCCATTGATACCCTAATCATACTCCGTGCCTTCTGCCCATTTCCAATCCCAGAAGAGAAAAATCGAAAGGAAAGACTCAAACCTGACAAAGAGAGCTGAAAGTCTCTCACCGGTGGCCTTCCTGCCGTCTGTCACCCCACTCCCACTCCCGGCTGGAGCCTGCCGCATCTTTGTTATGTGTCTTCCAGGACAGTGACCTGAGATGACATTCTCCCCTACATTTCCTCTCCTGACAAGGAGAGCACTGGGACTCTAACGAGTCATCTTTTTACAACCTGGGAAAAGGCACAACCCACTGTTAATAATTTATTTGCATATTAAAGTACGGAGGGTTGTTAATCATTGTTCAGTTATGGGGACAGGGCAGGCCAGACAATCTCTGGCTAAAAACATGAGGGTATACTTTGTCTCTGCAGGTTTCAAGGGTCAGAGCTTGGGGTCAGGGGAAGGCTTGCTCATGTGTGTCTGTTGGGTTTGGCTGGGGGTGAGGGAGAGGACCTTAGTCTTTTAACAGGTTCTAAGTGAAAAGTCAAAGTTGATTTTGAAGGAAAATACTAATCCTCAAATTTCCAGAAAAGGCAGTCCATTAACTCCTGTGAAACAAAGGCACTGAAAAAGACCAAGAGAATGGCTTGTTCTGAAACCACATTCAACGGTCTCATACTGAGCCCACACTCCACGGAAGGCCACGCTGTGGAGTTTGAGCTCAATCCTGCAGGTGGCGAGGCGCCTATACGCTTCCTGGGAGGTGACGAGAGTGTGGCAGGATAAAAGGACAGGAAGTGAAGAGAGGAAATTCAAAGGAGAAAAAACAAAGGGAATGAAAGAATAGTCCTACTTTCTTAAAGGTTCTCATTCACATGCTATCTGCCTGCTCAGAAACTGGACACACATAGACAAAGGGGACTCATATACGAGAAGCACATTTGGGGATGTCTAAGGCCAACTGAGACCCTTGAAGGAATTCTCCAAAGGCTGGTTTCCCTGGGGAGGACCACCTCCTCACACCCTCATTCCTCATACCTTATCTCTTGCCCCTACCAGGAGAAGACAGCAAGGGGAGCAGTGCCCCCGCAGTGCGGGCTAGCCGAGGCCAAGGGACACCTGCCCTGAGCATAGAAGCCTCACTGGCCAGGAGGGTCTTGCTCTAGACTCTTAACTCCCCAGGCTTTGCAGAGAGAGAGAGTAGTGCCATGCACTTTGTAGCTCTAGAACCTGGTACATAGTAGTTACTCAATAAATGCTTAGGGAAGAAATGGCTGTATGACACTTAAACCACTGCTTTAGGATAATCTCCTTCAAACTGCCTAGGCCAACTGTTCTCTTTTTGGATGTCACAGCACTGAGGATTGTAATGCTCCTATGAGGCTGGGCATGGAAGGGATGATATGAAAGGCCTAGATTTCTCTTCCATCTCCTCCACCAGCATAAGAGGATGCTCGGGGCACAGTAAACTGTCACGCTGCTGGGAGAATAGCTCCAAGTTTTCTGAAGGAGACACAGCAGGGTTGTGTGATATTTTTAGTAATACCCTGGATCCCTGAGAGAAACACAGCAAAGAAAAGTAACCAGATTTTGCTCATCAGAGTAGAAATCCCCAATGTGTTCTGACTGTTCATGCCTCTGGCGGCCAAAGGAAACCATCACAATGGCATTTGAAAGAAGAGAAGTCCTCTGTTCCTTGGAGGAAGTTGCAAATGACTGCCCTACTTGGAAGTTCTTACAAAATCTTACTCTGAAATGTGAAACTGTTTTGGGGTTGGCCTGTTGCGCCTGAAGGTGGAGTCTTGAGTGGGAGAGAGGAATACTCTCCGCCAGGGGCTTAGAAGGAAAGTCAATATAGGGCAGGGGGAAGGCTGGGACCCCAGAGAGCAAAGCGGAACGGAGCCATAGCTGGTGAGGCTCAAGTCCTTGAGCAGGTGGTTTCTGCTGAGACGACGCTCCGTCTCCCAGCCTTGCCACAAGCACTGCTGTGCAGGAGGGAGACGTGGACCACCTGCCTGGGAGCCTGGGCAGTGGCCCACAGACCCTGGCAGGACTCTCCAGCGTGTGTGCAAACAGACTAACGGAAGGCCTGTTAAGACCTCGCCCAGGGAATGGGTCTCAGAGGCCGGGTGTGTAAGTTCCTGGGAACCACGTTCCTCTGACCTCAACATTTTTTTTCATTCAAGATCGATTAATTTGTCAAGAACTTCAGCCATGATGGGAAATGAAATGTCACAAGTGGGAAAGGAAGAGAGTGAGGCCGGTTCTACCCATGAGCTTTGCTACAGGGTAGCAGATCGTTGGAGGGATTCACAGGCTCATTAGGAGTGTCTGAAGCTACAATCAGTTTTTGGTTTTCTTTTTGCTTGCTTTGAACTTAATCAGCCACAGGGCCAACTCCTCCCCTTCTGGCTGCTTCCCCAGGTCAAACTAACTGCCAGGCTTCCCCTTGGGAGGGTTCCCTTGCGGCTCAGGTCTGGGAGCGACCGACTCAGGTGAATGACTAGGGTGAACGATTAAGACTCTGCCCAATGCCACCCTTGCTGAATTGGCATAGGTGCCACCCTCAGCAGCTCAGCTTCTTCTGTCACTCGGGACTACAGCTGCTCGGCCCCTCAGCACGCCCTTCAGTCTTTGAGGCTGGAGAGATGAACCTACAGGGCATAAGTCTGGGAGGAGGCTCACAGTAAATCCGCCAATTCACCTGGCACCATCCCTGAGAGCGCTCCTGGGCCCGCGGTGGAGACTGGCCCGCTTTGGGAAGCTTCGGTCGCCAGTGAGCGCGGCTCAAGAGCACGCGGCCTTAGCCAATCTGTGGACAGGAGCAAAGCTCCCCGAAGGCAAGGTTCATTCAGGGTTCCCACCCCACTTGGGTTTGCCATCTCGCGTCTGCATCTGGCCCTGAGGATGCTCTTCGGGCAGGCAAGGACACGAGGACTGAGGCCGGTGAGCTAAAGGAGTACCGCCTGTCCTGGCGAGAGGGAAAACCAGCCTCTGATGCCTGCCCTGACGATGGCGGAGCACCGCAGGGGTGTTGCACTGGAGATGCTGATGGGACCATCGCCCTAGCCAGCCCTTCAATTCCTTTACAGCATCCTCACCCTCCCTTCGGATCCACCAGTGACAGGGCAGCATTCTAGGTAGCTCAGCTCTACTTCGGGAATTTGCCAAGGATGGTGAAAAATTTTACACTCCTGCTGGGGACACCTCAGGGACCCTCTGAGAGCAGGAAGGTTGAGAAAACCTTGTCCCAGAGAAGGATTCCCTTCTCTTGCTCAAACGGTGCTGGCCCCAGGCCCTATCAGAGTACAGCTTAGCGAAGTTGTCTTACACCTGCCAAAGTAACAAACAGAGCACTATTATATCGTGCCTTTGACTCTCTGGAGTATTCCTCCAGGTCCCAGGAGGCTGCAAAGCTGGTAACCTTCAATAGGCTTCCTTGGCATTGCACAAAAGGGGTGTTTCTGTGGGATGCTTACAGAAATCTCTTTTTATTTCATGAAACAGACACTGGCATTTTCAACTTCTTCTCTTTGCCTCTCTCCTCTCTCAAAGATAAGAGCCTGAATTCCTGACTCTGATCTTGCCTCTGCTCTTCAGTCAACTGGCCTTTTAATCTTATTTAATTTTATTCTTTGTTATTTGTGGTTATGCAGGAGACACTGGTTCTCTAAACAGGAAAATATTTCGGCTGCTGAAAAAAATATTCTTTTGGTTTCTTGCTTCGTATTACTAAATTCCACCACGCGGTCTTTTTCCTCTCTTTCCTCCCTGTCCCTTCTTTGCCACTGAAAATTAGGTAATGCCTACCTGGTTTGGGTTATAAAATCGGTCACTTGGACTGTGTCTACAGCAGCTCTGACTGTGGTGTCCTCAGTGAACTGCAGACACTCTACAGGTGACTTGTTAGTCCGACGATCTGCTTGTGCTGAGAAGCCGGAAACCTTCCGGGCAGCCAGCTGATCTGTCCCCCTTGAAGTCTTTGCTCCTAAATCACAATCACCACCACAATAACAGCAGCAAAGTTCAAACGAACGGAATATGTGTTGTTTGCCCGTGCCCTGGGTTGTCCCCTCCAGGCTGGGTTCTGGCTTTTCCATAGAGCTGGCCGCAGAGAAAGCAGCGTCCCTTGGCAGGAAGCTCCAGCTTTGGAATAGAAGTTCTTTTTCTCAGAAGCAGGAAAAGTAAGAGAAAATGCACAGAAATGTAGTCCTAAGCCCACCCCCCAAATTCACCAAAAGATTCATACAGTTCCCAAGTCAACAGGGCTCGCTCTTTTTTTTTTTTTGCGGTACGTGGGCCTCTCATTTGTGGCCTCTCCCGTTGCGGAGCACAGGCTCCGGACGCGCAGGCTCAGCGGCCATGGCTCACGGGCCCAGCCTCTCCGCGGCATGTGGGATCTTCCCGGACCAGGGCACGAGCCCGTGTCCCCTGCATCGGCAGGCGGACTCTCAACCACTGCGCCACCAGGGAAGCCCAACAGGGCTCTTTCTTCAGTGTAAAGAAATTTCTACAGGAGAAAAAGATCAGCCAAGAGACAGAATTCGAGGCAAAGCCTCTATCTTTTCTCCCCCTAAGCCAGGCTGTGCACTTTGTGGACATTTTCAATTTAAGATATCCCAGATATGAAAGTGGTTATGATTGTGAGATAGACAACATACCCGGTTGAAAAATATCATTTCCTCTTTAAGGAAGAGCTGTGATCTATTTCGTTGTACCAAATGGCTAGGAAGAATAATAATTCCCACTAATCTTCTGTGATTAGGGTTATAATAGAAAGGTTTCCAAGGTGTCATTTTTATAGCTATAAATTTACCCTAAAGGGGATGGAATTTCAGGAAACAAAAAAAAGTTTTCTAAAAACTTTTTTTCAGAAATTGAAAATAGAAAATAATCCAACTCATTTAAAATATGTTCTTCCCCTTTACATTTTACGTTTATAGTTTTCTAAATAAAATCTGGTTATTTACATGAGCAATGCATGTAACCTATCTTGATATTCTAAAATGAGGTGATTGTAAACCTGTAAATGAGACTGAAAATTAAGATTTTGTGTATTTCAATTCCCACTACATTTTGCAGCTGTCTTACTCCCCCAAATTCCAAATTTGTACTCCAAAGCATCAAAATTTCCCAAAATATATCTATCATCATAACTAAATAGAAACCCAGGACTGAATGAATATAAGAAAAGCAAAGCCTTTGATAAACTGTCCAAAAAAAAAAAAAAAAAGCAGGGGTAGGGGTTGGTCATAGCCCAAAGCGTGGGTGTGAGTTTTAGAAAATGCAGGTCTCTTTCCGGCCAGCATGGTCCTCCAAGCCCTGAGCAAGAAAGGAATGGTAGGGCTGGATGAGGAAAGCGTGGCACTTGGAAGATGGCTGGTTGTTTAGGTGACATGGAATGGATGACATAGGAAGAAGACCAGTGCGAAACTGACTAGCTCTGAGGTTCTGGGCAATTCCTGCAGTTTTCTCCTCTATCAAACGGGAGTAAGAATACTTCAGGTGGCTATGGTGAGGTTTAGAAATAATATACTTAGTGCACGTGTCCCACTGGAGGCACTCGGTAAATGGCAGCTCTCCTGAGAGTCAATGACCCTGAACACAAGAACAAATCAATTCTGTCTTGGCCACAAGCTACCAGGGCCTTCCCTCTGTTTACTCTAGGGCAGAAGAGGTTGTTAGTCATTCTCAGAATATAAAAACGCTCAGGGCAGCGATTCTATCCACCTGGTTTGTTGACAGACAATTGCTTTGCCCAGCAGCCAAAGCGGGGGTGCTCAAAAATATACTCTTCGTAAATTTCACTCAATGAGTTTCTATACTGTAAGGGAAGGGAGATGCTCTCATGGACACGTTCTGTAAGAACAAAGCTTTTTAAAAAAAAACCAAACTGATCTGGCAGCTGTTGAGAGAATATGGGACTGAGGGAAGAGCCCAGGTTTTCTGGGCATTGCAATGAGCTGTCAGGATATTAGGGCTGTAGTCCCAATTCTAACACGAAGAATGATGCCTCATCTTCATACCATTCTCTTCAGTTTAGAGAGCCCCTAGGTATGTCTGGCCTGATGGATCCTCCTGTGTGAGCTATCAGGCCAAATAATACTGATAGGGATAGATTAGGATAATTAAATAGTCAGTTTTTAGAAATCCCAGTAGGGGACTAAGGACAGAAAGGGAATTTCAACAGAGTTTGGGAGGTTGTAAGCTAATGACTACTCAAAAGAAGAATCCAGTAACCTAGCAACAATCTATACTACCTTGAAGGAACACCAGGCGTAACCAAGAGCCAGACACACTCAAGCCACAAACCCTGATAATTAAAACACAAGACAATAGATATGGGGCCTGAGTCTTGTTACGTGAAATCAGAGAGTTAACAGTCCTTGAAGAGTAGCATTTCTGCATGTGGCCAAGAGAAATATGGGTGAAAGGGGAAAGAAATTAGGTGAAAGGGGACATTATATGGAAACCTGAGATAAATTACCATATTTTAGTATATGTTACCACACTTTTGCTAATATACGTATGATTTAAATAGCATCATGACAGTCCCGGTTAAACCCTATAGGGCCACAGGAGAGACTAATGATGTAAGCCTTGAGATCTGCTGAAGAATGAGTAAGAAGGTGGTCTTCTCTCCTCCTCACTTTTTCTTTGATTATAAAAATGTAGCCCTCCTCATTCTCAGGGCTGCTGTGCTCCTTTGCCAGCCCGCTTGTATCTCTCACAAACGTCCTGTGTTAATAAACTCATTCTTTGCCTGCGGCTTTGCCTCACGCTGAATTCTTTCTGTGATGAGACAAAAGAACCCTAGCTTCAGTAGCAGGTGAGCGGTTTTAATCAAAAGACAGTGGGTTCGAGTCCCCTCCTAGTCAGGGATCATGGATTCAAGTCCCAAGCTGAGTTTTGGCTGGGTTCGAGTCCCATCCGAGAAGGAGTGAGGTTTCAGCAGCAGCCCCATTTTATAATAAGAAGCCAAGAGTCCAAAGGGTTAACAGATTTTCCCAGGATCATACTGATGAATAGAAGCAGAGCTAGAACTCAAACGCAGATCTTTTATTCTTCATAAGACCCTGCCTCTTCTCCCAGATTTTAGCTATATGGTACTAGCATATACCATGGCTCAATACCTAGGTCTGGAGATAGATTTAGTCTCTACCAATTTGTATCTTCAAGCAAGTCATTTATGCTCTCTGAAACCCAGTTTCTTCTTTAAATGGGGATAATAATGACAGCCCTCAAAAATTACAAAGAGTAGAAGCAATAATGCATATGAAGTAATTAGTACAGTACCTAGCACATAGCAAATGCTAAAAAAATCAGTTATTAATTTTACGATTATCCTTGTTCCAGACTTTGATTCCCATCCTGAAACTAGGAAGGCAGCCATGGAGTAGAAGACAGAACACAGGACATGGCATCTGTTGGAAGACCAGAGTCTGAGCCCTGGCCGGGCTGCTTCTCAGCCATGTGGTCATGGACATGCCATGTCACTGTGGTGACTTAGTCTCTTCAGCTCTGAAAAATGAGGCTATTAATATATACCTACTGGAGGACAACCCTGTTGGTGCAGTGGTTAAGAATCTGCCTGCCAATGCGGGGGTCATGGGTTCGATCCCTGGTTTGGGGGGGATCCCACATGCCACAGAGCAACTAAGCCCGTGCGCCACAACTACTGAACCTGTGCTCCAGAGCCTGAGAGCTGCAACTACTGAATCTCGCGTGCCTAGAGCCCGTGCTCTGCAACAAGAGAAGCTACCGCAATGAGAAGCCCGTGCACCACAACGAAGAGTAGCCCCCGCTTGCTACACCTAGAGAAAGCCCGCGTGCAGCAACGAAGACCTAGTGCAGCCAAAAATAAATAAATAAAATAAATAAATAAATTAAAAAAATATATATATATACCTCCTGGAGTCACTGTGAGAATGGAATGAAAAATACAATCCCTTGAAATACTCTGCAAAGGAAAGGTAGTGTGCAGCAGTGAACAGAAATCCAACTACTGCAAACTTTCTCTACTTCTCTCTGTTTTAATAATGAAGTATGTTGCCAAACAACCTTCTATCTCACAAGAGTAGCTGAAAACTTGGATCCTTCTTTTGTGACTCAAGGAAGCTGCATAAAACAAAGATATGAGTTTAATCACCCACTCTGGTGCCATCGTTTTTTTTTTTTTTTTTTTTTTTGCGGTACGCGGGCCTCTCGCCGTTGTGGCCTCTCCCATTGTGGATGGAGCACAGGCTCCAGACGTGCAGGCTCAGCGGCCATGGCTCACGGGCCCAGCCGCTCCGCGGCATGTGGGATCTTCTCGGACCGGGGCTCGAACCCGCGTCCCCTGCATCGGCAGGCGGACTCTCAACACACTGCGCCACCGGGGAAGCCCTGCTGGTGCCATCTTGAGGAACTACAAGGAGAGTGGCATAAGCATAGCAAGCACTGCTTTGGAGCAAGGGAGTAAGATGAAAGAGAGGAAGTGATAATTACCTGGACCAAAAAAGGGTGGAAGCTTCAGCAGAGTTGGCACAGGCTCATTTTGGGGGGTCATCTCAGCAGTGAAAGAGAAGGGCAGCTAGCACTGATGTGTGCTTGCCTAAGTTAATAGCTGGAGAACGACTAATGAGTACTACAGCTGAATCTTTGTGGCAAGAGATAAGACCCATGCTGCCTCGAACACAGACAGGCACTAGGGAGTGAGCTCACTTGATTTAGTGTCTACCAAGATGCCTGGGAACTCTGGTGGTTCTAAGAAGACACTCAGTTCCTAGGGAAACCATTGACTTGGGAGAACATGGCCCATTCTCTTGCAAAACCATGACCCCCAACATATGTAGTTGATCTTTGAGTGAGATTTCTTGTACAAGTAAAGCCAAAGCAAAAAGAAGTTGACTCTTCATTTGAACTCATCTCCAAGTAGAAGACTTCACATCTTTTTTTTCAGGCTCTCCAGCAGGACCTAGCTGAACCATCATCACTACCTCTCAACACTGCAAAAAGAAAACAAACCAACTCTCTTTTCCACCTAGCAGTTACCTCTGCTTTATACAGCCTCCCTAAGGCAACAAGTGCTGGATCCAGTTTGGCAAATGCTTCTGAGAAATATATCCTCCGACCCAGGCGAGAGCTGATATATGGAGCGAAGTCCACCTTTCACGTTTATCTTGTTACTTCTGTCATGTAGCAACACATTGTCTGAAATTTGTCTTGCTATTGGGACACTTTGACTTGTAGCTGCTTCATCAAATGTAAATCGTGTGTCTCCTTTGGACTGTGAACAACAAATTCTAGGGTAACAAAACAAAAGGTAAAATCTCCCCATAGAAAGTAATCCAAATGCCTCATGGCCCCTCCCCATAAGGAGTTTTTATTATAATTAAAACCAAACAAAGTGTCCACATGTAAACTAAAGGACTATTCAGAGGGCCATTGCCAATAAGCATTGGAGACAGAAGGACATGGAAAGATGCTGGGCCCGGTGTTTCGTCTATAATATAATCATAGAAATACTTCTTCATGTTCTACCTTGTAAATATGATCAGAGGATTAATGAAATACTGTTAAAGGTATGTGACAGACGTATATATCTACATCTAACTCGAAGTACATGAAAATTTTGGAGGTATAAAGATGGACATGAAGGTGACAACTACTTCCAAAAAGTGGACTGAATATCTTTTTCCATATGGGATGGGTGAGCATGATAAAACAGAATACTAAGGTCTTGGTGCAAGCCAGTACTTGTAAATTATTTCATACTTTCAAGCTAGAGAAATCTTCTGAGACCGTTCTCGTCCAGCCTCAGACATCAGGCTCTTACTCTGCCTTAGCACCAACCTCCAATAGTTATTCAGTCTCTGCTCAAACACTTCAGGGGAAAGGGAGATGAGTACTTCACTTAGCAGCTGCAGTTATCACAATCCTAGTTAATTTGAAAGCTTTTCTTTCGATTGCTAGATAGGTCCTGCTGTAACAATTCCCATTGTTCTGGATCTGGCCTTTAAAGCCTCCCTCCTCCCGCACAATAAATCTTTGACGTTGAACTCCCAGCAAATCCTGATTCTTAGTAAGGTATTGAAAAGCTGGGGATACTCAAAACACAGTAGGTGATTTGTAAAAATCACAAAATTTGAGTGATGTTGTAAGAATATACTTAACATCTGGGCTTCCAAGAAAAATGATATCCTACTCTTCTGGTAAGGGCAAAGTAAGAAGACAGCCCTAAGGCCTGTTTGGATGTTATTAATATCAACGCATAAAGAGAAACACTTGCAGGACCTGTCTGTCTGGTTCTGACTTCAGCTTACACTCCAATGTCCTTTTTATTCACTCTATGAATATTTAAACAAAACCAAACAACCAGTATTTATTAAGCACATAATATTCTCTCTTAGATTTTTAGCTTTTACCTTTCAGTGTCTTGGGTAGTAAATGCAATTGCAGTATTTGTAACATCTCAGAGGTCTCATCAAATCTGTTAATATTCCTTTGAGATCTTTCTAGTACTTCTCTGTGCTTAACAGGAAACCAGTTTCAGATACCTGGTTTCATATAGCCATGAAAGGGTAAGAAAAAGATATCTGGAGACATGACTAGGGATTATCCTTCATTCCTTGACCCTGAGACCTGTATTATCATAAGCATTAATCCAGCGGTCCCCAACCTTTTGGGCACCAGGGACTGGTTCCGTGGAAGACAATTTTTCCACGGATGGGATGGGGGTGTGGGGGAGGGTTCAGGCAGTAATGCGAGCGATGGGGAGCGATGGGGAGCGGCAGATGAAGCTTCGCTCACTCACCCGCCACTCACCTCCTGCTCTGTGGCCCAGTTCCTAACAGGCCACGAGCTGGTACCAGGGGTTGGGGACCCCTGCATTAATCCTTTCAGTTTCAAAATTGACCAGTTATCAAAACTATCCTGGAAGGCAGCCTTTACTTGTCAAAACTAGCATCAGTAGAACACAGACAAATGCATAAATTTTGCTAGATCAAAGGAAGTTAAAGTGTTGTTAAAACTACAGACTCTGCAGTCGAATTGCCTGGGATCACCTAACTAGTTGTGTGACATTGGACACATTACTTAACTTCTTTATGCTTTAGTTTCCTCATCTGTAAAATGGAGATAATAATAAGAGAACTCACCTATTGCTTCTAACAGGTAATTTATATATTTCCATTGGGTGAGCTTTAGTCAAATCCAGGGTGGTGGTCCCTAGCTCTTGGAGGGATGAGTGTAATCTAGCAGAGAAAACCAAGCCTCTGAATCAAGAGACCTGACTTCAAGTCTTCTACTAACTGTGACTCCCCCAAATCACAGATCAAACCACTTAGCACAGTACTCAAAGCTCTTTACCATCTGACCCCAGCCTACTTTCTTGGCCACACTTGCTGTCACTTCCTATTTCTTCTCTGTATGTTCTGCCCATCAGACTACTTGCAGTTGCCCAAAATATTAGGGACATGTGAATCACTGTAAGTTTGTGTGTGGTATTTCCTCGATAGAATCTCCTCCTTACTCTCTTCCTGCTTCTTCAATAAGTGCCCTCGCTTCTACCCGTGACTGTATTACCGCTCTCTCCTCCACTAGACTGTGTGCTTCTGGAAGGTAGACAGTGGTCACCTTTTCATCTTGGTGCCTAGCATAGCATCCAACATGGTGGGCAGGCAAGAGCTGCTTGCAAATGATTGAAAGAATAAATGAATATGTTTTACGAAAGTCTCTTAAGAACGGTGATCATAATAGGGCTCCTTTCTCCGTTAGAAAAATACATGAGGGCATCACTTTGAATATAAACTAATAATACAAGATATACTATCAATGAAACCTTGACTAAAGACATGAGTGCAATATAGCCTTAGGCCACTCCTACACTCCTTTGAAAGCCTGAAAAAAACATTCAAGTGGCAATTATTTTATGTGTCCCTGGAAATGTCAGTGGAAATTCCTCTGTTAACAGAGCATCTGTCTTCTGACAATATGGGGGATGGTGCATAATGACCCCATTCGTGGTTTTGCTCTTAAACACATTATAAATCCCTGATGACCTCTCACTGTCAGCTGTGTCCTGGATAGACCCCACCCCAAAGGGCAGTGGGGACAGGAGAGGATCTGAGTTAACCACATCTTTCATCTGGCCCTGGAAGGAGCACCAGTTACGAGGCCACCTTGTTGACATGTTGCCTCATATGCTCCCTGGTTTGAGAACAATCCTTTTAGAAAGACTGAGCTGTCCTTTTCAACAGGCAATAGAAAACTCAAAGTAGATTCTTGTGCTATAGAGGTTGGGCTTTTGGTAAAATATGGTTTAAAAAAATCTTTAGGTACCATCAAATATCTGGTTATGCCAGAGGTGACAGTGGTGACAGAAGATGCCTTGCTCAGCAGGACGTTTTCCTGAGGATGTAACTAGCAAGACCCACTAAGTAGAAGAAAAGAGGTGAGAGACCAACATTTCTTGAGCTCCTACCATGGCAAAGTGTCATTAGGTTGTGTTTGAAATCATCACAAGAAGGCAGATAGCATCCTATGGTGCCAAAACTTTGGATCATTCTGCCCATTTGTGGTCTGAAGTATTGTCCACCACTCATGGTGCAGAGGGAAGCAGATACCTACTAAATGATGGTCCAGTGGCTGGAGGGGTTAATGTAGATCTGATGGGGGCTTTGTGCTAGTCTAACACAGCTTTGCTAATAAGTGTCAAACATCTGTGTCAAGACAGCAATAATTTATATGGAGTATTAGTGGGACTAACTTCTTGAATATGGTTTCCTAATAGCAAGGATCCTCTTTTCATCTAGTGGGAAAACATGGGAAATTTGAGCCTTTACCAAGAGCTCGGAATTGCTGTACTAAATATTTTGGGCAGGTAGTTAATCTTTCTCTCCTTGAACCTTTCTCTTTGTTTGGTATCCTTGGTGTCCTAAGCCAATATTGAGAAAGTTGAGATTGATTTTTCTGAGGGTCATTAAGAGAACAACACAGCTCTTATTTTTATTGGTTGTGATAAGAAAAATCATCAAGATGAGGACATGCGTGTTTCTTAGAAACACTGTTTTATGGGACAATGTTTTCATGGTACTTTAGGGAATATATATTTCAAAGGCTAATTGTGTGAAACTTTTCTCTCAAAAGAAGATTGGAAATGAACATTGTTGTCTTACTTCTGGATTAGAAAAGTATCCTGGGCTGAGAGTATATAATACATACTCATAAGCAATGATGAAATGCTTAGTTACATTTTGAATCTTATGACTAGGGTAGATCTATTTCCTGAGGGAGCAGGTTTTGGGATTTTTCATTGTACACAGCAGAGGGTACCTACAAAATGCCCATAGAGCTGTGCTGAGATTTAGTCTTAAGTTTCTGAGCCTTTTGGTGTCATTCTTCAAAGACTCTCACCTCTTCAATCTTAGCATCCCCAAGAAGCAATGCAATATAATTCCAGAGTCAAAAGCTTTCCTGGTAGACATAAAGAACATAATGCTAAGAGATTAAAAAATACATTTGTATGAGAGTCAAAAGATTTTTAAACAATATAGGAGACTCTTCCCAATTCCAAAGACTGGACTCACCATTTCCATACAGGACAGTGGTAGAGGTCAAAGGGAGAATTTGAATTACCCAGTGTAGGAGATTGTGTCTTACACATCTCTATATGGCTAACTTCTAGAATGTGCCTGATACGTCACAGGACCTCAGTGAAGATTAGTTGACTTGAATTCAAGTGTCACTCAGAGATGATAATGCCACATCTTTCCAGACATACACCTAATCACCTTTTTAAGAAAGCAACAAAAATATGATTAACTACCTTCCTCTCACCACTTTCCCCAGGACATTTGGTCATCTGTAAAAGGGTTTTCTTGGTGAGACAGCACTTGAAAATGCTAAAGAATTCTAGAGGGTTCATTATGTATTTGCCGTTATTTATGTGTAAAATAGAGAAACATGTTAGTTGTTCATACAAACTTGGATTTGATTAAACTGAAGGTATAGTCAAGATTTGTGGGGGAAATATATAGAATGATAAAATCTTAAAACTGTAAAGAATTTAAAAAGACACTTACTGGATTTCTGGAGAGATGTCCCTATTTTTGATTACTTGTAAAGACATGGGGTGGAGGAGGGGAGAGAAGGAAAACTAAAAAATACCCCAAACCAAGACCTTCAGTCAGTCTATAGTCAGAAACTTGAAATGTTAAGATGAACATAACCCATGGCACTGAATTGAGAATCATCATTATTAAGCAACATGTGATTTGCTGCTAGAAACAAAGCCAAACTGTTGGCTTCAAAGAAGGTAGGGAGTGTGTTCGTCCCTTTTCTGAAAACTGTACAGCTATCCCTCTGCTAAATGGAGCCATCTTCAACCCAGCTGGGTGCCCCTTCCATATCTGTATAAAAATCTCAATCCCCAGAAATCAATGAAGTTGGATGTTACAAGACTGAGTAGTGGCACAATGAATCCTGGAACATTCAATAAGAAAAGGCTACAGGGGAGAAAGGAAGAGCCCATGGAAGAAGGGCTTTCTAAAGATGATGAATTTTTGTGTTCTCTATTTTGAGTGCAGGAGAATAGACAGTGGGGGAAGAGAAGGTCCTAAATCAATACACAGAGCTCTATCAGTGGCATTCTTGTCAGGAGCTGATCTTGAACTAGGACATGTCATTCTGCCCTCCAGCTGTGGACCAGAAAACTTACAGCCCAGTACATATTGAGCAGGTCCAGGAACACACTGCACATGCTATGTGTTCACAAATATTGGGTCTAAGGAGATTTATTTTCATTCCTGGATGAATAAACATGAAAAATAAGTAGCATAGCTAGTGGAAAAAGTGCATAACAAGGGAACTGAAACATCACCTCAAAGACAATTTTAGAAAACTGTTTCTCACCCTCAACGGATGTAGATAAAGGACACTGTGGAAAAGGACAGGCAGCCATTCCGAGATAAAGGGATGAAAGAAGAAAAGGTGCTGGGTGAGATAAGGAGGGATTGTAGGGAAGCAAAAAAGGAATAGCATTAATAATAGCATTAATATGTCCACTGAAGGCGGTAAGAGGTAAAGCTGACACTATAAGAAACAGAATCAGACACTCCCTAAAATATAGAAGCTGTACACATTGTACTCCCTAAAAGGAATAAACATGGTAAGAGATGGTAGATACATAAAATGGGGAACAGAATCAAATCAGTGTTAATTTGTACTCATGAAAAAGAGAAGAGTTATCACCATGAGATACCACTACATACCCAATAGGACAACTAAAATGAGAGTAACAACACTGTATGGTAGTGGGGCTATAGGACAGCTGAAACTCACATGGCTGGTAGGGGTATTTTACACAACCACTTTGGAAAACTGTTGGTAGCTTCTTACCAGTTAAACCTATTCCCACCCTTTGACCTCAAAATTCTACCCCAGGTAATTAGTTATACAAAAGAAGTGAAAAATATGTCCACAACAGCCCTTACGAGAATATCAATAGCTCCAAACTGGAAATAGCCCAGGTATCCACAAATAGCAACATCAATAAACAAACTGCAGTGTATTCATATAATAGAATTCTACTCAGCAATGAGTGAAATGAATTACTGATATAAGCAATAACATGCACAAATCTCAAAAAACATTAGAAAAAAGTGAAAGAAGTCTCATACACAATATTGTAAGGTCCCATTTATATGATATGCAGAACAGACAAAACTAATCTAAGGTGATGGAAATCAGATCAGTGGTTACTTCTGGTCGTTCGATTGCCTCGGAAAGAACATGAGGGAATTTTCTGGAATGATGGAAATGTTCTGTATCTTGATAGAGATGTGGGTTACTCAGATATTTGCATTTGGTAAAACTGCTAAAACTATACACTTTAGAATCTTTGTATTTTATCAGATGTAAATTACATCTCTAAAAAAAGCATTCAAATTTTAAAAAATATATTTTAAAGAAGAAAATATTCTTTTCCATTATAGGTTATTACAAAATATTGAATATATTTCCCTGTGCTATACAGTAAACCGTTGTTATTTATCTATTTTACATTTACTAGTGTGTATCTGTTAATCCCGAACTCCTAATTTATTCCTATCCCCCGTTCCCCTTTGGTAACCATAAATTTGTTTTCTATGTCTGAGTCTGTTTTGTAAATAAGTTCATTTGTATCCTTTTTAAGACACAACATTGTAATTCAACTATACCTCAATTAAAAAAAAAAGAGAAAGAGAATAAAGAAAATATAACCAAAGAAATATTCAAAATTATAAAAATTTTTTAAAAAACCTTCCCAGTGCTAATGCAAGATCTGACTCTGGAAATTGAATTGATTTGGCAAGTACTATGCAAAATCAGTAAAAAGAGCTCACACCTAGATACATTATGATAACATATTTGAATTAGAATGTAAAACCCATAAAATCCAGGAAGAAAAGCTGGTGACTGAGAGACAAAAATGTGGATGAGCTCAGATTTTTCTACCACATGACTAAATACGAAAGGCAAGAAAGATGGTGAGATAAGAATTCTATACCCAGACAAATCATTATGCTGAAATCTGACAGAAATTTGTTCATGCTAAGCAAGGGATTAAAAAAAAATATATATGACCTACTTGCCCTACTTACAATAATTCTTGAAGACATCTTTTAGCTGCCTGAGAGATGAATTAAAATAAGAAGTCAAAAGTAAGTAACTTGTGTTGTAAAATGACAATAGCTATGGACACAGAAATCAGATAACCATAGAACTGTCCAGGAATATAATGTAAATGATTACCTGCTGAGCAGGTAAAATAATTCATGAAAGAGAAGTCATGTAATATAAAATACCGACAGTAACTTGAATGAAAATGTTAAATTATTCTTATAAATACTGAGAAAAGGGTTGGAAGGAAGTAAAAATGGATTAAACTTCTCATCTGTGAGGGGGTAATTCAATCACACCATTTCATTCTGAACTTGATTAGAAAATGGAGGTTCCTGTCTTTGACCTTGGTAAGCATAAAGTATAGGTAGAAACGTTTTGAAAAATCTTAAGTGCAATCATTTGTAGAAATAAAAAAAGAATGACAGTCCTCTAAATTATTGGAAAAAAAGAATAGCAAAACCAAACCATAGTCCACATGGCAAAAAGATAGAGATAAGGATGCACAAAATATTGAAAAAAGTAAGATCAAATTAATATAATTTTGACTGTCATAACAGATGTAAATTTCCAAATGAGAGAAGAATACTTCTGAGGTCAAATGAATTTTAGAAATGCTCAAACTCAGTAGAATGTTTCTTTACTGCAGATCTCAGACGCTCAACACATTAATATAAATAATGAACCCCTGAGGGACAGGATTTCATTTGGAGCATTTCCCAAGTTTATTTTATTAGTTCTCACAGAATGTACTTTGAACCGTGTTAAACAAAGAGGCATTCTTCTTAAAATTGGTATTAAGAAGCTCACTGTTATCATTATTATTTACTAGAAATTATAATCAATATTGTAAGACATCAAATAGAAATTAGATGCAACTATTAGAAGGAGAAAAATTATCACTATTTACAGACACCATGATTACAAACTCTTATAATCAACTAAAAACTCATAATTAATTACAATGAGTTAAATAGATGGAAAGAAAATATACACACATTAGTATTTTTCCTATATTTCAGTAATATCGGAGAGAAGATATGGAAAAAAGATCCATTCATAATGAAAAACTAAAATTATAAAATGCATAAGAATAACCCTAACCCTCCTAAATGTGAGGGCCTATATGAAAAAATTTGTAAGGTTTTGACAAGAAATATAAAAGATAATTCAAATAAGTTCAATGCTTCCTGATGGGCTGACTCAATACTAAAGACAATGCCATTTCTTCCACAACTGAACTACGAGTTTATCACATTCCCAATCAAATTACCAATGGGAAATTTTATGTGTGTGTGTGCGCATACGAGTGTGTGTGTATATGTAAACACACACATACACACATATACAGATATGTATTTACCCACATATATGTTATATATATGCATATACTCTTCAAACTTTTCAAAATCATTTTTGAATTTATCTAAGAGAACACACTGGCAAGAGTAGATTTTGAAAGTAAAAAGTGATCAGAGGGTACATGCCCTACCGGTTTAAATGTTTCATAAAACTCAAAACCAGTAGATACAGTGATGCTGTATCTTGGGTCAGTGATGCTGGCCCAAGAATGGACATAACAATAAACCTAAATAAATCATTTTGCTTTAGACAGTATGATGTGCATAAGAACGTAATATATACAGCTGAAGCACTGCTTTTCAAATGAAAAGGCATGAGCTACGCAGCACATTCCCTGCCCATCATCATTACCTCTCTCCTGGACCATGGCAGCAGCCTCCCCAAGGGTCCTCTGCTCATACTGTTGACCGCTGCTCCCCTCACCCCATGGCACATGTACACACACACACACACACACACACACACCCGTGCTCTAAGCACAGAGCGCATTTAGCATTTAGGTGACTGAACCTTCACACATACTGCTTCCTCTGCCCCAGTTCACATTGTCATTGTCACTTCATTCTCAGCTAGGAAGCTGCTTTCTTCCAGAAGCCTTCCCTTACCCCCAAACTCCAGATTAAGTGTCTCAAACACTCTGTGCTTCCCTTGCATAGCTTACAATAAGCTATATTATTTATAAAATGGCCTGCGTTTTGTTTGTCTGTCTCCCTCATTAGGCCGTAAGCTCTGAGGAGGCAAAGTCATTCTGTCTCGTTTTCTGTTTTATCCCTAGTATCTTGCTTAGTGCCTAAACACACAGCGCTCTATAAGTACCTGTTGAATGAACAGCTAAAAAGTAATCACAAAGGAAACATGTGATAGACTTCGAGCCACAAAAATTTACAAATTTGTTTGTCAAAAATATTTTCAACAGAATTAAAAGACAATCACCAAATCAGGGAAAATAGAACAAATATTATAGAAAACAGATTGATATCCTCCAAATATTGAGAGTTCATTTTTAAAAATTAAGAAAAGTTTTTTTAAGAAAACAAAACAACCCAATCCAAAATTGGGCAGAAGACCTAAATAGATGTTTCTCCAAAGAAGACATACTGATGGCCAAGAAGCACATGAAAAGCTGCTCAACATCACTAATTATTAGAGAAATGCAAATCAAAACTACAGTGAGGTATCACCTCACACCAGTTAGAATGGGCATCATCAGAAAATCTACAGACAACAAATGCTGAAGAGGTTGTGGAGAAAAGGGAACCCTCTTGCACTATCTCTTGCACTACTGGTGGGAATGTAAATTGATACAGCCACTATGGAGAACAGTACGGAGGTCCTTAAAAAACTAAAAATAGAATTACTAAATGATCCAGCAATCCCACTACTGGGCATGTACCCAGAGAAAACCATAATTCAAAAAGACACATGCACCCCAATGTTCATTGCAGCACTATTTACAATAGCCAGGTCATGGAAGCAACCTAAATGTCCATCGACAGACGAATGGATAAAGAAGATGTGGTACATATATACAATGGAATATTACTCAGCAATAAAATGGAACGAAATTGGGTCATTTGTGGAGACGTGGATGGATCTAGAGACTGTCATACAGAGTAAAGTAAGTCAGAAAGAGAAAAACAAATTTTGTATATTAACGCATGTTTGTGGAACCTAGAAAAATGGTACAGATGAACTGGTTTGCAGGGCAGAATTGAGACACAGATGTAGAGAACAAACATATGGACACCAAGGGGGCAAAGCCACGTGGGGTGGTGGTGTGATGAATTGGGCGATTGGGACTGACATGTATACACTGATGTGTATAAAATTGATGGCTAATAAGAATCTGCTGTATAAAAAAATAAATAAAATAAGATTCAAAAATTAAAAAAAAAAAAAGAAATCACGTTAGAAAAAGAAAAAAGAGAAGAAAAAAAGAAGGTCCCAATCACTGGCCACTTTGTAAAGTAGGTCTTCATGAATTACCATTGTGGGGAGAAATTGTTTTACACTTGAACATGTATTCATCAAGTTCTTACATACACAGTCTCCTGATTACTTTGGTGAGAATCCATAAGCATTGCTTATGCTCCCGTTGAAGATTTCCCTAAGCCACAAGCAACTTCTGTTTTAAAAGGAATCCACAACCTTTAAATTATTACATTTTGATCATGCCTTAGATTTCAAAGTATTCCCCTTGTACATTACTGATGTTCACCTTAACAACCTAACATAGGACATTTGGAGCCCATGTTACTGCAGTTCCTAAACCTATTTTAGTCTCTTACAGATTTTCGCTACTGGATTCTTACTACACATTTGTTCTCAAATGAAATTATATCACTAATCACAATTATGTTTAACAAATCAGAAATAAACGGAAAGAACCCAAATTAAATAGCGAATAATAATAAGCATCTAAACCCGACAGTTCCTTCTGGTGCACACACTGCAATCCAAGTCTGAAGCCCCCTCCACGTGGCCAAAAGAAGCCAAGCACTTTGCCTTCATTAATTGTTTGGCCTTCCAAGTGGGTCAGTGAGTCACAAACCCCATATCATTTCATTGCTCAGAAATGGAAACAGGCCGGCTTTATTAGGTTGGCTTTCAATCCTCGGTGCCTAGGGTCCAGCTCTTGCAGAGCCCAGTCTCTGGCCATTCAGGGCTTTGTCCAGTCTGAGGCCAGTCTGACAGGCTCTCTAGCAACAGCGGGGAGCAGTGCTTTCCCCGGCAATGTGAGTTTTTGCGGCACATTAACTGCCTTCCCTCTTATGCTTGCCAGTGGTGCTGATATATTTCTGAACTTTTCCATTTTCCTTGGCTTTACTAGAGGAAGAACAGGTACTTCTGCCTTCGCCTCATTTCTCAGAATTTCACACTGCCCAACGGGCTCTGATTTGCCTGTGGCATCAAAGGTAAGGCAAATGGAGAAGGTATATTCAGCTGATCGCCGAGCTTCATCTCTCTTGAGTCTTCCCGGATACTTATCAGATCTGGGTACCAAAGGCTCATAACCCAGCTCCCCGGTTAAGTATTTGGGAAGAACAATGGCCTTGAAAGTATGCCATTTGTGGTTGGATGTACAAAGCACCAAGTCAACAAACTATCTGTTATCATTCCAGAGCCTTCCCTCCATGTGTGACGCACGGTTCAAACCATCCACATATGGGGGGTCACGGGAGAAAGGAACGAGCTTGTTCTGAGGACGAACTATAGACTATAGGTCATCCATTATCTTAGTCTATCCTCAAAATAATCCTGGAATAGGGCATTATCTTCATTATCTTATTCTTACAAATAAGGAGACTAACACTCGAAAGAAGTTAAGCAAACTTTCCATGAGTCACATACCTACTCTGAGGCACAGCCTCAAAGCAGATTCAGCAGAAAGAAGGAATATGCTGCTTCTGTATCCAGAGAAGGTAACTTCTTTTATAAGGGTTGCCAACCGGAAGTGCCATGTTGGTCTGCTGGTGCAAGAAGGAAGGGAAACGGTTGAACTGAGTGGCCCATACAAGGACTTCTGAGGACCTCACAAGCTTACTAATGTGTGCTAAGCTCGCACTCAACACTTACTCCATGACTTGGAATTTTGCCTCGCTGCCTGTACCTTTGTTGGCCTCCCAGTAAGCCATGAATTCTCTGATGAAAGTGATACTCCCATGAATCGGGTGCTTCCTTGGTGCCAAGTGTTTTTACATACTTCATCTTGTCTTATTTTCCCAACAACCCTGCAATGTAAGTTTTAGTGTCCTCACTGTACAGATGAGAAAGTAAGGCACAGGCAGGCAACTAACTTGCTCCACAGCCTTGTCCCTGAAAGGGTAGAGCTGACATTTGTGCTGAGTCTATCTGATTCTAGTGAAAGTTCTCATTGGCAAGACACACACGAGACTCTTACTCAGAGGGCAAGTTCCAGGTTCTTACAAGATCCTAATTCACTGATGTTTAGAAATAAGAGTAAGGGCTGGGCTTCCCTGGTGGTGCAGTGGTTGAGAGTCTGCCTGCCAATGCAGGGGACACGGGTTCGTGCCCCGGTCCGGGAAGATCCCACATGCCGCGGAGCGGCTGGGCCCGTGAGCCATGGCCGCTGAGCCTGCGCATCCGGAGCCTGTGCTTTGCAACGGGAGAGGCCACAACAGTGAGAGGTCCGCGTATTGCAACAACAACAAAAAAGAGTAAGGGCTTACTTTTGGCACCGAGGGCTTACTTTTAACTCAGCTGGATAACAACAAGGCTTCCATACTTGTAATATTACACGTCAGCCGCAGAGGAAACTACTGCCACGTGTGATTGGAGGTCTTCACCTGCCCCAAATATGTTTCTCCCACCTAGCTGCTAGTAGTTCTCACCAGTATAGATATTAGGTTGAACCATTGCTATTAAACTGCAAATGCTGGGAGTGTTCACTTCTTGAACTATGGGGGCCTGAACGGCTGACCAAGTTCTTTAATACATTCTTAGGAACATTCCGTTCAGAGGAGCATGGTGTCTGACAGAGGAAAGCAGACAATAGAGTGTGAGTGGGGACACAAAAATTGGGGGGCTTACATGGGGGCATCTTAGTGTGGTAGGTGGAGACAAAGGGGGATTCTTTCTGGAACAAAGTAAGATGATAGTTCAGGAGAGATGAAATAAGGAAGTGAACGCATTTCTTAGGCCTTCCATGCTCTCCTGTGTGATCCACTAGAGAAGACATGCATATAATGGTCATTAGTGAGTGATGACCATGGACAAGCTGTGCCCTAGGTCAACACAAAAGATGGCACTGAGGCTCGGGGAATGCCGGGAGGAGCTTATACCACCAGCCTTCTGAAAGTGGGCATGTGTGGCAGCTTTGGGAGCTAAGGGAACCCCAACATCCCTAAGTCCCTGCAGAAGTCTGAGCCCAAGAAGGCTGAGACCCCAGGACTCTTATCCCGATACTTAATGACTCCATCTGGATTATTTGTAAACTCACCACAGAAAATACATGTCCACCAATACCCAGGGTGGGCATCTCATGTAATTGCATCTTCTCCTCTGTACTTGGCAGGTGAACCCTCCTCTGAAAATACTGCTGTGTATCCTCTAATAATACACTTGAGCTGAGATAGGAAGTTCCAGGTTCAATAAGGAATCAGTGCTGGTAGGACTGGGAGGTCCATAATAGAATGTAGGTTCTGGCTTCCCAGAGCACAGCATCTCATGTGAAATAACAAAAAAAGGACACCTAGCCTATATTTATATACATAGTGTATTTTTGCAAAGGTATAGGATATTTTTATAATAATATGAGTGATTGCCTTTGGGGGCACTGGGTAGCCATGGGACAGGAGAAGGAAGGCCTATTTTTTATTGAATATTCTTTCTTACCTTGAATTTTAAACCTTATACAAAAATAAATAAAAAATTTAAAAGTCACAGATAACAATGTTATGGTTTCAGCGATGTCCTTTGAAAAGTAAAATAAGAAAAGTTTCCTAAAAGAAAAAGAAAACTCTTCTGGTCAAACTCCAAATGAGGCAATGGCGTCACCCCTATGGTCACATAGCTTCCATGACATTTTTCTGATCTTTGAATGACTTGGTTTTAAGACGTATCTACATTTGATACACATTCACTCTCACTTTCTGCTGAGTATTTAATCAAAGCCATCCAATAAAGGAGGAGTTTACCTTACAGATTTGAAGATAAAATTAAAAAAGAATGATGCTGTTTGCAGAATTCTGGGCTATTTGGAGGATATTCAAAGGCCTGAAATGGCTTTCAAGCTTTCTGTAATTAATTGATGTTCCACTGAAATCTTCCTAACTTCAGTAAGATGATAGCCTAATGCAAATGCAACTATATTTCTTTGACTCCTTTGTAGTTTTGAATTTGGAAGTTAATATAACCATAGGAAATATCTGTCATGTATATCATTTTAAAATAACACGTTTATTGAAAGTCAAACAGTTGAATGAGCAGATTGATGATTTGATTAGGTAAATTCAACAATTCCCATGATTGCACATCAATCTGAATAGAAAGCTACCCTATGGCAACTGGAGCAAAAAAAATTGCCTTCTATTTAATTAAAATACATAACAAGCTAAAACTTCTAGAAGAGGAATTTTGCCACAATTACTGCCTTTATAGTCATTGCTGGAGAATTCATTAGTGGAGTTAAAGAAACTTTAATGAGCTTCTTTGTAAAAACCTCCATTCTGTTAAATTCATTGTCATTACCACCATTAGGAAGAGGGGAAGGTGTGTTACTTTCACGCTGATTATTGGAAAACCAAGTCACTTGAGAGAAGACTTTCCTGGAGCCGATATTCAGTAGAAGGTACAGAAGACAGCATGACCTCCTGTGTTCACCAGACTTACTGAACTTCTAATAATACAACTCTAGGGAGACTCTTCAATATTTTTAAAGCAAAACTGTGATCACAACTGAATTAATGACTCCTTTTCGGTTAGTTTCTGAAGGCCAGCCTCAGATGACCTGGAGAGCTACTAGAATTTGCTGCAGGGCTTACTGAGTAACTTTGGTATTTTCCATCCTTTGAGAGGGGACAGGTAGGTGGGTACAACTACAGGAACTATGCATAGTGGGCAGAAGAGGGGGTGTGGAGAAGAGGGAGCATTTCCTCAAGTGTCCTCTAGTGTCAGCACCTTTGTCCAGCCAGCTCCCTTGGTGGGCATTTATCCTTCCACCTTGGCAGATGGCAGGAGGTTCAGATGCGAGGCCCTCCTGGAGGCGGCTGGATCATCCAGCCTCTGAATTATGCCATTTCCCCAGCAGTCCCACTCCTGGAAGCCCTGCTCAGTTGAAGTGCCCCCTAGTGGTACCTTTAGGTTTTTGCAGGAGAAACAAGTTTAATTCCGAAGTCGCAGCTTCAGTGATATAGGAAAGACTGAAAAGGAGATCCATGGAAAGTGGTACAGCCAAGCTCTGCAACCAGACTCTTTTCAAAACCTGGCTTTGCGACTTACCAGCTGTGTGATTTTGGGTGAATGACTTAAACTATTTTTTGCCTCAGTTTCTTCTTTTATAAAATGATAATAATAAGGACACTAACTAAAGGATGGGTAGGAGGAATAAAGGAGTTAAAACGTGAAATTCTTAAAACAATGCCTTGATATATATAGTGCTCATTAAATGCTTGCTCATTAAATGAGCATTAAATGCTCATTAATGCTTGCTATTATGATGTTAGAGTTTATATGGAGAAACTGACCAACTGCAAAAGGCCACGTGTAAATGTCCAACAGCATGAAGGGCTCAGTTAATATAGCCCAAGAGTCAAAATACTGGGAAAAGAGATAAACTAGCAATGTGAATGTGACATTTGCAGCACTTACGAAAAGCACACTAATCGGAAACATCAAAACCCATCAGAACAGTCTTAACGAGACAGGATGAAATTTTTCTGGTTAGGAGGTAAAAAAACAACAAACAGGAATTTCTCCTTGGACAGGAATTTGGTTTTTTCCCTGCTTAAATAGGTTAAGGTCAAAATCCCCCATGTTTTCAAATAACACTAAATGTTTTTCCATTTTGGTTCAAAACCAGTGGCCCAAGTCGAGACAGGGCAGGGGCAATGATCTCAGACAGGACTAAGTCTGGTATCACTTTCACTGGCCTTATCCATCTGAAAGCCATGCTGGCTCTACCCCCACATCCTGAATCCAACACTTCTTCTACCCACTGCTACCCCTTAACTGCCCCAGCATCACCTCTTGCCAGACTTCCTGACCAGCCTTCCAAGCTCTCCCTCTGCTTCCAGTCTACAATGCACTGTACACATAGGAGCCTGAGAGACCTCTAAAATGCAGTGTAAGACACATTACTCCCCTATTTAAAAGCTCCCAGTGATTTCCTTAAAGCACTTAATCCTAATTTCATGCATGACTTCGGGCCCTCAGGGCTGTTTTCCTGTCTGACTGTATCCCTTCCTCCCTAAGTGTCCAGCTACACCGGTCTCCTTTCTGTTTCCTGAACACGCCAAACCTTTTCCAACCTCAGGGCTTTTGCTCTTCCCTCTGCCTGGTTCTTTCTTACCGATCTTTGTGTGACTTTCTCTTCAACGCTGATACGCTAGCTCAAATGCCACCTCTTCAGAGAGGGCAACTCCTGTAAACCTATTGAAGGCAGCCCTCATTGGTCTGATCCCTTTACCTCACTGCGTTTTTCTTCATAGCACGAAGTGATTTTAGTTTATTTATCTGTTTCTTAGTATGGATATCTGTTTCCTCTCACTGCAATGTAAACTTCAGATGAGCAAGAACATCATCACTTTATCCTGTAACGGTCCCTGGCACAGAGCAGACCCTCTATAAATATTAGTTGAGCGAATAACAATTGCCGTTGCCCATGATGCTTGGCTAAGAGCAGACCTTTGCCTATCCTTCCCTCTGCAACCTCCTTAACACCTTCTCATCTCCTAATCCTGCAATCTCAGCACTCCAGAAAAGTGGAGTGGTCCATCCTTCCCCCTCCCCCCACATCTAGCACAAGAACTTGGTTACTTTTGGGTATTCATACGACCTTCTGAGAAGGGTTGGCGTCTTAGACTTAACCGGACCCTGGATAATTATTCTCAGATTGATTCTAGAATCACCTTCCATAACCTAAGTTCTTCTCTATTTAGTGTGACTTGTAACTGGCTCTTTCCAAACCCAGATTCATGACTCCTTTAGCCCGGTCTGAGGCTGGTGGCCTCTGCAACACAAATGTTTTCCTGAGACCGAGAGAGTTTTACACAACCTAGTTAGTTCTTGGCCAATTCACCTAATAAAGTCTACCCAATAACAGAGACTACTGCTGTAATTATATTTTTAATAAGGGTGTGAACGGGAATGGAGTCATCTGGCTTTAAAATGGCTGAGACAGAAAGCAAGCGTTAGGTGACTAAATACCAACATGGCAACTGGGAAATCTAACACATGGACGGCAGGGAGGCTTAACCTTTATCTTCCAAGCTTCTGGCAACTTGATTTCCAAACTGCACATACAGAAATTTTAGTCATGGGGCCATGCAGCGCCACTCTGAATACGGAGTTAGTTTATATAGGTAGAAACCTCAATTTTATGCTAGAAATCCTGCTTCCAAAGAGTAGACTGATGAAGTTGCTACCCAATGAAAATACGGTTTGAATGCTTCTCTGGGGTCCATGACACTTAAAACAAGGCAGAAGAAGAAACAAATAAGTCATGAAGATTTGGACCTTAGCTGAGAAGTAAGGTCAGCTTTTAGCGGAGATCACCTGGAGAACTGTAGATAAATACGATACCCAGACTCCATGCTCAGAATCTTGATTTAATGGGTTTAGGGATGAGGCCTGGGCAGCCTTACTTTTTAAAGCTCCTAAGGTGATTCTCGTGTGCAGTCAGTGTCAAGGACCACTGTTTTACAGGCTTGCTTTTTGCTATAGCTAAAGAGATTGGAAACTGTTTTAAAATCAGTAATGGATTTCAAGACAGAGAAAGAAAAGAAAATAACCATTTTGGAATGGCACAAAACTGCCCTATCCTCATGTCCTAAGGAGGATGCAATGCTAAGACTCTAGCTCTGTTCCATCACCCTTCATAAAGACCTCCCAGCCTCACCATTGGCAGTAAACCCAGAAGTTAAGACATACACGGAATTCTTTAAAAAGGCAGCTTGTAAAAATTGCTGGGCTTTCTTCTCTTTTTTTAGGTGTGTAACAAAACCCATCATCCTTTCAGTGAACCGAAGCTTCAGAGAAGAGAAATCAGAACAGCCTGAAAGCTCTGGGACTACAGAGACTTCACTTCCCACAGGGAAGAGTGGGTAAGATTGACCACGCTTTCACTTGAATTCCAAGATGATAGGGCTGCGGCTCCTGGGACCACTGCAGCTACCTGCGGGCCGCTGACACTTATAATCACAGTGTTGCCAGCTGGGGCAGACTAGTCATCCTTCACCTACTGATCTGTAACATTCATTCATTGAAGAAATAACATGGCTAAGTACAGAGTTTTCTAACAGCAGCAGGAGATGGGGCACACACGCCTTAAGATACGGGGAATTCAGTGGCTGAGAATCCTCATTTCACTCTGTTGCCAGCAAGCCTCAAGGCCCAAGACAAGTAATTAAACTCCATTTCCCAATTTGTAAAGTTGGAAAGGTGAGGCAAGGTTACAGACTGTTAAAAAATAGCTACTGTGGGCGCTAATGGGCATGATAATGAAGCCCTTTGCAATGACTACACAAAGCCTGGTGGATACAAAGAGCTATGAGATACCCATCGCCTCACACTTAGCCAGGGTTGACTAAAGGGCACCCCTAAAGCACACAGCGTACAGGAGTGGGCAGCTGGCTACACCATTCAGCCACAACATCCAAGTCGACAGAATCACTACAAACAATTGTCTGTGAATTAAAAAGACTGCATTCGTGTATATAAAACTCCTACAAAATAAAGACCATACATCTTAATTGTCCATTTCATTCCCTTGAAAATATTACCCTTTTAATTTTATTGTCCATGATGACAAGACAAAGACTTTGTGTTTTTGTTAGGTCACTTTCAACTCTGGCTTCATGTTAGAATATTCTGGGGAATTACAAACAACAAACAACAATAACACTGGCACCCAGGCCCCATTCTTAAATGAAAATTCTGGAATGGACTGGGAACCTCAATAACTTTTAAAAGCTTCCCTGGTGATTCCAACTGTCCTTTTTCACATCACTAAACACTCCAGGCACATTTTCATCGCCAGGCCAGGTGTGCTCATCTCCTTACTTGGAGTGCCTTCCTCCCACCATCCCCTACCCCCAGTGTCCATTGGTCTACAGCCCAGCCTTACACCCTTCAATGTCCATCTCTTACCTTGTTTTTCTCAATGTACTTTAGGGCTTGGGGGCACAATGCCCTCTGGAATCTCCGAACTCTAACTGTCCGTTTCTAAGCGTCCAGGTAACACTTAGAAAATTTCATCTTACATTGCTCCTGGTATTTCATGTTTATGTCCATGTTCCCAGCGAGATAACATGCTCCCCCAGTGCAAGGACCTTGCTTTAAGATTTTTAAATTTTCCCCATGGAGCCTGGCACAGACCGCTTGGCTTAGAAGATGCCGAAAAATACATATTACTGTTGAGGTAGATACACTAAAGTTCGCTCTTGTCAGCTTCTTACTGCTATTTCCCCCCAAGATTTAGATTTCGAGTGGAAACAAATGCCATTCGTATATCTCAAAGAGCATCTTGTTACAGGCATACCTCATTTTATTGGTCTTCGCTTTATTGCACTTTGCAGATATTTTGGGTTTCTTTTTTCTTTTTTTACAAATTGCGTTGTCAGATGGTGGTTAGCATGTTTTAGTGATAAAGTCTTTTTTAATTAAAATATGTACAGTGCTTTTTAGACATAATGCTACTGCACACTTAATAGACTACAGTAGAGCGTAAACATAACTTTTATATGGACTAGGACACCAAAAATTTTGTGACTCATTTTATTGCAATATTTGCTTTATTGCAGTGGTCTGGAACCAAACCAGCAATATCTCCTAGGTCTGCCTGTATACCCTGTAGAAAGCTGCAGAAAGGAAATTCTTCCCTGTAGCAAATGTCTACAGTCCACAGCCAATCATCTTATTGTACATTTCTCCATTAACATCTTCTGTGGCATTATCTCATCAACTCTGACCTTTCTACAAGATTGTTGGGGGAATGAGGGTGAGGGTAACATACAAACCAGTAGACAAAAGTCGAATCCAGGCCTCTGACACCCCAGACCAGAGGCTTCCCCTAACAACCCCAGAATCTGCACGTTCTTCCCTTTGGAATACATCAAACCAATCATATCTTCACTGCATTGACATATTCAAGGCCACCTTAGCTAGTGGACAAGAGAAGTCAAAATGGCCTTCTGTGATGTCCTTGGAACAGCCCTTCTGGAAACTTGGACTGCATCTTGTTCAAGCTGTTTTAAGCGAAAGCACAGAGAGGGGGAAACATTTATCACCACAATGAGATAATTTATTTAATGATCTTCGCACACGGACATGAAACCCTGGCTGTCTGCTGGGATGATTTTACAAAGTCTCGGAATGACAAAAACATTGTCCTAGGAAATGATTTTATGCTAAAAGTATATCCAGGTTCAAAATGACCCTTTGGTCATAGAATGCTTGAAAGCTTCAGATTTGCCTGGGTAAGGGAATGGGCCCTGGTGATGAAAGTAACCACTGAGTCTATTTCATCAAATCCCATAGTGGCATGAGGTAGTGGGCTTTGAATGATCACCCACTCAGCAGAATAATGAGGGTGAGGGAGGACACAGAGGGACCTCTTTTTCTCTTGTCTACTGTTTCACCGAGAAACTGTATTAAGGGATAGACATGCGAAGAAGCCTTAGCCAAGAATAAAGGGAAAGTTATGCTAAGAAGAAGGAGGAAAAATTTCCTATCCTATCTCTGTCAACTGATTCGTCTATAGCAGTGCCGTTTGATGGAAATATAATGCGAGTCACATATGTGATTTAAAATTTTCTACTAACCACATTAAAACAAATTGAAAGGAAACAGGGAAAATTAATTTTAATAATATATTTCAACTAAACCCCTACAGCTAAAATACTACCATTCTAACATACAGTCAATATAAAAACTAATGAGATAGACATGTATTTTTTGGTACGGGTTTTACGGCATATCTCAGCTTGCACGAGTCAGTCACGTTTCAAGTGGTCAGTCGCCACATGGGGCTAGTGCTACCGTACTACGCAGTGCAGGTTTAGACATGCTGACTGGAAACTGGGACATCAAATAGAAATTACTGGCAGCATTTAGCTACCTAATAGACTTGATATTTTCTTTCTGCTAGCTCTTTCGCTATCCCCTAGAAGAGATGATCTCAAAGGCCACATGCTGTGTAAGCAAAAAGTTTGGTAAACTTTCTGCAAAACAGACTGTGGGATTCAAATACCAGCTTTATAGCCTTGGACTAGCTGCTTACCCTCTATAAGTCTCAGTTTCTTCAACTATTAAATCAAGACAGAGTAGCTAACTCACCAGAATGCTGAGAAGATTAAATAAACTAGGCAGAAAGTACACAGAACAGCCTAGAATAGCATAATAGGCAGTCAAACAGTGATTTCTCCTTTATAAAACTCAACTTGATTTCTAAGGGGCTATTGCATTGTATTTGAGGCTCTACTGTTTCATTTATTCACTTCCAGAACTCTCCCTCAAGGTTTCTTCTGCTAAGGCAGCCTTTCCCCAGATTTTCATGGGGCTGGCTTCCTCTTACTCTGCAGGTTTAAGTTTAAGGGTGACCTTCTTATGGAAACCTTCTCTGGCTGCCCTATTTAAAGTTGCCCCCAAGCCCTGTTACTCTCTGAGCCCCCAGCCTCTCTTTACTTTCTTTATGGCATTTATCAATATCTGAAATTATCTGATTTATATATTTGTTCACCTGTCTCTTATACATCTCTCTAGCATAGCCGCTTTACAAGAGCTAGGGCCTTGTCTGTCTTATTCAGAGTTCAGCAAGTATTTGTGGAATAAATGAATGAATGAAAGAATGCTTGACACACGGAGACAAATATAAATAAACAGTGTCCTGATTCTAAAGGTAATGGAGAATGAAAATTCCAGAGCTCTTTTTTTTTTTTTCAGAGCTCTTTCTGACCTAAACGAATTGCTCAGGAAGTCAGTGGCCGAGAGCCAGCCTCCCCTGCTGGGGGTGAGTGTTGTCTTTCTTGAGTCTAACAGCTGGGCTGGGGAAGGGACAGGAAAATTATTCTCCACAGGTGATTTTATCGCTACCTGTTGATGTGTATCACATGCAAAGTGTACGTTCACGCCACTTAAGTCATCCAAAGGATTTGGTTATTCCTGCCCTTCGAAAGAAGAACTAGGTTGGGATCCAGTTAGCATGATGAAACTTTCTGACTGCAGGGAGTCTGGAACAAGAGTGGGTGTCAAAGTCAGACAGACCTGGGCTTGTATCCTGATTCTGCCTTTTACCAGCTATGCAGACTGGGCAAGTCATGTAAATTTCTCTAACCCTCAGTTTCCATATCTGTAAAGCTTTAAGTGCTAATCCAGACCCTGCGATGTTACTGTGAGAATTAATTGAAGGAATGTAGGAAAGTGCTTAGTACACCTTGAAGACTCAGTGAATAGTAGGTATCAATATTGTCATCTTTGCATTCAAGAATGCTTTGCCGGAATATACTGATAGATCTTTGGAATGGCTACTTAGAAGGGATACATTTTCCTTTTAAGATCCTGATAGTTCTTTCCCCCATTTCTACGTCATTCAATTCTTGCAGTTGAGGGGCCAGAACCACGGAGAGAGACAGAGGGTATTAGCTGGGTTGATTAAATCTGTGCCGAGCTGAGAAAGATGGAAATGGAGACATTTCTCTTTACAGAGACAGTGTGTGGCGTATCTGGAGACGGAGGCAGCCATCAGACTTCTCCAGTTTCCATACCGAGATGCTTGTAGCCACAGGCACAGATCTAGCTGTTTTGTATTCAAGATTATGGGCCAAAAGAGAATTCAGAGAAAGGGTCAAGAATCCACTCCAGTCTGGACACATTTCACTTGCTGGCAGCACAGAACGCTCTGCCTGACAAAGGTGAAGCAGTAAACCCAACATTGTATTCTGAACCCACCATTCATCTTTCAGAATAACTCGACCAGGACTGATTTTACTCATTCTTCTGCTGACGTAAGCCCTATAGGAGACAGTAAACTGTTCTAAAAAAGCAGGAGTCTATTTACCACTAACTTATAACCTCACATTAATATCAATACTAGCAGTCTCTCATTGACTCTAGACTAGGCATTTCCAGTTTTTATTTTTCATTTTCCTAACAACTGTGCAAGAAAGCAGTATTGCTCCCCATTTCACCAATAGGAAAAGTGAGACTCAGAGTTCAGTGACTTGCCTGAACTGTGAGAGCCAAGATTTGAAGCCCGGTTTGTTGGGCTCCAAAGCTCCCTGTGTCCTCTGCTACACCTTGCTGGCATTGCCAATGGAAGACCCAGGTCCCACGAGGCATGAGTCCCTAGTACCTTAAAGGAAAAGTGCAGAGGTCCCAAAGAAGACCATTACTATTCCTACTATGCATCGGGGAGCAAATAGCACTTCGTTTCAAAACCAAGCCTTGGTCTCACTGTCTGACATCCAGCTAGGGGACAAGAAGAGCTCTTTTTTGAGACAGTGACCCTCTGTAGGTGTTCTCCAGTGCTGTTTGCAGGAGTGAAAACTCCAGGGCTCAGAATTATGACCTTAGGAAAGTCATTACAAGAGTTTGTAAGGAGGATTCCCCACAAGGCAGAGACTGGTGAAGCCCTTGGGAAACAGCGTCCCGGGAGCTCACTCAGGAAAGGAAGGCTCTTCCTTCAGCAGCACGGCTGACTCCAGACCCCCAGGGAAGCCTGCCAGATTACTCCCACAGCCAGCCCAGCTGCCTGCAGATGTTTGGCTGGAAGGTTGATGCAGGCCCTTGAAAGGAAGGCAAGGGATGTTCACTTGGGGTTCAGGCAGGGTCTTCAGGGGATGTCCCAAAACCCCCAGGGATCGCTTTCAAAACTTTATGTACATTGCATAAGAATATTCCCCCTCCCCACCACCTGCTCCTTTGGGAGAGGACTCATATCTAATTCTCAAAAGGACTTATGAGCCCCAATTTTTAAGAACCACTGAAATTTAAAATTTCATCAGCTTCTTTCTTACACTATTCTGCAGCACTTTTGCCCCACTAATTTTACATATATTCATATATAAGTAATGATATATATATAAATATAGTAGATGTGTATGTATACACACATATGCACACATTTAGGGCAATATATATATTGCATTAAATGTTGCACACACATATGCACACATACAATGTTAGTGGTGTATATATATATATATATATATATATATACATTGCCCTAAATGTTGCAAGGAAAAATGAGGCCCAGAGACCATAAGTGTCTTGCCCAAGTTTGCACAGCCAGAGGCAGAGGTGGGATTAGCAACACTCCCCCGACCAAGAAGCATGAAACTCGGGTGGGAAATCTTTGCCAACCAAGTTGATGAATGAAAACAAACGAATCCCTCCAGATTAATAATACTGTTTTGCAACCATTTTCAAGGCCAGTCATCGAAAATCCTAAATTGCTTGTTATTAGGGCAACGTGGCTGCTTGCCCAGGACACAGGTAGAGGCCACTAAAAGGATTTTCTCCCACTCAAAGAGCTGGAACTCCAGCCCTCGCTGCGGCAGCGCTCTGGCTCCCCAGTTACCTGAGTTTGCCTGACTTCCCCTCCTCTCCGCTCTCCTCTCCTCTCTGGTCCTCTTCCCTCCAGCGGCTCCCGCAGCTGCCTCTGCAGCTGGAATTCCTTTGCTGAGGTCGGGCCGCCTCCCTTCGGCTGGGCTCCGGATGACAGCCAGGAGGCTGCTTACCTGCCACTACTCCCACTGCCTTTTTTTGGTGGGGAGGGAGCCACGCCTTTCGGGTGAGCACGGGTACCGCTCAACTTTGCACGCCGGATACCCGGGACGTGGCGCGTGCTGGTGCTGCTGGTAGAATCCTCAAGCCCGCCGTCGGCGCATCACCTGTCTGAACCCCTTCCCCCTCCCCGCTAGTTTTTTTGTTTTCAATTTGATGTAAATAATGTACCTTCTGAGAATCCCACAGTCACGCCGAAACTCATTCTTAAGGGTGCTTCTGAAGATGCCTTTATAAAGACTAATGCGTGCAGTTGTAAAAGCGGCAGGGGTGGGGGGCGGATAGAGTATTTTTAGCTCCTCTGAGAGGGGACCTCCCTGCTGTCAGAGCCCCGGTTCTCCGCCAGGCTGCCGCCGGGCGGTTCCGCCGGGTTTCTGGCGTTTTCCGGAGCAGCCCGCGCTCGCCTCCCCGCACGCGGCCTCGAATCCGCGGCCCCGGCGCCGCCCGCACCATCCCCCGTCACCCCTGGGCTCTCGGTTCAGTCCGCGATGGGTACTCACTTTTGCCGGGGAGCAAAGTCTGCCATCTCAGTCCGTGAGCACTTCCTGTAAAAGGACGTGGAGATCCATCGTGTGTAAAGCTGTTTCAGGAACAGCCGGTAAAATCCAGAAAGAGGGAGAGGAGCTAGTTAGACCCAAATGGAAGGGGGCGGGCGGGCGGGAAGCCCAGCCCAACCGGGGGGTGTCCCGGGATCTCAGCCTTGGCTCCCCCAGCCCGGAGGCTCTGGGAGAAGAAGCCCAACAAGTGCACTTGTTCACTCTTTCTTCATTAGAGGAGGAGTCAGGGTTGCAACATTTCTGTTCCTTGCTGGAGGCGAAACAGTGATTTTCTTCAGCCTGCAAAACGTCCAGAGCCAGCCAGCTTTGCCAGGTGAGGAAGGAAGCTGGGGAAGCCGAAATGCAGCAAAGACGTGGAGAAGAAAGAACGGATTCTCTCCAGATGGGTTTTGCACGAGCAAGACCACACGTCTTCCACTGAGACTGCAACAGAAAAATAGACGGACAAAACAATAATAAAAATGTCTTCATGAATGGCATGACCTCAAAGATGGTATTTCTCCTGGCAGCCAAGATGTGGGGTGGCTTCTTGTCAAATTTCTTTCCTTATTTCTGAACAGCACTGAACGGCAGCTTGACAGCATTGGAGGGGGGCTCCAGAGATTTGAATCTCACCTTCCCTGAGAAGAAGAAGGGGTCAGGGTGAAAGGGGCAAAAGAAAACAGTCAGTGACACGAGGAGGTGAGAGAGCAGGTTTTGCTTTCTTTTTTGATAGCCCAAAGCCCAAACTTCCGGGGCGCGCGGTGTTTATTCTCCGCCACATGAGTATAACACAGAAACACTGGTGGTGCTGAAATAATCCACGCTTTTGTTGTTTTCCACAAATATAAAATGTATCTTTTCTAATATCTGTTCTGATGTGGGTCTGACTTTTAAATTTTTTGGGTAATAGCCAAACCATGCAGAACCACCACCTTTTCTCTGGCCAAAGAAAAAAAAGTACTGAAACCAAAGTAGTAGCTGCCTGAATTAAACAATTATCCCTCAATTAGTAAGTTGCTAGTGTCCATTTGATGCTATTAAGTAATATTGCATCTGATTGTTTCATAACCCAGAGGGGCACCATGGAGATATTTTAAGCAGAGACTATAAAGTTTCAACAAAAAAGTTATTGGAATGCTGGGCTTTTCCCTTTTGAGTGATTGCCACTCTGGAATAACGAGCAAACGACATTCGGTAGCAGCCACTTGCCAAGTCTCTGGAAGCCACTGACTATTCCAGGACACTTTGGTGATCCTTTTGGACTGGAAGCCCAGAGGCACCTGCACAGGCATGACCACCTGATACTTCCTGTTCAGTAACATGACCGTGGACAATTAAATTGTAGACCCCATCTTGTTCTCTCAGCAGAAGGGAGATGCCTCTTTCTTGCATACTTACCTTTGCTTATGGGTGGCCACAAAGGTATGCAACCTCTATTTACTTTCAAAACCACTGGGGGACATGAGATCATCAATGGCAAGAATATTTCTACGTGACCTTTGCAAAGCAAGGGATCGTCAGTTTTTTGGAGTTGTTCTAGTCAGACAATTTTCATAGTTGGTGAATAAACCTCGTGCTAGTAACTCTCGACTGTCAGCTCTTGGAAGGTAGGACCCTCGCTCTTCCTTCTTGTGGTTCCCAGTTAGCTGCAGGCAGCTCAGCTCATCGGTGCTCATCCGTGCTCCTGGCTTCCAGATTGACAGATTGGTTGTTGAGTGACTAATCCACATCTCACTGGGAGAGAAGGGCAAAGGCTCGCTTTCCGCTCTATTGTGCAGCACACAGGCACCATCCATGAACCACCAGCATTAACTCTCAGTGAATTAATCACCTTGCCCTGGCTTTACTGAGATAATGAAGGAAGTCCGCGGTTAACCTCAACTTCTTTCCTAACTGCCCCCTGCCTCCTTCTCTAAGCACTAACATGCCCCACCCCTTTACATGTGTTCCCTTCTTGCACGTCTCTGTCTTGTCACTGTCTCAGTTGGTGTGTTCCTCCTTTTTTTCCAAGCTACTTCTCCAGGTGAGTCCTAGACCCCAGCCCTGCCTGCTGCCTCCAAGACTTTAATCCATGGCTGATGCAGAGGAAAGAGCTCAGCCGTTGGCATGGGTTTGGGTCTTTAGTATTTACATGGCTTCCCTAAGCTTCACTTGCCTCATTGAAAATCAGATGTGGTGATATATGCCTCAAAACTAACAATGGTAATTCTTAATCACCAGTAAAAGGAGTCATGATGGTGATAACATATGTAAAATGCCTGACAAATAGCAGAAAATCTAGAATCATTAAGTTCCTTTTCTCCCCCTTCCTTTTCTCCCTATCTTCCTCTCAGAGTTAATGTTTTCTGCCCCATCGGCTTCTTCTGCAGCCAACAACATCCTTGAATCTTCCTTGACCCTGCTGACTCTTTCGGTGGCTTTATGATTTAACTCACTCCATTCTTCATCTGTCACACTTAGTGGAAGAATGATCTACACTCAGCTCCCCTGACTCACTAAGCTCTCAGTGCCTTCCCTCAGCAGTTCTTAACTTTGGCTGCACACCTGGTCATCTGAGGAGGGTTTCAAACATACCATATATGGGTGGTCCTTGCAGAACTTGTAATTCAGGAGGTTTAAGGTGGGGCTCTGATTTCTCTGTTTCTACAAAGATGCACAGGCAGGATAGACAAAGGCTGCCCTAATCCCCTCTGCCCCACAGCTCCCACCACTACTATTCATCAGCTGCTGTCTTTCCCTGGGCTGCGCCATCCCAAGCCTCGCGGCACCCCTTCTCTCCCTCCTCTTGAAATTCTCCTTCCTTGGCTCTCAGGCCCCGTCCTCCCTTGGTTCTCCTCTGTCTGTCTGGATCACTCCCCTATTGCCTTTTGCCATGGCCCCTCTTCTTTCTCCTCCTTCCTGAATGGGAACAGTTTTGTCTTTGGTCTTTTATCACATGCTGTCCTTCTTTCATCTGATCCCACCCCCAGAGGTGATCACCATTAACTTCTTGGTGTGTATCTATCCTTTATCCTACATGCATATAGTCATGTCTCTATATGCTCATGCTTCTATTTTTTAAGCTAAAAATGGAATAATTTCTGTGACTTGTCTTGTGTCATACAATTATATATTCTAGGCTACTAGTTACAGGCTTAACCCATTCTTTTTTTAAATTTATTTTTATTGATTTATTTTTAAACATCTTTATTTGGGTGTAATTGCTTTACAATGGTGTGTTAGTTTCTGCTGTATAACAGAGTGAATCAGCTATACATATACATATATCCCCATATCCCCTCCCTCTTGCGTCTCCCTCCCACCCTCCCTATCCCACCCCTCTAGGTGGTCACAAAGCACCGAGCTGATCTCCCTATGCTATGCGCCTGCTTCCCACTAGCTAGCTATCTTACATTTTAACCCATTCTTTTTAATGGCTGCCTATTCTGTAATTTATTCTGCCATTCCTCCTTTGTTAGATCTTTGGTAACTTTAATTTTTTATTGTAAAAAGTACTGTCATTATTATCTTTGCCTGTACCTTAGGATAGATACTTAGAAATGGCATTGTTAGGTCAAAGGGAATGAAAACTAAAATTTTGGTATATCACTGCCAGATTGCTCTCCAAAAAATGTTGTAGAAGAAAGTCCTAGAAATGAGAGTACTGGGGAGGAACGTTTAAAATTTTCATACGTACCTTTAAATTCTTCCCAAAATATTTATCAATACACATGTCTACCAATATACACTCCTAACAAGGATGTTTTCTCACATGCTTGCCAGCACTGAATCTCATCAATATAGTTTTCGTTAGTTCAATAAGCAAACTATCCTGTCTTAGTATTGTTCTAATTCACAATCCCCCGACTTCCAGTGAGGGTGAATTCATATGCTTATTATCCTTTGAGCTGTTTTCTCTTATGTTGTGGCTTTTCATTCCTACTCCTATTTTTCTTCTGGTAAGTTTGTTTTTCTAAAAAGAATAATTTTTCTGTACTGTTGTATATATTAACACTTTGTTAAATATATTGTAAACATTTCTCGGTATCTGTCGTGTTTCCCTTGATTTTATTTATGGGCTGTTTTACTGCACAAAAGTTTTAAATTTTCATCCAGTCGAATCTGTCAATTATATTCTATTAAGTCTCTGAGTTTTCTCTGTTGCTTCTTTGCTTCTAATACTGTTAAAAGTTTTTTTTTTTAAAGATCTTTATCCTAGGAATGGTTTTAAAATATTACATGAAGTAGCAAATTAAATTAATTGCTTCTGAATGTATAGTCAATTACCCTATTACCTTTTATTGAAAAATTCACAATTGCCCCACTTATTTCTAGTGTCAAATATTATATATTACATTTTCACGTATATTTATTTCTATTCTGGACTATACTCTGTTTTGTTTGGCATGATGACTTACATGCCAATAATACACAGTTTTGATAACCATATTATAAAAATAGTATAGTATAACACCCATTACATTAGTGCAAGCAATTGATCAGTCTTTCCTTTTAAAATTTGCTTGATAAATGTGATATATTTATTTTCCCATAAAATTTTAGAATCGATTCGTCCAAATTAAAAAAAAATTGGTTTTACCTTACCTTTATATATTTATTTGGGAAAATTAGCTATCATTAAGGCATTAAATCTTCCTCTCCAGGAAATATGTTTACTTTAAAGAAATCTTTAAAATGTATCCTTCAATTTTAAAATTTAATCTTATAATGTCACTTTATAATCTTATTGCACGAAATTTACTTAATCATACCGTATGATGAACAGTTAGGTTATTCCCCAATTTTTACTCTTAAAAAAATGCTGCAGTGAACATATTTGTGGAAAGAGATTTTGTTTGGGGAGGACTTATTTCCTTAGTCTAAAATCCCAGTGAGACATACTTGGGTCAAACGACATGCACATTTTTATGGCCCTTGAGATAGAAAAGCTTATCTATTTCTGACGGCTTCAACTCTAAATATTCCCTCCATCACACTCTACAACCAGTTAGGCACAAAGTCCTGTAAGTGTCTTTTTCCCCTTTCCACTGTTAAGGCCACTGTTAAATTCATGCTTCTTCCCTTTCAATAGCCCCTGGCTGGCTTCACTTTCAACAGTCTTGCCTATATCAAACTCAGATGCTTCCAGGTGAATCTGATTATATCAACTCCCTGAATTAAAATACTTTAATGGTGCCTACATCCCACCAAAGATGTTAAAACATCTTTGCTCCTGCTGATTCCATTGGGTTTTAGAGTACTAGCTCAAGACATATTTACAGTATGTCTGCATCCCTTCTTCCCTTCTTGGAATGTTATTTCCCCCACTCCTTGCCTACTTGAACTCTATCTATTTTTGATTTTCATATTCAATGTCACTTTCTTCTAAAAGCTTTCCCTGATCATCCAGCTCTGAAGGCACTCTGCTTGCTTCTGCCACATGGGTTTATAATACACCCCTCTCTTCTACCTCCAAGTAGCATCGTGAGACTGATATAAGTTTTCATATGTGAGTGCATTTGTAAATTATAAACCATGTGTAAATATAAGGCACTACTATTATCAGACAGTGTTTCCTTCCCTCCAAAGAAACCCACACCACTGAATAAGAAGCTAGGCTAAGTACAGCCAGCCTTTATAAACATGAGAATGGCAATAATTTTCTCCTTGTGGACTTGCAATAGGAAGATGCTAAGATTGCTGGCCTGTTGAGTAGTAAGGACTCATGTCTCCTAAACCCAAAGAGGGAAAATTAAGCATGCTGAATAAAGTGCAATGGTCGTTAGTCCCTGAAGTAGCTACATGAGGTTCTTCAGGCTACTGTGGTATGAGTCTTGCTACTCAAAGTGTGGTCCTTAGAGCAGCTGCATTGGCATTACCTGAGAGCTGATTAGAAATGCAGGATCTCAGATGCCACCTCCACCTTCTGAATCTGACATTGCATTTTAACCAGATCTGCTGCTCCAGTGCTCAATTTCATAAAGCCCAAGTGATGGCAAAGTGAGTGTTCCTTCTGAAGTGCCCAATTTGCCGGGGGCGGGGGGAAGTTGACTTTGACTTATGTGCTTTCTCCATCTTTATCTCTATCTGTGTGGGCGTTGGGGGGGGAGATTGAAGGACAGGCTGATGTTACAGCATTCCAGGTTATAAAGTTGAAGGGTCATACATTAGGAATGTACTACATTTTCAATTAGGTTTCGAATAGGTAGTGAATATTCTTTTCTTTTGTTTTACATTGTAGTAAGAACACAACATGAGCTCTACCCTTTACATTTTTAAGTGCACAATTCAGTGCTAATCATAGACACAGAGTTGTACAGCAGATCTCTAGGACTTATTCATCTTGCATAATTGAAACGTTATACTCATCAAACAATAACTCCCCAATCTCTCTTCCCTCGGCAACTACCATTCTACTCTTTGCTTCTAAGAGTATGACTATTTTCGATGCCTAACATAGGTGGGATCATGCAGTATTTGTCTTTCTGTGACTGATTTGTCATTTAGCACAATGTCCTCCAGGTTCATCCATTTTGTTGCGTATGGCAGTATTTCCTTTTTAAGGTTGAATAATATTCCATTGAATGCATATACCACATTTTCTTTATCATTCAACTGTCCATGTATACTTAGATTGTTTCCATATCTTGGCTATTGTGACTAATGCTGCAATGAACATGGGAATGCAGATATCGCTTTGAGATCCTCATATCAATTTTTTTGGATATACATCCAGAACAGGAATTGATGGATCATATATTAGTTCTATTTTTAATTTTTTGAGGAATCTCCATACTATTTTCCATAGCAGCTGCACCATTTTACATTCCTAGCAACAGCATTCAAAATTTTCAATTTCTTCACATATTTGCCAACACGTTTATTTTTTTTGGATAATTGCCACCCCAACAGGTGTGAGGTATTGCCTTATTGTAGTTTTGATTCACATTTCCCTGATAATTAATGATGTTGAGTACCTTTTCTTGTACCTGTTGGCCATTTGTATGTCTTTAGAGAAATACAATTTAAGTCCTCCGGCCATTTTTTAATCAGATTATTTGTTGTTGTTGTTTGCTTTTGAGTTATAAGAGTTCCTTATATATTTTGGATATTAACCCCTTATCAGATATATAATTTGTTGATATTTTCTCTCATTCCATAGATTTCCTTTTCATTTGTTAATTGTCCCTTTGCTGTGGAGAAGTTTTTTAGTTTGAGGTAGTTCCACTTGTTTATTTTTGTTGCTGTTGACTGTGCCTTTGGTGTCATATCCAAAAAGTCATTTCAAGACCAACATTAAGAAGCTTTTCCCTCGTGTCTTCTAGAAATTTTACAGTTTCAGGTCTCACACTTACGTCTTTAATTCATTTTGAGTTGATCTTTGTGTATGTGTCAGATAAGGGTCCAATTTCATTCTTTTGCATGTGGATATCCAGTTCTCCCATCACAATTTGCTGAGAGGCTTTCCTTTCCCCATTGTGTATTCTTGGCACCCTTGTCAAAGGTCAGTTGACCATAAATGTATGAATTCATTTCTGGGCTCTCAGTTCTGTTCTGTTGGTCTATATGTCTGTTTTTATGCCAATGCCATACTTTTTTTTTTATTATTGTAGCTTTGTAATATAGTTTAAAATCCAAAAATATCTCTCCAGCTCTGTTCTTCTTGCTCAAAATTGATTGGCTATTCAAGGTCTTTTGTGGTTCCATATGATTTGTGGAACTGTTTTTGTAATCTGTAAAAAATGCCATTGGGCTTATGATAGAGATAGCATTAAATCTATACAGTGCTTTGAGTAGTATGGACACTTTAATAGTAGTGAGTTTTCCTATCCACAAACATGAGATATCTTTCCATTTATTTGTATCTGCTTTAACTTCTTTCAGCACTGTTTTATAGTTTCCAGTGGGCAAGTCTTTCATCTCCTTAATTAAGTTTATTTCTGAATATTTTATCCTTTTGATGATACTGTAAATAGGATTGTTATCTTAATTTCCTTTTTGTATAGTTCATTGTTAGCATATATAAGTGCAACTATTTTTGTATTTTTATCCTGCCTGCAACTTCACTGAATTTATTAGTTCTAACAGTTTTTTTGTGGAGTGTTTAGAATTTTCTATATAAAAGATTATGTCATCTGAAAACATAATTTTACTTCTTTCTCCCTGATTTATATGCCTTTTATTTCTTTTTCTTTCCTAATTGCTCTGGTTAGGACTTCCAGTACTATGTTGAATAGAAGTGGTGAGAGTGGACATCCTTGCCTTCAGTTTTCATTCATTTCATTTTTCTTTTATTCTTTCATCTGTTAACAAATACCAGGCTTAATTTTAAGTGCTGGATTACAGCCAGAAAAAATTAATTAGACTCAGTCTGAGGTCTCTTCTATGGTATTATAATCTGGGGTTTGGAGGAGGGGAGATTAAAAACAAAGAAATGAATTGTATGTCATGTGGTGATATATGCTAAGAACTAAAACAAAGCAAAAAGGGGGTTTGGATTAAGTCAGAGGGTCAAAATTGGCCTCTTTTATAATATAACTTGAGCAGAATCTTGAATAAGGGCTATGAAGCACCTTTCTGCCTCCTCCTGGGAAGGAAGAGGGAGGCCATTGGAGTGTTAAGCAGTGTGACAGGAGCGGATTTTTATTTCAAATGGATCACCCTGCCTGCTGCCATGGAAGGCTATTAATAATTGTCATCCCTGTCTCATTTGTTCCTTTCTGAGATTTTTGCCTCATGAGCTGTCCTGAAAGTTCACATTCTTGATGAAATCTTTCAGATTCAGCTTTGTAAGCTGAAGCCACCCCTTTCTCCGTATGCCACCTCTCAACTCCCAGGGGAAGAAGGAAAATACTATACAAAGAAGCTTTCACCACTGAGTTTTCACCATCTGAACAGCCTCAGGTGACAAGAACCTGTGGCTGGGGGCTATTGCTTCCTTCCTGGTTCAGAGTGAAGACTTCCTTGAGCTTTGTCTTCTCTGGTGCCTAAAGTGTGGGAACTAGGGCTAATCTTAGAGTCTTTTCTAGAGCAAGGCTGCCTTTCTGTCTTTGCCAGAGTTCATTTTCCTGACTAAATTTAGCAATAGGAAAGGTTACTTTCTACTTTGGCGACATAAGTAAAAGCTCTATTGATAGCCAGTTGTCCTGGGGATTTGGATTTGGGAATTTTATACTCTAGGTCTCCTTCCCCAAGAGGGAGGAGACCTAGAGTATAATTTCCCCCTACCTTCTATGGGCATTCTGTCCACACTTGGGATAATGTGACATGGTGGAAAAGAGCACTGGACTGGGAGCCAGAAGGTCTGAGTCTCAGTCTGAACTCACACTAACTGACCATGGGTTTGTTAGGGGAGACATGGCAGAGCAGAGTGTAATGAATTATGATCTCCAGAGTCACACTTGCTGGTTTGCATGTCTGGCTCTACTACATACTGGTTATGTGTCTTGGGCAGATTACTTAATTTTTATGTTTTCTGTTGTCCTCACCTATAAAATGGGAATCATAATTGGACCTATCTCACAGGACTGCTTGAATATTAAAAGAGATAATTGAAGTAAAAGCACTTAGAACAGCATTGGGCCTGCAGTAAACTTTATGGTTAGTATGATTGTTGATAAGACAATCATCAAAGTTATGTCCAAGTGCTAGAGGTTGTATCGTATGTGGAATGTCCTATAGACCTGATGATGTTTGGCTGAGGAGAAAGAAGGCAAATAGGTTAATTTTCTTCAGTCATATAAAGTATTTTCACCTGAAAGAGGTATTTCTTTGGGGTTTCTTAGAAAGTGGTCTGGACTTTAATTCAAAATAATGGAGAATTTTGATATAATCAATAATTTCCTATCTTTTCCTGCTTATGCACTGGTCATCTTAATCAGTGTGGGCAGCTATAACAGAACACCATAGACTTGGTGGCTTAAACAACAAACCCGTATTCCTCCTGGTTTTGGAGGCTGAAAGTCTGAGATCAAGGTGCCAGCATGGTGGAGTTCTAGTGAGAGCTCTGCCCCTTGTTCATAGATGGCTATCCTCTTGCTGTATCTCCACATGACAGAGAGAGCTCTGGTTCCCTGTATCTCCTTATAAGGGCACTAATTCCACCATGGGGGCTTAACTCTCATGACCTCATTTAAACTTAATTACCTCCCAAAGGCTCCACCTCCAAATACCATCACACTGGGGGTTAGGACTTCAACATACAAATTTGTGGGGGATACAAACATTCAGTCCATTGCATGTCTAATTCCTCTTGCTTCTGGGCCTTTATACTTGCAATTCCCTTTGCCTGGAACATTCCCCCTCTCCCATAGCCTCTCCCATTCCCCCTCTCCCCCTCTTCCTTCAAGCTTTTCCTCACGTACCATTTGGTTCCTATCAGGGAGGCCTTCCTCGATATCCTCATTTAAAATGGCCTCTCATGGCCCTCTCTATCCTCTTTTCCTATTTGTTTTTTACCATAGCATTTATCCTGCTTTCATAGTTCAACTTACCCCAGAATTCTTGTGCCAAGCATTCAAGTATATGTGGTTTTCTGGCGGGAGACGTTTCATAGTTACCCCACCCAAGTGGAGAAGAAGCTGGACTATTTTTATAAACACTTCCACCAGTTGTTGGTTGTGGGCTTCTTGGGGGTGGAGTGTTAATTTTCTGCTTCTACTCAAAGTGGGCAAATAAGCCTTCTGTGACTTTGGAAAAAGTTTCAAAGCAAAGAGATGCAGATGTTGGCCCTTGGAATAGGAGGGAGCACACCTAAGTGGTGATGTAATATGATATCCAGGGATATGAATGGGGCACCAAGAATATCTACTGTACCATCTGACATACCATATGATTTATGAGATATATCATATATATCACATATCATACACACACACACACACACACACACACACACACACACACACACACACACCCCTTCCAGAATGTAAGCTCTATAAGGATAAGTATTTTTGTCTGTTTAATTCTCTACTGAGTTTAAAACAGTACCTGGCGTCCTGGCACATGTTGGTGTGTATAACTATTTGCTGAAGAATGAATGACCTAGATCAGAGATTTTAAGCTGTGTATTGTGACCAATTTAGCAGGTCATGAAATTAATATGAGTCATGACCAGCAATAAAGAGAGAGAGAAAAGAAATAGTAAAAGTAAATACTGTTTTATAAAAGATTTCACTTCGATTATTTGATATACATATTATAATTATTAAATTAAAATATATACATTAAATGTATACTGGGTCTTGAAAGAAAATGTACTTTTCACTTTGGGTTGTGATATTTGACAATCCCTGATCGATTTTCTCATTTTAGAGACTAGGAGATTAGAGCCCAGAGAAGTAAAGACTTTCCTGAGGTCACAAAACGGAGCCCAGGCAAAGCAGTACCGTGACCTCATAGCACCTCTGTGAGTCTAGGAACTAGTAGATGTTGGTAACTTCGTTTATGGGACAGAGGCCTCCAGCCAGGTCTCTCTCTGAGCCAAAGGAAAGCAGGTCCTTTGTAAACATCTGAAAAGCCAAGTTGCAAACTGTAAGGATCTGGGGTTCTTCGGGAGGCTGAGAGACTGGCTGGGCTACCAAATGGGTTTGGGGATAGCACCCACCTGCCAGAGTACGTGCCCTCTGTGCAGCAGGATTAGCTGGCTTTGCCATCTGCATCTCAGCGCGGAACAGTCCCCCTAGGCGTGCCTGGCCTGCTAGCTTCCTTCCACACAGTCATTAAAAACAATTGACGCTGGGAAGTCCTGTTAAAAAGAGAGTCTCTTAAGCATTGTCTTGATTATCATTTAATTCCTTCTTTTTCTTCAGCTTGGAAGCAAGAACATTCTCTGAGCCTGCCTCTCTTCTTGCTTGTCCTTTCCTCTCTTCTCTTGTACTTCCTACATGGAAAGGAATAAATGTAGGGCATCTTCAGAGTTTCATGGCCATGGTTCTAAGAGAACAATGCTTCCAGTGATTGTCATCTAGAAGGTGTTATGCAGATTTTCTCCATAACCTGAAGTTCTTTGCCAGAGCCAGAGAGAGAGCTGCGGGCATTGGGGAGGGAGGGCTGGGCAGGTGCACCAGTGCTTTGCTCTCTGCTGCCTTCCTTTAACCTCACGTCACAAAGAAATATTTGGGAGTTTGTTGAAATACATTCCCAGTCAGGACCATAGGCACATGGTCCTCCATTTAATCGCATCTCAGGGCAGGGTGTGGCTTTGGGCAGGGCCCGGCTTAAGAAAAAGTAAAAAAGAACCACCAGTTTGCAGGGACCAGGGGGGTCAGGATGGGACCATTTGGGGAGTGAAAACATACTCCAGACATTATAAACACATTAATCTGCAATGTTCATGAGTCAGGAAAGGAGAGAGAGAGAGATGGAGATAAAGGAGAGGGGAAGGGAGATGGGGACAGAGAAATACAGGGAGAGTGACAGGGAGAGAGAGAGAAGGGGGGCAGGGGAGGGGAGGGTAAGAGAGGGAAGGGGAGGAGAGGAGAAAGGAGAAGAGGGAGAACAAATGTATGTATTTGTCTTGTTTAACTGCTGGCCTGCTGCCCTTTCTCCTTCTCAGCTGGCTTTTTTCAGCCTGAGAGCACAGATCCACTTTGCCATATACATGAGCTCTCAGTCCCAGCTTATTTATACTATAGCCATCCATCCAGACGGAGTCACGTCTCCCTGTCCCAAGGCTTGTCTTTGGGGCAGTAAGAGCAGAGTCAGGAAGGGGAGTGGAAATGGTTTCAGAGGCCCTGAAATCTTGTCACTCACACTCTGAATAAATCATTAGCCTCACCAGCCACTTAGCAAGAAAGTGAGAGAGGGAAAAGCTAGGAAATTATCCTGCTATCTGTTGTTCTTTCTTTTTCTTCTTCATTTTAAAGGGAAGGTAGATCTCTGTCCAACGTATGGTGCATGGAACGAGATGCTTCCTTGTGGGGTGAGAAAAGCCTCTGGCGGGGCTGAGCCACAGCTGGGACACTTGGCAGGCTGGAGCTTCACCAGTTCCTGCCAAAGAAACCTCGGCCAGCGGCTTCTGCCCTTCTCAGTCTCTCCCCCACTCTCTGGGGTTCCTTTGTTGGCTGAAATCATGAAACCACCTCTTGCTCCCTATGGGAGGAGCAGGGTGAGTAGAGGCTAATTTGTATCTCAGGATTCATCCCTGGAGAAAGAGATCAGCTGGGCAAGCATCAGAGTGACTTCACCATGGTCCCCTTCACCCTGTCTCCCGCCGCCTGTTGACTAATAACGCAAGGGCAGGTCAGGCAATTCACAGAAATCCTATGTGCCAGGGCTCCTTGCGTGGGCAGGCTGTGGCTGCCAAGGCAAACACATCACGCTCCACTCGGGCTGAAAGGCAAACAGCGTCGCTCACTGTCTCTATGATAACGCAGACCTCAGCACCATTCACGGAGATGCACGGCACCCTCCTAAACAGCCCTTGGGATAAAGCGATTTGTTTTTCTGTAGTTGGACCACCTGCCTTCTGTCAGGCAGCATTTCAACCAGTACAAGTTGGTCGATGCCATCAGGACAAGTGGAAATTGCTCCTTTGCTTGAGCCAATTGGCTTATTCTCTTCCTGAGTTAAAAAGCCCACAGGACCTGCATCATCATGAGATCTTACACTCTTACTGAGAAGTGGGACTGCTCTGAAAATGGTGCTATGTTTACTCTTCTCATGAACACGTCTCTCAAAAAGAGACTACAGCCATCTTTATCAACCGCACAAATCTTCCAGGAAGTAATACGTTTCATAATGTTGAACCTCTAATACTGCCATTGCAATTTTAGCCAATCACATAGTTCAGGTTTCAAAGTCCGATACAGTGTCACTTCATTCATATGTAAAACAGAGGCCAGAAATAGCAGCCTTAGCCTTGAAATTGAATGCAGCTCATAGACTTTCTTTCCTCCACATCATGAGACTTTACCATAATACCCATACGTGCAGCATTTCTGGAAAAGCACTGTCTGTCCCCATGGGACACACATCCCCACCTGTCACTAGTCCACTGTCACTGAGCGTGGGCTCCCTCTTCTGCGGAGCCTACTGTCCCCGGTTCACCCAGTCTCCTCCCTCCCTGTTACTGACCCTGAAGCCGCATGTCAGTTGCTATATATTATTTCACTTGCATTTATTTTTTAGGCTAGAAATATATTTTTTTCAGTGCCAGGTAGTTATTAAAAGTGAGAAAACAAAAGTTAAACTGATAGAGGCTCATGTTTCTAGGGGAACACGTGGAAAGATTACAGTTGTTAAATGGAAGAGAATTTTTTTTTTTTTTGGCCAGCCAAACAGCCTTGTATCATGCTTTATTGTTATTGCTGAGAAATACATATGCTGAGTGATATAGCACAATCAAGTGTGTGTCAGAGTCCATTTGGCTGGTTTGAAATATTAACCCTATTTCTAGATCAACAAATCTCAACTCCAGCTACCCATCAGAATCAGCTTAGAGCTTTGTAAAACGTACCATCACCCAGGTCCCACCTCAGACTAATCAAACAGAAATTTCTTGGGGTGGAAGGAAGGAAGAGAAGTTAGGTCTATGAATCAGTAATTTAAAATACATTCTCAAATGATTATACTGTGCAACCCAGAATTAAGTAACACGGTCCAAGGCTGACATCTAGGGGGTCCTAGGCTGTCCATGCCTTCTACCCCTTATCTGTCAGCTCCTGTTGAGCCATCAAATCAAGGTGAGGTGGGAGGCAGTGTATTGTTCAAGGAGCTCTTATCAAACCAGCCACTTCTTATCTAAAGAAATATTTTGAACTCTGTTCTTCTTGTTAAGAGTTTCAACCACAATTAATTTTTTTTACATCTTTATTGGAGTATAATTTCTTTACAATGGTGTGTTAGTTTCTGCTTTATAACAAAGTGAATCAGTTATACATATACATATGTTCCCATATCTCTTCCCTCTTGCGTCTCCCTCCCTCCCACCCTCCCTATCCCACCCCTCCAGGCGGTCACAAAGCACCGAGCTGATCTCCCTGTGCTATGCGGCTGCTTCCCACTAGCTATCTATTTCATGTTTGGTAGCGTATATATGTCCATGTCACTCTCTCGCTTTGTCACAGCTTACCCTTCCCCCTCCCCATATCCTCAAGTCCATTCTCTAGTAGGTCTGTGTCTTTATTCCTGTCTTACCCCTAGGTTCTTCATGACATTTTTTTTTCCTTAAATTCCATATATATGTGTTAGCATACGGTATTTGTCCTTCTCTTTCTGACTTACTTCACTCTGTATGACAGACTCTAGGTCCATCCACCTCATTACAAATAGCTCAATTTCGTTTCTTTTTATGGCTGAGTAATATTCCATTGTATATATGTGCCACATCTTCTTTATCCATTCATCCGATGATGGACACTTAGGTTGTTTCCCTCTCTGGGCTATTGTAAATAGAGCTGCAGTGAACATTTTCATACATGACCACTCGCTTCACTCATTCCTGCTGTCTCCTGACTGCTGTGTGCATTTGTGATTGCGACCCCTAGTCTAGCCCGTTTCCAACACCCCCTCCACACATTTTGAAAAGTCAGCTCATTTGCTATACCTTGTCTTTGGTCTTACCTCCATCCTCTACCTCATTCCTTTTAGAATACCTCCAAGAAACGAATGTTGAATGATTTGAGAAAATAGGAGACCAATGGATCAAAGGTAAGATTAGAATACCCCATGCTCATCAACAAAGGACAAAAGTAAGATCTGGAGATAATAGGAGATGTGGGTTTTTTCTTTATTGCTGACTGGTTGGAGAAACAAAGTGACTATGTTTTGAAAAGTCACTGTTAGGGCTCATAAAAGACATACTTTTACTTTTCATCACACATAGATAAAATCTGCATTAATTTTCTTCAAGATGTGCATAGAAGATTCTGCAAAGGTACCCGACATGATAATTGTAATTACCCTTCATTTCTACAAAAGCTTCTCATTAGAGATTTTAGGAAAGTGCTTTGAGGCAGAAGACAGTTTCCAAAACAAAGCCGCAATATATCAAATTCTTCCTGTTAGTAAAAAGCCAATAGAAGATGAGAGACCAGAACACAGATACAGTGATACTGAAAAAGGAGGATGTTCGTTAAATGTCTCCTCAGTATCTACCAAAACTCCAGAAGAATGTTAGAAATCCCAGAAGGACTGCAGCCCACCCCTTGCAGTGAATCCCAGGGACCTATGATCTCACCTTACCACTCACCCCAGTAAATAACACTTGAGTGAGTAAAGCTCGGCAAAATTAGGCAAATCCTTTCTGTATCAGAAAGGTGTGACTCATCCAGGATGAGGCATGGAAAAAAATGCAGTTTTTAAGAGAGGTAAGCTGTGAGAAAATGAGCTGTGGAGGCAGGGGATCAGGAAAGGAAGGAGTTTAGAACCTCGAGAAAGGAATTAATCTGTTTGGGGTTTAAAATGAGAGTTATTTTGCAAGAATTTATATACAAGTTGGCGTGTGAGGGAAATGGGGGCCAGGGAAAGATTGAGAGGTAAATAGCTAAAAAGGGAGTGCTTCCTAGATTGTAGAGAAAGAAAAAAATCTTCACACACACACACACACACACACACACACACCCCCAATTATTTGACATTTGCCGTATTTGCTTTATCTCTCATTCTGTGTGTGTAAGTATATAAATGCTTGTGTATGTATATAAGCATATGCATATCTCTCCTCCACTTTTTGTGTATATATATATATACATATACACACACACATATATACATATATGTATACACACACACTGATTGAGAGATAAAGCCTATGTATACACATATCTATATACATGTATATATATCATTGTTCTATCTCTCACTGTATGTGTGTGTATATACGTATATATACTCCCCACCCCTGCTGCCCCAGAACATTTGCTAGGAATCTGCAGGTAGCGCAAGACTACATCCCTAAATACTTTAGCAGACAACATCTCAGAACACAGACATTCTCTTATATAACTGTAATGATATAATGACAAGTAAGAAATTTAGCATTGAGACAACAATATTATCTAATACACTGCCATGCCCGAACTTCTAAAATTGTCCCCAAATGTCCTGTATAGCTGTGCATATATATTTTCCCCAGACCAGGATTCATTGATGTTTTGCATTTGATGGTCCCGTCTCCTTAATTTTTAGTCTAGGACCATCACCCCGCCTTCCATGACATTGATATTTTTGATGAATTCATGCCAGTAATCTTGTGTCTTCCTCTATTTTTAAACTTAAATCTGTGTGTGTTTTGCTTGCATTAATAGACAGATCTCATTGTTTAAATACACAGGCTCAGAAGTCAGGTGGCCTTGGTTGGAATCACAGGCCCATTAATGAGCTTTGAGATCTTAGGCAAGTTACTTAACCTCTCTGTGCCTCAGTCACATCTAGACAATGGGTATAAATGGGTATAATAGTTACATGAATATTTGGCTACTATTGTTTTTATTGTTATTATTAGAGAATACACTCCAATTCAATCTTATAGCAGATGGGAGAGTTTTGTATGATTCCTGATATGTTAGTTGCAAATGACTTGAGAGTAATTTATTCTTAATTTAGAATAATAAGGATAATGGTATAATAATAATAATTGTAGTAACATATACTGACTTCTGAAGATAAAATTATGTGGTCTCTAATTACTGTATCTAAAAGTCCAGATTTAAGATAATGTCAACATTATATACCTAATTATGACACTGGCTAGTAGTATACATAAGGTAAACTGTGTGGGCTAGGAAGTAAAAATATTTTGACCTGCCAGCCAGCTTGGCTAGTCACGAGCTATTTGAGCAAATTACTTACCTCTCTGAGCTATCACTTCCTCACCTGGTAAATGAGAATAATAAGAACTATCTCAGAGACATGTTTGTAAAACTCCATCTTCCTAACCTAGCACCCAGCAAGCCCTTCAAAAAGCTTGCTCTCAGAGTCTTAGTGTGAAGTCTTCCCTAGAAGAGACAAAAATTCACTCATTAACTTGCTTTCAATAGATGTTACCACAACTTAATAAAATTACTAAAAGTTAACGAACATCAGTGATTTTATGATAACCCTAGCCTTAATGTTGCCTTCATTTGACTTAATATTAGCTAGACCATTCTATCTTTGTTATACATAAGGTATAGGCTCTTTTTAGATGGTACATAGATCTGTACCCGAGAGGATAAAAGTATTTAAAGAGTGCATTAACTTGCAGAAGTTGTGTTGTTTTATTTTATCACCATTAATTAAAATTTGGTAAGAATTTTGAGGAGAGGCAACACAGCATTGTGAAAAGAACACGTGCTGTGTCGAGAGATAAGTTGGCACTGTCCCTCATTCATATGTGGTTTGGGGAAATAACCTAACATTTTCGCACCCACCGTAACTTGCTCTTTTGTGAGAGCGCATACAACACAGTGACTGAAACACAGTGACTACTGACTAATGCCTTCCTCCATCCCTCCCTGCTTTTTTCTTTCTTTTCACCTTCCCTTTTCCCCCTTCCTCTCATCATGTCTTCTTGGGTACATGAACCAAGGTATGTAAGTTAAGAGTGGGTCCAGGGAAATATTTTAGAGACTTTTAAGAAAGATCCCATCCACTCTCCCTAATGGCTTGGGAAATACCGCATCTGTGTCCAGCACGTATCTCTGACTTCGGGGCAAAGGCTTTGCACCTATGCAAAGGAAGTATCTACCTTTCTATACGGCAATATCAGGGTCTCCAGAAAACTCTCTCTGCCTCACAAGTTAGCTGGAGACTGATAGTGTTTTTTAGAAAAGATCACCTTTCGTTCCTCAGCGTGACAAAGGCATGCAGTGCCAACTCCTTTGGTCATGGGAAAACAACAGCTTAAATATTGCAGTTTTCAACAGACGACATGTATAGGATGCCCGACTGAGTGAAAGACTGCACGGGAAATGCACTGGAAATGAACTAAGGATGCCGGCTCTCTTCAAATATCACCCAAAACAATAACACAGGCAAAAGCCACTCCACTGCTGTCAGGATTCTGTTGACGGCCACCTTTTCAGATACTCTTGAGAGAAAGCAAGTGTGTGTTTTTGCCATTTTGGGTATGTGGAGAGGTTAGAGTGGCAGTTTTCAAGTGTTTAAGTCTTAGGACCTTCTCATTCTCTTAAAATCATTGAGAACTCCAAACGGCATTTGTGTATGAAGTTGTTTACCACACTAGAAATTAAAACTGAGAAAATACAAAAATGTTTATGTATCAATCTATCTAAAATAACAATAAAAATATATCACACATTAACATACATAATATGTTTTTATTAAAAACTTATTTTCCAAAACAAAGCCATTGTGTGAGAAGTGGTATTCTTTTACTTTTTTGTAAGTTTCTTTTAAAGTAGGCTTAATAGAAAACAGCTGTATTTTCATATCCGCCTCTGCATTCAATCTGCTGTGATGTGTGATGTTGATTGAAGTCTGTGAATTAAAGCTAGCCTCACGTGAATATATAGTGGAAAGGGTATTTTAATAGTTTAATAGCCTATTCAGATAATTATGGACATTCTTCTTTGATACTACACTGAAACTCCACAGGTAGTAGTTCCTTCAAATTTAGCTGTGATGTGGAATCTGAAACCAACGTGAATCAGTGACTGAACTTTTGAGAGTCTGTTGCACTAAAATCCACTGTTGTACATTGTATTTCTAGTAAGTGTTTCTGCATAGTTCTATAATATCATGCATTGGTCATTTCAAAAAAATTGGTTCACTTGAGTGATCAAGGTCTTCCGAATGGTGACACACTTCATGATACACATCCAGAAATTACATTTGTTAATACCATAAAGTCTTCACGTATTGGGGTGTTGTCAGCCTCACAGTGATGATTTTTCTAAATTTCTAATTTTCTCTGGAAAGCTCAAATTTTATCATTGGCAACGAAGTCTGTCAGTTGTTTTCCTTGATGTGACAAACATACTTCGTTCATTTCTGAGATGTCTGTCAAATACCTGAGTCTGAAAAGCCACAGTTTGTCATTCATTCTTTCTTACAAGTAAAACTGGTGCTCTGGAAAAAAAAAAGAAGAAGAAAAGAAAAAAAAAGTAGCTGGGCTAGCTTCCAGGTCAATTACCTGAGTCCTCTTCTCACATAACCCTTACACTCGGGTATGAGGAAAGGTGTTTCTGTGAACTTCCCATTTCACCACACTGTATAAAAGATTTGTACTCAAGGTTTGTGATTTTTTAAAATTAGTAAATTTGACTGCTTCATTAAAGACATTCCTAGGTGAAACTGTCTGTTTTGATTTTTCCCCGTGAATGTGTGTCTGTAAAAAAATACAACGACGGCTAACACAATGTGGACCCTTGTCTTGATTTATAGTAATGGGCCAGCAATCTTACTCACTATGGTTTACATCAAAGTAAATGTCAACACAGTAAAAAAAGCAAATAACTGTTATTATTATTAACCTAATATTGTTATGAAAGTAGTTTTGACCTTTTAGTCCCAGCTCTGAAATTGTGTTAGGTTTCCCCAGAGGTCCGTGAACTGTACTTTGTTTGAGAATCACTGTGTTGAAGGCGATGGGTCAATTGAGTTTTCATTTTGCTGGTATGCTTTCTGCTAGGCTTCAGGGAGAAAACGAAATTGTCTGAAACCTAGTCTTGGGGAGCTAAAAATCTAGCAGATAAGATAGACATATATACCACTAGGTAAAAACAATGCCAAACTTCAGGTACTACGGATGCTGACAAAAGAGTAATTCTTTGGATCTGGAGAGGTTGGGGAAGCGTTTGCAAATAGATCATGTGTGCTGGGCCTTGCAAACCGTGGAAGATTTCCAGGTTCCAGGCACAGGCATTAGCCCATACATGTAAGCGTCTGAACCCTTAGGGAATGGCAAGGGGCCTGGGTTGGCTAGATGATAGGGTGCCTCAGAGTAGGCGGTCCTATGAAACCAGAAAGGTAAGTGGGAGGGGGGCTGGTTGGTGGGGACCCTGAAGGCTTTGGGGACACATAGCTTCTTCATGTTGCATTGAGCAAACACATTAATTAGTCTAGAGCAGTGGTCCACAAAGTGTGGTCCCAGACCAGCTGCATCAGCGTCACCTGGGAACTTGTAGAAATGCAGACTCTCAGGCCCCACAAAGACATACTGAACCAGAAGTTCTGAGGGAAGAGCCTAGTCATCGATGTCTTAATAAGTTCTTATTAAGATTCTGATGCCTGCTAAAGTCTGAGAACCACAGGCCTAGAGCCTAGGGTGTGGTTCTTTCAAGAGAAGAGCCACCTGCATCAGAATCTCCTTGGGGTAGGGGGTACGACACCTGCATGTCCCTGGGCCTTACCTCAGAGCTACAGAACCAGAACCTCTGAAATGGAGTCCAGGAACCTGGATGTCTGCAAGTCTAAGTGAAGCACAAGCATCATTGACCTAGCAGAGAAAAGGCTGAAGGAAAATTGCCTAATTTTTACTGGAGGATATATTTTGATAGAAGGAATTTTAGGGGAAGGAATGCAAAAATACATTTCACCCTACTTCCATTGCAAGTCACCATCTATGTGCATTTATACAGGTCATAAGAGAACCATGAGTTCTCTGCAGTATCACCAAGGAGATCCACCATTTTTTCCCCCGAAGCCTCTTCATACATTACTGATCTTTCAACTTTTGGTGTGGAGGTGGGAGGTGGGAGAGAAGTAGGTGACTAACTGCATAAACAATTGCAAAGCACAATAAGATCTTCTGCCAGAATGAAGGCACACATTATAATTATCTAAGGAAAATTTTATCTTCTGGTAGTTACTAAGAGTACCTAGATATCGAGTTTTATTTTTCTCCCAGCTAAACATATGTTAAGGGACAGCCACAACTTAATTCCCTTAAGTAGTTACTCTAATCAGATGTGTTATTTTCTCAATCTCTACAGTAAACTTGAGTTAAATATCATGTAGCTGGATGTTAAATGGACAGTAATTTGCCAGGCACTTTAAAATTATAGGGTATCCCGCATAGATCTGTGGGAGATGAGGGAAAATACACTGAGGGATTGAGTTTATCTGTGTGAGCCTAGGAAGTGAACAAAGCCTAAGATATTGAATGAGCAAGCGCCCTTAGACATATCCTGTGTAACTGCACATGAATGGGACGGGATGGGGAAGTGGGCAGAACCGGAAGAAGGGTGAAATTGGAGGAGAGGCTATTTGAATCTTGCAGTTCATTTTTTGTTTTCTTCTTCCAAAAGGAAAATTAAAAGCCATTTAATATGCTTTTATATATAACCTTATAAGTGAATAAGAAAAGACTATAAAAAAGAATGTATATATACATATATATATAACTGAACCCCTTTGCTGTACAGCAGAAATTAACCCAACATTGTAAACCAACTATACTTCAATTAAAAAAAAAAAAGAATAGAAGAGACTAGTTATTCTGCAGTGCTTGGCTAGTGTCTTTACTTTGAAAGTGGCTGGACTTTTATTTTCTGTGTTTTATAAAGTGCTTTGGGACAAAAGTTACCATGAAATGAGAAAAAAAGGCAGTACATACTACATGCTCAATGTGTGTCTTTCTCCCTGCTCTATTTGCCAGAGATCATTTAAATAAAAAGGTTTCTGTGATTAGATAAACTTAAAAAAATCCATTCTTCACTTGGAGGAAAATATCCCATAACCAGAAAGTCTGTTATAATTTCCAGCAAATTGATTTTAATTTAAGAGGAAAGGTGTTGTGGGCTTATAGGCAGAGGAAGAGGATTCTCAGACCTCAAGGCACTTTGATCAGAAGTCTGTTTCTTATAGATACTCTCTGGTCCCATTTGTGTTGGGACATTAGTTTCTGAGGTGCTTGACAGAAAATGAAACTTCCCCGCCCAGTGCTTTAACTGATTCACAGGTGTGGCAAGCACCTGCAGAACACCCAGAGCTGGCCCCAGGGCAGGGGCGATGCTACCTAAGGGCACTAGGACAGGTCAAAGGGCAGAGCTGGGTCAGAAAACATAGTTCTTGATTTTAATCTAAAAGAAAAGTCTGCCTGTGGTCATTTAGAGACACACACCCTTTTAAGAAATCATTTGGGAAGAACTTGCCTATGCATTAATTGAGGAAAGAAAGTTCCAGACCACTGGGTCTCCGGGGTCTTCTCTGCTGTAGAACTGTCCATCTTGGTAATATTAGCCATGTTTCCCAAGTGGGAAGAAATGCTATTTCTGCTGATAGACAATTGCAGTCTAGCTGATGTTCACTGTCTATTTGGAAGGAACAGATCAAGTAAACATATACCTGATGTAGCTTTCTTGCCCAAACCTGCAGTAATTGAATATCACCTTAACATTTCATGTCATTATGAATGCCATCTATCAAATTAAGCTAAAATTTATTGTGAAACGTCTATATGCAAAGCACTGTGTGTGCTCTACCCAGTGGAAGGCTCCCCTGCAAAAAATCTCTGGCTCTTATCCCTTGAGAATCTCCAATTTAGAGAAGGAGGATAAACAAGAATGTAAGCAATGTTAATACAAAGCAGATTCTGATAGGTGCAGTAAGGGAGGCGGAGAAACAGTATCTCACGAAACATATAAACACACGTAGGAACTATGCATACACAGTCATGCACACACACACTGAGTGGGTTGTATATTTCTAAAGCAAGTCTTGTTAATTCATGTTATATATCATCTTCAGTACTTTTATCACCATTTAACTGAAGGAGAGGGAGACATTCTTCTGTGAATATCTGCTTATTAAGGTTAGATTAAAACCTTTTCAGGAGATTTATTTCTTGTTCAACGACACTAGAGAAATACCATTTAAAACCTTAAACAAATTTTATCGTACAAGCTTATGACCATTTAGAAATATTGTTCCCCAAACCCAGATGTGAGCTCTTCTGTCTACACAGAGGAGATAAATACATAATACAAATGGAATTAAGGAATGTGAAACGTTCAATGAAATATGAAGTACTGGTGGAATCTAACGACGTCAGCCTTGAGGTGGGAACGACGTGAACAGGGGAGATATTTGGGGAAGTTTTTCAGATCCTGTGGAGTGCGCCAGGAAAGGAGAGACCATCTAAGATGGAGACATTCTCAATAACAGCGGCCTCACCAACTACTCACGGAAGGCCTCCCATTATAGTATATATGTTGGGAATACAAACGCAACAAGATACAAAGGGCACCTTCCTTCCCGGATCTCCCAATATATTAGGGAAACAGATCAAAATGTGACAAAGGACCTATAAATGATATAGATGAGAAAACCCCAGGAGTCCAAAATAGGAGAGCTTCATAAGAGCCAGGAGGGGTGGGAGATGCAGTGACTGGGATAATGTATCTAGGAGGAGGTGGGATTTGAGTTGAGCTTTCAGGGCCAGGTGGGAATGAGAAACGCAGAGAGGAGGCCCGCATTCCAGGCAGAGAAATACTCCAAGTTCTTCTCTTCATACCCCCACAGCAGCGCCATGTTTTGCATCACACTTCAGGGGAGGTTATCACTCCCTTACTGTCCCACGGAACTTACAGGAGTCCACAGACCTGAGATGAAGACACCTGCTCTGACACTTATGAAACTGCACTATTGTGTACTAGTTGTGCCACATAGGATTCCTATTTTTGCGACTAGAGCAGGAAGCAGCACACGGTACTTGCTAGACAGGAGAAAAAGCCTTCTGCTCCCCAAATTCCTCAGTTATAAAAAATAATTATTCAGAAACATAAAAAAGTCCCCTGTGGATGTGCCTCATTTCCTTTCACCAGTTTTTACTTCTGAATGTTTACTTTGTGTATTTAAAAGCAGCGATTGTGGTTCCACTTAAAACAAGGATGGTTGTTTGCTGCCATTTCTTGCTACCAGATGTCTGTATGTGCTTTTCTTCCTTCTCCTCAACAAGTGAAACTACAGGCATTAATAATTAAATCGCAGTGTTCTTGAAATAAGATATGGTTACAAATACTTCATGTTTTATAAAATTATAGTGTTTCAAACACCTCTACCTAATACTTATGGAGTATTAATAAAAGAATGAAATGGGTGTGTGCTGAGATTAAGAGATTCATTTTCATGTAGAGCTATTATTCTTTTTTTTTTTTTTTGCGGTACGCGGACCTCTCACTGTTGTGGCCTCTCCCGTTGCGGAGCACAGGCTCCAGACGCGCAGGCCCAGCGGCCATGGCTCACGGGCCCAGCCGCTCTGCGGCATGTGGGATCTTCCCGGACCGGGGCACGAACCCGCGTCCCCTGCCTCGGCAGGCGGACTCTCAACCACTGCGCCACCAGGGAAGTCCAGAACTTTTATTCTTACAGGTGTAATGTTGGAGTCTGTTTTTCCAGATTAAGTATCTATATTCTACTTCTATACTCTTTGCCTCTTAATAAAAGGACTACCTCTTTTTTTGCTTAATAGATTTTCTTGATCAGTGATATTCTAGAACATATGTCTCTCTTAGCTACCAAGAACTAGAATTCACTGAGGTAAAGAAGGTGTCATATCTTCATTATTTGTCCAAGGTTATATCAGTCTCAGTAAGTGTGTGCGATGTGAGTTGATTTAGGACATACCATACACTATCACGCAGTGTTACAATTAGCAGACTCAGTGTTCACCAATATGACAGCATCCCCGCAGTGGAACCCCGCATCTCCACTGGAGGAGAATCCACATTTGAGAATCAGGAATGTCACTCGTTAGCAGTCTAAAGGAAATCTGTGTCTCAGACCCATCGCCTTCCTGATGATTCACCATCTGGAAAATGGCAATTCCTAGAAACACATTAAGATGAGTGGCAAATGCTGCAGTTCAGTAAGAACCAAACCGTTCTCCCACACTCTCAACTCTTTGAATTATATGAGGAACAGACAATCCCACACTCATCAAGTAATTTTTTTCAGAATTAAGAGAGAAAGCCTGGAGTGTACACAAGACTAGCTATTTAATTTGCCAACCTAGTGAAAAGTGAAAATGCAGGGCCTGTTGCTCAAAACTTATTAAAAATTTCAAGAGAGCAGAAGCCGAACATTAAACCAAGAAGCCCAGGGCCCTTCTAAGTGCAGAGTCTTGTGTGACTGCCTTGTCTTTATCTGTAAAAGAGGGTAATTGTTAACTAACCAATCTCTAAGCAATCTTCTAAATTCAACATTTCATCATTCTCATTATAGCTTCTTATATGGTCTCCTTCCCGACAGCTGCAAGATTAAGAGATGATTTCCCTTAAAGCCATTTCTCCCAGCCACTCCCTATTGATATTTCTTTCATGGCTACCACCGTTCTTATACTTTCTCAGAGACATCTTGGTTTATTTCTTTTCCTCAGCTCCTCTGATCAACAAGTCACTAAGTCTTGCCCCTTATAATGTTTTATGTTTACTTATTCCTTACCATTCTTATGGCCAAAGACCACGTTCAAGGTTCTAGGTTGTTACAACACTCTTTTCATAACCTAACCTTACCATGTGCACGAGTTACTTCGTGTTGTGTAATTCATCCCCAGATTTATTATCTTCACAGTTTCTGAGTCTTAGAAATTCAGAAATAGGTTAACTGAGGGGTCTGGCTCAGGATCTCTCTCATAGAGTTGCAGTCAATATATCCCCAGGGACGCAGTCATCGAAGGCTTGACAGGGTGGAGCACAGGGTGGAGCACGTGCTTTCAGGATGGCTCCTTCATGTGGCTGGCACGTGGTTGCTGGTTTTTAGTGAGAACTCTCATTATCCTCCTTACTTGGGCCTCTCCATAGAGCAGCTTGAATGTCCCCATGACATAGGGGCTAATTTCTCCAAAGTGAAGGATTCAAGTTTCAGGCTGAAAGTACACTTTGGATCACCTAACCTCAGAAGTCACACACGATTCTTTTTGACATATTCTACTTGTGAAAAGTGAATCATTTAATTCGGCCCACATTCAAGGGAGGGAGATTAGGCTCCACATTCTGGAAGAAGGAGTGATGAAAATTTTACAAATATATTTGAAAACCATTACATCATCCTTTTCTCTACCTGCTGTAAGCCTTCCAAATCCACCTTCCTCAACCAAGGCTTTAGTTGATTCTGTTCCCTGATCAGAAAATGTAAGTGACTTTAAAGTATAAAAGAACAAGTAAGAACATCCCTTATTGTTCTAGTCAGTACATCTGTCATCCATCATATTTATGGACCTTGTCATCCTTTCCAGCAAGGCCTGCCACTCACCAACCCTGAACACACCTGGATCAATCTAGGGTGGACATCATGTCTTTGTCCTCACTGTTCCTTCCAGTTCCAATGTCCTCTGCTTCTGCATGTTCTAGTTTCAAAATAAAAACCCATTCAGCCATCCTTTCAAATTTTCTGTGGAAAGTCTTCCAGAATTCAAAAACACACAGTGTTTTCCCCTCACTTCTGTGTTTTTTTAGCCATTCACTGGTGGTTTATTGGACGCGTAAAATAAAATGTGCTGAGAGGTGGGGATATAAAGGTGAAATTGTTTTAAAGTATTAGGAGCATTCCTATCTAATGCTCATATATTCTCCTCCTAAATTTCCTTTTGGAAGAACCCTTAGGAGTCTTCTTCATTGGGCCTAGCCTAGTGCTAGGCTATATGCTGGGTGTTCATTAAATATTCAGTGATTGAAGAAGCAAATAAAGATTATAATATCAATAGGTAATTATCAGAGGTAATTCTCTCTGTCAACAAGTGACATTTTGCTTTTTTCCCTTAAAAAGGAGGGCTATTTTGAAGACTTTGAGTGAATTAAAATGATTTTGTCTGAAACTGGAATTATAATACTGGAATGTTAATCTGATTACAACAACACAAAGATAATAGCTTTAAACTGGTGATTGGTTTTCTGCTACCTTCTTCAGCCCACCCTCTAATCGTGTATCTGGTTATAATACTGTCATCCCGACTTGATCTATTTTTGATATTTAAACTAGTTCTTTAAGAATTCTGAATTGTCATACAATTCAGCCAATAGGATAAGGAAAAAAAAACCCTTCTGAAAGCTTTGTGGGACCCTACTACACCCTCTACCTGGGCACTCGTGCTTTAAAATGCCCCAAATGCCTCTTGTTTTGATTTTCTGTAGATACTTAGTGAGATACTGCTGTAGATGCTAAGGAGCAAATCTTTAGAGTGAAACATTTTAGCTTCCAGAGCTCTGCCTTCATAAATATTCCCTAAAAGCTTAGGAACTAGTCATGAGTCTGACTCCAGGAAAACCTTTGGCCACATGGGTCTGAATCATTCCTCCCAAGAGACAAAACAAGGTGCTAAACAAAAATTGCCTGATGCAGAAGGAATGCGATCTGTGATGTCATGCCTCGCAAAACACAAGGGATCTTCTCTTGGGCTGGCTTGGCTTTTGCTTTTTAAAATCCATACCTGAGATGAGCATCAATAAATAGGGGAACTTGACGTTATTTGACCTAAGGGAAGAAATAAAGCTAGAATCACGACTGGATTCTCCAGGCTACTGTAGAAGGAATCCTATTCTATGTGCTAGACGAGCAGGCTGCGTTAACTATTTGTGAGACTTCATTACGAAAAGAGAGAAATTGGGAGATCAGAATCATGGATACCTCTGAAATTAAGGCTTCTCCACCAGAGCCAAAGACAACGACTGTGTCATCTCATTTCCTCAGGGGGAGTGTTACGTGGCTAGTTGATCCATACTAAACTTTGCCTTGTTAAGAAATCAACCAGCTAACTAAGAAATGACTTAATATTCTCTTCTTGTTCTGCCTCCACAAAGGCAATGTGGAGTTGAGTGGTTTGGTTTTCAAATGCATCCTTTCGAGTTTAAGCTGCCTTGGAGTTGGGTACAGAGTAAACTTCTTGACTGTGTATGAGCTGAATATTGGAAAAATTGGGTTTTAAAGATCTTAAAAATAATAAACTGTAATGGAAAAGAATAGAAAAAAAGAATTTAGATATATACAGATATATATATGTATAAACAAATCACTTTGCTGTACGTCTGAAACTAACACAATATTGTAAATCAACTATACATAAAAAAAAAAGGAAAAAAATCTTAAAAAAAGAAACAACCTAGGACAGATTCTCATTAAATGGGGAAGGTTACAAGGGGGTTCTTTCTGGAGGCTGCAGGAAGAAGTGAAAACTTCTTTCAGAATACGACTTGATGAAGAGCATACGAAAAGTGACCAGCCTTGCTCCATTTGTAAGACTATATCATAATCCCTGTGGATGTTCTCTTTCTCCAAAGATGGATTGCCACATTCTGGTTACATTCTGAGTTGTCTAAACGTCCTAACGACCAGATAACCAACTTTAGGTCATGCTACAGAAATATAATGAGCACCCTTTCAGGGGTTATATAACCAATCTTGTAACACGGGGACAGCAGGACACCCTGGGCTGCCCTTCCATTAACAGCTAGAGAAGCAGGAGTTTGACTTCTTGGAAGGAGCATAGATCAAGGAACCTCTGCAGGGCTGAGAAGCTCTGACTTCTAATCTTGGGCTACAGGCATGGTTTCCTCCTCCCCACACAGTGATTTGGCCAGAGAGACAATATTCCCTACACACACAAGGTGAAGTTCTCAAAACTTTTTCAAACTTTTTCGAACTAATGGATGAGGGGAAAGTCATCCGGGGACTCACAGTTAAAATATGTATATTTTTAGGTGGCAGTAGGACAGATAGGAGTCTATAGGAAAATTTTGAGGTGTGGTGTAGCTATAACTTCATTCCTCTCCCTCCCACTGATCTGGGTCACAATCACATTCTTGAGAATACTCACTGAGCAATACATCAAGATTTATGGCATTGCATGATCCCAGAGACCTGGGGTGACATGAGGTAATGCAATGAACTGGGGTTCTCTGACTCCACTGACTCTTATAATCATTAAATACTCATTAACCCTAATAATCTTAAAGGGAGTAATAAAAGAATATCACAAAAGAAGCTCATTGGGACCTGCACAACTTGGAGGGGTGAGGGGTCTGCTCCCACTCTAGCATCGGCTAACTATTTGACATTGGGTCTAATTTCATCTGTGGCTCATTTTCCGCCTTCATGAAATTAGGGAATTAAATTAGATGGCCTCAAAAGTCCCTTCTCTATAATCTTGTGAATGTATAAATTCATACAGTTTTCTTTTACTTATATAGCCCTTGTTTTACATGATTATTAAAATAATTTTTTTCAATAAAGAAACTTCACAATATTAAATTTTAATTCACTTAATTTTACCAGAAAGCATTCTGACCATTACTTTTCAGAAAGGCTATAATGAAAATAAAATGAATCCTATCCCCATGGAATAAACAAGGATTAAATAAGGGAATACACATGAAGTATTTCATGCAGTCTCAAGCACTTAGTGAGTTCTCAATAAGTGGAAACAATTCTTATTGTTGGTATCGTATAATCATTTATTCATTCATTCATAAATATTAGTGCATATACCAACTCATGGCTATAGACAAATGCTGAACAAGACAGACAAGTTTATTGTCTTCACTCTTATTATTCACTGAGCCATAGTGATTCCCAAGCTGACCCAGGCCATTTGTGAACTTGATGAGCAAATGCTCAGTGCTGGAATTGTCCTCTTCCCTTTGGTCCTACCCTGTTAAGGACTAGGGATGGGGTGGATCTGGGGGACGACATCAAGGGCAAGAACCCTCTCTTGCTCTGATTTGCCAACTAGTCACATGAATAGTTTTCCATATTTCTTACTCCATGAAGTCCACTACAGGCTTATGTCTTTGGTCTTCTTCCTGTTACAGAGTACGGTGGCACTGTGCTTGCCTAAGGTAATGTGATACCCTCCCATCAAATCATTTACCTGTGTTTTTTATTCCCTTTAAAAGCTAAGTAATAACCACGAAGTGCAGCAAATATTGCTGGGAAGTCTTATGGATTCATCCTGGTTAATCATTCTGTACTTCCTGGATGCAAGGTATACACAAAGTGATCCCTCCATCCCCCACACCCACCCCGCTCCCCATTTAGAAAAACTTTAATTTGGTCATGTAAAGAGCTGAAAATGTCACAGGGAGGAATCGTTAATGCTCTTAGTGATGAAGTTGCCTAGGTAAACCTGGTTCTACTGTTTTTGTTCAGTTTTCTATTTAGGTCTTTGAAAGTTCGAAGCAGCAAATTTATCCTTTCTTTCCTGGTGAGATACTCATTAATTTTTTTCTTATATTGACTAACACAAAATAAAACATACTTTTTCAACTTTCCTCCCCTCAACATAGGCACACATTTGGCCACATATGATGGAATTCAGTTCCTAGGAGCAGCCTAATCCAATTAGAAGACTTTGTGGCTGCATATATGGGCTCCGAATCATACCGAACGCAGATGTTTTACTATTCTTTCCAGTCATAAAGCTGGGAGGAATGGGGAGCTGGTAAGTGGGAGGAAGAATTTTTTCCCTTCTTTGCTGCAAATAATGCCAGTGCGAGGTAAGAAAGCATCTGTGGATGACGTTAAGTGATTTAATTAACAGAAAGGAACAAAGAAAATTTTCCTTTTATTGTACAGAGACACCCACAGAGATTTTACATATCTTTCCTTAAAAAGAACAGACATAATGAGGTGAGTTATGACCATCTTAGAAAGAGTATAAAAGTCAAACTTTTATTATTAGCATGTTCTGGCTCCCATGAAAATATCCTCACTTACTCTGTCAAAGCTACATGACACACCACACACCCTACTGCAGTTGAGTCAAGCCATCTTCATGACTTAGGCTCGGCCCTTCTCCCAAACCAGAATATTAATTAACTTTGCTGCTCGCTGGGCTTACCTACTCCCTCCTATAGATGAGTCATTAATTTCAAGAAGGAGCAAAGAGGAGTTATTATGCTCTTGGGGGAATGACAGAAAAAAAAGAGTCTGAAAGACACAGAGGCAAATGTCCTTGAACCTGGGCAAATGTTGCTTCTTTGCATGCCCACTTCACTACTATTTTGCCACTGATCATCCATTTATTGAACTTATGGTTTGCCCTAAGCTGTAGGGGATGCAGAAAATGAATCAAGGATGGTAGATAAAATATGTAAATAATATAACGTAGTATAACATATACTTTCAATCAAGCATTTATTTACAAATTTCTGCTGAAATTCCTACTATAAGTTATTTTCTATGTTAAGTGTTGGCAATACAAAGATTAAAGACAAAGTCCTAACGTTCAATTGTTAAAAAATTAAAAATAATACTGATAAAGTGCCTTGGATTCTTAGGAAGGAAAAGGAGTATAAATAATCAGGGGAAAAAATTTTAAAGACAGACTGCATGCTGATAAGAGAAATAAAATAGTAAGGATGTTAGGGCAAAAATTATGTCCAACCCATATTGGACATAAAATAAATAAAATATTTATTGAAAATAAAAGCAAGAACTATCTTTTTTATGGAAAATAATTTTTCTTATATTTTTTCCTCAGAAGAAGATAGACTTATTTTAAAAATTCACCAGTTGCAGAGTAACCATGGATAATAGTTACACAAATTGTCCCACACTAAGTAAACAAAAGGACATAATACGTAGAAATGAGAAGGCAAAAAAAGTACTTATAAATCTTAACAAATCTCTGTGAAGTGAGACAAAGTATTAAAATAAATTTTCATCATGGTTACAAACAGGGACTTAGTGGTGGGATTAAAAAAACTGGATTGCCTATAATTAAGCCAAAATACACATCCCTCTTTTTTAAACAAATATTTGTTAACAATTAAATGATTAAACCTTCTGTAAAGGGTTTGGATATAAAGAAAAACCAAGTAATACATTCAAATCCCTATGGGAAGAGGTTCTTAAAACTCTCCCCCAGGTGCCCCATCCCACTCTGCCCTGCATGGAAGAGCCAGTTCCATTGGACCCTACTGTGATCTGACCTACTCAATACTAGAAAAAAGTCTAATTCTAACACTGTGTATATTGAGAAGGGGAAAATCCAACTGAAAGAGATAATTACTTTCTGGTACAAAGGTAGTTTTGTTTCTGACCATCCAAAGATGGACAACAGTCTCACATGCCTAGTCTTGCCCAGCAACTTGCACACTGTCCCTCTGTAAATTCCTTTTCCTATCCAAATAGGAAACAGTAAGATTCATCAGACCTCATGTCTCTTGGCCTCTCTCTGTCTGGACAATAAGATTTGTTGGCTTCAGCAATGGGAAAAGCTAATTAAGTCTTTATCCAACTCTCAGGCCAGAATGAAATTACTCTTTTTGGTTATAGCATTGTTACGTGTTTTATTACCTCTTTGCATTAGAGAAATAATACTACAATAATTTTGTTCTAAATCCAGGATCTCTGTCTAGTATATATATGTAGGATATATCTATATATGTATATATATATCTATATGCATGTATATATAACAGTTATATAAGTTGTATATAACTTATATGTATAATTTAGAAGCATGCTCATTAGCTCTATTGTTCCTGGTGTCTTTCCTTTTTTTTCTTTATGAGGGAGAAGTTGTTCAAGTGACCACAGGAATTAGAAAGGAGCAGGACTGAAGAAAGATGACAGACAAATTGATATCTGGTCCCTGAAGTTGCGCTCTGACTTTGAAAAATGAATGTAGCAATATTCCATCCAAATTGGTTTGCATCTCCTAGGCTTAATGTGGCTGGAACTTAAAAGCGCACAGAAGATGGTATTCCTACCTTATACCCAGGATATTTTGGTCATTAAGACATTTATGGACTTATATTTGGAAAGATCTTAACTAACCCTTAAAGGTACATTGGTATGGTCATTGGAAATGATTTAAAATGGGAGGCAAGAAAGACCACACTTTTTGTCAAAATCTAATCTTAAAAAAATTCAAGCTTAAATATGAACTTGTCTCTGTTGTGATAATTTTTTCATTAAAGTGATGTGTCTAAGAGTCTTCCAGAAAACCCTTAAAGGAGCTGACCAATTTAGTAGTTATTCTGATATATTGCACTTAAAGAAGATGCTATTTCTGAAATCTGGATTAAAAAAGAAACATAAATAGAGAAGATTACATATTTTACAAGAGGTTCCACTACATTATCTTATTAAAGATCAGTCTCCTCTTATGTATTAAAAAGATTATTAAGACTTTAAAATAAATCTCTAGTTTAAAACTTGATTCAGAAACCAACTAATTAGAACTTCAATTAAATTGTTTATGTTTTTCTCTATAGTCTACTTTGATAACAGAGTCAGATCACAAGAAAAAAGCCCCCACTGATTTCAGGGATTTATTTACACAGTTATTCACATTTACATATTTATTTACAAAGCAGATGGTGTTTGGCAATCTTCCTCCTTCTTCGACTTTCCTTCTTCCCTTCTCTTCTGAGCTCATAAGTATTTACTGAACACCAACTGTGTCCCAACATTTGCCACATGCCAACAAAACAATGGTGAGCAAGGTAGGCCAGGTTCCAAGCTTGATGGAGGTTACAGTCAGCTGGGAGCATAAACAAGAAAACAGGGATTTCCAGTACTGTCCTGTGACAGGGAAAGTCCTGAGTGCTTGGGGACCACAGGGAGAGATGTCTTACTCCAATTCGGAGATTAGGGCAGGGACATTGAAGCTGAGATCTGAAGGATCAGTAGCAGTTGCCTGTCAAGGAAGGCAGAGGAGTCTTCTACCTGGAGAGCACAGCATGTGTGAAGTCTCAAGTGTAAGGGAAAGAACACAGTCTTTGAGGAGTTGTAAGAATAGATAGAAATTAGAGGCCAGTCTGGAGAGGTGGCAGAGGAAGGGCAAGAATGGAGACAGAAGACTAACTGATTAAAAGGATATTAACAGTTATCTAAGCTAGGGATGATTTGACTTTGAACTTCAGCAGTGGCAGTGGGGATGGAGCACAGTAGTTGATTTCCAAAGCTATTTGAAAGATAAGAGCAATAGCTGGCTTTGAATAGTGAGTGAGTGTGTGTGTGTGTGTGTGTGTGTGAGTGTGTGTGTGTGTGTGTGTGTGTGTGTGTGGTGGAGTTGTGGAAGAAGAAGAGGGAGAAGTAAAGCATGGCTATAGAATTTCTGGTTTTGGCAATTATGATGATATGATGATGCCTGAGATATAGAACAGGAGGAGGAGAAGGTGTAGGACAGATTGTGAATTTAATTTAGTGAGAAATTAGAGTCAAAATGACTAGCAGAGAGTTGGCCATATGGCTCTGAAAATGAGTAGAGATATCACAGTTGGGGATGCAGAACTGGCAGTGTAAAAATGATTATCAAAGCTGTGAGAGTGAGTGAGGCCACACGAGAAACAAACTAGAGAATAAGACTAGAATTTGGCTGGGTATCTGTCCATTCTGGTCATAAATAGGCAAAACTCTTGTATACAATGAGCTGTCAATGTTCTCTCCTTGGGGTCTCTTCTCATCTGTAGAGATTTCAGATTATGACTCCCTCCAGGACCTCCTATAATGTATTGCAGGAAGAGCTGTTTGGGAGAACCATCCAGATGCCCAGGTGGCACAAGCTCCTGGCTCCTTTAAGGACTGGCTCAAGTCACACAGAAGGCATGTTGGCCCAGTGCTTCACTGAGTTAGTTCCTGGGTGCCACAGAGGTGTAGACAGTTGTGGAAGGAGTCAAGTTGCTTTAAAGCTGCCACTTTCCCTATGCATGGTCATGTCAGTTACATTCAGGTATCAGCTTTCAAACTAGAGAGAGAAGGTAAGGTTATAGCTGCCTCCAATCCATGTAGAACTGTCTATCCCTTTTCTATTTCTCTCTCAAAGTCTGGGGACCTTTAGTACAGAGTGACAGATATTTCATCTAAAAGTAGACATCAAACTGCTCTGGAAAAAAGCCAATAGCAAATATGTATGTGTATGATGGTGGGTCTCTTGTGTTTAAGAAGATGCAAGAAGGGAATAGCACTTGCTAAGTATAAAACCAAGCAAGTTATACAGAACAGTAAATCAAATTACCCACCTTTATTTCTTGAAAAAACCTATGTGCTTTTTGAGAACTTAAAACTATTGAAAATTGTTCATTAGAAATACAGTTGTTAATATCAATCAGAAGAAAGTGTAGCCATCTACATTCCATAAACGTTCCAGACAAATCCCAGGTGAAGTCTATAATGATTCCCTTGAGACTTTTGTCCAAATCAGAGTTTAAAAATTCATTTTGGGGAAGATGGCTTGAAAATAATGTGAACACTATAACAAAGCTGTATAATTCAGGTTGGTAAAATAAGCATTCAGAAAGATACAAAGTTAAATAAATTGAAAGTACAAGTGTGTAATGAAATGCTCTGCCGATAACTAAAAGCAAAGAGGAAAAAACCCCAGAAAAATGGTTATGCCAGAAAATGGCAAGAAAACTGGGATTCTGCTTGCATGATAGTGAAATCAACACTTAAATCACATTGCCCGTTGAATTCCTGTCTAAGGAAGAAAGACGCATACACATACAATGAAATGCTGTGAGGATTAATGAGTGTGTGTTCAAAACCTTACAAAGAATCCATATGAAAGACATTGTACACAAACAAAGCATTTGTATTGTTTAATCTAACCATGGCTAAAAGCCCAGCAATACCATAAAAAAGCATCTTTCTATGTGAAGGAACTTGAACTTCAAAGAAAGGGAGACAAGTGCTTAGCATAACTGACATATCCTAAATTTTCCTCTTCCAGATTTTCTTGATGGCTATAATTTTTTCTTTTAGAATTCCCTGAATTTCAAACTATTAAAGAATGTTTTTTTAAATTAAACTGGTCTGTTCTAAAGTCACAGGACATGGTTCAACTTGTCCCTTCACTTCTATGCGATGCAACAGCACACGTGTTGGAAATCGTGGAGGGAATGCAGTGTGTTGTGCAGACCATCCTCAAGCATATTAAAAGCACTCAGGTTTTTATTTTATTTATTTTTAAAATTTTAAAAATTTTATTTTTTATTTGATTTACAATGTTGTGTTAGTTTCAGGTGTACAGCAAAGTGAATCTGTTACATATATACATATGTCCACTCTTTTTTAGATTCTTTTCCCTATAGGCCATTACAGAGTATTGAGTAGAGTTCCCTGTGCTCTACAGTAGGTCCTTATTAGTTATCTATTTTATATATAGTAGTGTGTATATGTCAATCCCAATCTCCCAATTAATCCCTCCTCCCCCTTACCCCCTGGTAACCATAAGTTTGTTTTCTACATCTATGACTCTATTTCTGTTTTGTAGACAAGTTCATTTGTAACCTTTTTAAAGATTCTACATATAAGTGACATCATATGACATTTGTCTTTCTCTGTCTGACTTACTTCACTCAGTATGACAATCTCTAGGTCCACCCATGTTGCTGCAAATGGCATTATTTCATTCTTTTTTATAGCTGAATAATATTCTATTGTATATATGTACCTCATCTTTAAACATTCCTCTGTTGATGGACATTTAGGTTGCTTCCATGTCCTGGCTATTGTAAATAGCAAAGCACTCAGATTTTTATGTGGGAATAATCAACAGTAGAATACAAAACAGAAGAGTTCAAGGCACCGTAGTGTAGACATAGAGCATTAGTGTTGTAATGACCAAAAGTTCCATCATTTTAATTTGTAATTTGCCCAGTGGTAGAGTTGTAATGTAGAATCAAGGATGGAACTCTTACCCACCTGCTATTTGGGCACAGAGTGATTTATCAGTAATAACCTTGACTATTGCTGGAACATGTTTATAATGGTCTCCAAGGGCAGGTATGTGTGCTGGCTGATGTTCTCAGTTCATGTTCCAAATAGGAAGGGACTCCTTCTAAAAGGATTTTACACAGACGAGTGGAGAAACTGAAGGTAATATACCAACGAAGAGAACATGCCACCAGAGAGGGTGCAGGTAAAAAACATTTAGGCTAGAGAGAGGGAGAGAGCTGCAGTATCACATGAGCATTGCCATTAACTAGTAAAGACAACAGCCAATCTTTTCCAGAATGAAATAGAGGAAAACAGCATCTTCCACAGAAATTATTGATGAACTTTCTGAAGGCACAGAACTGAAGAATTACGGGTGACTTTAAGGTCTCTGAATCAAGAAGAGGATGTTCCCACAAGATGATCTGGAGCCCTAGAGGAAGACTGAGAATGGCCAAAGGACAGGTTCTTGTCTTTGATACAGAGGATAAGAGGCATTACTAGATTCTTGGGGGAAAGAAGAAAAAATTAATATAAAACTCCCTTTAAGTTTTATAAATCATCATTTTTAAGTGTAGATCTTGATCGTGTGGTCCAGGCATTCTCACAAATCTGTTAAGATACTGTATAAATATAAGGACACATGAACTGGGTGGTCCCTCCCCAGTTATTTAAAGATTGTGGTGGCCAGTGGAGAGAAGACCAGGTAAGAAACACCCTTATGAAATTCTGTGTTAGTGAGGTATGCTTATGACTGAGAGAGCTAATGTTTCAGAAAGGTTCTGCTTTGCTTCTCTGTTCTCATCTGTAAAATAAATATGGAAAATAGTCTTCACTTTGTATAAGTATCTTGAAGACCGAAAGAGAAAAGGTACATTAAGCTTAGCAAATGGTGAGTGCTCAATAAAAGGTTTGTTATGATTACTCACTGTCACCCCTCACACACACGAGTGTTTGTGTGCACCCCTATTTATAGACACACAAACTATAACTCAGTTTTTAAAAAACAGGAGTCTTGGAAAAGAAAATAGAGATCAGAAAGAAAGTAGTGTTTAATTTGTTTTGAAAGAAGAGAATATTTTTATTCTCCCAACATACAACATATCGCATTACTGCATTTCACCAATCTGTAAGATAAATACAGTCAGACCTCAGAAATATTGTGGGTTTGTTCCAGACCACTGCAATAAAGTGAATATCACAATAAAGTGAGTCATGTGAATTTTTTTTCATTTCCCAGGTCATATAAAAGTTATGTTTACACTATACTGTAGTCTATTAAGTGTGCGATAGCACTATGTCTAAAAAAACAATGTACAGACTTTAATTAAATATACTTTATTGCTAAAAATGCTATCTATCATCTGAGCCTTTAGTGAGTTTCGATCTTTTTGCTGGTGGAGGGTCTTGCCTCAGTGTCTATGGCTGCTGACTGATTAGGCTGGTGGTGGCTGAAGGCTGGGGTGACCGTGGCAATGTCTTAACATAAGACAACAATGAAGTTGCCACATCCATTGACTTTTCTTTTCACAACAATTTCTCTGTTGTGAAAATGCTGTTTGATAGCATTTTACCCACAGTAAAACTTCCTTCAAATTGGACTGAATCCTCCCAAACTGTGCCACTGCCTTATCAACTAATTTACATAACATTCTAAATCCTTTGTTGTCATTTCAACCATCTTTACAGAATCTTCACCAGGAGTAGATTCTATCACAAGAAACCACTTTCTTTGCTCAGCCTTGAGAAGTAACTCCTCATTCATTTTATCATGAGATTGCAGTAATTCAGTCACACCTTCAGGCTGCACTTCTAATTCAAGTTCTCTTAGAACTGTAGTTACTTCCTCCACTGAAGTCTCAGACTCCTCAAAATCACCTATGAGGGTTGGAATCAACTTCTTCCAACCTGTTAATGTTGATGTTTTTACTTCTTCCCATAAATTGTGAATGTTCTTAATGGCACCTAGAATGGTGAATCCTTTCCAGAACTTTTTCAATTAACTTTGCCCAGATCCACTGGAGGAATCACTATCTACGGCAGCTATAGCCTAACAAAATATACTTCTTAAATAATAAAACTTCAAAGTCAAAATTACTCCTTGATCCATGGGCTGCAGAGTGGATGTTGTGTTAGCAGACATAAAAACAACATGAGGGCTTCCCTGGTGGTGCAGTGGTTGAGAGTCCACCTACCGATGCAGGGGACACGGGTTGTGCCCCAGTCCGGGAAGATCTCACATGCCGTGGAGCGGCTGGGCCCATGAGCCATGGCTGCTGAGCCTGCACGTCCAGAGCCTGTGCTCTGCAACGGGAGAGGCCACAACAGTGAGAAGCCCATGTACCGCAAAAAAAAAAAAAAAAACACAAAAAAACAACATGAATCTCATTGTGCATCTTTATCAGAGTACTTGGGTGACCAGGTGCATTGTCAATGAGCAGTAATATTTTGAAAGGATTTTTTTTTCTGAGCAGTAGGTCTCAAAAGTGGGCTTAAAATATTCAGTAAATCATATTATAAACAGGTGTGCTGTCATCAAACTTTGTTGCTCCATTTCTAGAGCATAGGTAGAGTAGATTTAACATAATTCCCTAACATTAACATAACCCTTTAACATAAGGCCCTAGTGTTTTTGGTATGGTCAATGAGCATAGGCTTAAACTTCAAGTCACCAGTTGCCTTAGCCCCTAACAAGAGAGTCAGCCTGTCCTTTGAAGTTTTTTGTTTGTTTGTTTGTTTGGTTTTATTTGCGGTATGCGGGCCTCTCACTGTTGTGGCATTGTGGCCTCTCCCGTTGTGGAGCTCAGGCTCTGGACGCACAGGCTCAGTGGCCATGGCTCACAGGCCCAGCTGCTCCACGGCATGTGGGATCTTCCTGGACCGGGACACGAACCCATGTCCCCTGCATCGGCAGGCAGACTCCCAGCCACTGTGCCACCAGGGAAGCCCCCTTTGAACTTTTGAAGCCAGGTATTGACTTCTCCTCTCTAGCTATGAAAGTCCTAGATGGCATCTTCTTCTAATATAAGACTGGTTCATCTACATTGAAAATATTTTGTTTAGGGTAGAGATTTTCATTAATTAGTTTAGCTGGATCTTCTGGATAAGTTTCTGCAGCTTCTCCAAGAGCACTTGCTGCTTCACGTTACACTTAATATTATGGAGACAACTTCTTTTTTTCAACCTCATGAATCAACCTCTGCTAACTTCAGACTTTTCTTCTGCAGCCTCCTCACTTCTCTCAGCCTTCATAGAATTGAAGAGAGTTAGGGCTTTTCTCTGGATTAGGCTCTGATTTAAGGGAACGTTGTGGTTGTTTTGATCACCTTGCCAGATCACTAAATTTTTCTCCACATCAGCAGTAAGACTGTTTCACTTTCTTAACATTCGTGTGTTTACTGGAGCAGCACTTTTCCTTTTCCTTTGCATTCACAACTTGGCTAACGGTTTGGCGTAAGAGATCTAGCTTTCAGCCAGTCTTGGCTTCTGACATGCTTTCCTCAGTAAGCTTAATCATTTCTAGCTTTTGATTTAAAGGAAGAGATGGCAACTCTTCCTTTCACTTGAATATTTAGAGGCCATTGTAGAGTTATTAATTGGCCTAATTTCAATATTGCTTTGTCTCAGGGAACAGGCCTGAGGAGAGCTGGAGAGACAGGGAATGGCCAATAGGTAGAGCAGTCAGAACACACATGATATTTATTGATTAAGTTCATGGTGGTATACGGGAGTAGTTCGTCTTGCCCCCAAATAATTACAATAGTACCATCAAAGATCATTGATCACAGATCACCATAACAAATAACATTATAATGAAAAAGTTTGAAATATTGTGAGAATTGCCAAAATGTGACACAGACACACCAAGTGAGCAAATGCTGTTGGAAAAATGGCACCCATAGAATTGCTCAATGTAGGGTTGCCACAAACCTTCAATCTGTAAAAAACACAGTATTTGCAGAACACCATACCGTGAAATGCAATAAAACAAGGTACGCTTGTATAAAGATAACAAATTGGGTAATTTTTTTCCATTTTGAAGAAAAAGTTTCTGCCTGTGAATGATCTCTGATTAATTTGTGAAAAAAGCATTTTTTATTCCATTAATGTATATTTTTCATTTATAGTGATTCTATCCCTTGCCAAACCATATAAAAAAGATAGTAAACATTCCTGTGAGACAAATCAACTCTAAGATTCATACCCTGGTGATGTTAGCAGTAATAAAACATTTTCCAGAGCATGTTACTCACATCAGACATAACTCTTAAAAGCCTATGCCCATTTGTAGCGAGAAAACTTGGTAACAATATGAATTAGAATTAGAATGGAGATGTTTTGTATTCATCAGGCTGTCTCCTGGCTTTCTATCTATGTACATGCCTGCTGAAAATCTTTACTTTGCCCTGTAATAATTAAGTATGATTCAGTCTTACTTCACCAGTTTTCACTGAGACCACATCTGTATTATCAAATCTTTCATCTTCTCTGACTCCCTGCTAAATATAAAGTCAGGTTACAACAGAGACTTAGAAACAATTACAGTCCACGTGCTCCCTGCTAAGGTGGCTGGGGAAAATGATTAGGGGTAGGGGGTGGCTGCTTTGTCCTAACCAATTGCCTCCCTTATTCATTCCCTTTAAGAGCAAGAATTGGTCAGTGGTTGCTCAGGGCATACTAAGTTAATGGTGTTAGGACTATAGCACAATATTTCTACCCAGCGTATTCTACCTGTCTTATTCAAATACCCGCTGGCAATGCAAGTTTGAAAAGGTTGCTGGCAACCGTTCTCAGGTATGAATCAAAAGAACAGTCCCAGATAGCTATTAAAGGACAATGATTGGAAGTGGGCCTTGGTAAAATGCTGAAGCAATTTTATGTGTATATAAGTGAATAGTCACTAAATACCCCAAGCATTCAACTTGTATTGAAGACAACAGAAGATGCCACAGTTTGAGTTCATAGTTTTTGCCTGATTTTTCAGTTAGGTAAGAAAATTGGCCAGCTGACATAATTTAAAGGTGCAGCAGGTGGTAAAAATAGGTTTCTCAGAACCCTACAAAATCAGCATCACCAGGAGTGATAATTTATTCAGCCTACAGTTGAACTGTTTGTTGTTTCTCCCTGTGAAATTATGTGTTTCACATAATTTTATGCATTTCTTTCAAGAGTTCTACAGATTTTATAATGTTTAATTAAAAGAGCACTATATTCCCATGGTGTACACACTCATAGGTGCCTGGGCATAGAGTTCTAGCCATTCTAGTGGAAGAAAAATTATTTGATTCTGCAGAGTCTTGCCTAAGCCAAACTAAATGGAGGCAAACACAATAATGGGATGTTTTTGGCTTTCAAGGAAAGACCACTCTCAGCTTCTGTTGTTAAAGATGTTCTAGAAAAACATTGTCATAATGTAACAAAATAATGATAATAATGAACATTTATTAATTTCTCACTAAGATTCAGAATAAATGCTAAACACCTCAATGCACTGAATCATTCAACTCTTTCAGCACGTCCATTATGAGGGTACTTTTATTGTCCTCATTTTATTTGTTTATTTATTTTTACTTTTGGCTGCTTTGGGTCTTCGTTGCTACGCGTGGACTTTCTGTAGTTGCGGTGAGTGGGGGCTACTCTTCGTTGCAGTGCGCAGGCTTCTCATTGCAGTGGCTTCTCTTTTTGCAGAACATGGGCTCTAGGCACGTGGGCTTCAGTAGTTGTAGCATGCAGGCTCAGTATTTGCAGCACGTGGGCCCTAGAGAACGTGGGCTTCAGTAGTTGTGGCGCGCGGGCTCAGTAGTTGTGGTTCGTGGGCTTAGTTGCTCCACGGCATGAGGGATCTTCCTGGACCAGTGATCGAACCCATGTTCCCTGCATTGGCAGGTGGTTTCTTAACAACTGAGCCACCAGGGAAGTCCTGTCCTCATTTTATATATGAGGAAACAGGCTGGCAAGAAGCAGAGAAGGAAAACAATGTTAAGTCGGCCTAGACTACAGCCTGTACACTCAACCACTAGTTACTGCCTGTACACCCCAGAGAAAGCTCTGGAGGGCTGTGGAGATGGCACAGGTAACCATTCCAGTATCCTGGGCTGAGTTCTGCTTAAGAGCCATGACAATTGTTAGCAACAATTCAATTCTAATATTTTCTCAGCACCCAACTGAATCATCATCCCCTTGATGTTATGACTGAGGGAACAATGATTTATTACTTCTCAGATTTATAAGTGATAGATATTCACACAGAGGGAAAATAATGAAGAAAAACAGTGATGACTGAGAGTCATGACAGCTGGATTTTAGACTCACTTTTTCTAGTAATTAACCATGTGCATTTGGGCAAAGTCACCCTATTGTTTTTCACCTCAGTTTATGTTACATTTGTCTGCAGGACAGGACAAGACTATTAGTGATTGCCTTTTTCTTGGTAGTAGAGATTACGTTAACTTTCTACTTCTAAAAACTCTCTGTAGGAATTTGCAGACTTGAGAATTTAGCCAGCTTAACCTGTGGAGTTTGTTCAATTCTGGCCACATTAGACTTAAAATTCTCCAGGATGGGGTCTATGACTGCTTAATTATTTTTTTGGAGACATATACAAGGCAGTCTTTTTTGTAATGTTATTGGATAATGATGAAAAAAAATTGTTGGGATAGAGGGCAATAGAGTATATATGAAACAATAGTTTTAGACATTGGATAACAGGTGCATGACAGTAATTCCTGAGAAAAGGGAACCCAATGAGGTGAACCCTGTAATCCTTCCAACTTACCCCCTAGAGAGAATTTCCAGGCCACAGCACAGGGTTCAAAGAGAGCCCAGCCATCTCCCCAAGTTGAGGAGAAAGACTGTGAATTCAGGGACACCAAGATGGCTAAAATTTGCAGGCAAGGTACCAGACAGGAGAACTTTAAGGAGAGGAGCTAGTGGGAGGGAGAGAAGGGAGAGAGAGAACAAACTACTCTGGAGATGAGGCTTCTACTCAAGTCTTTGGTTGAGTATTGATCAATGCATGCATGTAAGGAAACAACTAAGAACTGAAAGAAGCAGAAACAGAAAAGAAACAGGGAGAGAATAATTGGAATAATTGCTCATACAGGTCTGGGAATAGTTTGTGTTCTCAGTAGCCAAAGTGAAAAGACCTCCTAATGTGCAAGGCATCAAGTCATGTCCTGGAAAAGGTATTTGCTTCAGTAATGGAGTCAAATTAACACTAGGCTAAAAGTGTTTTGGCCCATCTAGCAAAGTTTAAAAGTAAGCCTTGAAAGGATAAAACTGTTTCCAAGTAAGTAAACTAAGTGTAAGAGCAAAGTATCAAAATATTTTAAACAGGGCTTCCCTGGTGGCGCAGTGGTTAAGAGTCCGCCTGCCGATGCAGGGGACACAGGTTCGTGCCCCGGTCTGGGAAGATCCCACATGCCGCGGAGCGGCTAGGCCCGTGAGCCATGGCCGCTGAGCCTGCGCGTCCGGAGCCTGTGCTCCGCAACGGGAGAGGCCACAACAGTGAGAGGCCCGCGTACCACAAAAAAAAAAAAAAAAAAAAAAAATATATATATATATATATATATGTATGTATATATATATTTTAAACAAATACAACAAAATCCAGCACCCAAAAGTTTAAAATTCACAACGTCTGGTATCTGATATCAAATCAAAGATTACCCAGCAAACAAAGAAGCAGGAGAATATGACCCATAATCAGGAGAAAAATTGATCAGTATAAATACACCCAGAAATGACACAGATGCTATAATTAGTAAGCAAGGACAGACATTGGTATTAGCAATTTGTTTTTAGATATGTCTCCTCAGGCAAGGGAAACAAAAGCAAAATAAACAAATGGTCAAACTAAAAAGCTTTTGCATAGCGAAAGAAACAATCAACAGAACAAAAAGGCTGCCTACTGAATGGGAGAAGATATTTGCAAGTGAAATCTAATAAGGAGTTAATATCCAAAATATATGAAGAACTCATACAACTCAACATCAAAAAACCAAACAGTTCAATTAAAAAATGGGCAGAGAACCTGAATAAACACTTTTCCAAAGAAGACATACAGATGGCCAACAAGCATGTGAAAGGATGTGCAATATCACTAATCATCGGGGAAATATAAATCAAAACCACAGTGAGATATCATCTCACACCTGTCAGAATGGCTATTATAAAAAAGACAACAGATAAGAAGTGTTGATGAGGATATGGAGAAAAGGAAACCCTTGTGCACTGTTTATGGGAATGTAAATTAATGCAGACACTGTGAAAAATAGTTATGGAGGTTCCTCAAAAAATTAAAAGTAGAACTACTATTTGATCTAGCAATTCCACTTCTGGGTATTTATCTGAAGAAAACAAAAACACTTATTCAAAAAGATACATGTACCCTTATGTTCATTGCAGCATTATCTACAATAGCCAAGGTATGGAAGCAACCTAAGTGTCCAACCATAGATGAATGAATAAAGAAGATGTAATAGAATATATATACAATGGAATACTACTCAGCCTTGAAAAAATAATAAATTCTTGCCATTTGCTACAACATGGATGACCTAGACGATATTATGCTAAGTGGAGTAAGTCAGACAGAGAAAGACAAATATTCTATGTTATCATTTATAAATGGAGTCTAAAAAACAAAAAAACCAAATATAACAAAACAGAAACAGAATCATTAATACAGAGAATGAACAGGTGGTTGCCAGAGGGAAATGTGTGGAGGGTTGAGTGAAATAGGTGAGGGAGGTTAAGAGGTACAAACTTTCAGTTACAAAATAAGTGAGTCATGAGGATGGAATATAAAGCATGAGGAATATAGTCAATAATAATGTAATATCTTTGCATGGTGACAGATGGTAATGACTAGTCATAGTGGTCATTTTGGAAAGTATAGGAATATCAAATCACTATGCTGTGCACCAGGAACTAACATAGTGTTGTATACCAATTATACTTCAAAAACAAACAAACTCAGAAAATGAGATCAAATTTGTGGTTACCAGAGGTGGGGAGTGGTGGGAAGGGGTACTGGATGAAGGTGGTCAAAAGATACAAACTTACAGTTATAAGAAAAATAAATACTAGGGATGTGATGTACAACATGACTAATAAAATTAACACTGCTGTATGTTATACATGAAAATTGTTAAGAGAGTAAATTCTGAGTTCTCATCATAAAGAAAAGATATTTTTCTTTTACTTTTATTTTGCATCTCTATAAAATGATGGATGTTCACTAAACTAATTGCAGTAATCATTTTATGATGTATGTAAGTTAAATCATTAAGCTGTACACCTTAAACTTGTATAGTGCTGCATGTCAGTTATATCTCAATAAAACTGGAAGAAGAAACCCCAGCTATTATAAACATAATTCAAGAAGGTAAAATAAGATATGAATATTATGAAGGAAACAAAAGAATGATATAGAAAACACCTGCACTTAACATGCAGAGACAAAATATACAACATAATTACACTGGATAAAAATTACACTGGATGGGATTAGACACTGCAAAAGAAAAGAGTAGTGCATCAGTGAGCTGGACAATTAATTTAAAACTGTCTAACATATTTTTAAATAGAGTTCCAGAAGGAGAGAAACGTGTGTGTGTGTGTGTGTGTGTGTGTGTGTTTGTGTGTGTTATGAGGACACAATGGCTGAAAATATTTCCAAATTTCATGAATTCTGTAGACTCAAATTCAGCAGTCTCTACTTACCCCAAGAAAAAGAAACATCAAGCAAACTACACCAAAGAACATGATAATCAAATTGCTGAAAATCAGTGTCAAAGAGGAAGTCATTAAAGCAGTGGGGGAAAAAAGAGGCTTCACATTTGGAGAAATAAATAAATGATTGACAGAAGACTTCTTATAAGAATAATGCAATTAAGAAGACAATGGCATATCTTTTAAGAAAATTTTTTCAGTTTAAAATTTTGTCCTTAGAGAATATATATTTCAAAAATGAAGGCAAAAAGAAAGATATCTTTCAGACACAAAAAGGCTGAAAGGGTTCATTAACAACAGAATTACACTGCAAGATATGTTAAAAAAATGTTCTTTAGGCAGAAGGAAAAAGATACTGAATAGAAATTTGCATCTATCTAAAGAAATGAAGTATAATATAGAAGATATTTCTTTTTCTAATTTCTAAAATATCTGAAAAAGATAATTGACAATTTCAAGTAAAACTAATAATAATGCATAGTGGGTTTTTACATATGTAGAAGTAAAATATTTGATAAAGATAACATAAAGGCTGGGAGGGGTAAGTAGAAGTATACGACTGTAAGATTCTTATACTGAATGTTAAGTGATGCAATATTTGAGTACAGATTATAAGTTAAAGATATATACTATAAATCCTAAAGCAACCACTAAAATCACATACAATAAAGAAGATAAAATGGAATAATAAAAAATATTCAATTAATTTAAAAGAATGCAAGAGAAAAGGAAAAATAAAGCAAATAACAGATAGAACATATAGAAAAAAAATAGCAAGATGTTTGGCTTAAACCCAACCATATCAATAATCATATTAAATGCAAATTTTGGGCAAAGTTTAGCAAATCAAATGCAACAAAAAATAAAAAGGATAACAAATTAAAACCGAATGGAGTTTATCCTGGGAATATGCAGTTGGCTTAGCATTTGAAAATCAATCAGTATAATTTGCCATATCAAGAGACTAAAGAAGAAAAAACATTTGATCATATCAACAGATGCAGTAAAAACACTTAATATAATCCAACATCCATTCAGGATAAATACTCTCAGCAAACTAGGAAAAGAAGGGAACTTCCTCAACCTGATAAAGGGCACCTATGAGGAGACTGCAAAGGGGCCTGAGGGATATTTTCAGGGTGATAGAAATGTTCTTTATCTTGACTGTTTTCGTTGATGCATGTCTGCTTATGGTTTTCAAACTCATCGAATTTTATGCTTAACATCTATAAAACTGAGTTATAAATAAACAAAATACCCGTCATCATAAGTAACGTTCTGATGTAAATAAAATGTGATCTGAGGGCACAAGATATGTAAAGACTGACGCCAGGAAAGTCAGGGATGCTTTTAGGAATGAGAAATATGGGACTTGGTCTTGAAGTTAGAGTAGGTGAAAGAGAAGGTGCAGGTAGTAAACATACTCTTCAGCTCCTCCCTGAGGGGAGATTATCTTGCTCTTTCCTGTTGATTCAGTGTGTCACTGGCTTTGGCCAAGTCCTAGTGAAAGCTTTATTACATAGTGATTTGCTCTGATCTTTTTTCTCCTTATCCCTTCAACAATGCTCCAGACAGTGCCTGCTCTATCCACACATCACATGACTGAGAAATAAACCTGTGTTTATTTCAAGCTACTGAGATTTTTGGATCATTCTTTTGTGTTTTAACTTAGTATATCCTAACTGATACAGAATATAAGAGTGATCCAGGAATAGTTCCAATAAAGCCGTAGAGGTTTGGAGGATTAAGGAGTATTAAGAAGGTCAACGTGATCAGACTGTAGAAGCATGGAGGAGAGTGACATGGAAACAAACTGCGAATGACAGTGAATGCCAAGTTAAGGCACCTCAATACTTTTTCTTCTTGACAATGAGAAGCCATTCAAAATTTTAATCAGAGGAGTAAAATTAAAAAGAAAATTTAACTAGTGGTAGTGCTGAGAATGGACCTAAGGGGAAGAGAATGGTTGAGTATCTTTCCATAAGGTAAGTTGAAAGAGAAAATTGTTGTGTGTTGGTGTGTTATCATTTACAGGTTCACAAGAATTTACATGAACCTATGCATTTTATACTCTATAGATTTTCTATTTACGCATATTTAATAATGCATAAAAGTTTTCCATTTTTACATCCTTCGTGTGTGTGTGATGGTGATAAAGTTGAATTTTAAAGGCCATATCTCTCATCTCTCAGAACTGTGGCAAAATTTATTACCTCTCTCTGGTATTATCACTTACTGAAAATAAATAAATAAATCACTCCAAAGTATTAATGTCTGAAAGTATCTTGCTGCCAATTATAGAAGTCAAAAGGTCAAAAAGATCATGTAAGATATATGTCTCTCTATAAGTGAATGTATACATACAAATATATCTAGATAGATAGATAGATATACTGTGTCCATTTACAGTCGCTTCTGAGTGACTCAGCTCCAGGTGATTCTTCAGAAAATACTAGACTCAAAACCTAGAGATCCTGCCTTTCTTGCTACAGCTGGTAAGGGCACCTGGACCAAAAGCAGCAAGTCTACCATGTCTATAGTTTTGATTTTTATATAAACAAATACACATATAAAGGCATTATTGTTTATTATCAAAGAATTTTAAATTAACAGAAGAGCTCCTGCTACCAAGGTTAAGAATTAAGACATTAATATTTTTTGAGACCCAAGTGTGCCACCCTGCAATCACATCTCCTTTCCTATCTTCCTTACCAGAGGTAACCACTATTCTAAGTTTGGGGTAAATTACTCCTTTTAATTAAAAATAATTTAAACAATTTTAGCACCTATATGTATGTATATTTACACATATATACATACCTATTTATACATATACTTATACATATATATATATGGACATATACTGTCTATATGTTCGGCTTGTCTATTTTTAAAAGCTCTGGAAATGCATCCACACTTTGCCTATTCTCTGATGACTTGCTTGTTTCCTTCTTTTACATAGTATGATGTTTTGAGATTCAGCCATGTTTATAGTGAATGCCTCATTTGTTTTCATTGCTATTCCAGTATATGAACAGATCATGATTTATTTATACATTTTATCCTTAATGAACATTTATGTGTTTGTTTCCTTTAAAAAGATTCTTGTGCCTAGTATATATATATACAAGTATTTCCCTAGGTTATTTATTTAGGAGTGGAACAGCTGGGTCATAGAGTGGGTACACGTACAACTCCGTAGGGTGCTATTGTTTTCCAAAATTGTTGTAATAATTTTTGCTCTCAACAGTATGAATGAGAATTCACATTATTCCAAATATTCACCTACACTTGGCATTGTCCAACTTTTAAATTTTTGGTAGTCAGATATGAAATAGTATTTCTTTGCGGTTTTGATTTTTATTTCTGTGATAAAAAATATGGATAACATTATAAAGCAACTATACTTCAATAAAACACCAATACTTAAAATTTAAATTAAAAAAGATTTTTAAATGTGGATAAGCACTTTTATTTTTCACACGAGCTATTTGTGCTTCTTCTTGTGTGTAATAATACCATTTGCCATTTTTGGGGCGGAGGAGGGCTGGGTTGTTTGTCTTTTTCTTGATTCATTGGTGTTTTGAACATCAGTTTTATTTTGGTTGTATAGCTGTCAAATAACTTCCTCTAGTATTTGTCTTTTTTTATCTTTTTCTTTTTTGGGGTGCCTTTTGACAATTTGAAGTTCTAAAGTTTAATATAGTCAAATTTATAGTATTATTCTTTATGGTTTGGGCTCTTTGTGTCTTAATAAGAACATTTTCCTACCCTGAAGTAAAAAAATATAGATATCTTCCTATTTTTAATTATAATAGTTTGTAGTTTTTTCTTTCACATTAAATCTTAAATTCACTTTAATTCACTTTTAATCTTCATAGTGTTTATAGTTCCTTGTCTCCTGCTTATATTTTCAAACTATTTTTGTTTCTTTAGGTATAATGTTATGTTTTGTGTTTGATATTTCCAATGTTGGAAGTTTTTGAGGACTGTTTAATCTGGATTTCGATCATTGTATCTTCTTTGTGTTTGATGAATTTTGAATGTGGGCTGCTCATGTTCTTTCAGTTTTAATCTGTGGTACTTTGAGTGCCGGTGTAAACTGAGTTTCTTCTGAGGTTATCTGTATTTGCTTCTGTCAATCACCCTTGGCAGTTGTCTTCCATCAGTGGTGGCAAGGCTAAATTCAGTGAAATTACAAATATGCTCCAAATCTCAGTTGCTTAACATAACAAAGGTTGATTTTTTGTTCATGCAAAGTCTGTTGTAAATTCAGGGAACTCTCCAGGGCATGTGATTTCTATCCAGGCCAACTGAGTTTCCAACATCTTGTAGATGCTATATCTGGGACACTTGTCCTCCTGGTCAATATTGTTGGGGAAGAGAGACCTAGAGTACATCTCACGAGCTTTGCTATTCTTCTGCCCAGAAGTAACTTCTGTCTTTTCTACCTATAGACAGTTGGTCAGAATTAGTCTCGTGACCCAGTTGCAAGGGAACTGAGAAATGGGAGAAACCCTTGGTATACTGGCTGAGCACCACTGTCTCTGCCACAACCAAACACAGCAACACCTATTTCAAACTCTCTGCTTGAAATTTTTGGATCAAAAATGGTAAAGCCAAAATAAAATTTGTGTGAAAGCCAACTAGGAAAATTCTTATGGGAGATTTTGCCTTCATCTGGTATCCAGATTAAGAAGAGCATGTTCTCGTGCTGTCCTGTTCTTCATTTATTTCTTGTTTAATCTAACAGCTGAGTGTTGCCTTCGAGGTTCCAGGTTTATGTGGAGCTTTCATATTAGGTTACTTGGAGAGCTCCTATCACCTGTACATTGTACCAGGGGCAGACAACCATCTCCAAGCGGAAGCCCCAAATCTTTATCATTTGGCAGAAACCATCAGGGCAAAGCTGGTTTTGCCTTATTCACTTACCCACCAGGAGTTTTGTTTACACTTTGTTTTTGTGAGATCAGCAGATTCCTTACTTTTGTGACAGCTCAGCAATGCATTTAAAATGATGCTTTTAATCTTCCTCAGCTTTTTAGTTGTTTCCCTCAGGAGAGTCATGCAGGTTATCTATTGTGCCATATTACTGGAAACAGGAGTCTACTATAGGATTGTTAATTATTTAGTATATTCTTAGCCATATATTACTTAATTCATACGTGTAATGGCCCATTAGTTAAAATCAAGAAGGATTAGGTGTAATCAAGTTAAAATAAAACTTAGAGGAATATAAAAGACCATATATCTGCAACTTTACTTTGAGAGGCCTTTTAATAGCTCTATAAATTGTATTCATTTGGTCAATTAGTATATAGCTATAAAGTCATCTCTACTACTTCAAAAATCTACATTGAAGAGAGAAAATGTGATAAGTAAATGTGATTTGGCTTTTCGTTCAATGGTAGCAAATGTTATTCATATCTTTAACGAATCATTTACAGAAAAGTGGTTGAAATTTTTAAGCCTCTTATCTAGTCATTTGAAATAAAACAGATGTATAAAAATAGTCTAGTTGGGGCTTCCCTGGTAGCGCAGTGGTTGAGAGTCCACCTGCCGATGCAGGGGACACAGGTTCGTGTCCCGGTCCGGGAAGATCCCACATGCCACGGAGCGTCTGGGCCTGTGAGCCATGGCCGCGGAGCCTGCGCGTCCGGAGCCTGTGCTCCTCAACGGGAGAGGCCACGACTGAGAGGCCCGCGTACCGCAAAAAAAAAGTCTAGTTGAATTTTTTGTAAAAGAAAATGAAATAATTCAAAGTTAAGGTAGAATTTTTTCCATTTCAGTGCAATGACACAACTCAAATCTACGTCTTTATACTCAATACTAAAACCAATTATAATACAATATCCTATAAAATAAATTTGTCAATAATTCATGCATTTCTCTTATGTGGTTTAAATCACATTAAACCATATGTATCTCTAATTATCTGTGAGAGAAGTCATGTTTAATGTCCTTGTATATCATAAAGATCAATTTGCCAGTCTTTAACTTTTAACATCTAGAATATTTTTATTTAATCACATTTAATTTTATTGCAAACAGATGTATGATTAAAACAATTCTTAATGTGGTTTGCAGGATTATGAATAATAGTGAAAAGAGTTCGGGAATAAAAACTGGATGGAAAAACTGCTGCTGTACTTGAGAATTCCCAGCTGCACCAACAAGAAGAGCTCTTTTCTCTGACAGAGTCGGAAATTGAGCCACAGGGAAGGTGAATGCAACTGATGAAGAGCAGGGAGCGGGTTGCCGACTCACCCCAAAGGTGGGAAGTGAAACTGTCTTCACGCCCACAGGGACAGTTGGTCAGAATTAGTCTCGTGACCCAGTTGCAAGGGAACTGAGAAATGGGAGAAACCCTTGGTATGCTGGCTGAGCACCACTGTCTCTGCCACAACTAAACACAGCAACACCTATTTCAATTGCTAGAACAGCATTGCTAAAGGCGATTGCTAGAACAACATTGACTGCACTGTATCTTGATCTACTCTTGCTCACCTAGGCTTTATTTCCATACAGGGAGAGATGGGGACTAGTCAAGCATCCGGCATGATTGTCCTCCTTGTTTCTAATCTTTACAATAGATCCCCATAACTTTATTATTTTTTTAGCTTTATTGAGATATAATTGGCATACAACATTGTGTTCAGAGTGTAGGATGTAACGTGTAGATACACTTACATATTACAAAATGATTACCACCATTGCATTAGCTAACACCTTATCATGTCACATAATTACCATTTCTTTTTTGTGGTGGGACCATTTAAGATCTACTCTCTGAGCATCTCTCAAGTATATGACACAGTATTGGTAACTATAATCACAAGGTGGTGCATTAGAGCCCGAGAGCTTATTTATCTTCTAACTGAAAGTCTGTACTCTTTGACCAACATCTCCCTAGTTCCTTTGTCCCCGAGCCCCTGGCAACCACCATTCTACTCTCTAAGTAGACAGAGTTTCTACTAAGTCCGGCATTTTTAGATTCCACATGTAAGTGAGATCACACAGCACTAGTCTTTCTCTGCCTGACTTATTTAATTTAGCATAATGCCCTCAAGGTCCATCCATGTTAGACCCCCATTACTTTAATTTAAACCGAATGTATCTGACTTTTAAAAATAGATCTTAGAAAAGCTTAGCAGAGGTTAAAAGGATAAGATCTATGCAGAAAGTTTAAAAGGAGCTCAGAGAAAAGAAAAACCGGGAGACAACAGGCTTGCTTGTACCATGCATTACTTGATATATTGTTTAGCCAAAGGTAGGACTTCAGGACGATGGCACCTGGCACGGAAATGAGTGAACATGGATGACAGAGTTCTCTTCTTAAGCCAAAAGGATTTTTTTTTGATGAGACCCCCAAAGGAAGAGAAAAGTCTATTAAGTCTTCTGCCCCAAGAGCATAGCACAGCAGCAATTGTTTCCAATTATGTTAAAAACACAGATTTACTACTATTTACCAACCCCATCACGGACATAGCGTCTGATAAAGGTGCCCACCTGAACTTCTTTCACCTGTTTACAAATTTTCTACAAAATGTTTAGTTGTTTGCCAATCTGAAGATAAGCCATGGCTCATTCGGAGATCCCAATACATTTTTTAAAGCCCTAGTTTATGCTTTCAGGATAGTCAGGAAAAAAGAAGAGGAAGCGATTTTTCCCTTTTTAAAAAAGAGTTACTGTTTAAATGATTTCCTATATTCCTTACCCTGTCACATTGAAACAGGAGGGAAAGGGGCAGGGCATAACCTTTAAAAGAATAATATAGCCATTGAGGCTATGACATAACTGGTTAGAACTGATTAGGCCCCAGATGGTGGAAGAATCGATTTCCAGTGGACCTGAAGCCTCATTACACGCTCACTGTAATACATTAGCATGCTAAGTGACACACCCTCAGGCACCACGACCATAAAAGGCCAAGAAGTGGGCAGTGGCCCATTTCCTGGAAATCTCCGCCCCTTCTCCAAAATACTTGGAATAATCCTCCTACTCATTAGCCTACGAAATTACCCAGCCCATAAAAACTAACCACCCCATATTTCGGGGCCTCTTGCCTCCTGAGATGGCCCACACTCTGTGGAGTGTGTTTCTCCCAAGGCTGTTCTTGCTTTTTGAGACAGACGGCATTCTGTCTGTGGAATATGTATCTCTCTAAGTAAGTCCACTTCTCACATACAACTCTGTCTCTCACTGAATTCTTTCGGCAATGAGACATCAAGAACCTGAGCTTCATTAAGTCCTGAGACCAGGTGTGTGATCTCAATAAAAAGACCATGGGTTCGAGCCCCAATCTCAGCTGCGCAGTTTCAACATCAGATGCGAGGACACATTTTTCTTTGTGCTAACAGGAGGTATAGCTTTAGAACACACTGCAATGAATATTTAATTTGGTCAATGAGAAAAGCCAGTATAAAAAAGTATCTCCTATTATTTTTCCAGTGTCTCTAAATAGATTAAAAAAATTTTAATGGCTAGAACTCCTTCTTAACAATTGCAGGAGATCAAGAATTTGGTCAGCAAAGATGTCCTTATGAGGACGGTACACAAAACCCCATCGCCAGGATTGGGTATTTATGTTAACCAGAAATATGTGGGCTTATCAAACAAGAATAAAAAGAGAATGTCTGGAGCCAGACTGGCCGTATGCTACCTTTGTGATGGATGGGAATCAGGGGTCTGCAGTCTGAACCTTCTCTTGAAATGGTGTACCCCTAAAACTGAGCTCCTCTGCTGAGTTTATAATTAACCTCTCTATCCAAAACTTTGTTCCCTTTCTTGTCCTGCCCTCGTTTCCCTCAGGAGTGAGCAGTATTAAAGAAAAGGGGGAAATGAAAGCAAGTGGGACCCTGCAGGACCCTCCTGGGTACAAAAGCCCCTCCATTTCCCTTGTTTCTTGTTTGTAGAAAAAGGCTTTAGTCTCCCAGGCCTTCCCTGAGTTCCAAAGAGCAGGCAGAGGCAGTTACTAATGAGGGAAGGGAGGGAATGCAGAAACAAAGGAAAAGCAGTTAAACAAGAAAAGCAATGATCCTAGGTCAGCCATGAAACAGAGTCCTCATTCCTCTTCAAGGGGTATATATAACAACCCAATGGGCTACCTTTGAGTTGTTCTTCAGGAACTAAGGCCTCTCCCCACCCCGTGTCCCCTGCCTGCCGCTTGTTTGTAGAAGAAGCTTGGCATCTCTGACTCCATACTGTATCTGTCTCTTCTGCGGCTCTAAACTCTGAGTCATAAGCCTCTGCTTAGCCTTGCATGTACCCATGTTAATCCCTAAAGAGATTCTGCTTACAGGTTATGGTTTATGCAAACAGACCCTTACTGAAACTTGCCTCCCACTGGCATAAGAAAATATGCACAAAAATAATGATTGTTTTCTCAAGATTTATAGGACCATCATGACCAGACTCACACCAACCGAAGTCAACTGACCAAGAACAAAGAGTTTTCACAACCCTCCTCGGACCCTTGCTGGTGCCCAGATATGTGCAGTGGTCCATCGATTCCCGGTCTTAACCCCATCCTGCTTCCCCTTTCCCTAGCATAAAAGAAGCTGGAATTCTACCCCGAATTAAGATGGTCCTTTAGGGCATTATTCCGCCATCTTCTCGGTTTGCTGGCTTTTCGAATAAAGTCACTTTTCCTTGCCCCAACGCTTTGTCCCTTGACTCATTGGCCTGTCCCGTGGCAAGCGGTACAAGATTAAACTCAGTGACACTCTCACGTGGGGAAACAAGTTTCTTCCAGGTGTTCAAAACCCAGAGTTTAGGCCAGTGCTGTTCAATAGAAATATAACATGAACTACGTACATGATTTTACATTTTCTAGAACTAGAAGGCATATAAAGGAAGGCATATAAAGGCTATATAAAATAAAGGAAAAAGAAATAGGAGAAATTAATTTTAATAATATATTGAATTTAACCTACTATATCCAAACATCATTTCAGCATGTAATTAAAATAAAAATATTAATGAGATATTTTACACTCTAAGTCTTCAAACCCATTGTGTACTTTGCATTTACAGCATATCTCAGTTCTAACTAGCCCCATTTCAAGTGTTCAGTAGACACATGTGGCTGATGGCTACCATATTAAACAGTGCAATCGAAACCCTGAGCTCAAGATTTCTCTCCCACAGATTCCAGACGAATCTTGATGGTCCCAGTTTCCCCCCACCAATGAGACTTCCAATTCACTGCAAGGATACAACTTGCCCCTCTGATATAAGTGGTGAGTTTTCTGCCCAGATGGAAGAGATGTGGCTGAACCAGTAGGCCTGGACCACTTCAGTATGAAAGTGTCAAAAACCCATAGCCAGGGGGCACAGTGAACGTTCACACATTTCACTTTGGCGCTATGGTCTTTGCAGCTTTAGGAATTAGTCTACCCAGCTTCCTGACTCTACCTGCCTGGGCCACTGTTCTAGACTTCCCATATGTCTGACACCATGTTTGTACCCCCCTTGGGGCTCTCTACTTTGTGTGACTCTGTCAGATTTGGCCTGCCTTATCTTGGTTGCCTACTCTTTTCTTTTTTTTTTTGGTGGGGGGCCTGTAACCCTGCTGTCTTGCATTACAACCACGACTCTTTCTAACTCTTGGCTTTGGGGGTCAGATTCCTAGCACCCTGAGGCAGTCTCTGACCTATTCCCTCCATTGGTGTTGACCATTCAACTTCTCTGTCTAGGCTGGTACAACACAAGAGATAAATATAGGTAATCATATTTATTAGATTTAGCAGCCTGAAAGCTTTTAAGCTAAAATATCTATCGCTAACTTAAACAAGCTAGAAGTTCATTTATTCCTTTGTAGCATCCAGAGGTATGTTTTTCAGGGTTGGTATAGTGGCTAGGCTCCATGAGGTTGTAAGAGACTTTTTTGCTGCTCTGCCTTCTCTAGGGTATTGAATTTACCTAATGGTCTAACATGGCTTAGCACCAGGATTATTTTTAAGAGCCCATGGAAACAGGGAGAGGAAATGGGAATGGCTTATCCTTCAAAGACACAACTTGGAAGCTGCTTCTATAATTTCTTCTCACATTCCTTTGGCCACATTTTAGTAATGCAGCTATACCTATCCCAGGAAGATGAGGTATATGGTCTTTATCCTAAGTAGCCTCGTGCCCAAATAGAAACTGGAAGTTCTATTATTCTGAGAGAGAAGGGAAGAATGGTTGTTAAGGGAAACTCGCAGACTCTGTCTTATGTAAGGAGAGGTATTCTGCCATAGGTTGGCTGCTGATATAGCATGCTAACTTTTCAAAATTATAGGTCAGCAGCCTTCTCAGATGATGGAGAAAGAGATGCAAGATATAAAAGAAGGCAGTGATTCCTTGTGACCACTGGAGTTTGAATGGATGGGATAGAGAAGGACTGAAATGAAGGCCAAAGAGACTTTAATTTGATGTAAGAAAAATCTCATTCACCATGAAGTGTGACATTGCAGTGGATTAAGAAAGAGTCCAGTCAACCATCTGTCCTTGGCCTTCTGAGGTAAACTCTCTTCCATGGTATTATCCAAAATTCTATTCTAGTACATTCAGGGGTACTTATATATCACTGTCACCACCATAAGCTTGGTGAAAATAGAGGTAAGTGATGATAGAAAGAGGTAAGTGATGGTGGTAGAAAAGAGAGGAGGGCAGAAGTTGGTGGATCTGAATAGCTGAGAGAAAATATATGAACACTTTTCATCTTAGGAAAAAAAGCTGAAAACGACTCTGTTGAATCAGGGTGCTAATATTTTGTGGGGGGAGTACTCCAGTAGGACACTTGAGAATAATGGTCCTGTTTTGTGTTACAGTCTGTCTCACGGAAGCTTTGCTTGTTGATCCATCTCCAATATCTCCGGGTGAGCTGTCACATGAAGGGACAGGAATGAGAACTGCCCTTCCACGAAGAAGGGACCACAGATGCACGCCCTGGCCCTCTCACTCTAGATCCTGTGCACCTTGTGGCTGTAAATACAACTTATTTTCTTAATGGAAGGAATGCCCGTTTTCCCCAAGGAAGTTACCGCCAGAAAAATGTATCCTCCCTGGGGACTGGGGCCAGAAGCAGGTCCTGAGGGCCCTCTTCACCAGAGTGAGCTCTCCCAGTGGGTCTGCTCTCAGCCTGCCTGCGTGGCTCTCCTCCCTCCCCTCCTGCAGCAGCCATGGTTGCCATGGCACTGCTCCACCCTCTCCACTTCTGGTTAGACTGATTCCAAGGCAGTGCCAGAGATGACAGCTTCTGGGGCCACCTTGCCAAGGCTGAGACCCTTAAAAGCAGCTCTTCTCTTTTTCTAGATGTAATGAGTTGGAATGATGCCCAGAGTCCTCTTTCCTTGGTGGTTAGTTGGTTTTTTTTCTTCCTTAAATTGCATTTAGTGGACTTGGAGCCTTTGATATGTGACTCTGCCCTTCTGCTGATCTTCTTGCTCACACCAGTTTGGCTCTCTGATAATGGAAGGAGCCAAAAATAGCAGTTGTGAAGCCTGGGCTTTTTGCTGTTTGCTTGTACACTACGGCAGATTGAAGATTGAATGGAGCCCAGCATAGGGACTGCCTTCTTTATATTACTTACCCACATACTCAGAAAGCAAGGACTACTGTCATATTGACCCTCTGTCCCCGGGGTGTGATGCAGCTGAGGAACTCAGCAAGGCTCAACACATATTTTACCGTGAAATTACAGTTTGGATATCAGTCTCCCCCAAGTATATCTGAAAGCTTTCCGCATTTTATCCATTAACTTGCAGAAAATCTTTAATATCTACCCTCCTGTGCCTGTTATTCACCATTTAGTGAGCTGAAGTCAGTTATTAGCTTAGCTCAATTCCATTTAGATATTCCTAATGAGTACACGAGCTCATTTGGAGTGTTCTTTTGGTTTAGGATGTGTATTATCCTAATCCGAATACTATGACTCTGTCTAGCACAATTCCATAAAAACAGAGACTTAAAGGTTCAAGACATGACTCCTGAAATCAATTCTCTTGTGTATGTGGCTTGTAAGTTTAGGTCAAAGGCAACATATCCTCCAGACTGGCAAATTCAAATATCCCCAGAGAGAGTGGTAGAATGTTTAGATAACCTGCTCACATTTCCAAGGGACGTAAGTCATCATGTTTGGCCCATTCTTAAAGAACAGAGGAATGTCAAAGCTAAAATGTATCAGTGAATTTAATCATAAATTCTGATGACTCAGTAGGATGACATTGTTTATTGCCAGGTGAACAATTATTCAGTCCCCACATTTCTCTCAATTAAATTATTAGATCATCAGAAGTCAAACTGGAAATCTTTCATCAATAATAAAAGTATTTTATGTTGCTAGCAATGTTTGGAAACTCCCCTCTGTATAACAATCTTATTACTTAATAAAGCATAAATCAACATAGAGGTTTTGATAAACCCGAGGAACTATAAGTCTAAACTGATTTTTCAAAAATTTTTGATAATTCAAAAATTACGTTTGTAATTTTTAGGGGGTTCCCAGGTTTATAGTTTTCTACTTTTTCACATTTCATGTTTTACTCAGGTGAGGATACTGTCTAAAGATAGAGCTGCCGGTTAGGAGAACAGGGCTGTCCACTACTGGTGCAGAGTGTGGTCCTCAGCATCTGGCCTTCCCAAGTCTCAGGGGCAGAAAGCATGGTGGGAGGTAGATGAATTCATGAACCCCGGTACTGCCCTTCACTAGCTGTGTGACCTTGGGGAAATCACATCATCTCTCTGAGTCTCAATTTTCTTTTGCATTGACTGTTTCTAAGTCAAGCCCAGAAAACAACAGCAAATAAGGCAGGAGAGTAAATGTCAAAAACACAGGTCAATGTGGCAAAAGAGTCACATTCATGAACTTCAAGTTAGGCAGGAGGGAACAGGTGGAAAAAAATAATCTGGGCAGGATAAAAGTTACATCTGATAAGACAACGTGCCAGAACTGGGGAAACTAAAAAGGGGTTGGAAGCCAGACTGAGGATCTCAGAGAGAAACGAAATCAAGCTAAAGAGTAAGGGAAACAAAGGGCAGGGTGTAGGGATGGGTCCTGGTGTTACACAGAAGACACCAGCAGCCTGGTGTCAACCAGGCTATTGTAAGACTCGGCCCCTGTATTTGCTTGAAGGAATCTTGGCAAGCCTGTGGCTCTGATCCTAAGATCAGATAAGAAAAGGCCAGAGAAGGTGGGACTGACCTTCTGATGAGGCAGTTCCTGACAGCTATGGAAGAAAGGATACCTTTCCGATGCTCTTTCCTCAGAAACAAACTCACTTTTAAAGTAGAGGCGGAAGTGGATATTCCCTATAAAAAATAAACAATAAAATAATAATAAACTAATACGTTTTGAAAATATATCCCTCCAGTTAAATATTCTGTAGCATCAAGGATTTGTCACTTTAAACAAAGTTACATTTCGATAAAGTTGTGTGAATATCTACGACTTTCATCAGAACTTTTTTCATCGGTATATTATAATTTGGGGACAGCTTTGTCTCCCCGTTGGATTGTTCTTGCTAGGCAGATGAGATAATAAGTTTTAAGTTACTCAGAACCATAGAGCATAGAACAAGTAAATTAGATTTGGTAAACATTTTATATGTACTTTTACTATTAACCACTATTTAAAGGAGTGAGTATGAATTCCACTGAAAGCAAGAAATACTTTTTGAATTAAAAGCAAAAGTAAACAAATGGGATCTAATCAAATGTAAATGCTTTTGCACAGCAAAGGAAACCATAAACAAAACAAAAAGACAACCATCAGAATGGGATAAAATATATGCAAATGATGTGGCCGACAAGGGCTTAATTTTCAAAATATACAAACAGCTCATACAACTCAATATAAAAAAACCCAAACAACTCAGTCAATAAATGGGCAGAAGACCAAAATAGACATTTCTACAAAGAAGACATACAGGTGGCCAACTGGCCCATGAAAAGATGCTCAACATCAATTACTAGAGAAATGTAAATCAAAACTACAATGTGGTATCACCTCACACTGGTCAGAATGGCCGTCATCAAAAAATCTACAGTAAATGCTAGAGAGTGTGTGGAGAAAAGGGAAGCTCCTACACTGTTGGTGGGAACGTAAATTGGTGCAGCCACTATGGAAAACAGCATGGAGTTTCCTTTAAAAGCTAAAAAGAGAGTTACCATATGATCCAGCAATCCCACTTCTAAGCATATATCCAGAAAAGATGAAAACTCTAATTTGAAAATGTTCATAGCAGCACTATTTACAATAGCTAAGACTTGGAAGCAACCTAATTGTCCATCTACAGGCGAATGGATAAAGAAGATGTGGTACATATATACAATGGAATATTACTTGACCATAAAACAGAATGAAATGGTGACGTTTTGTAGCAACATGGATGGACCTAGAGATTATCATACTGAGTGAAGTAAGACAGACAATGAAAAATGTTATATGATATCACCTATATGTGGAATCTAAAAAAAAAATGATACAAATGAATTTATTTATAAAACAGGAACTGACTCACAGACTTAGAAAACAAACTTATGGTTACCAAAGGGGAAAGGGTGGGGGAGGGATAAATTTGGAGTATGAGATTAACAGATACACAACACAATATATAAAGTAGATAAACAATAAGGATTTACTGTATGGCACAGGGAACTATATCGCTATCTTGTAATAACCTATAATGGAAGAGAATCAGAAAAAAATATATAAACTGAATCACTTTACTGTAAACCTGAAACTAACACAGTATTGTAAGTCAACTATTCTTCAATAAAAAATACTTCTGTAAAGGAAATGGCACCCCACAAAAATCTGATTTATAAATTTGTACACATATATCTGGTGAAGGATTACTTGTCAATTTGTGCTCACTCAGAACATTTAGTCCTTTTACATTCCCACCAACAGTGCAAGAGGGTTCCCTTTTCACTACACCCTGTCCAGCATTTATTGTTTCTAGATTTTTTGATGATGGCCATTCTGACCGGTGTGAGATGATATCTCATTGTAGTTTTGATTTGCATTTGTCTAATGATTAGTGATGTTGAGCATTCTTTCATGTGTTTGTTGGCAATCTGTGTATCTCCTTTGGAGAAATGTCTATTTAGGTCTTCTGCCCATTTTTGGATTGGGTTGTTTGTTTTTTTGATATTGAGCTGCATGAGCTGCTTGTAAATTTTGGAGATTAATCCTTTGTCAGTTGCTTCATTTGAAAATATTTTCTCCCATTCTGAGGGTTGTCTTTTTGTCTTGTTTATGGTTTCCTTTGCCATGCAAAAGCTTTTAAGTTTCATTAGGTCCCACTTGTTTATTTTTGTTTTTATTTCCATTTCTCTAGGAGGTGGGTCAAAAAGGATCTTGCTGTGATTTATGTCATAGAGTGTTCTGCCTATGTTTTCCTCTAAGAGTTTGATAGTGTCTGGCCTTACATTTAGGTCTTTAATCTATTTTGAGTTTATTTTTGTTTATGGTGTTAGGGAGTATTCTAATTTCATACTTTTACATGTACCTGTACAGTTTTACCAGCAACATTTATTGATACAGCCACTATGGAGAACAGTATGGAGGCTCCTTAAAAAGCTAAAAATAGAACTACCATATGACCCAGCAATCCCACTACTGGGCATATACCCTGAGAAAACCATAATTCAAAGAGTCATGTACCAAAATGTTCATTGCGGCTCTATTTAAAATAGCCAGGACATGGAAGCAACCTAAGTGTCCATCGACAGATGAATGGATAAAGAAGATGTGGCACATATATACAATGCAATATTACTCAGCCATAAAAAGAAACGAAATTGAGTTATTTGTAGTGAGGTGGATGGACCTAGAGTCTGTCATACGGAGTGAAGCAAGTCAGAAAGAGAAAGACAGATACCATATGCTAACACATATATATGGAATCTAAGAAAAAAAAAAAGGGTCATGAAGAACCTAGGGGCAAGATGGGAATAAAGACACAGACCTACTAGAGAATGGACTTGAGGATATGGGGAGGGGGAAGGATAAGCTGTGACAAAGTGAGAGAGTGGCATGGACATACATGCACTACCAAACGTAAAATGCATAGCTAGTGGGAAGCAGCCGCATAGCACAGGGAGATCAGCTTGGTGGTTTGTGACCACCTAGAGGGGTGGGATAGGGAGGGTGGGAGGGAGACGCAAGAGGGAGGAGATATGGGGATATATGTATATGTATAGCTGATTCACTTTCTCATAAAGCGGGAACTAACACACCATTGTAAAGCAATAATACTCCAATAAAGATGTTAAACAAAAAACATTTAGTCCTATGGGCAACATTAAAAATATTAAACTCTGCAAAAGATCAGAGTATTGAAATATGAAGGCACATGTGCCTGATCTTTATAATAAATGTCTTACCTTTGGGAACATTCAAAAATTGTGTTTTTGTTGTATGTCAACTGTACTTCAATTTAAAAAAGGGGGAAATAAAGGAAATGATTTTTTTTTAATGTGTGTGTTCTTTGCTGATGGCTTTTAAGCTTGTTCTCTTGAAGGTGAAGAAAAATGCCCTAGGCTTTCTCTCCCGTTGCGGAGCACAGGCTCCGGACGCGCAGGCTCAGCAGCCATGGCTCACAGGCGCAGCCGCTCCGCGGCATGTGGGATCTTCCCGGACCGGGTCACGAACCCCTTTCCCCTGCATCAGCAGGCGGACTCTCAACCACTGCGCCACCAGGGTGGCCCCATGCCCTAGGCTTTTCTAGTGATTGAGAAAGGGAAACTTTTTGCACCAAATATCAGAGTGATTTTTTTCATTTTGGAGGGCTCACAAATGTCTGAACATCTTGTTCATAACTAGTAAAGTGAGGGAAGCTAGGTCATAATTCTAGGGAGAAGGTGGTTTGGATAAGAACCAGTTTAGGCAACATCGAGTGATTCAGCACTAGCCCAGATCTCTGTAGCTCTCAAGGCCTCCACAGAACCTATGAGAAGGTGTCCTAAATCACACATAGACAAACATCATTCAAAAGGCATGAGAAAGCCGTATAGCTGAGAACCAATCAAATAGATTTGCCCATTTTGCATAGATGTTGGGACACTTTTCCCCACAGCTTATGGACTCAAAACCAGACACTGTTAGGTGAAATCTTATTCCACTTGCCCTCCTGCAACATTTTCAGCTTTGAAAGGCCTCTAGTTCAAAAGGCCACATGAGCTAACTCATGAGCCTCCTTTGCTGTCCAGTGTGGTAGGCAAATTTAAATTAATTAAAATGATGTAAAATCAGAAATCCAGTTCTTCAGTCACATTAGCTACATTTATTTTTTAAAAAATTTTTTTTAATTGAAATATGGTTGATTTACAATATTGTGTTGGTTTCAGGTGTACAGCAAAGTGATTTGGATATATGTATATATCTATATTCTTTTATAAAATTCTTTTCCATATAGTTTATTGATATTGGATGTAATTTTCGTTGCTATACAGTAAATCCTTGTTGTTTATCTATCTTATATATGGTAGTGTGCACCTGCTAATCCCAGGCTCCCAATTTATCCTCCCCCGCACTTCCCTTTTGTTAACTGTAAGTTTGTTTTCTATGTCTGAGTCTGTTTTGTAAATAAGTTCATTTGTACTATTTTTTAGATTCCACATGTAAGGTTTATCATATGATATTTGTCTTTCTCTGTCTGACTTACTTCACTTAGTATGATAATCTCTAGGTCCATCCATATTGCTGCAAATGGCGTTCTCTCATTCTTTTTTATGGCTGAGTAATATTCCATTGTATATATATACCACATCTTCTCTATCCATTCATCAGTCGATGGACACATAGGTTGTTTCCACGTCTTGACAACTGTAAATAGTATGGACACTAACTACATTTCAAATGCTCAAAAGTCACACGTGGTAGTGGCTTCTGTACTGGACAGTGCAGCTATAGAACATTTCTATTATTAAAGATGATTCTATTGGACAGTACTAGTTTTATAAGTCTACTTCTATGGCCACATGACATCTGAGCACATTTTAGAGCTGGAGTCTCATCATCAATATGTGTGGTTCTTTGGTGGGATCTTCATATGAATAGATGCATTTTTGAAGACTGAGTCCGTGGGGCTCATTGGGTGGGGGTTAGTGAGACTATAAGGGCAGTTAACTCTCTGAGGAGCAGGTTCTCAAAAACTTGAATAAGATGACCTATGCTCATAAAGTAGATCCAAAATGAATAAATAAGTTCTAGGGAAAAAGTAGTAAAAAGTATCTGGACTATAATTAAGATTGAAAAAAACAATCTAAATTTTAATAATTGAAGCTCTGTGGGATAAACCCATTGATGGCTGCTGTTCTGAATTAGAGACTTCAGAGACTGTTAAAGGGCATACACAGTGCTTTTTCCTCTTTTTTTGTCACAGTATATGCTGGCACTGCGTACGGAGGTCACTAATCCATACTGGGCACAAGTCCCTTCATCTTAGATGCTGATAGGTCAGTTCAGATTTTTGGCCTTCCTGCCTTTCTCTGTCACTATTTCATCTGGCAAGAAGAAAATGGTGAATCAAGAAGTGTTATGGAGCACAAATTGTCAAATTCATATAGTTACTGGAATTTTTAATGAACAAAAGCAGAAGCATGGGAATAAGTTGTATTTTTCTATTTCTTATTAGTGATACAGCCCTCTAGTTTCGTTAGAGAATTATTTCACAGTCACAAGGAAGTTTAGCAATGATCATTTATGTGTAAACAATTTTCTTTTCAGTAAACAACCTAGAATCACAGAAAGATTCCACTCGGCGACTCCTCAATTTATTAGCCTCTGGTTAAGAGCTGCTTTGACTGTAGAGGTGGTAGATTTGACTTGGCTGAGTAGAGGATCTCAAGCTAAAACATGGCTCAGCGGATTAAAAATTAGATGCCCGGGGCCATGCTTCTCGTTTTAGGATATATTAAGTCTTTGGGAACTTGGTGTTGCCAGCATGTCAGGAAAATATTGCAAGATTCAGAAGCAGATTTTCAATCACAAAACTTCTTTTGAAAGTCAGTTTATTTAGCTGCAATGACAATTTACCAGGGAGACATGGCAGTGAGTGAGTCATGCTCAGTGTTTGTCTCTTAGATAAGGAGAAAACTGGCACTGAAAGATACTTCAGACACTTTGTTTTTTAGGTGCTAATAATCTGTGGAGGAGAAAGGACAGAGGTTTTCCTACTTTGACATATATACACTAATATGTATAAATTAGACAACTAATGAGAACCTGCTGTATAGCACAGGGAACCCCACTTTGCTAACACCACATCGTAAAACACTATACCCCAATTAAAAAATAATAAAGCATTAAGAGGAATTTCCTGAGGTGATTTCATTTTAGCAGATGATACATACAAAGAGACTTCCACTGTAATTTATTTGTATCTCAGTCCCAGTTTAGCATCTTGATAAGATTTATGTTAACAAAATCAATGAGTTAGTCATATAATTGTGTGTCTGTGTGTGACTCAGTCCTCATAGAAAAGCCTTGTGGGACAATCTCTATAACTAACAAACTAAAGTCTTTTCCAATGTATATCCTTGGAATAAGATCTTCTATTTTATTTGAGTTGGTTAAAGAAATTTTGAAGTTGTACTTCTAGAAGACATAAGAAGTTATTTAGGAGTATATAGGTTTAGGGGAATAAATGATAAAGCATCAACCTTAAATCATTTAAGACCAGAAAAGAGAGTCTTCTAGTTTATCCATTGCTGCACAACAAGTTTCCCCAAAACCTCCTAGCTGAAAACAGTTCATACTTATCATCTTATTGTTTCTATGAGTCAGGCATTAGGGAGAACCTCATTTGGTTGGTTCTGGTTCAAGGTCTCTCATGAGATTGTGATTGAGATATTGGCCAAGACTGCAGTCATCCAAGGCTTGACTGGACAAAAAGATCTTTTTCCAAGCTTATTCCTGTAGCTGTTAGTAGGACTCCTCAATTCCTCAATGGCTGTTGGCCTCAGTTGCTCTTCACAAATGGGCCTCTCCATAAGGAAGTTTGAGTGTCTTCACAAAATGGTAGCTACCTTCTCCCAGAGCAAGCAATCCCATAAAAGAATGTGAGGCTGCAGTCACAAGGTGTTTTATAACCTATCCTCGGAAGTAACATACCATCATTCTTGCCACGTCACACAGACCAACCCTGGTAAAACATGGATGGGAAATACACAAAGTTGTGAATACCAGGATATGAGGATCATGGGGGCCATGTGGAAGGTTGGCTACTAGAGAGGGAGTGATCTAGAGAAGCCAACTTTATTTTAATAGTTGTGGGGTGGTCCAAAATATTTGACTGTAACTTAAGAAATTGAGTCAAATTTTCATTTTGTTTTTGTATTCCCAATGAACATACTCATGGATTGAAAATTTCCCTGTACCTAAACCAGCAGATGTGTAAATGTTGTCATTCTTTCCCCCTACTTCATAGGAATTATGTTGTAAGAAATAGTCATCCCAGTAATTGTTGATGTTATATAGAAGGGAGCTATAATACAATTTTCCTTTTTAAATCTCTGTGTAAAGCAAGTTCAGGTACCTCTCACAACTTGGCATGTGCTGGCTATCAGCAATACCCTAATTAGGAGTTTGGGTATTTGCTTCACTTTGAATGACTATTTCTTTATAGGTCCCTCGAGGATTGAGCACTTGAATACCTCAGTAGCCTCAAGGGTTGAGAAGAGTGACTCATTACATCGCCCTTAGGTTTCTTTCTGTAAATTCACACAATATGGGGATGGCAGTGAACGGTACAATACCAGAGGATGTGGTCTTGCTTTAAGTGAAGAGTTACATGAATTGGTTTATAAGTATCTGGCACTGGTCTCATAATTTCCAATGCTGGAAAATTAGGTGGATATAAATTCCAAACAATGAATTATTTAAAAAAACAAAACAAGGGGGGCTGGAGTCAAGATGGCCTACTAGGAAGATGCAGAATTTGCGTCTCTGCACAACTAGGGCACCTACCAGGCACTGGTGAGGGACCACGGGCACCTAAAGGTACGGGAGGAACCCCCAGCGACCAGGTAGGATGTGGGGTGTGGAACGAGAGAAGGGGGAGGAGAAGTGGAGGTGGGACGGGACTGGCACCCCTAAGGGGTGGCTGGGGGAGGGGAAGGGATCCCACACCTGAAGGGGGAAATTGGGGAACCAGTGGGAGGGCAGAGGATCAAAAGGGAGCATGGTCAGGTTTCCCCTGCCCACTTGGGCCCCCAGTAACCTGCTGAGATCCTGGGCCTGATCCTCTGCCCACCGAGACCCCCTCCAGGCACAGGTCTTGAGGGAGTGGGAGGGAGGGAAGGGGAAGCAAAAGTAAAGGCAGGGCCTCTGGGATCAGCACCCCTGAGGGGCAGATGGGGGAGGGGAGGAGTTCCTACACCCAGTGGGACCCACCCACAGTTGGGGTCCAGTGGTGATGGGGGAGACTCTGGGGGAGATGGTGGGGGAGAGGTGCGAAGGAACAGAAGAGAAGGGGACCAGTGCTTTCCCTGTCCCTTTAGGCACTGGGAAGAGTGTTGGGCTCCCAGGCCTAGTCCTCTGCCCTCAGAGTTGCCCTCCTGCCATGCAGAGTCCAAGCCCCGCCTGTACATCCCCACCCAGGGCCCTTCGTCTACACTCAGAGACCCCCTCCAATGAACTGGGCCTAAACCCCACCTTCACACCCTCACTCAGGTCCCTACCTCCAAACTCTGGAACTCCACAATCCAGAGGTCCTCCTTTCCATATGCTGCCTCTCCCCACCATGCAGGTCCTAAGCAGAGGTCCCTCCCCACACAAAAACCACCCCGCCACACCCGCACCTCAACACATAAGGCAAATGCTAACAGCCATAAAAGGGGAAATCAACAGTAACACAATCATAGTAGGGGACTTTAACAACCCACTTTCACCAATGGACAGATCATCCAAAATGAAAATAAATAAGGAAACACAAGCTTTAAATGATACATTAAACAAGATGAACTTAGTTGATATTTATAGGACACTCCATCCAAAAAGAACAGAATACACATTCTTCTCAAGTGCTCATGGAACATTCTCCAGGATAGATCATGTCTTGGGTCACAAATCAAGCCTTGGTAAATTTAAGAATATTGATATCGTATCAACTATCTTTTCTGACCACAATGCTATGAGACTAGATATCAATTACAGGAAAAATACTGTAAAAAAATAAAAACACAAGGAGGCTAAACAATACACTACTAAATAACCAAGAGATCACTGAAGAAATCAAAGAGGAAATCAAAAACTACCTAAAACAAATGACAATGAAAACAGGATGACCCAAAACCTATGGGCTGCAGCAAAAGCAATTCTAAGAGGGAAGTTTATAGCAATACAATCCTACCTCAAGAAACAGGAAACAGCTCAAATAAACAACCTAACCTTACACCTAGAGCAATTAGAGAAAGAAGAACAAAAAAAAACCCAAATATAGCAGAAGAAATCTTAAAGATTGGATAAGAAATAAATGAAAAAGAAATGAAGGAAACAATAGCAAAGATCAATAAAACTAAAAGCTGGTTCTTTGAGAAGATAAACAAAATTGGTAAACCATTAGCCAGACTCATCAAGAAAAAAAGAGAGAAGACACAAATTAACAGAATTAGAAGTGAAAAAGGAGAAGTAACAACTGACACTGCAGAAATACAAAGGATCATGAGAGATTACTACAAGCAACTATATGCCAATAAAATGGACAACCTGGAAGAAATGGACAAATTCATAGAAAAGCACAACCTTCCGAGACTGAACCAGGAAGAAATAGAAAATGTAAACAGATCAATCGCAAGCACTGAAATTGAGACTGTGATTAAAAGTCTTCCAACAAACAAAAGCCCAGGACCAGATGGCTTTACAGGCGAATTCTATCAAACATTTAGAGAAGAGATAATACCTATCCTTCTCAAACTCTTCCAAAATATAGCAGAGGGAGGAACACTTCTAAACTCATGCTACGAGGCCACCATCACTCTGATACCAAAACCAGACAAAGATGTCACAAGGAAAGAAAACTACAGGCCAATATCACTGATGAACATAGATGCAAAAATCCTCAACAAAATACTAGCAAACAGAATCTAACAGCACATTAAAAGGATCATACACCATGATCAAGTGGGGTTTATTCCAGGAATGAAAGGATTCTTTAATATATGCAAATCAATGTGATAAACCATATTAACAAATTGAAAGATAAAAAGCATATGGTCATCTCAATAAATGCCGAAGAAGCTTTCAACACAATTCAACACACACTTATGATTAATAACCCTCCAGAAAGTAGGCATAGAGGGAACCAACCTCAATGTAATAAAAGCCATATATGACAAACCCACAGCAAATATCATTCTCAATGGTGCAAAACTGAAACCATTTCCTCTAAGATCAGGAATAAGACAAGGTTGCCCACTCTCACCACTATTATTCAAGATAGTTTTGGAAGTTTTAGCCACAGCAATCAGAGAAGAAAAAGAAATAAAAGGAATACAAATCAGAAAAGAAGAAGTAAAATTGTCAGTGTTTGCAGATGACATGATACTATACATAGAGAATCCTAAAGATGCTACCAGAAAACTACTAGAGCTCATCAATGAACTTGGTAAAGTAACAGAATACAAAATTACTGCACAGAAATCTCTTGCGTTCCTATACACTAATGATGAAAACTCTGAAAGAGAAATTAAGGAAGCACTCCCATTTACCACTGCAACAAAAAGAATAAAATACTTAGGAATAAACCTAGCTAAGGTTACTAAAGGCCTGTATGCAGAAAATTATAAGACACTGATGAAAGGAATTAAAGATGACAAAAAGAAACAGAGAGATACACCATGTTCTTGGATTGGAAGAATCAACATTTTGAAAATGACTATACTACCCAAAGCAATGTACAGATTCAATGAAATCCCTATCAAACTACCGATGGTATTTTTCACAGAACTAGAACAAAAAATTTCACAATTTGTATGGAAACACAGAAAATCCCTAATAGCAAAAGCAAGCTTGAGAAAGAAAAACGGAGCTGGAGGAATCAGGCTCCCAGACTTCAGATTATACTACAAAGCTACAGTAATGAAGACAGCATGGTACTGGCACAAAAACAGAAATATACATCAATGAAACAGGATAGAAAGAACAGAGATAAACCTATGCACATATGGTCACCTTATCTTTGATAAAGGAGGCAAGAGTATACAATGGAGAAAAGACAGCCTCTTCAATAAGTGGTTTTGGGAAACTGGACAACTACATGTAAAAGATTGAAATTAGAACACTTCCTAACACCATACACAAAAATAAACTCAAAATGGATTAAAGACCTAAATGTAAGACCAGACACTATAAAAGTCTTAGAGGAAAACATAGGCAGAACACTCTATGACATAAATCACAGCAAGATCCTTTTTGACCCACATCCTGGAGAAATGGAAATAAAAATAAACAAATGGGACTAATTAAACTTAAAAGCTTTTGCACGGCAAAGGAAACCATAAACAAGACAAAAAGACAACCTTCAGAATGGAAGAAAATATTTGCAAATGAAGCAACTGACAAAGGATTAATCTCCAAAATATATAAGCATCTCATGCATCTCAATATGAAAAAAACAAACAACCCAATCCAAAAGTGGGCAGAAGATCTAAATAGACATTTCTCCAAAGAAGATATACAGATTGCCAAGGAACACATGAAAAGATGCTTAACATCACTAATCATTAGAGGAACGCAAATCGAAACTATAATGAGTTATCACCTCACACCGGTCAGAATGGCCATCATCAAAAAATCTACAAACAATAAATGCTGGAGATGGTGTGGAGAAAAGGGAACCCTCTTGCGCTGTTGGTGGTAATGTAAATTGATACAGCCACTATGGAGAACAGTATGGAGGTTCCTTAAAAAATTAAACATAGAACTACCATATGACCCAGCAATCCCACTACTGGGCATATACCCTGAGAAAACCATAATTCGAAAAGAGTCACGTACCACAGTGTTCATTGCAGCTCTATTTACAATAGCCAGGACATGGGAGCAACCTAAGTGTCCAATGACGGATGAATGGATAAAGAATATGTGGCACATATATACAATGGAATATTACTAAGCCATAAATAGAAATGAAATTGAGCTATTTGTAGTGAGGTGGATGGACCTAGAGTCTGTCATACAGTGTGAAGTAAGTCAGAAAGAGAAAAACAAATACCATATGCTAACACATATATATGGAATCTAAAAAAAATAAAGGTTCTCATGAACCTAGGGGCAGGACAGGAATAAAGACTCAGATGTAGAAAATGGACTTGAGGACATGGGGAGAGGGAAGGCGAAGATGGGACGAAGTGAGAGAGTGGCATGGACTTATATACACTACCAAATGTAAAATAGATAGCTAGTGAGAAGCAGCCGCATAGCACAGGGAGATCAGCTTGGTGCTTTGCGACCACCTAGAGTGGTGGGATAAGGAGGGTGGGAGGGAGACCCAAGAGTGAGGGGATATGGGGATATATGTATGCATATAGCTGATTCACTTTGTTATACAGCAGAAACTAACAAAACTTTGTAAAGCAATTATATTCCAATAAAGATGTTAAAAATAAATACATAAACAGAAATACAAACGTAGGCAACAAAGACTAACCCAGGGCAGTTTACTTTGTATTGTCACTCAACACTAGCTCATGGGAACACACTTCCTGATCTTCAGCCTTATTCCACACTGTCTTGGAAGCATCCAGTGAGATGCCTGGAGTCCACATCTACTCTTCTTCAGGGACTCTTTCTGTCTCAACTAGATTTTCAAGGCAGAGTGTAGATGTGATCTACAGGTGATTACAAACTAACAAACCAGATCTGAGTCCTACCCTAGCCCTCAGAGCACCCTTCTTTTCTCTATGTTTAAGTTAGCCTTGCTGAGAATTTGCATGGGCCCCTCTACTTTCTTTAGCTTTCATGTACTTCTGAGGAAAATACCCTTTGCATGGCAGTGGGAGCTGCTGAATGAAGGACTTTCATTGGAAACATATTCAATATCCCAAATCTAATTCCTCTGTCCATTTGGGTCCAAAGAGATGCTTCTATCTTCAGCTGACGAAGTGAGGAATGGAGGCAAAAGAAGTTGGAAGAGCTGGGCTACTTCGGTTCTATGGAACCACCAGAAGGACAGAGACTAAACCACTGAATTTCTTTTTAGAGGTGAGCAGGTTACCCACCACTTCGCCCCGAGAAGAGTGATTTTTACTTTCTTATTTACTACAGAATTAGCTTCAAGTTGCAACTTTATAACCACAGCTCAAAATAATGAATACCTTATAAAACTTACCAAGGGCAAGAGAAGCATCAACAGAGCCTAACAGGAGGAACTGAGAATTCCCCTGACGGTCTCTCTAGACCATTCTTGGAAAGCCCCAGGCTGGTGCTGGTCATATCGCTTTATATTCTAAATCTTAAGCACTAAACCACGAAGGGGGCAATTTTGAATATTTCAGGAGCACTAATGTACCAGAAATAACTGGGGTCAGTAAATTGGTAGATTGGAAAACCCCACCAAATACCTAAAAATAAGAGGAAGGCCTGTGGACTTGAAGAACATCTAGAAGTAATTGGGAAATTTGAGTTATATTACTGTTATGTGGTTTGGATATTTTCTATAAATCCTTCAGCTGCTATGTTGAATAAAAAATTTTATTTATTTTTTACTTACTCCCAACTATAGGAAAAAACCTGACAGCTGATATTCCTCAAAGCTACATTGAGATAACAGCTTTCTCATCAAAGACCCTTAGCAAGATGTTATTTTAGATGAGCACCTTAGCTCTTTCTGAAGGCAACACACACTTGTGGAAAAGATTTCCCATACTTTGTAAGCCTGGCTTATTATAGCTTTCTGCAATGACAAGCTGGTTTTGTGGAATGACTTTTTAAATTGTTTTTCCAAGTAATTTCCAATATTTAATTAGACCTTAGCTAACCGACTTTAAGTTAATTTAAGACAAATGGCTCTGCTGTGGCTAATTGTTAGAATATGCTGATCTGGGAGCATCTGACTACAGTGGGAATCTGTCCTGCGTAGTTATGCTGAGGGTGGCTGAGAAGACCCAGAAGGGCCTGTCTGTCCCTGCTTGGAAATCACCTGTATGGGGTGAGTAATCTCAGTGCACTGCCCGAGTTCACCCCTCAGAGTCCAAGCTAACCTGTTATGGATTGAAAATTTAGAATTTCATTATCAAATGAATCAATAATAACAACTTGTATTTGTTAAAAGTGGGCTTACATCCATTATGTCCAATGCCTTCCCAAACCTACCACATTAGAGCTGGAATGGACCTCAGAGGATGACTGTGTCAATGCCAACAGTTTGATAGAAACAAAAAAAGGACCAGAAAGGAGGAATGACTTGCCCAAGGCCACACAGACTTTAGAACTGGGGTCTTCTACTTCTTTCCCTCTTCTGCCCTCTTCCTACTCAATAAATTGTATTCAATTTACCAGTTAACTCTAACTCTTTCAGGACAGGAGGTCAGAAAGGATTTGGGCTGGGAGGTGGGAATGAACATTTCTGACCGGCTGACATGTCCAGCTTCCTAACCCCTGACTGCACTGGCTGTTCGTGGCCTGTCTCCTGCTGCTTCCACCTCCAAGGCTCAGTGCCTGAGAGAGCAGGGCCTGCAGACTGGTGACGGGGTCACTGTCCATGGGTGTCCTGAGGACAGAGGGCAGGGACTGGCATATCGAGGGGACAGGGAAAGACCCTGTAACACAATTCAGTGAAGTAAACGGACACCTGTGCCTTTGCCTGAAAGTTGTGTTTCTAACTACTCAGTCTTCTTGAGGTTTCCCTCACCATTTCCGAAGGATGAACTTTTTGATTTTCTTAGTTTCAGTCATTTCCTGTCACTCACTGCCTTCCTGTCATCTTCTCTCTGCCCCCCACTTCCCTCTGTTTATTTCCTCATGTTCATTTACCTTTTCTTGTTGGTTGTGTCTCTCTTGAAGTTCTCACTTCCTTCTTTGTGTTTCAACATCTTCTCCGTTTGCAGCTTAAACCGACCAGTTTTCTGATTTTCATAGGTTGGTCTGATGATTGAGTTGAAATATACAAACATCCCAGAACAATATCTGATGTATAATAAGCACTCCCTAAAGGATAGCTTTTTTTGCCTTGTTATCATTCCATTTGTTTTCTTATCTTTCTCTTGTTCTGCCAACAGAGTTCTGCCAGCAGAGTTCTGCCAACTCTTTTAACAAACTCTTACTATCTCCTCTCACTCAGCTCTCCATTCAACTTTGAATGCTCGCTCCGTGTTTACCCTCTCTTATAGATCTGACATAATTGAGGACAATCTCCTCTACCAAGAGGTTATTCACCTTCTTGATGAAAAAGTGAAAGCATATGCCTTTAAGATGTTATTTTAAATATTCACATTATCTACCCCCTCCAAAGCTGTATTTTATGACAGTTGTATTGTTGGAGATTTGTACTTTATTCAACACTGTTACCTACTGTAAACATAAATTTTAGCTCTCTTTGAAATTTTCAGAGTTTATAGAATACTTATTTACAGAGACCTTAAAAATATAAATCTTGAAAAAAATTGTAAATCTTTGAAAAAAACCAAAAAAGAGCAAAAGTTGATATGAAGGTAATAATCAAAATAAATAATGACATATTTAGTTTAAAATTGTATATATAAAGTAATAATAGAGAGTCACTTCAGACATTTGTCATAGTGGGAAGATAGGTTGTCAGTTATCCTAACAACTGATGAGGTAACAAACATTAAAAAAAGTCTTCATGAAGATTAAGTTTGTCTTTAATACACAGAGAAGGTTGACATTAAAAGAACAAATTTATGATTTGGGGTATATGTGAGCTAATGCACATGTTGAATACATTTAGTTAAATAATATGTCATAGTTCACAGTAATTGTATTTTCACTGGTCCTAGTTTGCCCTCCTGTATGTTGTTGGAAATAGGATAAATGTTTTACATAGATTGAGGCTGTTTAAAAACACGACTTTGTGTGAAGTGACTGCTACAAAGATAGTTTCAATTGAAGCTCAGAACAGAAATGCCATGGTTTAGAATTTCACAACAATTATTTTCAAAAGCAATGCAATTTCCTTTTCCAAACTGCAAAACAAAACAAAATGGTGCTACTCTTGCTGAAACACTTTTGCCACCTGTCTTTAACTCTTGATTGCTAGCAATATTTTAGATTCCTAATTCATATTCAGAAAAAAATATATAGGCCACCAAATCATTTATCTGATATAAAAGCATTATAACTAATGAGAATGGGAAGTTTGTTAAATGTGCCTGGATGGAAGTTTAAAAAAAATCATGAAGGGGCTTCCTTGGTGGCGCAGTGGTTGAGAGTCCACCTGCTGACGCAGGGGACACGGGTTCGTGTCCCGGTCCGGGAAGATCCCACATGCCGTGGAGCGACTGGGCCTGTGAGCCATGGCCACTGAACCTGTGTGTCCGGAGCCTGTGCTCCGCAACAGGAGAGGCCACAACAGTGAGAGGCCCGTATACCGCAAAAAAAAAAAAAAAAAAAAAATCGTGAAAAACAAAACTCAAGAGAGGCTGGAAAAAAATGAAGGAATATATTATTCCATGTGCTGTGATAAGCTTGGACCTGGACCAGTCTTCTAGAGGGGAAATTTTACTATGGTTGAAGCTTAGGTGCTTTTCCAGCAACAAGATTCAAAGGCTGCATCTATTAAGTACTCTGTGGTCATAATGATACCATTTGGTGATTTTTACCACCCTGATTGATTTACAGAAGATTAAAAACGCTGCTTGCTATATAACAGAGATGAACATAGTAGCCAAACACTTTGATTCAACTGTGGGCCAATTGGAACATTAAAAGAATTTCTATGCCCTGGCCACAGAAACTTAACTTTGTTAGTTTCTTGTGAGATCTATTTCAATTTTGAAAGAAATTCGGTTTAGAAATTGTAATAGGTTTTATCTTAAATCAATCATTAATCTAGCCCTTTCTGCCTCACTAGACAAAACTCTGGGTTACTTTACTAGCCAAAATTTCCTAATCTTTTCTTCAGGAAGGTTATAATTGGTCATAATAGGTAAAGGTCTATGTGTGTGGACTCGGACCAGACTTCCTGGTGGAATTTGGGTTCCACCTTCCTTTCGACTAGAGTAGGTTAGTTAACCTCTTCATATCTCACTTTTCTCATCTATCAACCACCTAAGCCCGGGTGAATATTATGAAAGATAATGTTTGCAAAGCGATGACATGGTGCCTGGCATGCAGTAAGTGCTCTACACATGGCACTTAAGAGGGTGATGTTGTGGGGCCTTTAACAACCTCTCAGCAGCACCCTAGGCTTCACTTAGGAAAGCACTCATCATGCAGTGTTGCCATTGCTCACTTAACTGTTTCCCTTCACAGCCCGTAGGCTCTAGGAGGGTGGGGACATATATGTCTTATTTATTGATTGATCACCAATTGATCCCAGCACCTACCATGTTGCCTGGCATTAGTAGGTTTAATCAATAGTTTTCCATGAAGGAATAATTGATACATGATACTTTAAGACGATTTACTCATTGTGGGTCTCTGGGAAAGTTGCCGCATCTCTTTGAGGCCTATGTCCCTCAGCTATAAAATGGGGATGAGAGATTGGAGATAACTAGTGTGAAAGTGTTTTTTAAAGTTTTGTTTTATTTTATTTTAATTTACAAAGGTAGGAAATAGTTAATAAGGGGAAGTACAGCCAAGTGAAAATAGATAGTAGTGATTCACTTTCAGGAAGATAGTTTGATCTAGTAGTAAACAATCTTTGTTTGGTCCTAAAGCTTAGTCCTGTTATGGCCCAATACAGAGTCATCTGTCAAAAGACTTGCACACCTAAAAAAAAAAATACCTTTCTAAATCTTAAAAATCTCTAGATACTCCCAAATTGAGGGATATCCAGATTCAGACTACTGGGAAAGACAACTCAAGGTCCTCTACAGCATCCACTGATCAATAATGAGAACCTGTAGCTTATGCACAGGCTGTTTGGTATTCTCAGATGATGGACGTTTCTCAGGCCTATCAGTGGATGTGTTTGCGTGGTGGGTCCACTCAGCAGATGTCATCACATCTTTCTTGTCATTTTTTTTTATCTGGGAAGCTCTGTTCCCATGGCGGGATAGCCAGAATGATACAGACCTGTTTTTTCCCATTCCCAAATCCTTTTGGCAAGACAGACAGGCTGACTCCCCATCTCTTCAGCTGTACTCCTCACTAGTGATGTGACCCTTGGGGAAATAGTCACTGGTTATTACAAAGTCACTGACTATTATAAAAGACTAATATCTTGAAGCCATGTTCTAAATTAAACACAAGATTAAAGAGGAAAATATTACTTACAAATAAATGTTCCAGTTAAAGCAAGAGCTGTTTGCTCTTCTAGACAACAAAAATGTTTAAACACTGTCCTCCTTGGCGAGTTCACAGAATTTATTCTTTGCACAGTCTACAAGTCGAGTTATAGACCATGCACATTGTTAATAGTATACAGTGGTCTTGCATGAAGCAGAAGATAGTTGTAAAATAAAATATTTCATAAAAACAAAAAAAAATCAATTGATTTGACAGTAACCCACTTAAATGTCCAATTAAAGTAGTGACACTCCATTGATGCACTGATATAGTATACTTACACATTAACAAGAGCATATCTGAGAAAAATAGAATGGTAACTATCTTGAAATGCAACATAAATTATAGCAATCTACTGTAATGAAAATTCATTGCAATTCTGAAGTTCATACTGAAAATTCATTCTCACTTTATGATACTTTTCATAAATTCTGACAAGAGCAATTTTTTCAAACATGTGAAGAAAAATCTTTCACCTACTGGTAAAATATCCCTTGGAGACAAAACTTAAAATACAAACCACAATCTCCTTACTGGATAAAACATATGATTTTCCTCCTTAGGTACGTGGATTTAAAACAACTGCCAAGCCTACTTAATTACGGGCCCTTAGAGTCAAAATAGAAATGACGGATTTTCATTTTGATGGCAACCACGTTGAGTGTTTATTTAGCAATTGTGGGTAATTCTTCGGGTTCTTATTGGAAAATTTTCTCCAGAATTGGTTGCATATTTTTCATGAACTGCTGTGGTCTCAGTACTCAGCATTTCAGGGTCTCTTTCTCCTCCTACTTTTTTTTTTTTTTTTTTTTGATGAGGTTTTCTCCAAATTTAAAAAGTGATTTCTCACCTACAGGTACACAAACGAATTCCATCTCTGGAGAAAGAGATGTAGTAAAGTGTTGATGGAAAAACATTTTTATATTTCAGGGCAGAGGTATGAAAGCAAAATGTCCTGGTCAACATCTCAGAGGGTCACTTTGATGGCCAACATTTTTCATTCCAATTCTTTAGTTCTTTACTGAAGTACTGAAGCCAGGCCAATGGTTCTTCAAGGAGACCCTTAATTTATGAAAGGTAAGGGGATGAGGCGCCCATGTTCTATCTGCTGATCTGAATTGGTTTTCCGAGTAAGGAATAAGGCAGAACTTCAAGCTCCTAAACTTCAAGTTGTACAAAGAACTTTCTACTATTACTTTCTAATATACTTGCATATTTGGGAAGTATCTTCATTTATCTTGTTTTAGCATCGCAGCAATAATAGAAGGTAAGTAAGAAAGACATTCTTATTTCTGTTTGAACTGATAAACAAACTGATTCTTAGAAATGTTATGTGCTTTGGTCAAGTCGAACACCTATACAGTACGCTGGGTGCTGGAAGTCAAGGCTCAGAACTCCTACTGCAGGCTTCTTTGCAGTATAGCCATTGCTTCTGGTATCTTGATGGAGTGGAGGGGAGGAACCTAGAAGCTACCAGAATAAGAAGGACTCACAAGAGCATGTTTTAGGGTTGCCAGATAAAACACAGGACACTCAGTTAGAGATGAGTTTCATATAAATAACCAAGACAGTTTTAACATAAGTATGTCTCATAAAATATTTGGGACATACTTCTACTAAAAAATTATGCATCACTGATATGAAATTCATGTTTAACTGGGCATCTTTTTTTTTTCTTCTAAATCTGGCAGTCCTATCCTGTTTCCACCTCTGATTGGGTAATCCAGGTTAAAAAGTTGCCAGTGTCAACAACTTGCAGTATAACCTAGTGTTTGGGGTTGAACTGTGTCCCCCAAAGAGGACATGTTGAGGCTCTAACCCCTGCGACCTTGAATGTGACCTTATATGGAAATAGGGTCTTTATAGAGGTCATCAAGTTAAAATGAGGTCATTAGGGTGGATCATAATCAGTATGACTGGTGTCCTTATAAACAAAGGACATCTGTTTTTTTAAATTACATTTTTATTTTATATTGGAGCATAGTTAATTACAATGTTGTATTAGTTTCAAGTGTACAGCAGATTGATTCAGTTATACATATACATATATCTATTCTTTTTCAGATTCTTTTCCCATAGAGGTTATTACAGAGTATTGAGTAGAGTTTCCTGTGCTATACAGTAGGTCCTTGTTGATTATCTATTTTATATATAGTAGTGTGTATATGTTAATTCCAATCTCCTAATTTATCCCTCCCATCCCCCCCCAACTACAAAGGGAACATTTGAACACAGAGACAACACGCACAGAGGGAAGACCACGTAAAGACACACAGGGAGAAGACGGCCATGTGACTGGAGTGATGAATCTATAAACCAAGGAAAACCAAGGATTGCCAGCAAATAACAGAAGCTAGAAGAGGCAAGGCAGGATTCTCTCCTGGAGCCTTCAGAGGGAGCATGGCCCTGCCAACATCTTGATTTCAGACCTCTGGCCTCCAGAATCGTGAGACAATGAATGTCTGTTGTAAGTCACCCAGTTTTTGGTACTTTACGATGACAACCCTAGGAAACTAATAAACCTAGTATAAGGTGGCATACAATTTACATCTCTTACTGTCACATTCTTACTGGCCAGAGATTCTGAGGTGCTTCTTGAATATACTTACTGTCTATCTTTTCATTTGGGACCTATGCAGCTGATGTAAAGAACTATGCCTCGTGGTAAGCACCGCAGCCATGTTGAATCACTGTGATTTTATAGTTATTGCTCCACCCGAGGTCTTACTGGGGCTTCTGGTTCTCCTCACTTTCTGTACCCAAACATGAATAATTTACATCTGAGAACATACCACAATATGTAAACGACAGACTCACCAGAGAGGATTACTAATGAATTAGTTTGGTCACAAATCCAATCAAAATCTCCTGCCAAATTCTAATAATATTCAAAACATTTGATATCTTGGAATGGTATAATCAGAGCCACAAAAAGATGTGAAATGTGGCAGCAGAAACTAGCACGGACTCTTTAGGAGAGGACAGCTCTCTTAAAGACACGTTCTGTGTAGTACCTTTGCTCCTGCTCTGTTGAGAGGTCAGTCAGCCCGAATTCAAAAGAGCTGAGCAAACTGCATCGTGCGGTGCCCCAGCAGCCAAGTAATGACTTGGATTGCTTTGTTCATTAAAAGCTTGTTTCCCTCTTTTCCTCTCCAGTGAAGCTTAATGGAGAGGTTGCTTTTTTTGAAGTTAGCACCTGGCAAGAAACACAACGGGCATATTCACCTTCTGATCACCCTGTCATCTCATTACCTTGGAATCACAGAATGACAAGTATATGGAACACAACATATTACTAAACTTGAAAAAACACGTTGGTGACTATGTACGTCACAAACCCAGAAGACTGCTAAGTGCCGTAGAGTTATTCATTCTCTGATTAACGCTAAAGCTACAAGAGATTTGCTCAGAGGGGCAAGCCTCCTTTTAAGGTAGTACGACTATCAACTGTTTGATGCACATCCTTGAATGTACAGCCTGTGCCCTTGATTTTGCTTTTGCTGTTCCCTCTACTTGTTCTGCTGTTCTACAACTCTTCTTCATTATTCTGGTGTCAGCTGGATGTCACTTCCTTGGGGACCTTTCTGGACACACCTCCTCTCTTTTTCCATAACTCTCTCTTTGTTGCCCTGTTTTATCTCCTCAGTGCAGTTATTATTCCAAAAATTCTCATTTGTATGTTTGCTATATGTTTATTGTCATCTCTCTCCACTAGAATAGAAGGTTCCCTGAAGGCAACTAGCTGGCTCTCTATCCATATTTGTTTAAAGAATGAATGAGTGAGTGAATGAATGAATGAATACTAGCTCTGTGACTATGGTCAATATTCAGTTGTCTTATCTGTAGAATTGGGACAATATTGGTTATCATAGGCATGTTGGAAGAATTAAGTGAGGTAATGATTCGAAAGACAAGAACTTGTATGCTTTATCTATCTTAATTCTTATAAGCATTTCTTGAGCTAAGTCCTAAAATGTCACCCCTATTTTACAAAAGAAGAATGAAGTTTCAGAGAGGCTAATTAACTTGCCAAAGACTATAGAGCTAGCAAATGTTAGATCTAATATTTGAACCAAGAGTTTTAGATTCTAAAACTGTTTTTCCAAACTGCTGACAAGCTTTACAGACACACTCAACATGAAAACTCTCAAGGACATCCAAGCCTGGATTTTCCTTCTCTATCCTGGCTGCTGTCTGGACTAAATTTTGTCTTAGTATACACCTTCTGAAGACTGGAAAAAATAAGAGCAATCCAAGAAACTGGGATGAGCACATTTATGAGGGAAAGAGGAAAGAGAAAATAACAAACTTTATTAAGCAAATGCTCATCAGATAATATGTTTAAAAACATTTCGACAATTTGCAAAATCTGCCAAATTCACATGTTAAGGAGGGGATGTAGGTAAAGGAGAAAACGGTACTCTGTAATTTTAGAAGATGTGATGTGACGACTGGAAGTCCATCCTAGTAAAAGCCTACAAATGGAGCAGAATCAATGATGTGAGGCCACCAGAACTAGTATTTGTGAGACAGAGAGAAAGGAAGTAAAATGTAACTTCTTCTTCCCACTTCTCTCTAACGATTGAAAACACATTCAACAATGAAAGCTGGGGTGGGATCAAGATGGCTAAGTAAGAAGACCCTGAGCTCCCCTCCCATCCATGAGCACATCAAAACCACAACTACATAGAGGGCAACTCTCTCTAAGGATGACCTGAGGACTAGCAGAACAGCTCTTCTATGATGAACGTTATACAGAAAGAACCACCTGGAGTCTGGTAGGAGAGGAGGAGGCACGATCTGTTCAGGATCCACAACCATGGTGGATCCCCAGAAGATGAGGGAATGTCATAGGATCAAGGATCCTCCCTAAGGAACGAGGGGTTTGAGCCCCATACTGGATATCCCAACCCTGGGGTCCAGCACTGGGAAGGCCCTTTGGCTGGTTTGAAAATGACTGGGGCTTACAGGGGGCTGTAGGAAACTGAGACTCTGCTCTTTAAGACCTTGTGGACAGCCTTGCTTGTTCTCAGGTCCAGAGCAGAAGCAGCAGGTTGAAAACTGCCTGGTGTTCTGGCCACCCTGTCAGGACCTTCCCAGTGCATCTCCCAGCCCACACAAGGCTCCTGATCCAACCCCTCCTGCTCTGGCACTGCTCCCTGCCAAGGTGGAGATCACCATCATGCTGGAGATAAGTGGAGCTAGCTCAGATTTTTGGCTCCAGCTGCTGGGACCCCAGCTCTGGCCCCAACCAAGGCAGAGACCGCCATTGTCCTGAGGAGAGCAGAAGTAGCTCAGATTTGTGGTTCCAGCACCTTGGGCTTTGGCTCTACCCCCCAACCAAGGCAGAGACCACCATTGTGCTGAGGAGAAGCCCAGCTCACTCAGGGCTCTTACTCCAGCCCCTTGGGCCTCAGCCCCTCCCCCTTCAGGGTGGCAACTGCCATCAAGCCTGGGAGAAGCCCTGGATCACAGCTGGCTCTGGCTATATCCCCTCCATCTTCAGCCTTATGCCCCACCAAGGTGACAGCCGCCAGTGCACTCTGGGGGAATGCATAGCCTGTCCTCACTTCAGATTCAGCTCTCCCACCAAAACCACTGGGCAGAGGCAGACTGCAAGGGGACACACCCATATAGGGACACACCTTCAACACCAGGATAGGTAACTGTTTTGCCCAATTGCCTAGAGACAAACAGAAAAGGTCAAACAAGGTGAGAAGACAGAGAAGTGTGTTCCAAATGAAAGAACAAGATAAAACGCCAGAAAAAATTAAAAAAACCCTACTGAAACAGAGATAAATGATTTATGTAATGAAGAGTTCAAGGCAATAGGAATAAAAATGCTTACTCAACTCAAGAAAAGAATAGACAAAGTAAAACTTCAACAGAGAATTAGAAAGTATAAAAAGGAACAAATCAGGGCTGAAGAATACAATAAGTAAAATGAAAAAATACACTAGAAGTAATTAACAGCAAATTAAGTGATACAGAAGAATGATAACTATCAGAAAGAGAAATCAAGAAAACAATCCCATTTACAATTGAATAAAAAAGAATAAAATACGTAGGAATAGATTTAACCAAGGAGGTGAAAGACCTGTTCTGCGAAAATTATGATATTCATGAAGATGATACAAACAAATGGAAAGATATATCATGTTCATGGATTGGAAGGGTTTATATTGTTAAATTGTCCATACTACCCAAAGCAATCTACATATTTAATATATACCTTATCAAAATACCCATAACATTTTTCACAGAACTAGAACAAATAATCCTAAAATTTGTGTGGGATCACAAAAGACCCTAAGTAGCTAAAGCAATCTTGAGAAAGAAGAATAAAGCTGGAAGTATCACATTCCCTGGCTTTAGACTATACCACAAAGCTACAGTAATCAAAACAGTATGGTACTGGCACACAAACAGACACATAGATCCCTGGAACAGAATAGGAATTCCAGAAATAAACCCACACACCTATGGTCAATTAATCTATGCCAAAGTAGACAAGAATATACAAGAAGAAAAGACAGGCTCTTCAAAAGTTCTGTCGGGAAAACTGGACAGCTACATGTAAAAAAGTCAAACTAGAATATTTTCTCTTACCAAATACAAAAATAAAATAAAAATAGATTAAAGACCTAAATGTAAGACCTGAAACCATAAACTCCTAGAAGAAAGACTAGGCAGTATGCTCTTTGACATTGGTATTAGCAATTTTTTTTTTTTGGATATGTTTACACAGGCAAGGGAAACGAAAGCAAAAATAAACAAATGGGACCTAATCAAACTTACAAGATTTTTGAATAGTGAAGGAAGCAACAAAACAAAAAGGCAACCTAGGGACTGGGAGAAAATATTTGCAAAAGATTTATCTGATAGAGGTTAATATTCAACATGTATAAAGAACCCATACAACTCAATATTTTAAAAATCCAATTAAAAATCAGGCAGAGGACCTAATAGGTATTTTCCCAAAGAAGACATACAGATGGCTAACAGGCACATGAAAAGATGCTAACACCCCTAATCACCAGAGAAATACAAATCAAAAGCACAATGAGATATCACCTCACACCTGTCAGAAAGTCTGTTATCAATAAGACAAGAAATAACAAATGTTGATGAGGACATGAAGAAAAGGGAACCCTGTGCACTGCTCATGGGAATGTAAACTGGTGCAGCCACTGTGGAAAACAGTATAGAGGTTCCTCAAAAAATTAAAAATGATCCAGCAATTCCACTCCTGGGTATTTATCTGAAGAAAATGAAAACACCAATTTGAAAAAGTATATACACCCAAATATTCATGACAACATTGTTTACAAGAGCCAAGATATGGAAGCAACTTAAGTGCCCATAAACAGATGAATGGATAAAGAAACTGTGGTAAAATATATAGAATGGAACATTACTCAGCCATAAAAAAGAATGAAATCTTGTCATTCTGCAGCAACATGATGGACCTAGAGGGCATTGTGCTTGGTGAAGTAAGTCAGACAGAGAAAGACATATACTGTATGCTTTCACTTTATATGGGGAAATCTAAAAATAAAACAAACTAACAAGTACAACAAAACAGAAACAGACTCACAGATATAGAGAACAAACTAGTGGTCACCAGTGGGGAGGAGGAGGAGGGGTAAAATAGGTGAAGGCGATTAAGAGATACAAACTACTAGGTAAAAAATAAAGTTGCAAGAATGTAATGTACAACATAGGGAATAAAAAGCATATTTTATAATAATTTTGTACAGAGTATAGTCTATAAAAATATCAAATTACTACATTGTACACTTGAAATAAATATATTATTGTAAATCAACTGTATTTCAATAAAAGAAAAAAAAATGTTCAGTACTCTGAATTGGAAAGTTGGATTGTGATGATGATGAGATAGTTCAGTGTCTCTTTCACACACACACACACACACACACACACACACACACACACACACACACACATCCTTTTCTCATGTTCTTAAAATTTGTCACAGGAATGGATAAAAGGAGTTAAGAGAAAGAGAAGCAGCAGGAGATTGAAGAAAAGTGCATTGATAGATGAGGTGACAAGTTCAAGATAGAGATCCTTGATTCTTAAAAATTTAGTCCCCTTCGTAGTTAGTTAATATTTTTATTTCCGGAGCTTTTCAGTCTCCTTGAAAAAATTACCATAGCACATGGTTTAGTGAGGAATAAACAGGGAAGACCTAGAAAGCACTTGAAAGTCATTAACTGCTGTATAAATAGTAAACATACAATAATGTTAATAACTTTAACGATCCTATCTGTCCTGCAGTGCCCTAAAATAACAGTGTTATGAAACCAGGAGGGCTAATAAATTAGCAGTGAAAATGAAAAAAATAAAAAGAAGAAATATGTATGACTTTTTAAACATTTGGCCATATTCTAAAGTTAAGGGAAAACACTGTCTTTGATCTCTATCTGAAACCAAACATTTGGTGAAGATTCTTTTTCTGGGCCAAGCACCTCTATCAGTCTTTTAAAGGGCTAATTTAGAGAGCTAATAGACATTCTCCAACATCAGTTAGCACTTTCATTACATTAATTTTAAAATTTAAATATAAAGGAATAGAGAATAAGAATTTAATTTCCTCTAAAATAAGCTATCTTAAAAAATAAGAAGGAACAAGTTAGTCAAAAGACAATAAAATGAAGGGTTATCTTATTTTAAAAATTGTTAACTCTTCGTGAATTTTAGGGGAGGAAAAATAAACTCCATAGGCCTGTTATACTAAGATTCTGTGAACTGTACTGAAAAAGCACATTGGGCTCCATTCATTCATTCTTTCACAGTATATCTTTGTACTCCAATCATGTTGCCAAAAGGGTTAGAGGGATATCAAGCCCGTACAATGAACGGTGTCTTCAGTGTTTAAAAGGAAAAGTGAACTCTTTCTCATGATTCGTATTAGTCTCCTTGCTGTTCCTTAAACTCCAGGCATGCTCCCACCTAAGGGTCTTTGCACTTGTAAACGTGCGTCTTCTTCCTGGATATCCAGACCACTCTCCCTCTCTTCTTTAGGTCTTTGTGAGACATTCCTTGACCAAGCCATCTAACCATTTCCATGTTTCCTCAATTCGGACCATACTTTCACTAACTTTCCACCACCCTCATCTTTCTTTTTTCAGTAGGACTTTGTATCACTTAGCATATCAAATGTTCCACTTTTAAAAAGTTTTCTTTTTCAGTTCCGGGAGGGGCAAGGCATTTTGTCTGGTGTTCACTGTGGGGATCCTTTGGATATTAGCATTCTTTGAAGGTTTATCATTTTATGTATTATAAAGCCTAAATTAATACCTACTTCATAGAGATCTGTGATAATTAAGATAATTTAAGTAAAGAGCTTATCACAGTGGCTAGCATTTATTATGGCTATTATTTTGTTATAGACAAACTTGTCTGTTATATGTCTGGAAGAATCATGGAACGTCTTGAAATGGCAAAAATAAAACAAAAGAAAGATGACTGGATTTCTCATCTGATGTACCCTCCCAGGTTATCTGTGACATTGTCTCTGAGGTATTTTACAGCTTTGTAAATTGTAGAAAACCGTAGTAATACAAATTATTCTTGGCCATAGAAATGCAAATGATTTTTGCCCAGAGGTGCAATTGATGAATACAGCACTGATACTGACCAGTTGTGCATCTGTTAAGGAATTCACCTCAGCATTTCTAATTGCCTGTATATGTGTCTGCTCTTTGTATTCTCCTTTGAATAGGCTGTGACTGATAAACCTTATTAATTAACAGTTTAAACAAAATCTTTGACATTTTATAGTTTATGAGGATTATGACTTTATCTTTTCAATATCCTTTATCAAATATATAGTTCCCATTACAAACTATGGATTCAGTCATGAGCAACAAGTCATTTTATTATTTTTATCAATGTTCTAAGTGTGTGTATTATTTTCGGGGGGGAGACATTTTGTTTATTTAGTTATTTACCATTTTTACCCATTTTATTTTTGTTGTAGTAAAATACACATAAAAATATTTACCATCTTAACCATTTTTAAGTGGCATTCATATTATTCTGCAAACATCACCACCACCCATCTCCAGAACTCTTTTGATTTTGAAAAAATGAAACTAAACACATTAAACAATAACTCCACACTCTCCTCTCTCCCCCCATCCCCTGGAAACCATCATTCTACTTCATGTCTCTATGATTTTGATTTCTCTAAGCCAGGTATGTGTATTTCTTTTAATAAATACTCAAGGGTATTAATTTGTGTTATGTTAATTTGTGCTCAGTACTCAACTTAAAAATAAATAAATAGAAAGAAAATGGTCAGAGAGGAAGCTGAATAAATAGCTCTATAGTAGGGGAATGCCAAAGGAAGGAGGAGTGGCAGAAACCAAGATGGTGGAAGACTGGGTGCCAGACTGAGGAGTTTGTGTTTGGTTCTGAAGACTGTGGACTCCATTTGAACCATAAGGACACCACTGCAGCGCTCTTACTAATCTAAGGCTATCACAGCTCTCTCCAGTATTCTTGTTACATTCTTCTTTCTGAGCAAACCAGGCCCCATATGTTTGGTAAATTCTTGATAATTTAAAGTCTGTTGCAAGTTGCCCAGCTGGTGATAGGGAAGCTCGCAAGTACTTTGCCCTTCTTGATTTCATGCCAATGACTGATATCCCATTATTAATCAGGATAGATTTCTCATGGGGATAAAGGAGATACTTGGATTGTGTGGTCCAGACAGCCTTGAGGGAATTAAGATCCAGATGCCCAGAGTGGGCAATAATAGACTAGACTATTCCAGAACTATTTCCTCAGCTGCCCTGGTTGTCAACTAGTTTTTTGTAAAGAGGCACTAAAGACTGATGTAATATTCTTTGAAAATTCATAATTTTATGTATTTTAGGGTCTTGATTAACATGTACTTCTTATTAAGTGATCATTTAACAAGATAATTTAAGTAAAGAGCTTATCATAGTGGCTAGTCCTTCTTGTGGATACTATTCTATTAGCCACATTCCCTTCCCATTCCTCCTTACAGAAATCTGTCCTTCTGAGTCTTTTCTTTGTCTGAGGGCATCACGTGTTACACAAGTGAGGTACAAATCCATGATTTATGTTGAAAGGGGAAGATTTTGAAACACTTGCCATTAATTAGTTTTACGAGTTTCCACCAGTGTCAGTGTACACCATAAAATCCCTCCAGCCCCTTGTGTAGGGAAGTCCCTAGGTGGATTCAGTAGTCTGTCCTGATCTTTAGTGCATGGAGCCAAACACATGGCTTGCTTAAAATAAATGTATTTTTATCTCAATGATCTTCTTGGATCAAGGCTTTGAAATGCCTGCACTGCTCTTAAAACCATAGTTGTGAAATGCATGACTGTATTTCACCGGTTAAAATCATTGATTTGAATGAGGTCTGAACTGGAAGGCAGATGGCAAACTTCACATAGCATAAAGCCCCAGGGGTCTTGGTAAGGCAGTGGTAATGCCGGGATGTGTTAGGCTTGGGGCATTTACCTGTTAAATAACTCTCAACTTCCAGTTTTAACAAACCAAGACTCAGTCACCACAGCTGTCAAGCATTTTGAATACTTTGAGAGAGAGCCCTAGAAACATTCCTGAGATGAACATATGCCTCTTCAGAAGTTGGCAACCTAAACAAGATGCTGTGTAGGAACATGAAAAGATAGCAAGATGATCTGTTGACAAGTAAAGACAAGGAAGGCACAGAGTCCTTGGCATCTTACTGAAGTAATGAGGTTAAAAAATCTTTCAGCAGGAAAAGAAGAATGTGAGCCATGTCTATTCAAGTTTCCTCCTGCACGCAGAGCCGGAAGCCTTGGTCATCGTGCCATTGCTTATATATATACTTCTATCTCCAAACTTGAACCTGTATCTAATTCCATCATGTGAGCAACTTGAAAGATAGCTCCATAGATTCTACTGTAAATTGACCCAGTAGTAACAGTCATAAACATTTTCTTAACACTCTCATCTTTTCTATAAACTGCTCAATAATCCCATGAGATAAGCACTTATTATTTCCAATTTTTGCCTAAGGTTACTGATGTTTTCAGAGCTGAAGTAATTTGTCCAAGGTCGTCTAAACACTTAGGAAATAGCAGAACTGGGATTCAGATCCAGGAAACCCAATTCCAGACCCCAAAGCTGGATCACTATTCTCTAATTCCGCTGGGTTTAGGGGCAAATTTAACCACCACGTGTTATAAAACTGAGTCAAATATTAAAAAAATAATACTCACTGGGATAAGTCACATAGAGCAGGTAAAAGAAAAAGAACCCATAATGTGTCCTCTAAAATCTTTTTCCTCAATTCATTTAAAGGCTATATTTTAATGGAAAGTGCAGAGCAAAAAAGAATCCAGACTGCATGCGTCAATAAAAATCACCCTAGTCAGTGCTCAGAATTCTCACCAGCAGTGTCTAAAGATGGTCGTTTGATATTAGTAGTTAACTTGGTGAAGATATACCGAGAATAAGCCATTGCCCCAAGCACTGTACAAGTGTTAACACATTATTCATAAAATCTCTCTGAATTGAGCATTATTATCCCTATTTTACAGATGAGGACCTTGAGACACACAGCTCACACAGGCCGTTAGAGGCATAGCTTGGACCCGAGCCCTGCAGTCTGGCTCTAGAATTTATGTGCCAGACCACTATGCTATGCTCCCTTTTAAGAATCTCGAGTGTTGTCTATTTTCCCCTGAAAGTGCTATTAGCAGCAATTTTTCACAGCCTAATCATGAGCTCAATATTTACGTCTGTGTACATAGTTGGATGTGGAGAAGTTTCACATACCATATGTTATTGATATAACATCCCTATAAGGAAGCAGACATGTTGCTACAGTCTCTGTTTTATGGATAAGGAAAACACAAAGCCAGAAAGAGTAAGTCATTTGCCTAAGGTCACACGGCTGAAAAAAGGCAAGAATGAGAATTAGAAACCAAGTTGGCTTGCTCCTGGTCCACGTTTGTCATATTACTTGAATGAGGCTGACAGCAAGATAGCAGTTATTTAGAGTTCATGTATGTCTAGTTTTGAGAACAATCGCATCTTATTTCAGGGGAACTGCCTCATTGCCAAAAGCTGGAGCAAGAAATCTGTACACAGGGCTGGTTGCAGACACCCATTGCCAAACATAAATAAATGCCTTGGGTCTAAGTTAAGAGCATAGCCTATGAGTGACTTACAGATATATGAAGAAAGAGTGGGTCCATTTGCTGGGCTGGTTTCTAGTTCTTTTCTAACTAGAGAAATGTTTCCCAAATTTTAGTCATTCATCTGCCCACCACTGTGAATTTTTCCTTATCAATATATCACATAGGGGAATTTACATAATCTACATGTTTAGTAGTCTCGTGAATTTTATTTAGCCCAAGCCATACAATCTGAAATTACAGGTTTGATAATGTGAGTTATATTTTTTCAGGGATGCATTGAAATAAATGCAAAATTATTAAAAATATTCATCTATAAACCCCTAGCATCATCTTGTATAAAAACAAATATTTACTGAGCACTTACTAGGTGCCAGGTATCCTTTAAAATACTTTATATATATATCAACCCCTTAATTCTCGTAATTATAAATAGGTATTTGTATTATCCACATTTTACAAATGAGGAAACTGGGGCACAAAAAATTTTGGTAATCTGTGTAAGAACACAGATCTGGTCAAAGGCAGAGCTAGAGTTATGAATCCAGGTTGTCTGGCTTCAGAATCTGGACTTTTAACAACTGGTGGCCTCCATGTTGGATAAACTTGAATTGTGTGGAAACAAACAAACAAACAAACCCAAACTCCTTCAGTTGTGTAGCATCCTTGGACAGCATCATGACTCTAAAATCCCAGGTTCCTACTTGAGAACTGAGAGAAGTAGAGTTTCTATGATGAAGCGTGTAAGGAAAAAGATATTTTATGACTGTACAGGTCCAAATTGACTGATGCTTACAAGTTACCCAAGAATATACCTCTAACTTGAAGCCAAGGGATAAGGAGAAGTTTGAGTTGGACCAGGTAAAGGAGAGGAACTCAAGGTTTCTTGGGTCCTGTCACACTGTTAATGTTTATTTGCCCAGATGTTAAGAAGCAAAGCTCCCTTTCTTCTTGATAAAGGTCATTGAGCTGGAGGGAAAGCTTGAATTGTGCAACACTTCATATGGAAATGTGGTAGGAATTCATTACAACAACCAGGAGCAGACTGGAAGAATCAGAGGTGGTAAAATGCTACATAAACATAAAATTGAACTTTAGCTAAAGGGCAGGAGAATCTAGGGTTTTGCCAATCCTTTTGCCTTGTGATGGGGTAAGGTGGGGGGCCTGGTTGCTGAATTTTCAGAGTGGTATTAGGTATTTTAGAGCTGAAATGTAAACTCCTGCTATGTTTCCCTCCCAGCTTCCATGTCATCATAAAGCTAAACGTGATCTTCATTTGAATGTCAGACTTAGAAACTGCAACAGATACACAAGTAGGGGATTCCCAAAATGTCACCTCTGAAACTAGCGTTCTGTTTCTGTCTAGTTAATATCATCACAGTTATCCCTATATTCTCCATTTATGTGTATTCACAATATCTATATGTGTGTACATGAACATCATGTAATTTTCAAGGACTGAAACAGCATTATTTAATTTAGTTTAATTATTGAAATAACCTTCTATCAATGATATTGTCATGTCTATTTTGCGAATGGGAAAATAGACTGAGAGGTTTGGGAACTTGTTCTCAGCTAGCAAACGGTAGAGTTATGATGTGAAACTAGGTTTATGAAACCGATGAAAGACAACCACAAAATCTTTTTAACTCCTTCCACTGAGAGGTGGAGTCTAATTTCCCTTCCTTGAATCTGGGCTACTCTTAGTGACTTTCCTGATGAATAGAAGGCAGTGGAAGTTGTATTCTGGAATTTCTGAGGTTTGGTCATAAAAAAATGCAGCTTCTGCTCTGGTCTTTGAGAAACCTTGCTCTCAGGAAATTTCTTCTCAAGACATTCCCTCTTGGAAACCAGCCACCATGATTTGAGGAAGCCCAAGTGGCCCCATGGAGAGGCTCACATGGAGACTAATTGCAGCTGCAGCTGACAGTCTTGGTTGGACTCCCAGCCAACAGCCAGCACCAACATGCCAGTGGTGCCGTTGATTCACCCTTCATGATTTCTAGCCTAGTTGAGCCTTCCGATGATTGCAGCACTAGCTGATATCGATTACAATCGCATGAGAGACTCCGTGCTCATTTCTTAGGGCTGCTGTAACAGAGCGCCACAAACTGGGTGGCTTAAAACAATGTGTTCTTTTACAGTTCTTGACGCTCGGGGTATGAAATGAAGGTGTCAGAGGAGCCGTGCCTCCTTGGAAGGCTCTAGGGAAGAATCCCTCCCTGCCTCTTTTAGCTTCCAGTGTGTTCCTTGAATTGAGGAAGCATAACTCCAAACTCTGCCTACCTTTATTTTCACATTACCTTCCTCTGTCCCTGTGTGTCTCTCTGGGTCATCTCCTCTCCTTATAAAGACACCAGTCATTGGACTTGGGGCCTACTCTAAACCCAGGATGATTTCATTTTGAGATCCTCAACTAATTATACCTGTGAATATACAATTTCTAACAGGTTACATACTAACATTCTAGGTGGATATGACTGCGGGGGGACAGTGTTCAATCCACTACAGATGCCAAGCAAGAAATGTACAGTCAAGCTCTTCCTGAAATCTATCCACAAGATCATTGTCCTAATAAAACAGTTATTTTAAGCCACTAAGTTTTGCAGCAACAGAAAACCATGTCTTTCTACCTTACTACACTGCCTCTTTTCACAGAACCTGCAATATGGAAGGTTTGTAACACATATTACAGACAATAGCTATTTTAAAAAATATACTTGAAGTTTGAAAATACTTGTATTCTTTATCTCACAGAAAATTCAATTTGTGAACTACCAAGCACAGAACCTCACACATGATAAGCTTTAGTATATATTAGCTCTTTGTATTATTAATATTTCCTGTACCACAAAGATTTATTTGAATGTGTCTTCTCAAACAGAAAATCTTAATCCTGTCTCTATACACGAACTAAGTCTCTAAATATAAAAATTTTTTTCTTTATGTTTGTTCTCTATAATTTCTTGGGACTACTCCAAAAATTTAACTTGGCACAGAGTATGAGAATACATCCTGAACTATGGAAGGGTATAAGCTAACTTGGCATCAGTCACTTACATGCTACCAGTTTTACCAAAAGAAAGGCATCTTTAGTTTGTGTGTGTATGTATGGGTGTGAGTGTGTGTACACACATTGCATTACAATGTCATGGTGTCAGCAACTGTGTTCTCTATTACAGTTTACTTAACTAAGGCAGAGGTGGGAAATCATCAGCCTACTGGATATATCTGTCTTGGACTTGTTATATCCAGTGCGCTGACCTAAAATTGAATCCAAGGAATAATATTATCCCATTGTTGTTCGACATATCAAATAATTTCCCAAACCTAATAGTTAGATCATTAAGAACAGAACATCTGAAGGGTTAGGGCTAAAGAGAAGTTAGAGAACTAAGAACAATGGTTACACTGCCAATTTCAAATCACAAAAAACAAAGGGTAAACATTTTCCAAACCCATGACCCAAGTGAAGGGCAGGGGGTGGTGAAAGTTTAGGAACATCTAAGAAATTGCTCAGTGGTCTCCCTTTTGTCCAAATTCTCTCTGTATGTGTCTCCCTTTCTTCCTCAGTGCTGTGTCTCCTCATTCCATTTTCCTTGCCCTATCTTATCTTTGGTCTGTTAACTTTTTCCCAGCGACTTTTGTCCTTTCCATTTTTCATCTTAACCCAGTGGTAATTCACAAACAATTGCAATATTGCTTACATGTATATAGAATTTACTGAATGACAATTTTTCAAATTTTTAATTCTTGGATGTTTATCTCAAACAGAAATGTAAAATCACTGAACCAAATTGCATCATTTCCTTCTCTACGTCGAATAATTTCAATAATTTATTTTTGCCTCAGGCCCACTAATTGTATAATGTTTTTGAGCATATGCTTAGCGATGCCTTATTTTTAAAATAATTTTTCCAATATAAGAGGGTGGTAAATACCATATCCTTTCTAGAAAGAGAACAAACTTCATTAATTGCTGTTAATTTGGGAAGACTTGATTTGAATTACTGAAGAGCTTCAATTAAATATGTATGTAATTTTTTTCCCATGAAGTTTAAAATGTTTACCCTAAGAAGAGAAAACTGTAACTAGGCCAACACTCTCACTTAGTAGAGGTCTTTAGAGACTTATTTTATAGAAACGACAATATGTACGAGGGTATGTAATAAAGTATAAGAAATAAAAATTTACTCACCAGAAACTTTCCTCAAAGATTTCTCAAGAGAAAAGGATTCAGAATGAAAGAACTGTGCTTCCCAGTATAGACTTAGGCGCTGAGGTATTAGGAGTAAAGGTGAGGAGCATGGAGCTGCTGGGTCCTCCAGCTGTCCTAGAGTGACCCCATATGGCCTTTAAGAGTGAGTAGAGCACATGAAGTTACTTGCAGCAGAGAGGTGAGGCTGGCGTAGTACATGGTGTCTACCTCCATGACAAAAACTAAAGCTGTTAAAGGAAGTCAAAGCAGACACAAGTGTGAGAAGATAATAGAAAGGACTAATGCCCGTGGTGTGAGCTAAATACCGGGTATTATGGTCCAGCAGCCCATCTGTAATGATCCATTTGTAAACTCTCTACACAGTTATCCTAAGGGAGGAGGCTTCAGGATAATCCCTCACACAGATTCCTCTTCCCTCAGTATTAAAAAGTCTGGTTTAAATGGGAATCCGATTTTGTGTGTGAGCTGTATTTTTTTTTTTTTTTAATAAGAAGAAATAGATTACTCAGCCAAACCTTACTAATTTACACCACAGATTCATATTAAGTCTGAGTTTAGGTGTGTCTTTTCACTAAGAACAGAGACATTTCAATGAACGATCATCACAAAAACAACATTAGAAGGTGATCAACGGCCAGATGGAAAAACTGGTCTCCTTTGCATCCAAAGAATCGCTGTGCAGCAAACAAAAATAATCCTAATCTATGTATGTTTGTGCCCAATCTATGTGTGTGCTCAATAAATATTGGTTAAACTGAATTTACTGAAATTTATAATACATGTGAGCCACACGTTGAATTGTAGAAAAAACTTCCAAGTTTCATTATTTCACATGTAGTATCAGATCAACTCGATTATACCCTGAGAGATACTCTGAATATTCAGAAAATTTCCTCAAAATTTTGTTTTCTTTCATGAGGAATTACAGCTTCATTTATAGTACACGAAAGAGACCTCTTCCCTCCCCTACAATTGGAGTGTGCCCCAGAAAAGTTGTCATTAAGTAGTCAAAGAATAATTGTCAGAGGGTTATAACAAAGAAGAGAATATTAGTAAGCTTCAAACTCAAAATGTCCCAAACTGAATTTGTCATGCCCTTCCCATTTCCCTCTTTTAAGTCTGGCTCTTACATTGAGTCCACTCTTCCAACCAGGCAGCATGTTTGAAGTCTTATCATGAGCTTCTTGGTTTATACAAAATTAAGTTTATCTTGAAACTCCCTTTTTCCTGGGTTTTATCTCTTAATTTCCATTTCCATTATTTAGATCCTCATCTTCTCATACATGGACGCTTCAGATACATTCCTTTAGTCCAGTTTCATCTTCTGTCAATCAAATCTAACTCTTGCTTTTTAAAACCTTGATTTCATCATGCCATTCCCTATAAGCTTCAGTGGCTCCCTATGTCCCGGCCCATTAAGTTTTAGTTCTCTGTATGGCTTTCAGGTATCTCCCTTGTATTTACATGTACAACATCTCTGTGGTTATTTATTACAGTTGTTCCATGGTATCTGCAGGAGATTGGTTCCAGGACCCCCTGTGGATAACAAAATCTGTGGAAGCTCAAGTCCCTTACATAAAACGGCACAGTACAGTTACCCCTCTGTTTCCGTGGATGCAGAACCTGTGGGTACGGGGTGGACTATACTTCTCCTTCCCTTGGAATCCTAAATATTTGTAAATTCAGGCAACATCTTTCTCTACAAACACATTACACTTCTCCCTTATGCTGTATCTTAGACCATTTTGTTTCCAAGAAAACCTCAACCCTTTCTATATCCATTTACCTCTCCTTCAAAGACAAACTCAAGTCCTGCCTAACTTCCTGATCCTTCCAGCTCTTCGGTCTCCCTTTTCCACACAATGCAGTCCTCTACTGCAGTCCAAATTAGAGTCCTATATTGCTTCAGGTGTGATCACTTTGTTTCTGCAAGTGAACTTAAGTTTCTTGAATGTAGACATCCCTTCCTCAAGAAAGCCTTTTCCAATTATACCTTCCACCTCCAGTTTAGGTTAGGCTTCCAAATTATGTGCTCCCATCACACCCTGTGCTTTTCCATCATAGCAACTTGCACTTGTTTGCTTATTTCCCTCCTGGGCCGTGAACTCTTTTTATGGTATCAGTCTAATCCATCCACATTGTGCACCACTGTATCCCAAGGACAATTATTGTATCTCTTAGCGCCTGGCACACAGCAGTTGCTTCAAAAACACCTTTTGGTATGATGACAGACGGTGACTACAAACCCATTATACTTCTTTTTGTACAAACATGGATTTGAAAATGATCACTTATCATGGTGATCATTTTGAAATGTATAGAAATATTGAATCACTATGTTGTGTACCAGGAACTAACACAGTGTAGTAGATCAATTATATTTCAAAAACAAACAAACTCATAGAGAACAAGATGAGAATTGTGGTGACCAGAGGCGGAGGGTGGAGGCAGGAGGAATTGGATGAAGGCAGTCAAAAGGTACAAACTTCCAGTTATAAGACAAATAAGTACTAGGGATGTAATGGACAACATGATAAGTGTAATTAACACTGTGGCACGTTATATATGAAAGCTGTTCAGAGAGTAAATCCCAAGAGTTCTCATTACAAGGAAAACACTTTTCTATTTCTTTAATTTTGTGTCCGTATGAGATGATGGACGCTCACTAAACTTATTGTGATCATCATCTCATGATGTATGTATGTCAAATCATTACGCTGTACACTTTAAACTTGTTCAATGCTGTATGTCAAATATCTCAATAAAGCTGGAAGAAAAAAAACACCTTTCGACTTACTGTGAATCTGAAGGCAAGGGCCACAGTTTTGTCTTGTTTTGTTACTCCTCCAAAACAGTTGTTAATGTTTAACTTTAAAAAATTTTAGAACCTTATCTTTAAACATGGACAATTTAATAATGATAGTTGGGTTTATTTTTTATGGAATTGTTTGTGGGGGGTTTCCAAGCTCACTTTGAGATGGAAATTATAAGCATTAATTAAAAAACAAAAATCTCCTTAGTAAACCAGGAAAACAAGCCAACAAGCCCTGAGAATTCGACTCACCGAGGTGGGGCCGGAGCCTTCCCAAGGCTGGAAGCCTGAAGGCAGATATTGACTGTTCTCCCCTGTGATTTCCAGAAAAGAATAGGCTCTTCTGATCCTTACTGAACACAGACAGAGCCATAGGGAAAGGGTGAGGAAGGGCATGAACCCTGCGGTAAGGACTTATGACACATCCAGCATCCATGAATCCTTCTGTGCCTGGAGTCTTGTACCTGTTTGTGTCTGTAATCCTTCAGGAACCGCCAGAGTTTAAGTTTTCTTCCAGGTCCTCATGCTAATAATGCAGACTGGACACTAGAGGAGCTGACTTCCCAATTCTGGAGCTCCCTCTCGCAAAATCTGAGTTTTTGTGTCTTTTTTTATTTAAATGACTTGTAGCTCTTCATTGCTTCTGTAGTCTTTTAGTTAACTCGGGTCTCTAGAATCTCACTCTAGGGTCCTTGTTTTAGAACTGTCTGACTTAAACTGTGTGCGTGTAGGGGAGGGATAGGGAAAGGATCCAGCTTCTTGAGGTCCTTCTAATGCCCATCTCTCCTTTCATTCTCCTTATCTTCCTAAATTTCTGACCAGGAATTCTTAACACAAAGGTCATGGATAGTCCTGCAGATCCTTGATTATCTGTGTATGCAATTGTCTAAATTTTTGTGGATAGACTGTCTATCCCTTCTGTTGGATTTTCAAAGGAACCAATGTCCCCCAAAGATTAGGAACTACTGTTCTATAGGTTTATATGCCATGGTTGGGTCCCATCCCCCGATAACTGTCTTTTTCTCATCCTTTCTTCATGATCAAAGGATTCAATCTTAGCAGCAAAACCTATGCTTTGGTACCTGATGTGAAATAAAGTCATTCATTCATTGGCTCAACAGATAGTGTGCCTACTATATGCTAGGAATTATTCTTGGCATTGAAGATAAAACATAAAATAAAATGGATACAAGACACTTTATTTGCTGAATTCTTACTCTGTGTAAAGTACTTTGTTAAGTGATTATCTTCTTTAAACCTCGTAATAGACCTATAAAGTAGGCACATTTATCCTACTAACTTTATAGATGAGAAAACTAAGGCAGTAACTAATCCAGGTTCTCATCGTTCAAAAGTCATGGCTCTAAGGGCTGAAGGCATCTCTTTAAGTAACCTCTTCAAATTATTTGAGGGATACAATGGGAGTTTGAAGTCAATCAAGCCCCCAAGCCCCAGTACATGAGAATAATCAATAACATCACTCAACAAAATATATTTTTGTACTGGCTCATGCCAGGCATGTGGGATACAACCCTGAATAGTGTCTGGTCCTTCCCTCAAAGTTCAGGGGGTTAGTGAACTTGGCTTTCTATCTGACGATGGAGAACTGATGTAGTATGGCAGTATGCACAGATTCTTCCTGGACAAAAATTGAGGTGTTGGGGGTAGGCAGAAAAAGGTGTAATCTGGGGTTTGGGGATAGAAAGCCTTATTTGTGAGCCTCTGTGACCTGTATGGGAAAGACAGACGTGTCACCTTTGGCCAATTTCTCCCTCAATCCTCATGCTGATGGACTCCTGATCATCTATCAATGTTCTTTCATTTTTCCACCCCCTCATGTAGGTTTCATCTTTACTTACAGGAGAATAACAGGTCCCACTAGCATTAAATCAGCACAGTATTTTCAGCCAAGCTTCATTGAAGACTCTACACAAGGCCAAACCGTGTTAGTCATAACATCTGAGCAAAACCGCAAACTCTCTTTTCATTAATTTTAATCAAATGTATTTACATATATTTACAAGTGTCTCTGGTTACCCAGAAACAATCTTTTCTGCGCCTTAGTCATGAAGTTACTTGGTTGAATGTCCATGTGTTCAAATAAGCTTTAGTTCTTATTTATAACTACCTATAACCGGGTTTCTTCTTTTTCTTCTTCCTCTCCCCCTTCTCCTTTTTATCACAGACATCTCCCATTTATATGTTTCTTCCCAATAAAGTTAGATATGCTATTTACCTGTTGAGTAAATGTTTGTTGGGCAGTATATGGGCACTACCAATACCTTTAAAATTGTAGATTTCTTTATATAGACTGAAAAATTTTTAGTCAGTTTTAGTCATGGATATATTTTCAGTCACGGATATATTTCAGTTCAAATAATGAACATTAGCTTAGTATTTGTTGGAGATTTTTGTACTGGGCACTGGTTTGGGATTTTTTTTCTCACTGGGAAAACTGAGAGCTACAATCCTACCCAAATCTTCCTTGACTTACAATGGGGTTATGTCCCAATAAACCCATCATAAGTTGAAAATATTGTAAGTCAAAGGTGCAACTTTCTGAACATCATAGCTTAGCCCAGCCTACTTAAATGTGCTCAGAACACTTATATTAGCCTACACCTGGGCAAAATCATCTAACTCAAAACTTATTTTATGATAAAATGTTGAATACCTTATAGAATGTATTAAATACTGTACTGAAAGTGAAAAACAGAATGGTAGCATGGGTACAGAATGGTTGTAAGTGTATCAGTTGTCTACCCTCATGATCACGTGGCTGACTGGGAGCTATGGGTTGCTGCCCCTGCCCAGCATCATGAGAGAGTATCGTACTGCATATTGTTAGCTTGGAAAAGGATAAAATTCAAAATCTGAAGTACAATTTCTGCTAAATGTGTATCGATTCTGCACCATTGTAAAGTCGAAAAGTTGTTAAGTCAAACCATCATAAGTCAGGGACTATTTGTGTACTGTTTCGAAAAATATTTCTGAAAAATATTTCTGAGAAAAATATTTCTGTTTCGAAAAATATTTCTAAACATTAACAACTGTTTTGGAGGAATAACAAAATATTTCAGTGTTGAGCCCTCTTAAAATTGATACATCTTTCAGTATTGATCTCATGAGACAGAACCAGTGATAGAGATCCAATTCCAGACTGCTGTAAGAAGTTTTCAATTATTTATGGATTATGACCACATCACTAATCCACATTGGAAATTAGATGTGCCCACAGAGCTAATATACCCCGGATGCTTTTTTCATGAACACATACCAGTAAAGTATTAACCCACAAACCAATACTCATGTACAGTTTCCTTGTATTCTAGAAAAATTAACTTCTTGACCATGTCTAGTATTTCTTTCTTCACTCATAGTCAACTATGAATTCACTTGAATATATCAGATTAGAACAGGTCTATTCTGATGGAGACAGGGTACATTATGCACATCACACATGCAGGTGTCCACAGACACACACACACACACACACACAATAACCAGGAGAATAAGGCATTCCTGACTAATCTGTAGACATTTATTGATTCCCTATCATATGGCCAGCCCTATCCAAGGCATGTGGGCTTGTATGATGACCTTTGCTTTCAAAGAGTTGCTTGGATTCTAAATTTTATTTATATCAATGACCAAATGAAGGGCACTTTCCCATCTCCACCCCCCCCCCTTTGTCTATCACCTCTAATACGATCTGGCTCCCTTTATGCCTCAGCTTGAGGAAGGAGAGACCCTGCCATTGGGCAAACAAAGAAGGCTTTGGAAGTCATAGACTTGGGTCCATCAGTGACACCATAAGTGGCAGCCAACTCATCTTGGATGAACATCCCAGGAGTCATTATAGCTCACTGTTCAGAATAGGCTCTTGAATCAGATACCTGTCCTCTCCCGTTGCGGAGCACAGGCTCCGGACGCGCAGGCTTAGTGGCCATGGCTCACGGGCCCAGCTTCTCCGCGGCATGTGGGATCTTCTCGGACCGCGGCACGAACCCGTGTCCCCTGCATCGGCAGGCGGACTCTCAACCACTGCACCACCAGGGAAGCCCAGATACCTGGTTTTGAACCCCTGTTCTACTTCATATTGGTTGGGTGATCTTAGGCATGTTACTTACCTAATCTCATACTTTGTTTCTTCCTTTGTAAAATAAGGACAATGATAGCTCTTATTTTTTATTTACAGGAGAATAACAGGTCCTTGTAAGGATTAACAATAACAGTTGTTGTAAGAATTAAAAGCTATATGACCTGTAGAATGTTTAGTTTGGCATAGTATCTAACACAAGGTAAGTGCTCATTAAATAAAAAATATTATTATACCAGTTATTAAGTATTGAGATGAGTCTTTCTTCTATGCACCAATTGCTTTTAAGAAAACAACAGAAATTCAGCTATCTCACTGTTCTGTCCAGCCTCAGCTCCACCACGAGACCCTTGAATCGCCAAGAATCACTAAGTATTCATCTTGGATTTCACATTGCAGGGGTTCCCTTGGAAAGGTTTTCTTTACCCATGAAGTTTTTGATGCTTTACCTTCTGTTTCCATTCCTTTAAAAGAAAAAATGGTTAATATCCCACATATAAAAACAGCTTACACAACTCAACATCAAAGAAAAAAAACAAAACACCAAACAATCCGATTAAAAAAATGGGTAGAGGGCTTCCCTGGTGGCACAGTGGTTGAGAGTCCACCTGCTGATGCAGGGGACACGGGTTCGTGCCCCGGTCTGGGAGGATCCCACATGCCGCGGAGCGGCTGGGCCCGTGAGCCATGGCCGCTGAGCCTGCGTGTCCGGAGCCTGTGCTCCACAACGGGGGAGGCCACAGCAGTGAGAGGCCCGCGTACCGCAAAAAAAAAAAAAAAAAAAAAATGGGTAGAACTGAACAGACATTTTTCCAAAGAGGAAATTCAGATGGTCAACAGGCACATGAAAAAATGCTCAGCATCACTAATCATCAGGGAAATGCAAATCAAAACCACAATGAGATACCATCTCACACCTGTCAGAATGGCTATCATCAAAAAGAATACAAATAACAAATGTTGGCAAGCATGTGGAGAAAAGGGAACACTCGTACACTGTTGGGGGGGAATGTAAATTGGTGCAGCCACTGTGGAAAACAGTATGGAGGTTTCTCAAAAAACTAAAAATAGAACTACCGTATGATCCAGCAATTCCTCTCCTCAGTACATATCCCAAAAAACCAAAAACACGAAAACATGTATCAAAATGATACATGCACCCAATGTTCATAGCAGCATTATTTACAATCGCCAAAATATGGAAGCAACCTAAGTGTGCATTATAGATGAATAGATAAAGAAGATGTGGTATATATATATACAATACTACTCAGCCATTATAAAGAATGAAATTTTGCCATTTGCTGCAACACGGATGGACTTGGAGGGCATTATGCTAAGTGAAATAAGTCAGACAGAGAAAGACAAATACTGTATGATATCACTTATATGTGAAATCTAAAAAATACAAGAAACTAGTGAATAAAACAAAAATGAAGGAGCTCACAGATATAGGGAACAAATTAGTGGTTACCAATGGGGAGAGAGAAGGGGCAATATAGGGGTAGGGGAAAGACGACATTATTATGGGATTATATAAAGTCATGTCTGTGAAACTTTTGAAAATTGTAAAGTACTATAGAATTTAAAGAATCATTTGATATAAAAGAAAGAGCAAAAAAAGAAAAGAGATTGTAATAACTTTAATAATCTATAATGGAATATAATCTGCAAAAATACTGAGTCACTATGCTACACACCTGAAACTAGCACAATATTGTAAATTAACTATACTTCAATTTTAAAAAAAGTAATTGAATATTGCATGACAATATTAAATAAGTAAATAATAAATAAGTGAATGCAATTTAAAAATCATTCAAATGCACACTTTTTATCTCAATAAAGTTGTTACCCAAAAATAAAATAAATAAATACAGATTATAATATTGAGTTTATGGTTAGGTAATTCCCTTAAGAACACTCAACTAAAAACTGATAGCTTATCTACCTTACTTGATTTGAACCCTGATTTGAATATTATGAGGAATTCTCTCTGAAAGTACAAACATAATGCATCCATAACATTCTTAAAAGAAATGAGCACCATATATTCCATAGAGCTGTGTGACTGTACATGCATATGTGTTACACAGTTAACACGCTAAGGTGCCCATCAGTATTGTACAGTATGATGGCTTTGTTTTGAGTTCAGGTATATTTTCAATTTCAAGGATATTAAAGAGTTTAAGATATCCAAGTTATCCTCCCTGCCGCCCACCAATCCACCCAGATTCTTCTGGCCTTCTTTAAATGATAGGGTCAATGACTATGATGCCTCTGTAGTAAGTGAAACAGGAAAAGAGTACTTGTAACTAACCCTTTTATAAAATTAGAATTTACCAGTTTAACCTGTCTTACAGTTACATTAGAATATTTTAAGCTCAAGCCAATGGTTGCCATAAGATAGCATAATTGGTTAGCATAACTATATTTCACACTACACATCATTTAGCACACACATACACACAGGAACACACTTAACATGAAGAAGACTAATACTAACTTTACAAGAGCTACCTCTTTGGCTGGGTATTTGCTTATCTTTTTCATCATCAGAAGTGATCTTATGAAAAAAACATTTAGAGTAAAACTGTGCACTATCAAGTTGAGTGTTTTGCAGCCAGTACATTCTTTTTCAGCCTAAATGTTGTAAGCAGAAAGATGGCTCTAGAATCATTCTGAATTTAATTGGACAGTCAGCTCTCTAACAGATGTTTTTATATGATCTTTCAGCTGATCCGCATAACCCACAGAGATCTCATTAGAATGTTGTCACTGAATGCCATATGCTTGATCTGGTGCTTTTCAAACGAGCCAGGAATACCTAAACTTCAAATTTAGTTCCCTTGCAGCCACATATTTCCTGAGAGAGTTGTTAATGGTTTTGATTTTTACTATAATCAACAGGAAACTGTGCAAGGCTCTTTAGACTCACCTCACCCAACAAGCTTCACATGCCCTGGGACTGAATTAAGAAACTTTGCCATTTCCCAGGGCACTTGGACGCGAAACATTTTGAAGGAGGAAAGTGAAATACCAAGAGGCAAAGCCTTGACATTTGAAAAATCAGCAGCTTCATTTAGCAAGATGACATCAATCTTTGCTCCTTCGTCATTGTTTCTCTGTAATGTTGGAAATGTCAGCAAGGGGCCAAGAACCTGGATGGTACAATGAATGGGCAGTTGCCACAGAGAAGGGGGGCTGCTCTGGTGCCAGCAGCAGTTTCCTGGTGTTGCTTTCAACTGTCTATCTTCTTCAATAACATCCAGCGAAGAGCCTGGACCATCTGGATAGTGGCCTCCAAAATGGACTATCAGCATGCAGTGTCCAACCCTGAAAATGAAAACAAGACATCATACAACCTGGGGTGAAAGAGCATAATTTAGCCATGTGGACTAGATCTGGTGGCAAAAACTCCAGCCAACTGGCTCAACAGAGAGAGGTGAACCCTGGCTCAGTTTGGTGAACAGCAGGTTGGCTCTGAGCTCAAGGAGCTGGAACAGAGCAACAGTGGAGGGTGACAGGTACAGAGTCACTGGATCAGCCTGATGTGACCTGATTCTCTTGCTTACCAATGTCATGCTACCCTAAAGAGCACAAAAACCTGGGAGGACAAACAGGAGCCTGTGGTGGGAAGATTCCAATGGCATCATCTTGAGGCAAAGGTGAGAAAAGAGCAAATATTGAAAGAATGATAAAGGATAGAGCCCACAGCAGATACTTGCCTACTTGCAGACAGACAATACATGCTGAAAGTATGCGAATGACAATGACCTCGAATGACAGAACAAAGCAAACAGATTCCTCTATTGTTTAACTCTTCACCAGTCACCCAGTCAAATCTCTCCTTTCTTCTGGGTAGGACCTTTCACCTACTTAGGTAGTTTTTTAGTATTCAGCAGTATAAACCCTTCCCTCTCTTAACTTCCTTTACCTGCTTTGAAATTAGCCCATTTCCACATCTTCCAGTTTGGTTTTGATATGTTTTTCGGATCACCAATCTAGTGCATCTAATTGGACTCCACAAATGGCCAGTTAGCTCTCTTTAGAATTGACACCCTAGATTCTAGCCTCAGCTTGGCACGTGGGATTCAGAGTACATTCGTGCTTCCCTTCTCCACTAGACCCAGGTCTGACTGGGCTGTCTTGCCTGTACATGGCATCACCACCTACTATGCCCTCCAGGCATGCCCTGACCCATTGGTGCTCCCCACTAAAGTTGGGTTCGACCGGTTCACGTCCATTGCTGATCTGTATCATTCTCACTGACTTAATGAAGTTTCTGAGAGGCAGACTCTGAAAACAGGATATTTGCAAGGAATAACTAGGAAAAATCAACAGGACAGGACACCAATTGGAAGTGATAGAGGAAGGGGAGGAAGCCAAAACAAGGTGAGCCATCAAGCAGATTAGCACCGTGGGCAACTGTGGTTGGATTTTAGTGGGGGAACTCTGGGAAAGAGTATAGCACATACACCACAGAATTATCCTTGCCTAAAGGACCTGGAATATTTATCCATCAGCTTCTCATTGACATTGTTTGAGGGCTGCTCCCCAGGCTGCTGATTCTTTAGTGCTTCTTGTTTGCCTCACATGTAGGTTGAAGGGGCTCTCGTGGGTGATGATAGTCTTCAAGCAAAGGGTTGCAGAGGCTGACAATGAAAGCTGGTTCACTGCATGGAAATGGTAAGCTAGGGGAAAGGTGGGCACCTGCCTAGACCCAACCATGGATCACACCACCATCTGCCTCTCTTCCTCAGAATGTATCTCTTCTTGTACTCTAGCCATTCACATCTCTATTTCCAGCTCTGATTTTGATTTGAATTCCAGTTGTACACTTATACTACCCAAGTTCAAAGTGAACCATGACATATCATTCATTTGTTCCTCATACATGGTTTGAACCCATCATCTTCCTGATACCGGGCTAAGTGTTGAGGATTCCAAGATGAATGAGGCATAGTTCCTATCTTCAAGGAGTAAACTGTTTAGAGCTTAAAATGATTTCCTCCCCACTTCTGCCTGCCAAAAAAAAATCTACTTCCCAACTTCCTTTAGACATAGTGTCCTCTTTCCTGTAAGACACTCAGGTTCACTACCATGCTTTTATTTTATTTTTAATTTTTAAATTTTTATTTATTTATTTTTGACTGTGTTGGGTCTCCGTTGCTGCACACGGGTTTTCTCTAGTTGCGGTTAGTGGGGGCTACTCTTCATTGCGGTGGCTTCTCTTGTTGCGGAACATGGGCTCTAGGCATGTGGGGTTCAGTAATTGTGACACATGGGCTCAGTAGTTGTGGCTGAGTCACCACAATTACTTCAGTTGTGGCTGAAATAATAAGTTTAATTTATAAAATGATCTTTGAATTTGATCTCCTTCAAGTTAGCTGCCAATTAAATTTCTGATATATAAGGCAGAAAGTTAATTGTCTTGTCCAGCAGTAACTAATCTCAGGGCCTTCTCACCACTATCTTCAATCTACAAAACTTGAGAAGTCTCACATTTACATGTCCACCTTCTAGAGGTGTGGGTGCAATGCCAAACCATGGTACTGAGTCCCTGCATATGATCTGTCCTTCACATATTCTGATGCCAGGAACAATTGTTTTGCAATTTCTTTGAATGAAATTAGATTTACCATTAACTATCCACAATCTCATTAAGTTACCTGTAGATCAGGAGCATCTAAGAGCAAGGTGCCACTAGGGTTAGAAGGACCTACTGTATAGCACAGGGAATGCTGCTCAATATTCTGTAATAACCTAAATGGGAAAAGAATTTGAAAAAGAATAGATACATGTAAATGTATAATTGAATCACTTTGCTGTACACCTGAAAATAACACCATTGTTAATTGACTATAAAATATAAAATTAAAAAAATAATATCACAGAAAAAAATAGAATAAGGCAATAGTAAAAAAATATTTTCTGAACACTGCATTTATATTCACAGTGAATGGAGATAAAATAAATTCAGCTTTATTTTTTAAAAAAAAGAAGTATGGTCAATGGCCAAGACCTAGAGGGAGACCAACTAACACTTAAAATGAAATCTATAGGTTTAGTCCTCTAGAACTATACACTAACCTAGACATTAAGATAATTGTGGTCTTGGACACCTCTGCAGAGTTGCTATACTTCTGTGGGGAATTTTACCAAAAGAGTTATAAATTTGACCAGAATTATATAAAAATTAATATAAATTATTAATTTTTAAACAATTAGATGTGAGGAAACAAATTCCTCTTTTTTTCCTCTATTGCTGAATTATATTTTCATCATCACTCAGTACATTTATTCCAGCGTAATAAATACTCTACAGTAAAGAAACATTGCAACTAGTAGGAAATGTATTTCTCTAATTTTTCTGTAATAAGGATAGGACTAGAAAGAAAGATTTTTATCACAATTTCCATGACATACCATCTCCAAGTTTACCACCCTAATGTCCAAACCTTAATTTTTACTCTTCTTTTCTTCCTCACTAATTTCTTCCCCTTTCTTTAGAATGACTAGACAAAAAGTCTTAGCTGAAAGCTAATATAAAAGAATTTCACTTTCCCATTATCTTCCTTAGGAATACTGTCATTATTTTTTCATTTGATTTAAGTTATGGGTTTTTTTTTCATGTAAACTTTCTGTGCTGTAAAAAAATAAATAAAAGAACTAGCTTGTCACAGACTATCTCTTCCCATAAAATCTCTCATTTCAGTATGCTGTAGCAGAAAAATGGGCAAAATAAATAATTTGAATGAGTAAGGAGACATCTTGTCTACATTTCCAGTGATATAAAAGGAGACCAAAAAGAAGTCTGGACTTGGTTTATGCTCAGACAACCCTTTGCTTTGTAAACATTTTTGGATTGAGAAAAACTTAAGGATTTTGTGGCTTGCTTTTCTCATAAAACATTGAAGATCCCAAGTCAGTTCACCTTGCACCCTCTGTTGGGTTAGAGACTAGATAAACACTAGATAGCTTTTTTTTTTTTAAAGCTTATTAATGCCATTATGGTAAAAAACTAAAATTCCAAAATTTCCTTGTTATGAAGAAAAAGCAAGACCTCTTTAATGTTCACCAAGTTAAAAAATCTGACTATCAAAAAATAGTCCATTTTTCTGTTTTTTGAACACATTCTTTCGAGAGGAATCTTTGCCTACATATCAGTTAAGTATCGGTTTCCCATGAAGCAAAAATTCCAAGAAGAATAATTAATGTGTCTTAGAGCAGTCTGACTGGCTATAAATCTTAGCTGGAGGCAGAGTGGAATAGCAGAAAAATAAGAACTTTGGAGCTGTAAGGCTCAATTCAATTTCCAATTACACTACTTAGTAGTTATGTGACCTTGGATAAGTTACTGACACTCCTAGACCCTCAATTTTTCAACAGAAAGAAATTGAACACTAAAATGTACCTCTCTAGATCTTTTTAGTGGTGAAAGATAACATATGTACATTGTTTAATATAATGTGAAAATCTGTTATGGGCTGAATTGTATCCTCCCAAAATTCATATGTTGAAGCCCAAGCCCCCCACAGCCTCAGAATGTGACTGCATCAGAGATAAGGCCTCTAAAGGGGTAACTAAGGTAAAATGAGGTCATATGTGTGAGACCTAAACCAATATGACTGGTGTCCATATAAGCAGAGGAGATTAGGGCACAGTTATGGGTGCACACAGAGGAAAGACCACGTGAGGACACAGTGAGAAGGTTGCCATGTGCAAGCAAAGGAGAGAGGCCTCAGAAGAAACCAACCCGACAGACATCTCGATCTTGAGCTACTATCCTCCTGTGAGAAAATAAATTTCTGCCATTGAAGCCACCCAGGCTGTGATATTTTGTTAGGGCAGTCCTAGCAAACTCAGTCATAATAGTCTCTTGATGAATGAGAGTTGTTGTTGTTGGTTTTTCCATTGAGATGCCAGATGTAAGCATCTAAGCTGGGTAAACAGGACTGGCTCACAGTTGACTGTGGGCAGCCAGCCCTGAAGGAATGAAAGGGCATACAGAGCAAAGTAGGAACTCTTAAAATATCCCCAACCAGCATACAACAGTCCTAGAAATTCCTAGAAATTCAGTGAGGTTAAAGCACTGAAGAGTCCTTTTAGAGACAGCATCACTGTGTGTGTGTGTGTGTGTGTGTGTGTGTGTGTGTGTGTGTGTGTTTTCTCACACAGGTTTCCTCTGCAGAATTGAACAGCCACACGGACCATGAGTTTATAGTCCTATTCTGGCACCTTATTTTTTTATTTTTAAATTTTTTTTCCCGTTGCGGAGCACAGGCTCCGGACGCGCAGGCTCAGCGGCCATGGCTCACGGGCCCAGCCGCTCCGCGGCATGTGGGATCTTCCCTGACCGGGGCACGAACCAGCGTCCCCTGAATCGGCAGGCGGACTCTCAACCACTGCGCCACCAGGGAAGCCCTACAGTCCTATTCTGATGTTGAAGATTAAATGACGTCTCAGCTTGGGCTACCATTAAAACACTCATGAGGAAGAGAAGGATGAGTTTACAGAAGTTTAAGAAAGGAGTGGGGAAGTAAATTGAAAATGTGAAGGCATATGGAGACTAGCCATAAGGCAGTAGAGAAAAAGTAAATCCTAAATGCAGAAGGAATCATAGACTCAGAAAACTCAAAATATTTCATAAAAAGCCTGTTATCACCGTTCTCCATTTCTTCCCCATATTTAGCATACATCCCAATCAGTGCAATTTAAGATTATATCACCCTGGAGAATACTAGATAATGGCTCTCTCTTAATAACTCTTCATGAACTTGAACTATCCCTTGACTTGGTGAAAGCTAAAATGAAATAAATGAAGGAAAATACGATGAGGAAAAAATTAAAGCAAGTAAATCAAATGAATCCTACTAAAAGCAGACAACTTTTATTTGACTGCAAGTCCTCACTGCTGCCCATCAGTCAGTTTGGTTGGGTTCTTAAGAAATGGTTAAATCTGAAATTTTAAACTGGAAGAAAACTCAGAGATATCAATTTCCTCATTTTCAAAATATGGGGTTTTTCTGCCTAAATCTCATGTCCATTCCAGCCATGTTATTTTTGTGATTCTGTCACACAGTAACTTTCTTTAAATTTTTCTGCTTATCAGATGTTGGTGAAGATTGCAATGGCCAAATGAAAATAAAATTAAGTGATATGAAACTCATAATTATAAATTATCAAAAGGACACAGTGCTATATCAGATCATTTTCCAAATCATGAATTCAATGTGCTCCATTTGAATTTCATTTTTCATAAATCCAACCCAAAATTTAGGTGTGAAGTCATTTCTTGGACAATGACTTCTTTCAAGTTTAGTTCACCAAATCTGAGTTTCATTTAAAATGAACCTTTGTTGCCCATTTTATGACAGTTCCAACATATTCACCAACACCACTTTCTTCATCTGGTACAGACTGTGGAACCAAGGATGCCATGAGACAAACAGCTGTGATCCTCCTGACAGAAAAAACTTCCAGTCCAGTAAAATATTTAAGACGTTATTCTGTAAACTGGTGATAAAAATAAATTCTCAGCCATAGCACAGACATGATTGCAAAATGCCTGTAATCAAATATGTCTCAAACACAATAGCTTGCTTAAATTTTTTTTTAAATGTTTCAGATCTTAGAGTTAGCAAAATGAAAACAACAAAACAAATACATGAACCCACAAAAGTCAATGAGGAGTAAACCTACAGTTTTCCTTGGGTTTTGTTGGAAATGAGGATAGGAGAGTTCGTGACCTTAAATTATTGCTTAAGATGACTTCATAGCACCAAAGATGATGACCCATTTCAATCAAGCTTAGTTTGCAAGTTTCTTGAGAGCAATTGCCATTTCTTCTTCATCTTTGTCTCTTCAATGGCATCTCGCATAATACATAACAGACATTTATATACATTAGTTGAGTTCCTCTTGTGAACTGGGACAGGTTAGAAGCATTAAAAATTTACCTAGCTAGAGCTTCCCTGGTGGTGCAGTGGTTGAGAGTCCGCCTGCCGATGCAGGGACACGGGTTCGTGCCCCGGTCCGGGAAGATCCCACATGCCGCGGAGCGGCTGGGCCCATGAGCCATGGCCGCTGAGCCTGCGCGTCCGGAGCCTGTGCTCCGCAACGGGAGAGGCCACAACGGTGAGAGGCCCGCATACCGAAAAAAAAAAAAATTTACTTAGCTAGAGCTAATTTATAAAGGATAATTTTCTTGAGGAGCTCTTGCCTTATACTGGCTTGGAATGGAAACACCAGTAGAATAGAATGAATGAAAAGTGGACCTGACAAAAAAGATCAATGTAATTCAAAAAGCATTAAAACTTAATATTTTGAGCTGTCTTTTTTGATATGAAATATGTTGTGAGGTGTAAAACAGTTTAGGTAAACTACAAGAGTTAAATAAATACAGTTGTGAAACCCATTTGGTTTGTTATTACACATTTGCATATGAGGTTATACAATCATAAGTAATATATCCATGAACAGGGACGTAGGAAAGCTTAAGTGAAAGGGGAATTACCTATGTCCTTTTTATGAATGGGTTGCTCAGCCCTGGTGCTAGTTGAATGTTCAGCTTTTAAGGCTACAGTTTACTAGTCCAGTTTTAGGAAGGAGGGATGCAGGGGGAGTCAAGCCTTTCAAAGATACCATAGGCCAGGTGTAGATTGAGTTATGATTGGTTTCTCGCTACTGCAACCTCAGCGTGACATATTAATTTGAAAGATGATATTGTTCCTTATTACCATTCTGCATGAAAGGAAAAGATTCAGCAAAACAGATGAAAATTATTTTCCAGGTCCCCTGGGGTTTTCCAATCTCTGTCATTGAAGGGAAATCTACATATTTTACTCCTCCGAACTGTTTAGTAATCACAACATTCACAACATGCGGGTTATATGCTCTGCTTTCATAACAATGCCCCTGGGTGATTGAAATCGACAGTCTAGTTGAAAAAAAAAAAAACCTTGTCATTTAATCCATCAAACCAGAATAAGGATTCATTTGTTTGAATAATCCAAGTATGACATTTAAATCAGGTACATTATGCACAATTTTCCCTCCCTGCTGAGGGGCACGTGCACTTGGAGGAACAGACGGGTCTTGCTCCTCCCTGATAAGGTCAGAGAAGCTAGGCTAGAATATAGTGATGCTTAAAGCTCATTGGTTTTGCCTCGGGAGCACAAGGCTGTTACCATGACTACAGAGCTACAGTTGCTACAGCATCCACAGGCTCAACTGATGCCAAGGCTTCTGGGTGGCCCAGCAACAAAAGCTATTACTTTGTACTGTTTTCAAGAAGTCTTTGAGTAGTAGCACAATGCCAGAGTAATTCCAGGTAAACATGGTTTCCTATACTTTTCCATGTAGCCATAAGGCTATTCTTCAAAGTGGGAGTAAATGATTAGAAACAAATCCATTTCTTCCAATGAGTCCATTAGGGAAATACACTGAAGGGAGTTGAAAGGAGAAAAATGTGCACAACCAGTATTAAAGTACTGCTTTACTTTCCATTTTCTAAATATAGATTTAAAATTTATGGAGAATTTTAAAATAACCTCACAAATCTATAAACCGTTTACATTGGCAAACAACAGCAGGCAACTCACTGTTCAGTAAGAAGGATCAGCAGTGTTGCAAAGTAGGAAAAGAGAGAATCAAAGAATATACCAGAAGGGGCAAAACTCATCCACAGTCTCGCCTCTAGTGTAGCTAGCTGTGTCAATTCTTTGTTATTTTGTTCCAGCTTTATTGAGGTATGATTGACAAATCATCATTGAATATATTTACGGTGTACAATGTGATGTTTTGATATATGTATACCTTGTGAAATCATGCCTCCAATCAAGCTAATTAACCTTTGTGTGTGAGTGTATGTGTGTGTGGTGAGAACACTTAAGGTCTACTCTCTTAGCAAAATTCAAGTGTACAAAACATTATTATTAACTAGAGTCACCATGCTGTAACGACATCTCCCAAATTTATTAATCTTATAACTGAAAGTTATTTTATTCCTGGACACCTTTCCTGATACTCATACCAGATTGCTTCCCTATGTTATATACTCCTAGAGTACTCTGTTCTTCTTCATAGAACTTGACATACTTGTAGCAAAAGTCAGTCTTTCGGTCCAGACTCTACAAAGCGCAAGTCTGTTATAGCTCCATCACCCAATGCAATGTCCATAGCAGTGCCCAATGAATACATGTTAACTGGCTTAAAAGAAAATGTGAAGCTTGTTTGGGAAGGGACTAGTTGTTCAGTTTGCATCAAGTACAGGGCTCATGAGGTGAAGTAATGGGAGGTAAGTTTGGGGTTATGTTTTCTAGATTTTTCCAAGCAAGACTGAGGTATTTACATATGACTCAGTAGACAAGGGTAGTCAGTGTAGACTCTGAACTGAGGTGTGACAAGGTCAATGTGGAGCATATTCCCACTGCTTCCTGTTTGGAACTGAGGGCAGCCCGGCCCAGCATGCCTTGTTCCACTGTCTTGTCTCTATTACAATGTCAGCTCTCCAGAGTCACGGCCATTGGAGCTTATAAACGCAGACTTGCTTATAACGTTTCAGATCCAGTGTTCCTCCATAATGTGATTTATGAATTTAGTCAATGTTACCTGATAACACAGAGTTTTGAAATTTTGGGTTCTTCCAATGCCACCACGGTTTTACTGCCAACTTGCTCTGGAACAAGAAAGACCAATTGAAAAATAACTCCAGGAAATGCCCTAAAAAATATGCAGCCCCATTTGGGCACAGGTCTGATTTTGCATGGGGAACAAAGGCAGAGCTAAATCAATAGCAATATAATTTTTTCCTGTTCTCTACTTAAAGAAAAAAAAATCAGCATCATCTTACAAAAGTCAGCTGATCTGAGCAGAATCAGATGACAGCATAAATGAGATATGAAAGCAGACAGAGGAAGGCTATACTTCTCAGTTTGTGGCCGATTTCCCCCCTTTTTCTTCCTTGAAGCAAATAGTTTATTGGCAATTGTCTGGCCTCGAAACATATCTTTCCTTATAGGATCTCGTCCCCTGTGGGACTGAGTCAGTGATCGTCCACTGTCCTCAACAAGCACAGCCCCTGACACTTCTTTTCTGGGCATTGTCTGGTCTTCATTGTCTGTTAAGTACCTGGTTCTCTGCCATAAGCACTCAATAAGCAATAAGTAATGAGAACAATTGATACTATTTTAGGGAGTTTTGTGAAACAAGATAAAATACATACTAAGTGTTAGCTAAATGTACCAGGAAGACTACAATCTAATTTAGGGTAACCATGGGGCATTTTAGTTAAGGTACGAGCTTTGGAATCTGAACAGAAATCCTGGCTCTGTCACCTAGTTGTGTGACCTTAGGCAAGCTATTACTGAATGATCTACTCAATGTTATGACATAGAAGCACTGACTATGTGCCATCTACTTCACCCTGAAGTAAGTCCCATTATTATCCCCATTTTTCATACGGGAAACTGAGGGAGAGAACTTGCCCAAATTCTTAGATCCAGTACATGGTGTAGTGAGGATTCTAACTCCAGCAGTCTGGTTTCTAGACCTTGCTCTCTGCTATAGTCTCTAAGCCTTAGTTTCTTCTCTGAAACAGTTAAAATGATACCTACCTTAAAAGACTGTTAAATTTAAGTAAGAAAATATATGTAAAATTATCAGCACATAGTAGCTTCTCATTAAATGCTGGCTATTATAATTAATAATTCATGAGATTTATGCCTTTAAAGATTATTAACTGCATACTCAATGACCAGTTATCCATGTGAGTATTACATTTTTTTTTCTTTTCTGAGTTATTCGTGGTATAATCTTAGTCTTACATTGGATTTCTTCTTGTAATGAGTATAAGTCTGGAGCATGCCCCCTCCCTTGTTTTTTTTTTGCTGCGGAGCACAGGCTCCGGATGCGCAGGCTCAGCGGCCATGGCTCACGGGCCCAGCCGCTCCGCGGCATGTGGAATCCTCCTGGACTGGGGCACGAACCCGTGTCCCCTGCATCAGCAGGCGGACCCCCAACCACTGCGCCACCAGGGAAGCCCCCCTCTCTTGTTTGATGAATGTTTAGGGAGTATTTGGCATTGGTACAGTGCAGTGTTATCCAAGGTACCAAGACTCAGCAGTGAATATTTACTTTTTTAACTATATCTTGAAGGTCCTTAAAGCAATGCTATATAGCTACGCTTGACAAGGAAATAGACATCAATGAAAAAGAGATTTTTTTAAATCAACAGTTTTGGAGTATTCTGAAATATGCAAAACTAAGCACGTTTCTTTTCCAACTACATACTTTTAAGCTCCATTTAACAGCTTTTTTATTGCTGTGTAGAACATGGAGTCTTTTAAACTCCTATCTGGAACTTCCAGTTCTTGTTGATTATAATTATTCTACCATTAACTGATTGAAGATCACTGAAGAAGGTAGAAAAAAAAATACATCAATTAGTTTGTGTGCTCCCCAACCCCCCACCATTCAGAATCTCTTAACATGCTACCCATCTGCCCCGGGTGCTGATTTTACTCGTCTTTGTTCATTTTCTCCTTCTGAAAAAGGGCTGGTGTAGTTTGGATGTCAGCCTGCCTGTTTGTATTCTACCACAGGGTTATGCCACTCATTTATACTCATTGCTGTTTTTTTTTTTTTTTTTTTTTTTTTGCAGTACGCGGGTCTCTCACTGTTGTGGCCCCTCCCGTTGCGGAGCACAGGCTCCGGACGCGCAGGCTCAGCGGCCATGGCTCACGGGCCCAGCCGCTCCGCGGCATGTGGGATCTTCCCGGACCGGGGCACGAACCCTTGTCCCCTGCACTGGCAGGCGGACTCTCAACCACTGTGCCACCAGGAAAGCCTTCATTGCTGGTTTTATATCCTTCCTTTCACTTTTAAAAAATGTAAATCATTTCTTTATTCAAATAGATATATTTAAAGCCCATAGGTGAAAGACTCTGGGCTAAGTACTAGAGATATGAGTATCAAACATAGAGGAACACGAACATTTAAAGAATACTGGGGAAAAGAGGACTACAAGTAGGAAAACCAGAGGGCTGGGAGGAAATCCAGATACAGTATGTATCCATGATACATTACAGTATCATTAAAGTCAAAGGAAAAGGTGGTTATTGGCTTAGAACACACGGTTCAATTTTGATCTGAGGATCAGCAGAGTTTATTTTTATTGCAAATATTTGCTGTTTCTGGTCAGGGGGTAGGGCTGAATATTGGGGCTTGGTTCAGCCAGAGGGTCACTGAGGGAGAAAAAGAAGCTAACAAGTCTTTTAGAAGTTGCTCACGGTTACTATGACAACACTGGAAAAATGAAAGGTCTCAAACATATGGCTGGTTACCTACACAAGGTATTTATTTGATTTTGAACTGCTTGGGAGGCTAAAGTCCAAAGCCGCTGGAAAACAGACTGAAATCTTATGCAAACTCATGAAACTGACCTCTGTGAGAGGATGCTTGAACTAAGTCACCTGCAGAATTTCAAGGCAAAAGAGTCAAAGACCACCAGGCTGTCAATGGACGTCCTGGAGGCCAGTACCCTAGGAATACTGATGAACTAGTACACTGAAGCTGACCAAAACTGTGACCCAGCCCTGACCCAGCTTAATCCCCAATTGGATTATGGTGATGTATGATCTACTTTCTCTGCCTACCAAAGGAAAGGTTAAACTCCATCTGTGGCAAGAGAATATCAACTGGCAACTATAGTTCTTTTGTACTCAATAAATTTAAAATACTTGACATGAGATAAGGCCAAACCATTTGGTTAATAACAAATAGAAAAAAAATAGACAATGGGAACCTACCCAAAGGTGATTCAGAACTTGAGGTTAGCAGACATGACCTTGAAAATAACTATGATTCATATGTTTAAAAATAACAGAGAAAAAGATGAAGAAAATATATGAAAAGATAAAAGATTTCACAGAATTAAAATCTGTGAGAGAGAACCAAATGCACATTCTAGAACTAAAAAATACAAGATCTTAAATTAAGAATTTAGTGAATGCATTTGATAGTAGGTGGGATACTCTGGAAGACTGCTAAGCTGGATAATAGATAAATAGAAAATATGCAATGAAATACACAGAGAGAAAAAATATGAAGAAGAAAAATGAACAAAAATGTAATAATCATGTGGAACATGCTGATAAAATTCTAATTTTTTTAAAATTTTTTAAAAATTCTAAATTCTTTTTTCTTTCTTTCTTTTTTTTTTTATATTGGATTCCTTTTATTTGCAATGTACAAAGCTGACACCATGCTTATTACTGAGGAGGTGAAGGTAACAATAGTTCAGATTCCACACTGCACACATCTGAATGGCATTTGGAATAAACAGGGGCTTCTGAGAAATTGGGACAAGGGATTTTCCTTTTTGTTCCTGGAGTCAAAAGCAAAATTCGCACCTCCTTACCCATCCTCCCCTCTCCCCCCGGCCCGGGAGAAAGGGCTGCGGTTCTCATTTCCCTTTATGGGTCTGACCACATTTGGTGCGTCCTCTGCTCTACTCTGAACCAGGCCAAGTCTGCTGCCTGTGGCTGGGGAGGGAGCCGGCAAGGAGGAGGTGACTTGTCTACGAGCATATGAAGTTCCTGAGCACCTCTCAGCTGCTGGTCTTCCAGCGTCCCTAAGAAATCTGGTGCCCAGTCGTGCTCACTCTCGAAGGGGTCAGAGCTCACCCCGGGACACTGGCTGGCACCTCAGTCCAGCTCTGCTGCCTGCCTAGACACAGTGGGTCTCTGGGAAGAGGAGAGAGCTTGCCCTGTGCAGGCTTGAGCCATCCATAAAGTTGAGCCAGAGAAAATTTTTTCACGTGGAGACACTGGGTTCTAGTTTAAACCAAATGATGTGCGGTGACCTCTGGACATAATGAAATGACTCCTTTAGCTCTCACAAAGAGCTTTCTGATCAAGAGAGTGAGGAAAGCTAGCATTCTAAGAAAGTGGTGGCCCAGCAGGTCTTTCTGAGGTAGCCATGAAGAGTCACACAAACTGTAGCACCGAAATGGGACAGCAGATCTCAGCAGGGTGGGCTCACCCATGGGGCCTGAGGGTGGAGGTGACCAGTGTCTAGTAGTCCAGCCCAAACGAGACTCCAATATACACCTTGACAGATGGGCAAAAGGGCTTGGCCTTCCTTCTTCAGATCGTTCAGGTTTGTGAGGTGACCGTTGTGCAGGGCCGGGGAGGGCAAGGGGCAGAGTGGCAGGTGCCACCCTACACGCTTTTCATACACACCTGGCAGCGGCTGACCCGGGTGTGGAGCTGCCCGGCTTTCAGCGTCTCAGATACAGGCTCCTCCCCAAACTGCTCCCTCTCTTCCACTGTATAAATGTTATACAATTATCCAATTGTATAATTGGATTTAAAAAAGGAATAGATATAGACTAAAGGAGAAGAAATTTTTGAATGGATAATGGTAGAGAATTTCTCATAACGAATGGAAAACCTCAAACCAGAGACTCAAGAAGCTTAAAGAACCCCAGGTAGCAAAGATTCTAAAAATCATACCAGGCACATCATAGTCAAACTGGCTGAAAATCAGAGACCCGGAGAAAAATCTTAAGGTGACAGAAAAAAAAAGACACTTAACCTTCAGCTGACTTCCCATCAGAAGTGATAATAAGACAGAAGACTGTTGAATGACATATTTAAAGTGCTAAAAGAAAATAACTGCCGAGTTTGATTTCTGTACCCAAAGAAAACATCCTGGTAGTGACTTCCGAGTTATTCTGTCATCAACAGACTGTCTAAGCAAACAAAAACAGTAAGAGAAGTTCTCTAGGCAGAGGGAAAATGAGCCTAGATGAAAACAGTGGGAAGTGGCAAGAAAGAACATAAGAGTAAATATATATGTAAATATGTAGGTAAATATCAATGAAATTGATCATATAAAACAATACAGATCTTTTTTGACTTAAAATGAGGTTATTTTCCTATAAACCCATCATAAGTTGAAAATATGGTAACTCAAAGTACACTTACTACACCTACTGAACATCACAGCTTATCCTAGCCTACCTTAAACATGCTTAGAACACTTTCATTAGCCTATAGTTGGGCAAAGTCTTCTAACACAAAGCCCATTTGATATGAAAGTGTTGAATATCCCATGGAATTTATTGAATACTGTACTGAAAGTGAAAAACAGAATGGCTGTATGTATATTCGTTCTTTCCCCTCGTGGTTGCATGGCAGACCAGGAGCTGAGGCTCGCTGCCCAGCATCACAAGATTATCATACAGCATGTTGCTAGCCCAGGAAAAGATCAAAATTTAGAATCTGAAGTATGGTTTCTACTGAATGCATATGGCCTTTGGACCATTGTAAAGTCAAAAAATCATAAGTGGAACCACTGTAAGTCAGGGGTAGTCTGTATTATAATATGTCATGGAGTTAAAATATCTATTGCACTAAAATGCATGAAAATAATAATGCAAGAGGCAAAAAGATGGTAAGTAGATTTAAAGTATTCTATGGTTGTAGCCTTGTGAGGAAAGTGGTAAAAGTAGTACTTTGTATTATTGTCAGGAATACATGAGTCAACTCTGAATTGATGTTTCCTGAAGCCCAGGTAATAACTGATGATACCTAGTGTTAACTTCCTTGATATTACAAATACATTACCTCATCACCACTTTCTTGCAAGGATTCTTCCACTTCCATATCCTCAATAAATTTTCCTTGACCAAAATCAGGACCAGAGTAGACCTTAATCTCATTATTTCCTCTATCTTTGAGTATTTAACTTTCAGCAAGTCAAGAATTTGTTGGTTCAAACAAGGTTGCCAACTTGTGTCTAGACATGCACGCATCATCTTCTTAATAGTTTGTCTCTGTAATGTGCACCATTTATATCTTTTTTCTGGCCAGCCACTTTGCAGCTATGTCCTTTTATTCTTACCTCGGTGTGCTGTGTTTCCTCTCCACTTTGCAGATCTAAGGAGCAAGCATATTTTACTTATGTCTATTCTTTCTCTCTTTCAATTCAATCTGCTTCTTTTGAACAAGGAATAAGTACCTTTTCCAGGACATGTTATCATCCCAGTCTATCAGGTCAATGAGTAGTTATGAGCCTCTGTTTATATTTATTTGTTGATATTTATATTTTATTTTATGTATTATCTATACTTTGTTTATGGACCAATCATCTTGTTCTTATCCATCTTTCCATATGTTTTCTCCTATAGATTTCAATCTGTTTCTTTCTTCTAGTTGTAATGTAGGTAATATACGGACTCTGGGGCTAGACTGCCTTGCTTCAAAATCTCAGCTCCAGTAACTACTGGGCAACTGTAGATGTTTTTCTTAAACTTTCTTAACATCTCTGATAAGAACCGTCATCTATAAAGGGACCATGAGGATAATAGTAGTATTCACCATTACTTGGGATTTGGGGGGTTTTGTTGGAATTAGTATAAATGGGGCTCAAACATTTGTGCTGGACAAACTCAATAAGTGCTAGCTATTATTCTCATGGTTCCTTATTTGTTATTTCTTCTTTTTCACGTACTAGTTTATGGTTTTATGCAATGATTTTTCTTTATTCCCTTCACACTTAAGTTTAGGAGTATTTCCAATCTTTGGCTAATTTTAACAACAACAAAAAATCTTTCTTGTATTGGTCTAAACATTCCTTTCTTCACACATGCCTTCCACTGGTTGCTCTAGTTTTGCCCATCAAGACTTCAGAAGACAGAGCTGTTTCATTTTTCACGTCAGCCCTTCTGAAGACAACCGTTTTATCCCCTGTGAGTGGTCTCATATGTAAACTAAATGTTTTCATTTCACCTCTCCATTTCTCCAAGAAACATTCCACCTCTGTTCTGTCATTTTCTTTGCTAGCAGGAAAGGTGAATTGTATCTTCCATGCTGATCACCTCAGGACAATACTTACTGCCCAAATGCACATACTGTATTTCACAGTTGAATGCAAAAGACGTCCAATGTCCTTGTGTTCTGGATTTTAGAAATTGCCATTTTCTTAGATTAAGAGGTTCTCACCCCTGAGGTATACAAGTAGCCTAGCCCCGAAAAGCTAAAAATTAAACTACATATTGCCTGTATTTCAGTAGGTGATGGGAAGAATAATAGAAGGTCTGAAGCTGTGATTTGCGCTGGCTAGCCAAGGATTTGCCTACACCCCACCAGGTAGTATAGTCAGCAGGAGTAGGGTCTGTAAAGGAAAGACAGGGGTGAAGAAGGGGTAAGCTGGAAAGGAGGATATAGTGGGGACCAAACAAGGAGAAAGAAACTGGAATGAGGCCAAGCACAGGAGACAAGTGCTATCTTCTCATATCAGCCAGGATCTAGCCTCAGTACACACAGCTACACTGAAATCACAGTGTGAGTGACTGATTCATTTAGTGAACACTTCAAAAACTATGATTTAAATATGAGGGGTTTAGTTTGGTAAATTGAAAAGATTCTAACAAAACACTTCTACCTCTCAATGTTTAATATGTCTGGAGGGTTTTGATACTTTTTTATGTTCCTCACCAACACAGTTTCTCAGAAGAGCCCTTGGATGTTAAGGAGGTCTTCCTATGTGACTCTTGAGAATATTCCTTTTGCTTTTCTTTCTTTTTTTCTTTCTGAGAAACAGAAAGTTACATACTTTCTCTGGAATAAACGAATCAGAATGGCAAAGGGTTCTTGTTTTCAGTTCACAACTTCAACCCCCAGGGAAAGCAGACACCTCCAAGACTCTATCCTCCACTGTACAAAGCCAGTCCATTTAGCCAACACTCAGCTATTTCCTTCTTGTCCTGGGCAGTAAGATACTCCTTCAGTTTAATCAACGTTACTGTGCTTAGAGGCAAACTAAGTCTTGTTTTGATGCACAAGGTAAGACTGACTCAACCAATTTTCCTCTGTCAACTCACCAACTTTTAGCTGCAAAATTAGATAACTTCTAAACCATTATTATATAAAGCAAAAGTATTTCTACACACACACACACGCACACACATACACACAATATCATTTTGTAAGCTAGGAAAGAGCTAAATGTTCTTTAATCTTTAATATCCACCTGTGGTGGGGATTCAAGGAGACGCTTATTCATATTCTTTATTTAAAATGTTGTTTGAATGTGCAGTTAGTTGGGGAGAGGGCACAGAGTAGTCATCCGATTCTCAGAGAGGTATTTGAAACTATTAGACAGGATGAGCCAGGAATGCTGCAGTAACGGATGAAACCTGGGATATCAGGGAGTTAGCATACCAATGTTTATTTCTCGCTCTTGAGAAATGCAGTTTGATTAAGCGGAGGGGAGGGGTAGAGGGCTCTGTTTCTCACACAGTCACTCTGGGATCCAGGCTAATAGAAACTCCACCATCTTATAGCTGCATGAATAGATCCTGGCCTTCTTGGTTACTATGGCAGGGAAAAGATAGCATGGAGATCTTATTCCTGCTCTTCTGTGTTTCTTCCCAGAAGTGACACATGTCACTTCCACTTATTTTAGTCCATTGGCAACAGCCAGTTATATGGTCCCACCTAACTATAACAGGGCTGGGGAGTGTAATTTTTTGTACATCTGTAAAGAAAGGAGAACTAGATACTGATTTTGCAAGAGAAGTTTCTACTATAGACCCTAAAGACACCTGGATTATACTAGAGGCTTATCAAATAGTTTTATCAAAAATTAATGCCTTCATTTAGTAGCTGAGAGTCTGAAGGACAAGAGGCAATGCTACCTACATATGACTGATATATAAACATGTAATGGATCTGGAACTTAATTGTGGAGCTTTTGGAGTTTTGTTTTCTAGTAATATTTGTACCTGAGAACTGAGAAACATTTAAGTACAGGGTAGGAAGCATTATTAATGATGTCTTTGGTAATATAATTCCATTTAGGAAGACATAAATGCCTTCAACAATTTACAGCATTTTAGTATTAAAAAATTCGAATCTTTTCAGACATAAAAGTGTTAAATTATTTGAATCTTTGAGTCACAGTAGAAATAGATTGCTGGCATATGGAGCTGTTTCAAAATTACACTTGTATCATTTTGGAATTAAAGCAGAGTTGAGTGCAGGAGGAGAAGGGATTTTCAGGTCCACACATCAGGGCATTTAGCTTAGTTTTGCCAGGTTCATTCTTCACACAAGCACCAGAGTTACCTGTCTCACCAGGTCCCTGAACTGCTCAAAACCTTCCAGCTCCCCATCAGGTTCAGTGTAAACTCCCTGGCATGCATTGCAGAGTGCTAGATCACTGAGCCGTGCCTACTTCTTCCATTTAAAGCTCTACCATCACCTGTCTCTTACTCCATTCTCTTGGAATCCCAAACTTCTTCACACAGGCTGTGATCTGTTGGCTTTGGGTATTTTATATGTATTCACTATGGAGGAAAATAATTAACAGAAGTAATGAGTATTCTGATTACAATCCTGTTGTCAAAATAAACTTTAACTGAAATATGTTTCCTTATTTTAAGTAGAAGGAAGGAAGCAAAGGAGGGAGGAAGTAAGGAGGAAAAAGAGAAAGGGAGAAAGGCAAATTCAGGCTTGAATTTTCACAGATACATTTGGATTTCACATTCCATTTTTTAAAAGCAGGAATGTAGACTTATTAGATACAATAGGCAAAGCTCTGGGTCTTTTGTAAGTTTTTTAAAGTTTCAAATGTTAAACATTATAATAGTAACAAATGAAATCCAAAAGTATATTAATAATAATATAGTAATATTATTATGTATAGTAACATTATACTAATAATATAATTAGTAACAATTTAATAATCCTCCCTCGACTACCTCCATTTCCATTTCTTTAGGAAATCAGTAAAAATATCTGCTATTCTGTTATTCTCCACCTGTTTCCATGTTCATGTTACCAAAATATGCAAATGTATCAATAAGGACTTTATTTTTACAAGTGATGGAAAACCCAATCCCAAATTTCTTTTCTTTTTTTTTTTTTTTGGTTAGTTGGATGGAGTCAATTTGCTAGAAACATTTGTTTAAATATAGTAAATTATCCTTTTCCAGTCCCCTTGGCATTTTCCTTTTCATATATTAAGTTTCATTTATATACTTGGATCTGTTTCTGGAGTATTTTAGTCTATTCCACTCATACTTTTCTTGTACTGATGCCATACTATTTTGATCGCAGTAGTTTTGTGGTAAGTACAAATAAATGTATAGTAAGGCAGTTTCCCCTAATTATTCTTTCTAAAAAATTTCTGGGCTGTTTTTGGACATTCTTCTATATGAATTTAAAATTAATTTTGTCATTAAATCCCTCCAAATACACACACACACACATACACACACACACACACACACACACACAAACCCAACAGCCTTAAGAGTTTAGCTGTTTCTAGTGTAGTTGTATCTTACTGTTTTTAAACTGCATCTCTCTGATGACTAATTATGTTGAACATCTTTTCATGTGCTTATTGGCCATTAATATATATTCTTTTCTGAAGTTTTAGTTCCAGTTTTGTAAATTTTTTATTGGGTTGTTTGTCTTCTTATAGAGTTGTAAGAATTCTGTGTATTCTGAATGCAGTTCATCTCTCAAATATATGTATAATGAATTGCGGCTTGCAATTTCATTTTCTTAATGGTGTTTTGGAAGAGCAGTACTTTTAAGTTGTAATGCAATCCAACTTGTCACTTTTTCTTTTATGATGAATCATTTTTGTGTTTTGTCTAATAATTTTTTGCTGACCTAGGATTATGAAATTTTCCTCCTGTTTATTTTCTAGAAGTTTTATAGCTTTAGTTTGTATTTTAGGCTATGATCCTCTTTGAATTATTTTTGTGTATTATGTGAGGTAAATTCTGGGGTAACAAATTTCTGTCTGGCTTTGTGCCTGAGCCCCAGTTTGAAAATTTGCCTAGTATTGTCAGGCCCTCTAGAACTGGCACCCACCTTACTTTGGTCCATACATTCACATCCCTCTCCCACCTGGGAAGCAGATTTCTAGAGATGAATTCCTCCCCAGCCCAATTCTTCTCACATATTTCCTGGGGCTGATTGTTCATCTGCAGAAGGTGCCTGCTGCTTGATTCCTCTGTGCACACTCTATCTCCTTCCTCTCGGCAGACCCTGACGCTGCACGTTACAAGTTTCTGCTGCTAATTGCAATACCGCACAAGCTCTATTATCCATTGTCCTTTTCTCCAGCCGCGCTAAATATCCCCAAAACACCTCCACATGGTCTTTCCATCTAAAGCCTTCTCTGCCTCAGACTAGACATGCAATTCCAAGTGTGGCATCTTTCATTCTATGCCCTTTTGGCAATTTAAATACCACCATGGCCAGCCATGGCCAGAGTTGTAACACTAGTTCTTTATGCATGTATATGATTGCCACTTCTCCTGGGAGGCAGTATCTTACCTATTTCTATATACCTCTGATCTCCCCTGTTTTGGTTAATTTTATGTATCAACTTGACTGGATCACAAGGTGCCCTGATATTTGGCTAAACATCACTTCAAGGGTGTGTCTGTAAGGGTGTTTCTGGATGAGATGAGCATTTAAATCCATAAATTGAGTAAAGCAGATTGCCCTCCCGATGTGGGTAGGCATTATCCAATCTCTTGAGGGTCTGCATAGAACAGAAAGGGGAAGGAAGGGATACTTCTCTCTCTCTCTCTTTCTCTCTCTCTGCTTGACTATTTGAGCTGGGACACTGGTCTTCTCTTGCCTTTGGACTAAGACTTACACTAACATCAGCACTCTTGGTTCAAAAGCAAGAATGTACTCCCACCATTATAACACATTCATGCATGCGTTGCCCCAGGAGCTATTTCTATTCTTTCTATTGCCTCCTTCTTTCTCTACTGCCCCAAAACAATGGAAAAACAAACATTTTGGAAAAAAATATGAATTTTCAAATAAACCTAAGTTTTATAGAGAATTTTTTTAAGACATCAAATGTTTGACAGAGTCCTCCTGCAATAAACATGAATGGTATAAAGAATAAAGTCTGTGAGACTTTATTGTATGTCCAAATTGAGGTAAATATGCAGTTGCTCACAGGCCGATTTGGTTTGAGTACCATCTATTTTCTTTAAGATAGTAGTTTTATGGGCCTGTGTTGAGACTGTCTGGTCAATTCAGAAATTTAAGAGCAGCTCAGACTTTGCTCTTTTTGACCAGGGCAAGACAACCTGCAATTCTTTGTTCTCAAAGGGCAGTACATTGCATTGTGTTCGTTACCCCAAAGCTGGCTTGCAGAGGTTATCAAGAAATACATTTTACAAGAAAATTTCTAAGCCCTTCAACTATATAAATTACCTAGACACTTGCTCTCTACTTAGGAAAAGTACATATTTCCCCTCACAAATCAGATTGCCTTTTTCTTTTCCGATGCATTTGTTTATGTTTATTTGTTTAATTTTGGAATAGGTATCAAATTTATATAGGTCAAAAAATTTAGAATATCCATAGAATGAAATAACAGTCTTCAATCTCAGTCTTCCATCCTCCTAGTTCCCCACCACTCCCACCAATGATGAAATAGGCAAGGGCTATTGTTAGTTTCTTGCATGTCCTTCTGGAGGCTTTGTATGCATAAACAAATGAATGTGAATTTCTTTTAAAGAAAAAAGGGAGCTGGACTAAGGAGGACCACCAGTGCCTATTAGCCCAGAGCTTTCTCTGTTTTAGCACTGAAAGTGCTATGTCTTGGGAAACTTCTTAGCCCTTGGCAAACCAGGATGGTTGACTACTCCAGACCTTTTACACATTATCTGGCCCCAATATATTTTAGAGATGTGTTCATATCAGTAGCAAGATCTTCCTTATTCTTCCTCATTCTTTTCATGGCTGCATAATTTTGTGAATGCACCAGTATATATTTTAGTACCCCCCTGTTGATGGATCCTTGAGTTTTTGTTGTTGTTTTTGGTAATCTTTTACTATAATGAGTTGTGATGGAATACTGCAATGAGTAAGCCTGCTCATAAATGTACAAACGTATTCTCAGAAGTAGAACTGCCGGGTAAAAGGGAATATGCATTTGTGATTTTGATAGATATTACCAAATTACCATCTACAAGTGTTGTGCCACAGAAGTGCATGAGAATGCATCTTTCCTTACGGTCTTGCCAAGAAATACCATTCCTCTTATCAAGTTAGCAAAAATTTACAAGCTTGACATACCTATAGAGTTTGAATCTTCATTTCTTCTTTTCAAATAGGTGAGGTTGAGCTTTTGTTGACAGAGAACTTTTTGTGATTTCTTTTTCTGAGAACTCTTTATATCTTCTACCCATCTTTATTTTCTATTGAGTTTTTTCCTTATGGAAAATATATTATACAGGGGACTTCACTGGTGGTCCAGTGGTTAAGACTCCATGCTTCCACCGTAGGGGGCACAGGTTCAATCCCGGGTCAGGGAACTTAGATCCTGCATGCTGCACAGCGAGGCCAAAAAAAGAAAAAAAGAAAGAAAGAAAATATATTACATGTATTAAGACATATTACATGTATTAAGACAATATACCCTTCTTGTTGTGAGATTCAAATCATAAAGGAAAGTTTGACTATATAAAAGTTTTAACTGCATTAAAAGAATAATCAAAGTCAAAACATAAATGAGAAAAAGAAAACACAAACTTTTCTTTATGACATATAGGGTTTGAATCATAGAAAGGCTATCCTTACTTCAAAATTATAAAGAAACTTTCTCATTTTTAAATTTAGTATTCTATGGCTTTTTAAAAAAAATTACATCTCTGATTTTGGCATTATTCTCATGAATGGTGGGGATATAGTCCTAACAATTATTTTTCTCGTGTGGCTACCTAGTTGTCTCAGCACCATTTATTGAATCATCTGTCTTTTCCTTACTGATTTGAAATATTTCCTAATTATATACGAAATTTCTAGACCTGTTTGGGTCTTTTCTTGAAGTAATTTTCTGTTCCATTGTCCTACCTATCTATTTATGCACTGATATTGTATCGTTTTAATTATCGAGGCTCTATAATATACTCTTATATTTGGTAAGGCTATTCTCATCATTACTGTTTTGTTTTCACAGAGTTTTAATGGCTATTATTGGATCTTTATTTTTTATAAAAACCTTAAACACAGATAGATACATTTAAAAAATTGTTAGTGTACTTATTAAGATTTTACTACATTTATACCTTAACATAGGGAGAACTGACATGTTTATGATGCTGAATCATTTTATCTTTAAGTTATGCAATTTTAAGTCTTTTGGGATGAATTTGCCTCTCACTGTTGTGGCCTCTCCCGTTGCGGCGGAGTACAGGCTCCGGACACGCAGGCTCAGCGGCCATGGCTCACAGGCCCAGCCGCTCCGCGGCATGTGGGATCTTCCCAGACCGGGGCACAAACCCGTGTCCCCTGCATCGGCAGGCAGACTCTCAACCACTGCGCCACCAGGGAAGCCCTTGGGATGAATTTTTAAAGTTCTCTTTATATGCGTCTTGCACATAAATTTTAAGCTCATTTCTAAGAATTTTACCTTGATTCTACTATAATTATTCTAATCTATTTTTAGTATTACATGTAAATATTATAATGTATTAATTATTCTATTATAATGATAAAATCAAGGTAAAATTATAATTTGTTTAGTATAATTATTTTATTATTAAAATAATTTAAAATATATTAAAATATATTTAATATATTAAATATATAAATTTATAATGCTATATATATCTTTCAATTGGTTATTGTTTACGTGTGTGAAAACAATTGATTTTGTACTCCCAAAACTTATGCAAAATCTTATTACCTAGATAGTTTTTAATTTTTTTTATAATTTTGGGTTTTCTAGGTATATAATAATACCAACTGCAATAGGGATACATTCATTTTCCCCTTTCCAAATTTTGTACCTCTGATTTCTTTCTGTTGCATAATTGCTTTGGCTCTTTACCTACAATAAGATGTTAAGTAATAATAGCAGTAGTGGAACTCTTTGTCTTGTTCCTGAATTTAGTATTTTCTCATTAATCATAATGCCGGGGTTGACATAGAGTAGTTTGTTATATAAACTATTCATCTATCCTTATTTTATTGTTTCTTTCTTATGTCTCAATAATCTTGTTGAATGTTGTCACATGCTTTTTTAGTTTGCTTGGAAATGATCACATCATTTGTATCCTGAAATATAATAATATATTACACCAATTAATTTCCTAACATGGAGACATTATGACATAACTGGGATTAAACTGTACTTGATCATAATGTATTATTCCTCTAAATTGCTGTGAGATTTTTATTTTCATAGTTGCTAATATTTTATTTAGAATTTTTGTTTTGTTTTCCCTGTATTATTATTGTATTATTAATATTACACATAGTAGCCTAGGTATCAGTAAAAAATTTTGGAAAATTTCCTTTTTATTCAATGTTTTGAGTCATTTAATAGCATGGTAATTCTTCAGGATTTGGTACAAACTCCCCAGGCCTGGTAGCTGTGAAGTTGTTTCTTTGAAAAAATTCTCTATTTTTTCCTACATAAAATTGACTTTTAAGATTGTGTATTTCATCCTGGATGAATTTTAAGTTATATTTTTTCTAGAAAATTATTTTTTTAATCCAAATTTTCAGTTTATTTGTATGAAATTGCACAAAGGCTTTCTTATGATTCTTTAAATTCCCTTTGTTATTTTTTATTTGGTAGTTATACTTTTTTCTCTTTTTCCCTAATGATTATTTTATTGAGTTTCTCAAAGAACCAGTGTTTGGGTATATTTTTTAGTTCTACTCTTTTATTACTCTCTAAATTTCTGCCTTCATTTTTAAAATCCTTTATACTTTTTTACAATGTACTTTATTGTGCTTTTTTCAGCATACTAGTCACAAGTTAATAAGTTCTTTTAAAAATTTCTTCTTTTATTGACTTAAGTGTTTAAGACTCTGTATTTTTCTCTTGGTATCAATTTTCTTGCTTTCTGTAAATTTGATTGTTCTCTAAAAATTCTGTAATTTTAATGTGTGCTTCCTCTGTTACCAATGACTGATGAGATAAAGATTTTATGTTTCCAGTTTGAAGACCATTTTTGCAAGAGGTTTAAACAGGCACCTTACACCTCGGGAAACACAAATAGTCAATGTAAATATGAAAAGTCATAAGGGTATTGTGAATTAACACAAGGAAATGCCATCATATATCTATCAGTATGACTAGTATTAAATTAAAATGACTGAAACAACCATGGTTATGGAGCAGTGCAAACTCTCAGGTGTGATTGGTGGAAGTATAATCTGGTGCAATCATATTAGAAAGGAGTTTGACAATATCTACTAACATTAAACATATACATACGCAATGGCCTGGCAGTTCCACTTGTAGTTATACACACCAGAAATAGGCACCAGCCATGGATGAGAATATTCATAGGTATTATTAATATTACACATAATAGTCCAAAATAAAATGCAACAAAAATGTCCACCACAATGAAATGAATAAACTATTCATTGAATAGTATACAGCACTAAAAGTGAATGAACTACAGCTATATGTTAAACATAGATAAATCTCACAAACATAACATTGTCCAAAAGAAGCTGTATGATTCCAATTATGCAAGCTTCAGTAACAGTGAGTATTAAACTATTGTGTTTAAGGAATATTCTAAGATGGTAAAAGCAAGGAAGTGATTGCCATATAAGTTGGAATATTAGTTATATTTAAGAAGAACAAGAGGGTTGCAGTTAGGAACAAACATGCAGAGAGCATCTGAAATGCCAGCAATGTTCTATTTGTTGATGAGGCTTATGGGTCCATGGGTAGTTTTTTTTTTATAATAATTGTTCTATGCATTTTTGGTATATGTGTTTTATTTCAAGATAAATACCTTTAACAAACACTTATGGAATGCCCAAGTTCCAAACACTTTGCTAGTATCTGCATAGCTAGATATGAAGGCACAGTCCTCGTGCTAGAAAAGTCTATGATCTGCTGGGAGGCCAGTGTGTAAAGAGACAATGCGGTGAGGGTTATGAAGGAGGAGTTGGATGCTGTGTGAGTACTGGTTTCTTATAGTTAATTCACTACCAAAGGAACTTGGGAGGATTATGTGGAAAAGATGTCTTTGAGCTGGACTGTGAACATTGAGGAGTTTATGTTATTTTTCCTGATTATGTATCAACAAAAAATCCTGAAGAATCATACAAACATAAAATGGAAGATAAAAATCACCTATCATCTCACCTCTCAGAGGTGGCCATTAAAGAAAAAAGCTGGTATATTTTCTTCCAATCTTTTTTCCATGCATTTGTCCATCAGTCATTGTCTGAACAACAATATTCTTTGATAATAGAGATTCAGCAATGAAAAAAAACAGCTAAATGAGTGTATATTATATTGTATTATTAAGGGGGGCATGAAGAACTATAGACAATAAATATTTAAACAAAAGGACCAAGAAAAGTTTTGATACTAACAAGTGGAGAAGAAGATGAAATGAAGTGCTGGCTCCCGGAGGGGGAGGTAGGGGGTGAAGGTTTGCCTTCACCAGCAGGCTCAGGAAGTCGTTCTGAATCAGGAGTGTTTGCAGTGAGATCTGAATGATAAGGAGGAAGCCCTGAGAAGATCTTGGAGAATAGTATCTAAGTAGAAAGCACAGCAGGTACAAAGTCCCTGAAAAAAAGATATGTGAAAGCTGATGTTTCACTTAACACATGCCATGAATATTTCCTACCATGAGTAATTCTCCTTAAAAACATCACTTTTCTTGTGGTCTCATGGGATTTCATCATATGACTGCACCATCATTTATTTGTTCTTAATCCTCGGAAATTTGAACTGTTTCTAAATGTCTACTATCATAAATATCACTCTACTGGACAGTCTAGGTCATAAATCTGTATGCAATCCTTGTTTATTCCTTTGCAATAATTCACAGTAGCAGGAGCAATAACTTACATTCTGAAGGTTTTTCCATCTAGCAACTTGTCCTGCAGAAAATATGTTAGACCTTGTTAGAAATGATGAGTAAAAGCGTCTGTTTTACTGCAAATTCACCAATATTGGGTTACCATTACTAACGACAGCAACAGCAGCACCAAAATATTCACCTACTTGAAAGGCAAAGAAATTGTTCACATTATTATTTAATACTTGCCCATTTTTCCATCAGAATGTGTTTGTCCAATTACAAAAACTCTGTGTTTATTATAAACATTATAATATGTATGTATAATATGCATAGCTAGTATGCAGATACTAGCTATGCAGATACTATATGGAATATATGGAAATATTTTTTCCCAAAATTAAATGGCATATAATTTTTAGGATGTTAATTTTATATAACTAAATTACATTTAATTAACTAATATTTTCCTTTGTGGCTTACTATTTTTTGCATGTTTTTGATTAGTCACATATTCCCATCCCTAAATGAAATGAGTATGTATCTATATTTTTAATATTTTTAACACTTTATTTCTAATCCATGCAAAATTTAGTTTGGTATATGGAATGAACTACATATCTGCCATCACTATTTACTCAGGCTTATTTTCCAAACAATTTATTGAGTCACTTTTCATTTTTCTGATTTGAGGTGCCACTTCAGAGAATATATGCAATATTTTTCATATAGATTCTGGGATCTCTTTCTGGGCATTCAAAGTTAGTTCATTGATATGTTTATCTATCACCAGATCATCACTGTTTTAGTTTCAGTGCTTTTGTAATATAGTTTAATATCTGGAAGTGCAGGACGCTCCTTATAGCTATTACTTCTCTAAATTGTTTTGAGGAAACAAATATGTTCATAACTGCTGGTGGAAATCTGAATTGGCATGTCCTCAGTAGAGGGAAATCTGGCATTAGCTATCAAAATCACAAATGCCCATTCACTGGGTTGGACCCAGATTCTGTGGGGCTTAAGCATATATTGTGGGATTCCTCTTTAAGGAAAACACATATACACACACACACACACACTATTACTAATACAAATGAAGTGTGATAGTGAATGCTTATTTAGAATGAGAAAAGAAAAACATAGCAATTTATCCATTTTCTAAAGCTCATAAATACCACAAACATCACAAAATCCAGAAAAAATCACATGATATTTTTAAGAATTAGCTGTCAGATACATTCTATTACTTTTTTTTCTTTCTGTAATATTTTTCTATAGCAAGAATAGATTTTTAAATATTGCCTATAGAGAAAAGAAAGATAATTCAGTCTCTTCTAGCATGACTGATCATAAGTTGTTGTTATTATTGTTTCATCTTCACAACAGTTCATAGGTAATGTGATATGAATGTCAAATTTGGGAATGCCTCTCCAGGATGAGCAGTAAGATTTCAGGGCTGTTTTCTTTATATTAGACTCTTCTTAAATACTCTAATTGATGATAACCATTAGCCAGTTTCTTGTCAATGCCCACGTTTTAGTGGGATATTATGAGTTTTATATTGTCTTCACCACAAACAGTATTTCATGGGCTTCCCTGGTGGCACAGTGGTTGAGAGTCCTCCTGCTGATGCAGGGGACACGGGTTCGTGCCCCGGTTTGGGAAGATCCCTCATGCCGCAGAGCGGCTAGGCCTGTGAGCCGTGGCCGCTGGGCCTGCGCGTCCAGAGCCTGTGCTCCACAACGGGAGAGGCCACAACAGTGAGAGGCCCACGTACCACAAAAAAAAACCCCCAAAACAAAACAGTATTTCATGGCAAATTAGCAACCCCCAAAAATAAACAAACACAATGAATGATTACTTTATGATTGCATACTCTGCATTATTGAGTATATTCCTCACAGGAAAACATTTCCAATTTGTCTTGACATTGCATCTAGACATGGTGTCTTACTTTTCTTTTTTAATTTAATTTAATTTTTTTATACAGCAGGTTCTTATTAGTCATCAATTTTATACACATCAGTGTATACATGTCAGTCCCAATCGCCCAATTCATCACACACCCCCCAACCCCCCACTGCTTTCCCCCCTTGGTGTCCACACGTTTGTTCTCTACATCTGTGTCTCAATTTCTGCCCTGCAAACCAGTTCATCTGTACCATTTTTCTAGGTTCCACATATATTTGTTAATATACGATATTTGTTTTTCTCTTTCTGACTTACTTCACTCTGTATGACAGCCTCTAGATCCATCCATGTCTCAACAAATGACCCAATTTCGTTCCTTTTTATGGCTGAGTAATATTTCATTGTATATATGTGCCACATCTTCTTTATACATTCGTCTGTCGATAGGTATTTAGGTTGCTTCCATTACCTGGCTATTGTAAATAGTGCTGCAATGAACATTGGGGTGTATGTGTCTTTTTGAATTATGGTTTTCTCTGGGTATACGCCCAGTAGTGGGATTGCTGGATCATATGGTAATTCTATTTTTAGTTTTTTAAGGAACCCCCATACTGTTCTCCATAGTGGCTGTATCAATTTAAATTCCCACCAACAGTGCGAGAGGGTTCCCTTTTCTCCACACCCTCTACAGCACTTGTTGTTTGTAGATTTTCTTATGGTGCACATTCTAACTGGTGTGAGGTGATACCTCATTGTAGTTTTGATTTGCATTTCTCTAATAATTAGTGATATTGAGGAGCTTTTCATGTGCTTCTTGGCCATCTGTATGTCTTCTTTGGAGAAATGTCTGTTCAGGTCTTCTGCCCATTTTTGGATTGGGTTGTTTGTTTTTTAATATTGAGCTGCATGAGCTGTTTATATATTTTGGAGACTAATCCTTTGCCAATTGATTCATTTGCAAATATTTTCTCCCATTCTGAGGGTTGTCTTTTCATCTTGTTTATGGTTTCCTTCACTGTGCAAATGCTTTGAAGTTTCATTAGGTCCCATTTGTTTATTTTTTTTTTATTTCCATTACTCTAGGAGGTGGAGTTTTATAGTGTCTAAAAGAGTTTTATAGAGTCTGGTCTTACATTTAGGTCTCGAATCCATTTTGAGTTTATTTTTGTGTATGGTATTAAGGAGTGTTCTAATTTCATTCTTTTACATGTAGCTGTCCAGTTTTCCCAGCACCACTTATTGAAGAGACTGTCTTTTCTCCATTGTATATCCTTGCCTCCTTTGCCATAGATTTGTTGACCATAGGTGCGTGGGTTTAAGTCTGGGCTTTCTATCTTGTTCCATTGATCTATGTTTCTGTTTTTGTGCCAGTACCATATTGCCTCGATTACTATAGCTTTGTAGTATAGTCTGAAGTCAGGGAGTCTGCTTCCTCCAGCTCTGTTTTTTTCCCTCAATACTGCTTTGGCTATTCAGGGTCTTTTATGTCTCCATACAAATTTTAAGTTTTGTTCTAGTTCTGTAAAAAATGCCATTGGTAATTTGATAGGGATTGCATTGAATCTGGAGATTGCTTTGGGTAGTATAGTCATTTTCACAGTATTGATTCTTCCAATCCAAGAACATGGTATATCTCTCCATCTGTTGGTTTCATCTTTAATTTATTTCATCAGTGTCTTTAGTTTTCTACATACAGGTCTTTTGTCTCCCTAGGTAGGTTTATTCCTAGGTATTTTATTCTTTTTGTTGCAATGGTAAATGGGAGTGTTTCCTTAATTTCTCTTTCAGATTTTTCATCATTAATGTATAGGAATGCAAGAGATTTCTCTGCATTAATTTTGTATCCTGCAACTTTACCAGATGCATTGATTAGCTTTAGTAGTTTTCTGGTGGCATCTTTAGGATTCTCTATGTATAGTATCATATCATCTGCAAACAGTGACAGTTTTACTTCTTCTTTTCCGATTTGTATTCCTTTTATTTATTTTTCTTCTCTGATTGCTGTGGCTAGGACTTCCAAAATTATGTTAAATAATAGTGGTGGGAGTGGACATCCTTGTCTTATTCCTGATCTTAGAGGAAATGGTTTCAGTTTTTCACCACTGAGAATGATATTTGCTGTGGGTTTTTCATATATGGCCTTTATTATGTTGAGGTAGGTTCCCTCTATGCCCACTTTCTGGAGAGTTTTTATCATAAATCGGTGTTGAATTTTGTCAAAAGCTTTTTCAGCATCTATTGAGATTATCATATGGTTTTTATTCTTTAATTTGTTAATATGGTGTATCGCATTGTTTGATTTGCATATATTGAAAAATCCTTGCATCCCTGGGATAAATCCCACTTGATCATGGTGTATGATCCTTTTAATGTGTTGTTGGATTCTGTTTGCTAGTATTTTGTTGAGGATTTTTGCATCTATATTCATCAGTGATATTGGTTTGTAATTTTCTTTTTTTGTAGTATCTATTGTGTCATTTAAAGTTTCTGTTTACTTATTTATTTTTATTTTGGATAGTCTGTCTATTGATGTAAGTGAGGTGTTAAAGTCCCCCACTATTATTGTGTTATTGTTGATTTCCTCTTTTATAGCTGTTAGTAGTTGCCTTATGTATTGAGGTGCTATTTTGTTGGGTGCATATATATTTATAATTGTTATATCTTCTTCTTGGATTGATCCCTTGATCATTATGTAGTATCTTTCCTTGTTTCTTGTAACATTCTTTATTTTAAAGTCTATTTTATCTGATATGAGTATTGCTACTCCAGCTTTCTTTTGATTTCCATTTGCATGGAATATCTTTTTCCATATCCTCACTTTCAGTCTGCATGTGTCCCTAGGTCTGAAGTGGGTCTCTTATAGACAGCATATATATGGGTCTTGTTTTAGTATCCATTCAGCAAACCTGTGTCTTTTGGTTGGAGCATTTAATCCATTCACGTTTAAGGTAATTATCGATATGTATGTTCCTATGACCATTTTCTTAATTGTTTTGGGTTTGTTTTTGTAGGTCCTTTTCTTCTCTTGTGTTTCTCACTTAGAGAAGTTCCTTTAGCATTTGTTGTAGAGCTGATTTGGTGGTGCTGAATTCTCTTAGCTTTTGCTTGTCTGTAAAGCTTTTGATTTCTCCATCGAATCTGAATGAAATCTTTGCCAGGTAGAGTAATCTTTGTTGTAGGTTCTTCCCTTTCATCACTTTAAGTATATCATGCCACTCCCTTCTGGCTTGTAGAGTTTCTGCTGAGAAATCAGCTGTTAACCTTATGGGAGTTCCCTTGTATGTTATTTGTCATTTTTCCCTTGCTGCTTTCAATAATTTTTCTTTGTCTTTAATTTTTGCCAGTTTGATTACTATGTGTCTTGGCGTGTTGCTCCTTAGGTTTATCCTGTATGGGACACGCTGTGCTTCCTGGATTTGGGTGGGTCCTTACTTTACCATGTTAGGGAAGTTTTCAACTATAATCTCTTCAAATATTTTCTCAGGTCCTTTCTCTCTCTCTTCTCCTTCTGAGACCCCTATAATGTGAATGTTGTTGTGTTTCATGTTGTCCCAGAAGTCTCTTAGGCTGTCTTCATTCTTTTCATTCTTTTTTCTTTATTCTGTTCTGCAGCAGTGAATTCCACCATTCTGTCTTCCAGGTCACTTATCCGTTCTTCTGCTTCAGTTATTCTGCTATTGATTCCTTCTAGTGTAGTTTTCATTTCAGATATTGTATTGTTCATCTCTGTTTGTTTGTTCTTTAATTCTTCTAGGTCTTTGTTAAACATTTCTTGCATCTTCTGGATCTTTGCCTCCATTCTTTTTCCAAGGTCCTGGATCATCTTCACTATCATTATTCTGAATTCTTTTTCTGGAAGGTTTCCTACCTCCACTTCATTTAGTTGTTTTTCTGGGATTTTATCTTTTTCCTTCATCTGGTACATAGCCCTCTGCCTTTTCATCTTGTCTATCTTTCTGTGAATGTGGTTTTTGTTCCACAGGCTGCAGCATGGTCATTCCCATTTTGTCTTACTTTTAAACTCTGTGCTATTTAGATATTTCTCATAATCAGCCTATGAATTTTAGAAACATAAATGACAACTTTTGTATTTTGAAAGAAGAGTTTACTTATACACACATAGTTACAGTAGAAACCTTTAGTGTTACCTCTATTCTACTTCTCTTTGTTTTTCGTTTGTTTGCTTCCCTGTGTTTAGTGTGGCAATATGGATGGAAAATAACTAGTATTTCATTCCCTTGTGGTTGCCTTTAATTTTGCCAAATACAAAGTTAAACTAAACGTATATTTCTGTAATTTTCAGTCTACAGTAACTTTTCCTTTTTCATTTATAAGTGATAAGAAGTTTAGCATGGATTTCTCTTGCTCTGTTTTCTCTACCCTTCTTTATTTCCCAGTATTACTTATTTAATCTGGAGCTGTGAGTCTGCTTACACTCAGTATTTTATTTTTCACCATAAAATCTTCTTTAAGAATCAGTTTGGTTGCTTGCATACAGTGCCTAACCAGCCTGCAGTGCACCCTGTCAGTGGCGCTGCCATCCCCCGGCTGTAACCATCACACTGTGCTTCCACTGACCCCCAATTCCCATGCCACACTCTATGTCCCCAAAGGCACCCAAGGAGCTCTGCCTAGTATCTAGGCTGGAAATGTGTCTGAATAACACACTCCTCCAGTTCACAACCAATAAATGTCCCAGCTCTCTTTCCCCTTGGGTTCCGTAACTCTTGGGCATTCAAGTTGCAGTGTTTGTCAAAATTTCCCTGTGGGATTAAACTTCACTCTTATAGTAACTGGCTTGATGACTCACCTTGTACTGGCTACTTTCCTTTTCTCATTCCTCTACATGTTTCTCAGCATCCCAAATAAAATACTTGCTCTCAAATCCACGCCTCAGGGTTTACTTCTGGGGGCATTCTATCTAAACACAGATTTTGAATATTTATACTTAACTCTATATTTTTAATGTCTTTCAGTGTTCACTGGTAGACTATAAATAAAACAATTTTTCACATTCTTGATACCTTGATTTTGATTAATTTCTTAGCCAGCTAGAGCACATTTTAAATAGTTACCCTTGCCACCCAACCCCAAAGAATGTATGAATGGCATACTTTTTCGATACTTGAGGGTGTTTGAATGGATTTCTCTTGCCTTGGTAGACAACAATTTAACCAGGGATAGGTACCCCCACATTTCCCCACAAATATCCATTAACCATGTTCTGGAATGATCTTCCACCTTTTAGTGTTGATGGTTATCTAAGTTCAGGATGATTTTTATTCCTTTGCAGCAGTTTTAAACAAAATTATTTTTGTATCTAGCTAAGTATAGGATTTTTCTTTACTCTTAAAAACATTTCCAGTATACACTTAAATATGAATCTACTCCCATTCATGTTATATAGAACTGTGTGTGGCCATTGTTTTTCTTCTTTAATTTTAAAAATATTTTTTACAAGGATGGTTAAGTTCATGGAACCTTCTGCTCTGCGCCTCAATTCTTTCCCACCCCTCCCCCTGCCCCCTGCGACGTTCTGCAGTTCTTTGGTGGGGGTGGAGGGTATCTTTACCTCTATTTTAATAAGAATTTGGGAGGAGGTCTTTCAGGACTGACTGATCTGCCACAGGGCTGGCTTCCTGGTGTGTGACCTCGAGGTCCCACTGGGCCCTGCTCTGAGAAGGAACTGACATAGGGGTCAAGGCTGGGCATGGAAATTCTTAACAATTTTATCTTTGAATCTGTGTTTGTTAAGTAAAGGCAGATGGGTCAATGGCGCATGCGCCAGAGGTCCTGCCTCTTGCAGCTTTCCCAGCGCATCACGTGATTTCCGGCCGCCCACTTCCACGCCCCTCCCAGAGATCACTGTTGCCCCTGCCCCGGTGGAATCCTGGCCTCCAGGTTGAGGGTGGGGTAGGCGCAGGAGCTTTGCGTGTTGTGTCACAGTATGGGCCCTGGGCGCCCGTGGGGGTCTGTAATCAGCCCACGATAGTCCTGTGCCTGAGAAAGCCAGTTAACAGCAGATAAAAAAGCACCATACAGGTGTAGACAGAGAACTGCAGGAGAAAGGCAAATACCTCTTGTCCTGCTTTTCTGAATGAGGAGACCCATTTTCATTTTGCACTGGGTCCTGCAAATTATGCCCCCGGCTGGGTAAGGCCATCGCAGAAACTGTCCTCCTCAATACTAACTTGATTCCTACAGAGAATGGTCCCTGAATCATACCCACTAACTGCACTGTCTTGCGATGCCTCACTCTGTATCATAGTTTGCTCTACATTTGACCGGTCTGCTTCTTCTAGTACCTTTTTCCATTGTCCTTCACATGAGATTGTGTGAATTAAGTACATTTCTTCCTTTTCTGTTCTTTCTTCCATCCTCTCTCACATGTCCATACGCAAAAAGCACTCATTAATCAAAGAGGAAAGGGAGAAATAAAGGGATGAGTGAAGGCACAAAGAAGCAGGCAGCGTCTTTGTCACTGGTATTGTTTTGGGCATGTTATTTATTGGTTTTCAGTGTTTATGGTAGCTTTTTCCAGTAAGGCCAGGAAACTTTTATTTGGTATGTCTTCAAAAAGTGTCTTGGATAAGAAATTTACTTGCTAGACCGTGGACTATTTCTGCAAAAAAGGATTCATCTATTCAGATTTTGATTAAAGCCTTTATGACAGTGTTCACAGACTTTTTGATAAACACTTTAAGGCAGTTGGTTGCTAGTCACTTCTGTCGCTTTAAATTGGTGATCATCATAGTCCATAACTATGCAAAGTGTTTTGTATTCCCAAACCAGAAGTGTTTGTTCTTTTCTTGATAAAAGATTCTGTTTGTATAGTGTCTCTAGAATTTTTTAGTTTTGCTGTAAAGATATGCAGCCATATTTAATAGACACATAGCCTTACTGCATATTAATATTTGGGAAATGGTCAGGTAATTCTTCCAATGTAAACCTGGGTACACAAATTCAAGCACTGGCAGGGTAACGTTTCTAGGATTGTTTTCAATTTTATTCCCAAATCATGTGAATTCCTCCGTGGCTAAATAATCTAAAACTTATTTTTCTATTATAAAGTAAAAAGCAACTTGGTTCATTTAGCTGAGTGGATGTACTCATGATCTGTTAGCACTATGACCCAGCTTTCATTTGATGCCATTTTTATCTGCAGCTTCAAATGGGCCAGCCATTTGAAATTAAGCTACTCTCACTCCTTCCATAATTGCTGAAGCAGTATAACACACTATTATCAGAGAAGCTCTCGTACTAAGTGGATTTTAATGTATTTGTGTATTTTCTATGGAAGAGGGCAGAGATGACCAGGGAAGTGATCTAAGTACCTACATTTATTCGGACTGAATTTGATAGTACTTTTGTGGCTTATTTCAATCTTTTCTCCACTGGAATTTTCCAGTGCCACAGAACTACCACATATATAGCATAGTGGCTGTCACTGGAGAGGATCTCTTTGTGGTTTGAAGGATCTCGTTAAGACAGATTTAAAATGTATTTATATTTATTAAACATTCCTTTAAGCATTACAATTTATTATATTTAAAAATAATTACCCAATCACCCAGTAATATCATCAGCAATTTGTACCTCAGTCAACACAGCAAAAGCAGTAGCTCAAAGAGGGGGAAATACAAACACCAGCCAAGGAACCTGAATTAGCCTACAATTCATGGTCTTAGGCTGCAAACTATTAGGTGCAATATTATTCTTCTAGGAAAAATTCCAAGAAAGTTTTGAATGAAAACATGATTAAATGCCTTTGTATTCGGATCCATAGCTGAATGTTGTTACATTTTATTTAACTACATTTTAAAAGTCACAACCTCTTTGGGTGCTTACCTCTATGCTTTACTCATCCTTGCATCCCTAATGACTAGCAGAATGTTTGGAACTAACGTATATTTGAATAATGTAACATGATTTAAAAAGTACTTTGAGATAAATTAGCTTCATCCTCACAAAGCCATATACGTAGATTCCTGTGATATTATACAATCATCATTTTACAGATGAGGAAACTGAACATCAGAGAAGTTATTTGCCCAAGGCCACACATAGTAAGAGGGTGATGAGACTTGACCAATTCAAATCTTCTCATTTCTAGCCACCAGCTTTTCTTTTTTTTCTTTCTCTTTTAGCAGTGAGGGGAGATAAAAAGCAATTCCCAACTGAAATTAAAATCAATTTGAATCAAGTGATCAAAGACAACTTTTCTTTTACATACTATGAACAAATTTGGGGCTAATGCCAAATAAAAGATTTGGTTGAAGACTACCCAGTAATTTATGATTAACACAGTAATTTTCCCTGAAATAAGCTTTAAAGTTAAAACAGACTTTACTGAGGTATAACAAATATACAAAAAATATACAAATCATATACATACAGCTCAATAAAATTTGGCAAAATATTCACATTTGTGTGACCAGCACCTGCCTCAAGAAATAAAACATTGCCAGCATCCCAGAAGGTTCTTCATGCCCTTCCAGTCATGCCCATTGGGCTTTTCTACTGCTTCTCAGTAGGAACACTTTCTACCACATGCTCCATGGACTAGTGGAGGCTCACGTCTCCAGATGGGATGGTTACTCTCTTTGGATTGGTGAACAACAGATCATGAGAACTAATTCCATGTGGTCTGACCATAATCTCAGAGCCATTTTTTTATTCCTCTTTTTCTTCACCCTCCATACTCAATCAGTTACCAAATCCAATTAACTCTCCTTTCTAAATATCTTTGACAATTATACCCTTCTTATCACGATCATTGGTCCATCCTAACTCAGCCTTTGTTATATTTCCCTGGGATGAGGTTAATAGTCTCCTTACCCATCTCTGCCTCTAGAGTCTTGCCCATTCTTGTCTTTCATTCAGTATCTACTACTTGTCAAATAGGACACTAGGTAACAGAGAATCACAGGTGAATAAGAAACATCTCTGACCCTTTATAAGATTTCACTGTCTAGCAGAGAAGACAGTGAACACAGAAATAGATCATTTTAACCCAATGTTGTAAGTGCAATGACAGAAATACACATAATGTGCCATCAGAAGGCAGAGGGTATCTTAAAATTGCTACCAGGGTTTTCTTTCCAAATCACAGATTTGATCTTAAAATCCTTCCATGGTTACCACTTGTTTACAGCAGAGGTTGTAATCACAAATGCCGGTGGAAGTCCAGTAGGTATAAATCTTTCTGAAGTGGGCAGGTATTGTACAATAGTGAGTGGTGGAGAGTTAGGAAATTGTGGTGGGCTGGTGAGAACAGGCTAGACTATGGCAACAGAAGCTACTCAGCTCTAACCATTTGTGGTCAAGTGAGGTCGAATGTGGTCAAATCATCTGTTTTGAATTTTTCATTGTTGCTATTTTTTTCCCAAGTGAAGCTGGAAGTCTAGAATTTTATGTTAGTTCTCCAAATTTTTAAAAAGTTTTAAATTTTGTAATTCAAATTATGAACAAAACACAATAAAACAACAACATAAAAACCCCTAATACACACAAAAATACTATGAGAGCCAACTAAAACACCTCAGCAGCCCTCTAGTTTGTGACCTTTGGCCTATGAGAAAGTCAAAACTTTTTAGGAAGACATCCAAGACTGTGCATAATCTGGACCCAATCTACTTTTCCATTTCAACTTGTAGGTCACCCCACACAAAGCACAGTGTGGTTTCTGGAACACACCTGCCATGCTCATGTCAAATGTCTTTGGTCTCTGTCTACAATGCCCTTCTGCCTTCCCTTATCAACCTGGTGAAATTCCACTCCCCTTCCAATCTACATGTCAAGGGAGTATGTAAGGCTCCCTTGCATACTCAAGCTGTAACTCACTTCTTCCTTCTTTTCTCTTCTGTAACATTTAATTCCCACTACCAGTAGAATACTTGTATCTGGTTCAAAATTCCACCAGTTCTGAGTTTTTTCCCCTGGTTTTAAATTCTCTCTTTATTTCTTCACCCAAAGGATCTTATTTTCCTTCCCTTACAGCTTAGTTATATATATATTTAAAGGTCTGTGATATTTTATGCAGTATTCAAAGTTGAGTGGTATGAAGTTTAGCTGTGTCACCTCAAGTCCGCTCTGTGGCTAGAATCTTTTTTTTCCCACGTATTGATATTCTAGAACACCCTGTTAATGGTTGTATTAGATTCCTATTGCTGCCATAACAAATTATCTCAAAATTCATGGCCTAATACGAATTTATTATTTTTCAGATTAGAAGTCTCTCATTGGTCTTAATGGACTACATAAAGGTGTCAGTAAGGCGGCATTCCCTTCTGGAGGCTCTAGGGGTGCCTGTTCACAGCTGCCAGAGGCCACCCGAATTCTGGAGTCATGGTTTGCTTTCTCTGTGTTTGGAGCCAGCAGCAGTGGGTTGAGCAGTTCTCACCTGGCAAAATTCTAACTTCCTTTTTTGGCATCCCTCTTCTGCCTTAAGGACCCCTGTGATTACATTGAGCCCATACGAATAATCCAGGATAATCTCTCTATTTTAAGGTCAGTTGATTAGCACCTCTAATTCCATCTGCATCTTTAATTCCTCTTTGCCATATAACTTAATGTATTCATAGATTTTGAGGATTATGACATGGACAACTTTGAGGGGCCATTATTATGCCCACCACATCATCTTCTAATGGCAATTTATTCTAACATCATGGAAAGTATATTGAACAAAGAAAAGCAACTCTCAACCTCCTATCTTTATAAAACTCAAATCAATAAGGTAGTGAAAAATAGTTTCTTTTCCCAACTGACCTTTGCTGGACGTTACAGACTAGGTGTATGTAGAAAAGACCATCAGTCCATGCAGGTATCTATGAGATCAAATATATGTTGGTTCAAAAGAACAACTGACATGATCATAACTAATTTTAAAACTTTATTCATTTACAACTTTTAATGGTGACTAAAGACATTTATTCTGCAAACCTATGAATAGAAAAGCTCAATCAAAAACCAAAGACGTTTCTGTTGAATACATGCTTGTAGTATTAATCTACAATGAAATTTGACATATAAGCCATTTTTTTTATGTTTTAAGGAAATGTCACTAACCTTATTGATGATTAGATTTTTCACATGGTCTATCCTTATGTCAATAATGCCCTTTGCCAAAGTCTCCAGACTGTTACATACCTATGTTATAATAACTTGTTTGTGTCTGAATGGAGTTTCTATATCCTTTTCCAGCATCTCTGAGGCTATCCTCAATCATCAGTAGTGGACAGCATATACTCCTTTCCATGCTGTATATTTTATGGCTTCAGTGGACAAGGTAGTTTTAGCCATTAACGAAAAAAAATTGGGGCAAAAGTTACACGAAGACTAGCCAAATCATAACACTAAGACAATAACTTTGGCTCCAGTGGCTGCCATTGTCCAAAACAAAAGGCAAAGGTTAGGTCAGCTACTTTGAGCCAATGGAGATGGAAAGCGTCATACTAAAGTTTCTATCTTGCACGTACATTTTTCTTTCTTCTTATAGAAGGAACCAAAATAAGTTACATGGGTCCTGCAGAAATCAGGTGATGTCTGGGCCATAAGGCAATCAGCTGTCGTTGGCTGCTATAATTGAAAAGAAGGATGCAGAATGTTAGGGAACAATCTTCTAACTGATGGTGCATTTTAAAGGTCCATCCTGACCTCATTGGAACATGCCATTTTGATGCCAGCCTAATGAAAACAAATAAAATGCTGCAATTCTTCTCCATGTGGGCAGCTGTAGACCTAATAAACACCTGGGTTTAGAAGAAATCAGAAAGCTTGTATCAGAAGCTTTGCTTGACCTTGGTTATTGAGGTCATGTGTGGCTTTGGCATCATCATTTAAATGTTCCAAACAAATGAGAATATGGGCAGACTCAGAAGTCTCATGCAGAGTTTAAACTGATCTTACTCACAAGATTTATGTTTTTGTTTTTTTAAGTTAAAACCCACAAACTCTTTAATAGAGCTCATCTTTTGAAAGCAACTACAGAATGTCTTATTTGACATGAGCTCCAGAGAGAGGAAAAGAAAGAAAGGAAAAAGGAATCAAAATCAAATCAAAGTATTATTAAGAAAAAACTCTCAAATTGTTGCAATAAGCAGGTGATTTCAGTACATATTAACCAAGTGTAAATATTGTGTTAAAGTCATATCAGCTCTTACTTACTGGCTGTCCAAGGCAGCCCTGAGGCCAATGTGGTAGAGGCTTCCCAAGCGTGAGTTTGCATGTTTGTGTTTGCATCTCTTTTTTGCCCATGAAGTTTATAGAGTTAGGAATAAGTGGCACTGAATAGACTGTGATATGTTCTCTTAACTTTTAAGAACACTGTTCATTTCTGTTTTGACACTTTTCTCAGCCTTTCCTAGAAAAATAAGAGCGTTCTCCCTCCCGCATCCCACATCCTTCCCCTCTCCCTACTCTCTCCCTCTCGTTTGCTACACTTTCCCCTATAACTTTCCTCCTTCCACATTCCCTGTCAACATGAAAATCTAATTTCCCAATTGCTCCATTCATACCCTTTTACACATGTACTGCTTCCATGAGTTCTTTTTTTCTTAAACAAGAACACAAGTGACTTTCAAAAAATTAGAGGACTTGAAGGGTCCTTCAGAGACCATTTGGTGAAGTCTATGCTTGTGCCTGAGGCCATGCTATGCACATCCTACTGCGGTCAGATGAAGAGCTATTCTGTTTTGAACAACCTGCAGAGAAGGAAATTTTATCTCACACTTATTGATGCTAGCTGCTTATCAAATCCATGTTCCTTTGTTCTTTTTGGGCAAGAATATATTTCTCACTTTCCCTTGCAGTTAGGTATATCCCTGTGACTGACCTTTAGCCGGGGAACATGGGTAGAAATCAGTACCACTCACAGGCCTAGACCATGTAAACTTGTCATAAGGGCACCTCCATACTCCTCCTCTTCCTTCTGGTGAGAGTAGAGATGAGCCCCGGGATGACCCTGGAATCAGCCTGTTGGTGGTGACAGAGTTTGCATCATCCTGCATCTCTGAGTGATTGTGTGGAAGACTCTCAACCAACCTTTGTTCACCCCCCACTAGTAAACATGAGTAAGAAATGCATTTCTAAGTGTCCATCAACAGATGAATGGATAAAGAAGATATGGTATATATATACAGTGGACTATTACTCAGCCATAAAAAAGAACAAAATTTTGCCACTTGCAGCAACATGGATGGACTTGGAGGGCATGATACTAAGTGAAATAAGTCAGACAGAGAAAGACAAATACTGTTTGATATCACTTATATGTGGAATCTAAAAAATACAACAAACTAGTGAATAAAACAAAAAGAAACAGACTCACAGATACAGAGAAGAAGCTAGTAGTTGCCAGTGGAGGGGGGGAGGGGCAATATAGGGGTCGGGAGTGGGAAGCACAGACTATTGAGTGTAAGATAGGCTCAGGGATGTATTGTACAACATGGGGATATAGAGCCAATATTTTGTAATAACTGTAAATGGAAAGTAACCTTTAAAACTGTAAAATAATTTTAAAGTTTTTAAAAAATACATATCTATTGTTTTCAGGCCATTATACATTTCTGGCTTTATTTGCCACAGGAACTAGCATTATCCTAAATAATACAATAGTATCTTAAAAGTAAAACTGTCATCCTGTGAAGCATGTGTATAATTTCATTCCACTGACCCAAGCTTATGAAACCAATGCTGTCTCTTTGATGTCCTGGATACTTCTGCTGATAGTTTAAAAGGCTTTGTGACCCTCTTTCTTACTGTCCTAACTTCACTTTTATGTTACGTATGTGTTTTAACGTCTGTACAGAATCCACTCTTTGAATTCCCTATCATTATTTATTTCAAAGCCACCACCACTATTTCCTTTTAAGAGTTTTTCAGTGGCATTTGAATTTACTATACATAATTAAATTATCTGTTTTCTCATTTGTATGTTAGGGTTGGGTAGAAGTGTGAAGAGTAACTTTTTTTCATGTGGAATCACAAGTGTATATGCTAAGTGACTTGAGATAGAAAAAATTGCCCACTTTCTTACTTGGCCAAGATATTACAGCCAACATTTGATTATATACAATACCTTGTTTTAAAAATTACAATGTTATATATCTTTTTTCCAGTTGCAGAGTACTTCTAGGCTGCCTTCTTCCACTCTCTGTGAGCAAGGGTGCCTTAAGAATATGTCATTAGTTTTATTTTTTTATCATAAAAGTAAGATATTAAAAGGCTTGATATAAAGATTCAAACAACATAGAACTCAGTAAAGCATAAATGAAATTTTACTTCCTCTCCTGAGGCTGAGTTGATGTGAAGTCCAGCACCTCTTGTTCAAATAATATGAACTGCTAGAAAACGTGTAACAGAGATATTGAAATAAGACGTGGTGAACAGTGATAATGCTGGACGGAAAACAAAGCGTCAACATTCTTCAAGGTCTACTTTAAAGAAAATCTGATTATTGGCCTGAGATTGGAGGTTTGCCCTCAGGTGTGAGAGACACCAAATAGCTTGGGAGGTTATTGCACCAGAGAGATATAAGAGGAAAACTAGGAAGGAGAAGAGGTCTTTATTTGGGGGAAAGAGTATTTGTGAACAGACACAAGACTGGAGTATGGATGACTCTGGTATCTGCAGGAAGGGGACTTGAAACCTGGCTTCGTGGTTGCAGAGCAGTAAGGAAGCACCATGTGAAGGCCAGGAAGAACAGTGATAAAGACTGCAGGATTGCCTCCTGACCTGTGGTTGCCAAGGGGGGAGGGGGTGGGGGAGGGATGGGTTGGGGGTTTGGGATTAGCAGATGTAAACTATTATATGTAGGATGGATAAAAACAATGTCCTACTGTATAGCACAGGGAATTATATTCAATATCATGTAATAAGCCAAAATGGAAAAGGATATGAAAAAGAATATGTATATATATATGTGTATAACGAATCAGTTTGCTGTACAGCAGGAATTAACACAACACTGTAAATCAACTGTACTTCAATTAAATAAAAAAAAGGACTGCCTCCTGAAGTTCCTGATTAAAGAGGAGGGAGATATATCCCACTTGAGTCTGCAGGCCCAGAATTAGGGTGCACAAGTACATAAATATGATGGCCACATGCTTATTGGGGTCTCTCCATCATGGGGCAAAGAGACGCATGTATCAGAGGAACGCGGGTGCAAGGCAATCAATCAGCTGGGGATCCACTGGAAAATGGACCCAGTCTCAGAGTCCAGCAGTACCCAGGGGGTGGCTATTTGGGATTGTATCTTGTCACTAGGGCCCGTTGGACCTCACTCTCCTAAGATCTGGACCAAGGCCTGGGTCAGTAGTGATGATCGACAGAAATGGGACAGTATGTTCATGACCACAAGTGTGGGAGTTCCCATAAAAGACACACTGTAGCACAGAAGAGTAAGTCAGCTTGCAGTGGGACAGTCCTCTTCCAATAGCAATAGCAGAATGTTAACCAGAGGAGAGTCAGGGATGAGCCATGATCCTTCTTCCCTCCGCCTTCCCCTGTCCTACCACACCGCCACACATACACACTACAGTGCAGTGGAGCCACACCTTCAGCCTCAAAGGGAAGGGGTAAATGTTCAACAGCTGGTTCTCTGGGAGGTGGTGGGTGGGTGGGGACTGTGATTTGGAGCGTTTGATGATTGCCATAGTGTAAATACTCTGATCATGGCCAATTTCAAGCTCCAACAGATGTCAGTGCACTCGGAGCTGGGAAGAGATGTGCACGATAGACTATTGTGAGCCAGTGAGAGCTTCGAGTGTAATGTGAGATTAAAATTCTACAGTGGAAAATATTCAGAATTAGCCCAAATGAGATTGTTCTATTAATTGAAAAGTGATGGCATCAGATCAAGGAGTTGCCAAGGTTCTTGATAGACACCCGGTGGGAAAGAGGACTCGCTAGGACACAGTTGGTGACAGTTACTGAACAAATAAAAACAGTTTCATGTTTATAACTGAAGGAGCAGGGATTTTTAATTAAGCCAGTCTTAGAATTCTTGTATACATAGCCAAGCAGTAAACGAAGAGGGAGAATTCCTCAAACAAACAGGGATCTCAAAGGAAGCATAGCTAGTGGGAGCTAAATCTAAAATAATTGACTAGTGGTTGGAACACAGCCTTAATGGCTGCTGCTAGAGTTCAGTCCCTTGTGGGTGGCATTAGGGGAAGGGTCCAGACACAAATCCTTTGCATGTGGGAGCTATCAAGTCTGAAATCAGCCATTTCTGACTCTCTGAATGGCTGCTCTGTTACTAGAAAAGGGCAATAGAAAAATGCCTCTCACCCCAGCCCTGGGGAGAGGTCAAGAAATCTGCCATCAGCTGGGAGGCTTTGGAACAAAAAGAGCAACCCATGAAAAATAATTGGTAAGCTTAGGCTTTTCACATAAAGTTAATATAAAACTAGTACGCCCCTGGAAGCTAGGTGAGGTAAAGCAAAAGCAAAAAATACAAACAAGCAAAAAAAACCCAGAGTGATTATAGAGAGAAATGTCCACCAAATGCAAGCCACCCTTGGGGTTGATCTCATAGACGTAACAAACCGTTCAAGGAAATAAGTTGCTCTGAAGAATAAATAGCAAATGAAAACAATGGGAGCATTTGCACCTCAAGAACTAAAAACTTTAAACCTTCTAAAAGAGGCTTCGAATAAGAAAAATTGAAATGTTTTGACAAGAGGAAAGGAGGAATAGAATAGACTAGAAGAAAATATAGGAAAGGAAAGGTTTTATAAAGAATTAAATAGAAATTCCGGAAACAAAATTATAGTCACCAAAATTTTAAAAAAAGCTCAATGAGCATGTTAAATAGTAGATTAGACACAGACCATTATGCAATTGCATAGATTTGAGAAAATTATTCAGAATGCAGCATAAAAAGTAATAAATGGAAAATATGAAAAGTCCAGGAGCCAAGCAGTCTAGAAGGAGAAGATCTAATAAGCAGAAGTTCTGGAGGGCAAACATGGAAAGAGGAGAGGCTGGCTGATGAACAGAGAATGAACAAATAATTTCCAGGGGTAGGTGGAGTTGTGCCTAAATGCTTGATCCCCTCCTCTTCTCTTTTCACTTCTCTCTCTCCTTTGGTGGCTGCATTAATTCCCATGGCTAGAAATACTGTCTATACAGTGGTGCCTCAAATAGTTTTTTCCTCGATCCAGACCTCACTTTTGAACTCCAGACTCATACATCCACTAGATTACATACATTTATATATTTTCATATGCATCTAAAAACGAGCTTGATGAAACCTGAAAGTTTTGTCTTCTCTAAATCAATGTTTTCCACATCAGTAAATTACCAGCTCCATTCACCCAGATGCTATAGCGAGGTACGTAGGAATCATTTTCTAATCCTTCCTCTCTTTTTCCCCAGATCCAACCCTTAACCAAGTCCTGTTGGTTGAACTATCGAAAAATCTCTGATACCTTGGTCATTGCTTCTCACCTGATCATTTGCAATAGTTTCCTGATTAATCTCCCCATTTTTACTTTGATGCCCTCCAACCGATGAACCAATATAGCAGCCAAGCACGATCTTTTAAAAACACAAATTAGATCATATCATTCTGAAGTTTAAAATTCTCCAGTTGCCTCTAGCTCTTTGAAAAATCCGAACTTCTTTACATGGTCGTGGCAGACAGAATAATGTAACCCTCCATCCCCCCGCCATTACAAAGATGTCCAAATTCCAATCCCTGGACCTGTGACTATGAGAGGCTACAAGGCAAAGGGAAATTGAAGTTGCAAATGGAATTAAGGTTGCAAATCACCTGACCTTAAAATGGGGAGATTAGCCTGGATTATTCAAGTGTACCCAATCTAATCACAAGCATCCTTAAAAGTGGAAGAGGGAAGCAAGAGAGAGTGAGTCATAATGATGAGAAGTGAGAAAGTCTCAACAAGCCAACCATTGCTGGCTTTGCAGGTGGAAGGGGGTCATGAAGCAAAGGATGCAGGCAGAACAGGCATTCTCTAGAGGCTTTAGGAAGGAACGCAGCCCTGCCAATACTTTGATTTTAGCTCATTCAGTGAGGACCCATATTGGAGCTCTGACCTCCAGAACTGTGAGATAGTAATTTTGTGTAGCTTAAGCCACTAAGTGTATGGTAATTTGTTCCCACAGCAATAGGAAATGATACAAGGGCTTATAGGAACCTACATGATTGGCCACTGCCTCCTTCTTCTAGGTCATCTTGGCCCCTTCCCCCCTCACTCTGCTCTGGCCACTCTATCTTTCTTTATGGCCAGCCTCAGAGCCTACCCTCCTCCCTTTCACCTGCTTGGAGAGCACTTTACCTGATGTCTTAGTTCATGTTCTTGAGAAGCAAACCCTGAGATGAGTTCTTGAGTTCCAGACACTTATTTGGGAAATTGTCCCGGGAAACACAGATAGGGGATACACAGATAGGGGATTCGGAGATAAGGCAAATAAGGACAAATTGTCAACAGGGGCACATAGATGAGCAGGCCCCTGCTGTGACGCCTGGAGCTCACTCTCACCAGGAACGCTGCAAAACACCTTAGAACGTGCATGTAAGAATAAGAGGGAAGAGATACGGGAACATATGTATATATATAACGGATTCATTTTGTTGTAAAGCAGAAACTAACACACCATTGTAAAGCAATTATACTCCAATAAAGATGTTAAAAAAAAAAAAAAAAGAATTACCCCACCCAGAGGCAAGAAAGCTGGGGTATTTACATATCAACTCCCATCAGATATTACTTGAGTCCTATTCCTGAGGGGGAAGGTGTTCATTTCCCAGCACTTTTGCCTGCTGCACTGGGACACAGTGGACTCTGGCCACCTGTGAAAGCCTCAGGGAAAGAGATACATGTGCTGGCAGCTGGGAGTCAGTCCCCTGGCACTGGAATTATGTGTGAAGGGATAGGAACAGGGCACTAGCGCATCCGCTACATGTGGCTAAGTGTTGTTTATCCTTAAGGCTTTGATGGAAATGTACATTTCTCAGAGAAACCTTTCCTCCTGATTCTCTCTTATAAATAGGGCCTCATGTGCTCTTCTAACCTCTTATTTTCTTTCATATCATTTCAGTTTTTTCTTTCATAACACAAATCAGAATTTTAACTACATTTTTTCCCCTGGTTGAATGGGTATCTCCTCCCTCTACCATGTAAGCTCTATGAAGCTAAGGTGCAAACTTGCTTGGGATGTTCGTGTATATTCAGCACATAGTAGACACTTAATAAACGTTTGTTGAAGGAATACATAGAGAGTAAATTAATGAATGGAACTGGTGTATAAATAGCTTACTAAGTGCTGCCTGGTACATAACAAACTTTGATAAATTTTAGCTGTTTTGTTACATTTTCAACTTTGTTAAATCTGAGGTGATCTTTTTACTCTATAAGCTACTAGCCTCAAAGTAATCACTGGAGTTTCTACTCCCCCTACCTTAAATATGTACTGCCTTGACTCCCACCAAATTTGTAATGTTCACTACAAGAGGAGTAGAAGTGGGGGAACCATTCATGATAACTTGGAGGTTATTCAGTTCACACACAGAGGTGGAGAAATGGGCATACACTCAACTAGAAGTGGGAGGTGTATGTCTGATGGAAAAATTCCCTGAATGATTTTGATTATGCCTTCTCCTTGCTACATTGATGTGAAATGAACCAAACCGGTCTTACAATTTTGTGATTACTTTCAAGTAATTATTGACTTTATTTTTAAAATAATTACCTCTTCTAAATGGGAACCACTTGCCATTACCTTTCCACTTCTGAATTCTTTTTTTGCATCACTTGAGCATCTGGCCATGCAAAAACATTGACCTTTCTTGTCCCTTAAAGCGGCTTGTTAAAAATTGTGAACCAGCGTGTTAAAAATGTCTGTTCATTACAAGTCTCTTTTACTCACAGAATCGTTCAAGTGATGGTATTTAAGTATTTGTTCTACACATACTTGGAACGGCAGAACACTAAATAACAATAATATCCAAAAACGTTACAGAAATGAAGATCCATTCTGTATTTTAATTCTATATGAAACAGGTGTGTATGTGTGTGTGTATGTGTGTGTGTGTGTTTGAAATCAGAATCAACTGAATGGATTTTTCAAACTATCCTTCACAGGGGAAGCACTGTCATAGTAAGTCTCTGCTAACTACGGGAATATATTTTGTTTCAGGCATGCGGGGGAAGGACAAAATCTGAGAACTACCGTATCCCATTATATCAAGATTAGTATTTTCAGCTCAGTGATGCAGCTGGCTTCTGTGATGTGATCGATAGAGAACAAAAAGCTGTGCCAATCTTGACCTTAAACATATAGTCTTAGTGAAGAAACAACAAAGCCATGAATAACACAACCCATTTAGACAGACTGCCTTGACATTTTCAAGAGACAGGGTGACTATACCTGCCAGTTTGTTTTTTGTCCCCTGTATTCCTAGTGGTGTACTTAGGGCTAATTTTTTAATAGTTAGAAACAATGACATAAGAAATAGTAAACTACTCTTCCTCCCGGAACCTAGGGCAAACCAGAGGTCATGGATGTTTTATGTAATTAATCGTTACTGTTAAAGGGGATCCTAGATTCCTCTCAGTCCCTTTAAATATAAAAATATTATAAGCTGCAGCAAGAACTTTAGCTATTGAAGCCTCCCAATACTGTAATTATTGATCAATACTTGACTTTAATCAAGGAAAAGGAAGGTAGACCTCTGTCTTTGACAAAATGATATATGGATCTAGATTAAAACGAAGACCCTACAGGAAAACTAAGAAATATTTTGTTCTCTGAGGTGATGAAAATGGGCTGGGAAATGTTTGTGAAAGTTAGGTGGTGAACTGGAGAGCGAGGGATGTAGGGTGTATGTAACTGGACACCAGTTTTTCTAAAATAGATGTGGAGACCTTTACAGAGAAATCTTTTAATGGAGTGATTCAAAATGTATTGATGCCTCCTGCCCATTAAGGGGGTACTTTTTATTGGGACTGCTCATCACTCAACATTGTGGAGAAGAGCAAGTGAGATTCACACCCATGGAGAAAGCCAAACTGAGCTGTTGGAGGAAAGGATAGGACAATCAGGTATCAGAATCCACAACAATGTTTTGAGGAATATGGTTCACACACAGGAGGGATGGAAGGAATCAAAGATTCCCAGCTCCCAAACAGATGAGAAGAAGTAAAGAGTTTTGCTGAAAACTCTTTCCATCCAGTGCACCTAGAGGCATATATTATTTCATTTTAAATGTTTTATTTTGTACATATTTATTGGGTACCTATCGTACATCAGGTACCACCATTCTAGGAACTGTGGTTTCTGCAGAAAACAAGACAAAAATTTCTTGCCCACCTGGAGTTTTCATTTTTGAGAAGAAAATCATTCAACACATAAAGAAGTAATCAGATCATAATAAGAACAATGAACAATATAAAGCAGGGTGCAAATAGATTGACCTGGGTGGGTTAAGGGACTATTAAAGGAAGGTTGAAGAAAAGTTTCTCTAAAAATGTAATATTGGAAGTGTCCAGAATGATGAGAACCAACCAGCCTTGCAACAACCTGGAAAGGCATTCCACATAGAAGACTAGCAAACACTCCAAAGGGTGCTCCATTCATGAATCATTTATTCATTTGTGAAACAACTGTCTGAATGCCAGGTGGCGTGAATTCATTGGAGAGAAAGAAAAGCATGATCCTGACATGCATGGATCGTGATCTGGTAGAATTCTGTGAGAGTTTGCAAGACCTGATCCAAACACAGCCTAGACACACTTGGTTAGACACAAAAGTCTAATGCTGGAAGGTACACACACCTTACCTTTATGAACAGAGAAATGCCCCTTGTTCCCAGGTAAAGAGATCTCAGGAAATAATCTTAAGTTTTTGGCGCTAGACACTCTTAGAATTTTCCTCCAGTCTGAATTGTGTTAAGAGCTACTTTCACCACCTTTTCCCTGCTTGCTAGCGATTGGAGGGGCAAATGTTAGACTCATACATATGTAAGCTCGTTAATACATTCATATCTATAAATCATTTTGAGTGAACGCCTTTCTGCTGTGTAGAAACACCAACTGTGATTCAAACAAAGAAACTACTAGATTTCTCAGTGTTAGAGCCTGTAGCTTCTAGTATCCCAACCCCACCAGCTTCTGAAATCACCTTCCCTGAATGTTTCCCTGCGTTTGGACACTGTACCCTCTGATAGTGTCTAAACTCAGCAAGGAGGATGCTGACAGGCTGAAGCCACCAGAAGCTGGGGCCATCTCTGAAGACAAGTATAGCATTATTACTGTAATTAATATAATTTTAGTTATCAACAATAAATCTCCTCTGCTTCAAGGCACAGAGGGACAAGAATGCTATTTCTTTTTTAGAAAACTCCCTGGAAGGAGAGTAAACCCATGTGGTCTAGGGTGGCTGATAAAATGCCTAGAGTGGGTAAAATGATAACAAAGAGTTAGAAAAGCCGAATGTATTTGAAGAAGTCCCCGAGGAGAGAAGGATACAGCAGGTGAGGTTGTTGATTTTTAAAGTCTATTCCCTTTGGAATAGACTGGAGCCTTTTGGGCAGAGGTGGCAGGGAGGCATACAAGGGCTGGGTATGATGTCCCAGGTTTGAGTTGAAATGGAAAATCCTCTCTCATAGTCTCCCTTCCTGAAAGAGTTGCAGTGTTTCGGTGATGCTTCCCAGTCTTCGTAGGAATATTAGGCAGTACTTACCTTGCCTTTGGCCCCTGCTTATTTTAAGCTTAGTATGTCCCTTGAAACCATTGCCAAGGCTGGTAAGTTAATGACAGTCACTGCACCTAGGCCCTGCTTTCCACCAGCTCTGCTACCTGCTGCTCTCTGCCCTATGCCTCTTTCCACCTGTAGCTTTTAGGTTGCTACTCAGGAAAGGGAGAGAGAGACAGAGAGACAGAGACAGAGAGTGAGACAGAGAAGCACAAGGAGGAAGTGTTCTCACTTACCTCTACTTTTGCTTGCTCAGCGTTCTTTTAAATATGGTTCCCATGGATTGCCTTGAGATAGATGCAGAAGTAAATTGTTTGGGAACTAAGTCTTCCCCTTTGACTCTTATCTCTTTACTTGGAACTTCCCTCTTTGTGAGCAGTTGCAGAGTAGCTGATAGACGTGGGTTTAGGCTGAAGGGAGATGGTGATGTAGTACAAAAGGCCATGTGCAAGAAGTTTCCAGACTGGGTTTCTCCTCACAGCTCTGCCATGTGGTCCACAAGTCAGTTTTGTTCTATCAAATGGTTCAATAAGCATCTAGCACTTGTGATGCACTAGGAACCAAGCCTCAGTTTCCTCATCTGGGTAATCAAAGAGTTTCATAAGATGATCTTTATGGTCTCAATCATGTTATATGTCTATGAAAAAAATAATCAGATATGAACTAGAAAAAATAAAGACTCAAACTCATCATTTCTGAGTCTAGGGAACTGTGTAAGTCATGTGTTATCTAGATGTATGTACATAAATCATGATTCAAGAAATACTAGGAAAGAATGTTTCCTTGGGTGAGATCAAGGATCACCAGGATGACAGGATAATGTTTCATACCTTAATATAAGACCGGTTGTGGCATTGGTAATCGACTAGCAAATAGGAAAGCTTAGCACCTGTTAAAGAAAGGAAATTTCTTGTTATTGATTGCCTACTCCAAACTGGAGAGACTTGTAAGTACATACACTGAGGTGTCAGTCACTAGATAAGGCTAATCTGTGCACCCAGAGATGCCTTTAGCTGATACTTTTGACATTACAGAATGTTCTTTCTTATGGGAATAATCAGCAAGAGGAACATACCTTTCTTCTTCTGTTGTTGCAATAGCAAAAGAAGCTGAAGGAAAAGGAGAGGGGAAACCCAACTCGGTGAATCAAATAAAAGAGAAACTTTTCTGCTAAGGTTGACAGGAAAGAAAGCTGTCATTTAAGATTAACCTACCAGGTATAGACTTAAATTCCCTAGGAATATGCTGTTGAGCCCTGCTCTGCTCTCTTGTTGAAAGAAAAAAATTTCTAGCAATGCTTCTGGGCTTCTTTTAGACTCGACCCTGACACCTACTATTATGTGCTATTGGGTTAACTTATCTTCAGACCTTTGTTTCCTCTTTATCTTGAAAGATAAAGGAGGTTGGTCTCAATCAGTGATTCTCAACTTGTTACTATTGCATTTTTATCTTTGTTAAAATTAAACTTGTAAAGCAGGATGCTAATAGAATTCAACTGCTGGGATCTCATTAAAGAATAAATGAGATGACAAAGTTCTTACACTTGGCACGTAGAAATTTGTTGATGACGTCGTTAAGGTGACTAGGTTCTGCTTGCTTCTCCCCAGCGCCCTCAGCATCATCATCTCACATTTCCTCTCACATTTAAAATGAATGTTTTGAGTGCCCATCTGAAGTTCAGTGAGAAATCCAGTTCCCATCTACAAAATATCTTTGTGAGGTGGTGGCCAGGGGAGAGGCAGAAGCAGCACTTTGACACTCTGGGCATTTCTCAACTTTTTTGATTCTGTTGGATTCTCCATCTCTGTTCTGCATCTTTGTTTCTGCCCCTGCTGCCCTCTGAGCTTGTGAACTTGCATGTAGTTGTCCAGTTTTCCCAGCATCACTTACTGAAAAGGGTGTCTTTTCTCCATTGTATACTCTTGCATCCTTTATCAAAGATAAGGTGACCATATGTGCATGGGTTTATCTCTGGGCTTTCTATCCTGTTCCAATGGTCTATATTTCTGTTTTTGTGCCAGTACCATACTGTCTTGATTACTGTAGCTTTGTAGTATAGTTCTGAGGTCCAGGAGCCTGATTCCTCCAGCTCCATTTTTCTTTCTCAAAATTGCTTTAGGGCTTCCCTGGTGGTGCAGTGGTTGAGAGTCTGCCTGCCGATGCAGGGGACATGGGTTCGAGCCCTGGTCTGGGAAGATCCCACATGCCGTGGAGCAGCTAGGCCCGTGAGCCACAACTACTAAGTTTGCACGTCTGGAACTTGTGCTCTGCAACAAAAGAGGCCACGACAGTGAGAGGCCCGCACACCGCGATGAAGAGTGGCCCCCACTTGCCACAACTGGAGAAAGCCCTCGCACAGAAACGAAGACCCAACACAGCCAAAAATAAATAAATTAATTAATTAAAAAAAATTGCTTTAGCTATTCAGGGTCTTTTGTGTTTCCATACAAATTGTGAAATTTTTTTGTTCTAGTTCTGTGAAAAATGCCATTGGTAGTTTGATAGGGATTGCACTGAATCTGTAGATTGCTTTATGTAGTATAGTTATTTTCACAATGTTGATTTTTCCAATCCGAGAACATGGTATATCTCTCCATCTGTTTGTATCATCTTTAATTTCTTTCATCAGTGTGTTACAGTTTTCTGCATACAGGTCTTTTGTCTCCTTAGGTATGTTTATTCCTAGGTATTTTATTCCTTTTGTTGCAATGGTAAATGGGAGTGTTTCCTTAATTATTCATTTCTTTTCTTTTCTTTTTTTTTTTTTTGCCTGATTTTACTAAGGACTTTAAAATACCAGAAGTTACAATCGTTTTCTCTCATCTAGGATAACTTTCTTGTCCTCCAGACTGGGTTAGGCATTCCACTTACATGTGCTCAGAGCATTCTGCTTTAATATAGCAGAGCACTTACTGCACATCTTTGTAAACTACCCATTTCCCTGGCTTACTCACTACATTTTGAACTTTCTGAGGCAGGATGTGTTTCTCAGCCACTATTGGATCTTTAGAACCTAGAACATTTCCTGGTACACAGTAAGGCTCTATAAATGTTTGTCGAATTATTGCATAAATAAAGGAAGGAAAGGAAAAGCCTCCATTTGTTCTCCATTAAACTGCTCACTGCTAAGCTACTATTAAAAATAGGACATGTAGGAAGTTTGACTGTCATTGCATCTACTCACCTCCCAGGAGTTCCATGTTGATTTGTTAATATGAAGAACTAGAGACTTTTGAGACCAACATTTCACATAACTCACCTTTAATGTGGGTGAGTTTCCTCGCTGTGAATATATGACTGCAGCCCTGTGGCTGAGATAAAATGGATACAGCATTAATAATATAAGGCCAATGAGTCCCTCACATCGGCCCCAACTCACAGAGGCAGTTTCTTGCTGTAATTGAGACACAGAACATTTAGAGTCACACCTACAGGCTCTATCATATATTATAATAGATGCATGACCTTGGGCAAATGGCAGTCCTTTTGAGCCACAGCTTCTGCATCTGCAAAATGAGATAAAAATAGTTGCCTTATAGTGCTGTTGTAATAAGGAGTTAGTATTTATGACGAGGTTAAAACACAATCTTGCACATAATAAGTGCTCATTAATGTTAGCCAGGCATGAAAGCAGGTTTACATTTCTCTGAAAAAGTATTCACTTTGCAATCACTAAATATCAAAGGGAATGCTTTCTGGAATTTGTCCTTTATTTACATCTGTATAATTGTTAATATAACTGCAAATCTCTGTAACTCAGCTGTAGTTTCTTGAAAGGAAATATAACTGCAAAGTTCTGTATGCTGCTAAAGGTGGCAAAGAAGGAAGAGTGTTTTTCCTTAGGGATCATAGTAACTTCAGTCAATATCTGGTGACTCCATTTGAATCAACCATATGATTCCATTGAGAAGAGAGGTGGCTTAAAACTTCCGACTTGGTGTTTTTGTTGACAGCTTGCTCTCTCCGCTGCCCCCTACAGGTCAGATAATCTAATTTCTGACGGGTCATTCTCTGACCTGTATTTCCTTCTATTTACATAATTCATTTTGGATTAAGCCAAGCAGCATGGCAAGAACTAAATAAGGAGTATTAGATTTACTGGATTCTAGTTATCTTTAGCATGACTTCCCTAAAATACTTTACTTTTTATTATCCAGTAAAAGATTGAAACTCCCCTAGATTCCCCTAGATTCTCTGAATTCATACTGTTTAAAATTATCTAACAGTCCTGAGAAATATTACATGTATCTAGACTCAAAGTCAGGCTAAAAATCATAGAAAAAAAGTTATATTTGCTAAAATATGTAATAAAAAAATTGAGAATAAACTGCCTATGTGTCCTCAACAAAGAAAAAAAATTTTTCACTGGTAAAAACTTAAGCTTTCATGTTTTCAGTTACTGTATTTTGGGAAAAATAATTGTTGGTTATTTTGTCACATTTCCTGTTGATTTCAAATGTGCTTTTATCTAATTTTTTAAGCAAAAATCTCTCAATTACCATAACTGTAGCAGCAATACTGAGGAGCCCACAATGCCGAACTGTCCTGTGGAATATTTTTCAGAGCAGAAAATTTCAATTACCACAATTCTGGTGCTAATCTTAGGGTCCTTATATTACTAACTGTCTCTCTGAAGAAATCTTTGGAAAGGAGAAATATATTCTTAAAAAACATCAACTTCTTGGGGATTCACAACAAATGTAGCTGTCACTCATTTGATGTGTGTGGGCACATGTGTTTATTTCTTATTTAAATTGGCTGAGTTTTCCCTGAAGCAGATTTTATTGATTCCCCCAACACACATACCAAGAGCTAAGTAAGGAAGTTTTTGGATGACTTGTACCCTCTAACTTTTAGTTCCTTGGACTGCTAGATGTTGGACAGTTTTCTTTTTACATGCTATAAAAACCCAGAATTTTATTTTTCTTAGTATTATGTGCTATCTTTTTCAATTACATTGAAATATTATCCTTCTCTGATCTCTGCTATGATTAATAGGATCATGGGCCCATTTGTCTGTTGTTAGTTTTTCGCTTTAGAAAATGCACTGCTGCCCCATGTTCTCTTTATACTTTTTTTCAGTGGACCATGAAACTTGTAAGATGTGGAAATGCATTGACTCATACAACAAGCCAATAATAGCATATGAAAGATTTACAGCTAGAGAGAAGCATACACATTTCTGCAAATCTGAGGTCTCGGTTATGTGTCTTGTCTCCTAAAAATTGGAAATCATTTTAGCTACTGTAACTGTGCTGCTAAACCTATGAAGAGGCAGGTTGTCATGAAGTTCAGGATTGATATTTTTCAAAAGGATTTTAATATTCAAAATTGAAATAATGGTCAAAATTATTTCTAGGACGTTAATGCCATATTGGTAATCTATCAAATACAGTACTGGGATCTGGACGTTTGTAGGGAGAACTACAAAAGCTTTATCTTTTGAATAGCGGTAGAACTATTGCAAACAATACAATTAGTTTCTAAAATAGTGAGGTATTAGCTTTCTTTGTTGCTGTAACAAACTGCCACAAACTTATTGGCTTGAAACAACTTTATTCTTATCTTTCTGTAGGTTAGAAATCTGACACTGGTCTCTCTGGGCTAAAATCAAGGTGTCAACAGGGCGATTACTTTCCAGAGGCTCTAGAGGAAAATCCATTCCATTCCCTTGCCTTTTCCAGCTTCTACCCCCATTTCTTGGCTCACAGCCTACTTTCACCATCTTGAAAGCCAGAGAAATATTGGATCTCTCTGACCATCCCTCCATAGTCGCATCTCCCTCTGACCACAGCCGGGAAAGCTTCTTTGCTTTTACCAACCCATGAGATTAGATTTGGCCCACCTGGAATCTTGGATAATCCCAATGTCCATCTCACTTCCCACCTCAATGGAACCATCTCAATCTCCTTAACTTAATCATATCTACAAAGTCCTTTTTGCCATGTAAGGTAACACATTCAAAGGATCCAGGGATTAAGACATGGACATCTTCGGAGACGTTATTCTGCCTTTCACAGGTACTATTTTCAACACTAAGAAAAGTTGACACACAAGGTATACTCACTGTATCTCTAATAGTAAATACCCGATTATTTCTGTAGACTTTCCCCAAACCTGCAATGCCAAAGCTTTCTTTCCACTGAAATATAGAGGAGCAGAACTGCATATTAAAATTACTTCTTTTCAGATTAAGGAATTTGAAATTAAAATAACTCTGATTGGGGTGTGTGTGTGTTTTCTGAGAGGCTTTTTTTTGTGTGTGTGTGTGTGTGATACGTGGGCCTCTCACTGCTGTGGCCTCTCCCGTTGTGGAGCACAGGCTCCGGACGTGCAGGCTCAGCGGCCATGGCTCACGGGCCCAGCCGCACCACAGCATATGGGATCCTCCCGGACCGGGGCACGAACCCATGTCCCCTGCATCGGCAGGCGGACTCTCAACCACTGTGCCACCAGGGAAACCCTCTGAGAGGCTATTTTAACCTCTTCTTTTGAAAAATATCTTTCCCTGTGAGTGTATTCTTCATTAGACGGGTCTGATTCAAATTATCATAGGCTAAATGGTGGTATCTGATCTGCTTTTCTCCTGACTCCAAATTTCCCACCATGACTATCATCCCATTTGTCTTTAGTACAGAAAACTGCAGGTTGTGCAGATATAAATGCATTATGACGACTCTAATAAATGACATGGCACTTAGTATGAGAAAACAGATTTCCATATTTAGGAATGATGGCTGATTGAATGCTTCCTATGTAACCATTAGGCTTAGTTACTTTCCAACAGGTATATAGGATTTGGTTCTCCATTCTCAGCACTCCCTCCATTTCTGTCATCCCCAAACAGAGAGAGCTGCCATGAAAATCCAAAGAAGAAAGAATACTTGCTTCTTCTTAAGATCAGCCAAGCTGACCTCCAAGAAATGTCAAATCATGCACCTCACCTTGGTTGCCATAAGTCTCACCTTTGCACAGACCTTGTTTTTAAGCAATCTTCACAACAGATTTATAAGTAGGCATTATCTCCTCATTTTACAGATGAAGTGCATGGAGTTCACAGTGTCTGAGTGAGGTATCTAAGATCTTACAGCATTAGAATTTACTGGCATTCAGGAACAAATTATAAGACATGCTAAAAGGCAAAAAAAAGAAACACATCCTGAAGAGACAAAACAATCATCAGAATCAACCTCAGATATGACAGAGATTTTGGAATTATGAGCTAATAAACTTAAAATATCTTTGATGAAGACGTTAAGGGCTTTAGTGGAAAAAGTAGACAACATGCAAGAACAAGTGAGTAATGTAAGCAGAGAGATATACACTCTAAGAAAGAATCAAAGAAAGTGCTAGAAAGCAAAAATATAGTAACAGAAAGGAAGAATGTCTTTTATGGGCTCATCAGTATACTTGCCAATGGCCATGGGGAAAAAAAAAATCAGTGAGTTTGAAGATAGGTCACTAGAAACCTCCCAAGGTGAAATGCAAAGGAAAAATTATATAACAAAACAGAATAAAAACATAACAAACATGTTACAAATAGAACATCCAAGAACTGTAGGACAATTTCTAAAGGTATAACATGTACATAATTGGAATAGCAGAAGGAGGAGAAAGAAGGAATGGAGGAGAGGAAATATTTGAAATCATAATGGCCCAGAACTTTTAAAAATGAATAACATACCACCAACCACAAATCCAGGAAGCTCAGATAATACTAAACAGAATAAATACAACATAAAGCAAGTAGAGAATGAGTGAAAGTTTTCAAGTGTTGAAAGGGAAAACATCCATCAAGTCTGAATTCTATATCTAGCAAAATTATCCTTCAGAAGTAAAGAAATGAAGACTTTCTGAGACAAACAAAACAGGGGATTCATCACCAGCGAACCTGTCTGACAAGAAACGTTAAAAGACATTCTTCAGTCAGAAGGAAAATGATATACGTCAGAAACTTAGATCAACCTAAGCAAAGGAAGAGCATCAGTAATAAATGAAGGTAAAATAAAATCTGAATTTTTAATGAATCTAAAAGATATGTTTGTTTAAATCAATAAGAGTAACAATGCATTGGGTGACTAAAGCATATGGAGAAGTGAAATGAATGATAACAATGTCACAATGGACAGGAGAGAGGAATTAGGAATAATACACACATGTTGGAATAAAATCCAAAATGCCAACAATACCAATTGCTGGTGAAGATATGGAACAATGGGAACTTCATTCATTGTTGGTGGGAATGCAAAAGGGTAAAGCCTTTTTGGAAGACAGCTTGCCAGTTTCTTACAAAGCTAAATGTAGTCTTAACATACAATCCAGCTACTACCGTCTTAGGTATTTACTCAACTGACTTGAAAATTTAAGTATATTCAAAAATCTGCATTTTCAACTGACTTGAAAATTTAAGTATATTCAAAAATCTGCATGTGAATGTTTATTTATGAACTTTAAATGCATACTGATAAATGAAATAAGACAGTCGTAAAAGATTACATATTCTATGATTCCATTTATATGACAATCTGGAAAGTTAAAACTATGGAGATGATAAACTGCTCAGTGGTTGCCAGGGTTTAGGTGTGAGGAGGTTACTAGCTCAGGGGATTTTCTAAGACAGTGAAACTATTCTGTATGATACTTAGTGAGGGATACACGACGCTATGCATTTGTCAAACCCAGGGAGTAAACCTTAAATGATGCAAAGAAAGAAAACTTTAGGGGGTTAGAGGATCCGAGGATGGAATGTAAAATATGACTAAATAAATCTAACATATTATGATTGTATGAAAAAAACCTCATTGAAGAAGGTGGGGGGAAAAGGTGCTGATCTATGTGACTTTAGAAATGAGTGGAGTATGTATCAATACGACAAAAGGCAAAAGAAACTATACATAAGCACTGTACTCCAGCTGATAAAGTTGTATCCCATGGGAGTATGGATTTACAATTCTGAAACCGCAGTCCATATAAATTAGAATATAGATGGCAGATTTTCAGAGGCAGGTTTCTCACTGTTGGAGTGGGAGGTTATAGATAGGGGGCAGGAAAATAGAATGACTCATGTGGCAATGGATTAGAGCTGGAGGCATCAGTATAAACTCATGCTTAGCTTAATAAAGATACAGACAACCATATAGAATTATTTATGGATATGTGTGTATACATGGGTTAGTATACAAACAAACATTTCCTTGCTCTATCAGCTGAGAAGGCCTAGAAGCAATAATACCCTAGTAGCAATGAGCATACCTAGCACCCAGAACTTAGTTTCTAATACTATCACCAATAAAAGGAACCAGGTCTCCTTGAACAAATTGCTGATTCTAGAACTGGGGCAGGAAATATACAGGATGATCCTTGAACATCTCGTAGTGCCAGAAAGTAAGGGAGTATGAAACAAACAAAACAAACAAAAACCAAAATGACACAAAATGAGCAAACTGAAAGAGCTCCCAGTGACCAAAGCTGGAACAATTTGAGCAATAAAATAAAATAATACTGAATTATAATCCAAAGTATAAAATAAATATCCGTGAGTCCATTCTTATATAAATGATTGAATAAACAAATAAATAAATAAGGAAGAACAGACAAATCTCCCATGCAGAAGAATTCCAAATAATTTATTTATGCAGTTACTTGACCCTGAAGGAGGTAAAACACTGGAGCATAACTCTTCACTCCTTAAGTATGTGGTAGACAAAGGAACTTCCTTTGAAAAAAACACAGTATGGAAAAGGAACAAAAGAGTAACTCTATGGTGGAAAAATTTAACAACCACCACTTGAGCCAGGTGATCATGGTCAACATCAACAATAATGTCAAGTAGATAGTATGTAGTCTCGATATGATGTGATGAGAATGATATCTAACCTCCGTGCTCTTTCTCACCAAACTTCATAATCCCAATCTGATGATGAGAAAGTATCAGACAAATCTCAATAGAGAGCCATTCTACAAAACAGCTGGCCAGGACTCCTTAAAACTTTCAAGGTTATCAAAGTCAAAAAAAGGTTAGACAACTATCACAGCCAAGAGGAGGTATGTAGTCATGGTGACCAAGTGTAATGTGTTATCCTGGATGGGTTCCTGGAACAGACAAGGACATTAGGTAAAACTGAGGAAAATTGAATAAAATGTGAACTTTAGTTAATAATAGTGTATTAATATCAGTTCATTAATTGTGACAAATATACCATATTAGTGTAAGATATTGCTAATTGGGGAAATTGGGCGGGGGTATATGGGCACTCCTGGGCTTCTTTTAATAATTCTCTGTAAATATAAAACTATTCTAAAATGAAGCAGGGTTTAAAAAATTTTAAGCCTACAATGAAATACCTACTACTAGGAATCCCTTCTAGAATGGTTAAAATTTAAAAAAAATTCTGACAATAACGAAGTTCTAGTGAAGATACAGATGAACTGGAACACTCATCTAACTGCCGATGGAAATGCAGAATGTTACAGCCACTCTGGAAATCAGTCTGGCAGTTTCTTATAAAGGAAAGCACACATTTACCACAGGACCTAGCAATCTCACCCTGAACTATCTACACTAGAGAAATGAAAACTTATTTTCCTATGAAAACCTGTGCACTACTGTTGGTGGGAATGTAAATTGCTAGAGCCACTGTAGAGAACAGTATGGAGGTTCCTTAAAAAACTAAAAATAGAACTACCATACGACCCAGCAATCCCACTACTGGACATATACCCTGAGAAAACCATAATTCAAAAAGAGTCATGTACCACAATGTTCATTGCAGCTCTATTTACAATAGCCAGGACATGGAAGCAACGTAAGTGTCCATCGACAGATGAATGGATAAAGAAGATGTGGCACATATATACAACAGAATATTACTCAGCCATAAAAAAAAACGAAACTGAGTTATTTGTAGTGAGGTGGGTGGACCTAGAGTCTGTCATACAGAGTGAAGTAAGTCAGAAAGAGAAAAACAAATACCGTATGCTAACACATATATATAGAATCTAAAAAAAAAAAAAAAATGGCTCTGAAGAACCTAGGGGCAGGACAGGAATAAAGACGCAGACGTCGAGAATGGACTTGAGGACAAGGGGAGGGGGAAGGGTAAACTGGGACGAAGTGAGAGAGTGGCATGGACTTATATACACTACCAAATGTAAAATAGATAGCTAGTGGGAAGCAGCTGCACAGCACAGGGAGATCAGCTCGGTGCTTTGTGACCACCTAGAGGTGTGGGATAGGGAGGGTGGGAGGGAGATGCAAGAGGGAGGGGATATGGGGATATATATATATACATATAGCTGATTCACTTTGTTATACAGCAGAAACTAACACAACATTGTAAAGCAGTTATACTCCAATAAAGATGTTAAAAAACAACAACAACAAAAACCTGTGCACTAAAATTTATAGCAGCTCTATTTATAATAACCCCCAAACTGGAAACCCAATAACCTTCAAGAAATAAATAAATAAAGTATGGTATAGCCATACAATGGAATGGGACTCAGCAATAAAAAATTCATAAGCTATTGATCCACCCAATAACTAAAATAAATTTCAAAGGCCTCGTGTCCCTGAAAGCTGTCTCCAAAGGTGACGTGCTCTGTAATTCAATTTAGGTGACATTCTAGAAAAGACAAAACGATAGCGATGAGGAACAAAATTGTGGTTACTAGGAGGTTAAGGGTTAGTGAGGGTATGACCATAATAATAGGATATCAAGTGAGAATTTTAGGGTGATGCAACTGTTGTGTTCTGCTTGTGATGGCATTTACACAAATCCATACATTTGTGTATTAAAATACATAAAATACAGGTGTTAAGATATATCAAAATAGCCTGTTACTGTGTATTAATTTAAAAATAAAATAAAAAATGAAAGCAGCAGAGTTTAGAGTTAATCCAGGACTACTAAAAAAATAACAACACACCAGACTCTATACCACATTTCTTATACCCTTTTTGCTCACTCTAACCTCATTAAAAACTTCTTTTCCTTATTACCGCGGTTTACAATATATCTAGGTCAAGGTTGAAAAATATTAGAACTTTTATTCCTGCCCTCAGATATTTTGTGAATATTTCATTCATAATCAAGTTATAAAAATTCTCTTTAGATTTCAAAGTATTTACCAATTTTCCTTTCCCTTTTGTCATTCCCATGTTCCCAAATTGCTTTAAAATCTAACTAGGAAAATATAAATTTCTCTCTACACTTTTTAAACCAACATAGTCTATAGGGAAGAAAGTACATTAAAAGTAATAGAGGCAGGGCTATTACATTTTAAAAATTAAACAGCATGATTTAAATTCCTTGAAATGTGAATTACTACCAATTTACGCCTTCAATTTATCTTTATAAATGTGAAAGGGTAGGAAAAGTCAAAGAAAAGTACTAGCTGGTTAAGGAGGCAATGTAGCATAGTGGAGAGATCAGGGTTTCTCAACCTCAGCACTACTGGTATTTGGGGACGATAATTGTTGTGAGTGGCTGTCCTGTGCATTGCAGGACGTTGAGCAGCTTCCCTGGTGTCTACCCAACAGATTCCAGTGGCATCTCCCACACAACTGTGACAACCAAACATATCTCCAGACAATACCAAAGTCCCCTGGGGCGCAAAATCCCCTCAGGTTGAGAACCACACAGATGAAACAAGGGACTTGTAGGCCAAAGGTGAGGATTCAGTCCAACTTCCCCCATTAGTAGCTGAGCACTTCTGAAGAAATCACATAGCTTCTTTGACCTTTGGTTTCACACAGCACTGAAATAGGCTGAGCCTATTTCTATGAAATTCAAATAAGATAATATATGAAAGATGAATTGTAAATGGTATTATGATTATTAATGAGTGACACAGATATAAACCCTGGATTGGAACTGAGACGTAAAGAGATGAAGCTCTATAAAAAGTATGACTAATATAAAGCAGTATTTTTTTTTAATTGGAGTATTATTGCTTTACAATGTTGTGTTAGTTTCTGCTGTACAGTGAAGTGAATCAGCTATATGTATATGTATATCCCCTCCCTCTTGGACCTCCCTCTCACCCCACCCCCATCCCACCCATCTAGGTCATCACAGAGCACGGAGCTGAGCTCCCTGTGCTTTATATCAGGTTCCCACTAGCTATCTATTTTACTCATGGTAGTGTATAAATGTCAATCTAAATCTTCCAATTCTTCCCACCCCCCTTACCCCCCGCCGTGTTTACACATCTGTTCTCTATGTCTGGTCTCTATTCCCGCCCTGCAAATAAGTTCATCTGTACCATTTTTCTAGATTCCACATATATACATTAATATATGGTATTTGTTTTTCTCTTTCTGACTTATTTCACTCTGTATGACAGACTCTGGGTCCATCCACATCTCTACAAATGACCCAATTTCTTTTTTTTTAAACTTTTTTTAAATTGAAGAATAGTTGATTTACAATGTTGTGTTAGTTTCTGGTATACAGCAAAGTGGTTCAGTTTTATATATACGTATGTGTGTGTATATATATATTATACATATATAATATATATTCTTTTTAAGATTCTTTTCCATTACATTTTATTACAAGATATTAAATATAGTTTCCTGTGCTATACAGTCAGACCTTGTTTATCTATTTTATATATAGTAGTTTGTATTGGCTAATCTCAAACTCTCAATTTCTCCCTCCCTCCCCACCCCTTTCCCCTTTGGTAACCATAAGTTTGTTTTCTATGTCTGAGTCTGTTTCTGTTTTGTAAATAAGTTCATTTGTACTATTTTTTAGATTCCACATGTAAGTGATATCATATGATATTTGTCTTTCTCTGTCTGACTTACTTCACTTAGTATGACAATCTCTAGGTCCACACATGTTTAAAGCAGTAATTCTTAACTGGGGGTAATTTTGCTACCCAGGGGACATTCGGCAATGTCTGAAGGCATATTTAGCTGTTAGAATTTGGGGAGGGGTGCTACTGGCATCTAGTGTGTAAAGGCCAGGGATGTGGATACTCCTACATATCCTCCAAAGCATAGGGCAGCTCCCTTGACAGCAAAGAATTATCCAGCCCCAAATATCAATACTAATGAGGTTGGGAAATCCTGATTATAAAGACTGTTTGGGACTCTGAGGGGTATTTTTCCTAGAGTGACTCTATCAGGCAGGGTTCTGGCAGGAAGCAAAAGGCTCACTCAGCTGGGATCTTAGAAGTGCATGAATAAAGAGACGACTTCCAGAGCTACGTGCAACTTGAGGAGACGGGCAAGTGATACGGAGGCTCCCAAGGTTTGTCAGTAGAAGAAAGCTGTGACTCCCCAGGCATGAAGAATCCAGGATGTAGAGATAGTATTTCTAGAGCCTCATGAGAGCTGGAGCTTTGGAAGGGAGGTGACTTGACAGGAGCTGTGGTCACAGATTCTGCCAGAACTTGGTACTGAAGCCGGGAGAGAGCAAGAGGAGAACTACTCCAATCTCTCTTTCTTCCCTCAGATCTCCCACCAAACCCAATGGGAAGCCAGGGGACAAAGATGCCCAGGAACTGCAGGCTTTGAGGTTGATGCCTCCCAGGGCACAGAACAACACAGAGAAGCACTAAGACTCTACTTGTAGTAGATCTGCAGGGATGGGGATTGGGTGGAGGAATGGCAAACATAGAATAGCCTGAAGTCAGTCTTTCTTTTCTTTTAAATTGAAGTATGATTGATTTACAATGTTGTGTTAATTACTGCTGTACAGCAAAGTGATTCAGTTATACATATATATACATTCTTTTTTAATATTCTTTTCCATTATGGTTTATCATAAGATATTGAATATAGTTCCCGGTGCTATACAGTAGGACCTGTTGTTTATCAATTCTATATATAAAAGCTTACGTCTGCTAACCCCGACCTCCCAGTCCATCCCTCCCCCAATGCCCTCCCCTTGGCAACCACCAGTCTGTTCTCTAGTATGGAGATTCTGTTTCTATTTCATAGATAGGTTCATTTGTGTCATATTTTAGATTCCACATATAAGTGATATCACATGGTATTCGTCTTTCTCTTTCTGAGAGTCACCTTTCTTATTTTTCCTGTAGCATGCTTCTTAGATATCTATAGCTGGTGAAAGGCATAGCAAAGAAAATTAGAATCCACAGTGCCAATATCTGGGTGAGAAGGAAAATACTATTTCCCAGGGTATTCAACTCATCTTCCAAGCCCTTGTCATACTCAGCAATTTTAAGTAGAACCCAAACTGACTTTCTAAGTTCTATATTTCACAAAGAACTCATGCCTCATGGTCAGCTACTGCTGATTTTGAGGCAGGAATCAGGAGTGAGGTGGATATATTTCTATTGATAAGGTTGTCAGATGAACTGAGATGTAGCCAAGAAGTCAATGTTCCAACCCAGTTGCACTCTTCACTAGCTGTGTGCCCTGGTGAAATTCTCAGATTTTCCATTTGCAAAAAGGAGCAACTGCATAGAACTAATAGGTGAGCTGCCTGGGACAGGAGAGATCCTCCAGTATCATGTGAACTATATGAGGCCCTGAGGGGGGAAGAGAAACCATTGTTCGCTCCAACTGGAAAATTCCAGCAACTGTGGCAAGAGCAGATCAAACCAACCCCAAACCCAAAGCAAAAATGTTAGCTGCCAAGACTCTCAGGGGGTCAAAAAGATGAATCACATAACTTGCCCAACGAGATTATTAAAATTTGATTTTGTCTTTGAATAAATATTACTGAATACCAACCACAGCCAGGGGTTATGCCAGGTAGCTGAGCACTCAAAGATATCACAGACAAACTCTTTTTCTTGAGGACGGTCTCAGCCATATGAAAGAGTTATTTGTTGTCTTCATACATGCTATCAAAAGTGTTTATGTATTGACATATATACACTACCAAATGTAAAATAGGTAGCTAGTGGGAAGCAGCTGCATTGCACAGGGAGATCAGCTCGGTGCTCTGTGACTACCTAGAGGGGTGGGATAGGGAGGGAGGGAGGGAGACGCAAGAGGAAGGAGATATGGGGATGTATGTGTACGTATAGCTGATTCACTTTGTTATATAGCAGAAACTAACCCACCATTGTAAAGCAATTGTACTCCAATAAAGATGTTTAAAAGAAGTGTTTATGTTTTATTTGTATGTTTAATCAATTTAACTATTGAAAAGCTGGCATTCAACAACCGTCTGTCCAGGACCCCTCCTAACCAACATTCTTACCCTAAGAGACTAACCTTTCCCTTGGGGATTATGGCACTGTGCTGCGAGGGTCTAAGCATGTGTTTCTGGGATATTCTCTTCTGTCTTCTCTGGCTACCCTCCATACGCTCTCTTCTCAAAAGATGTTTTAAAAGTTCTCTAGATGTGCATAATGTCCCTCTGGTGTCACTTCTCTTCACGTGATCCTGATGGTACTCTGGTTCTTTCCGTGTACTCTGAAAGTCTTTCTTGCCAGTAACTGCCCCTATTATCAACTTCCCATGTTCCAAGTAATGGCTATATTCTTCTGCAAACCCTTGAATGTATTCTCCAAGTTTATGCCTCTTTCAGTAATGGACTATTCAAATCCCAAAAGAAGTGTCCTTTTGCAGTATCTTCTCTTCGATTTTTCACAGCCCATCCCCCATGCCTCTCATATGGCCAATTGTACCTGCAGCCCTGGCCTGGTCCAGCTTATGTTCCATGGATTGCAACTTTGCTACGTAGCACATGAGATAAAGGTCAAGGGATTTGAAGAGAACTGGAAATGGGTCTGCCTTCTGAATCTTGGGCTCTGACTGAACCCTTTTCCTGCTGCTCTCTTCAGCCATTTTCAGTGCAATGCTGTTAAATATTTACCACCTCACTGGTCCTTTCACCTCTGAATTACCCAATGATGTAGCTAGGAATTTAAGGCTCTCAATCAAAAATGTTTGGAACCCATTATGTTTATTTCTAGAGTTCTTCCAATTCAGGTGCCATTTAAATGGCATTCAAACCACAGAGAGTGAGGAAAGCAGAGGCACCAGCAGGATGTTTCTGGTTCCTCTAATCACTAGGACCAAGTTACTAAAGCAGAGTTGAAACAATGCTTCATTACCCCCATTTTTGTCATTGGTTACCCTTTAAGATCTAGACTCCAGCATTTTGAAAAAGGTCTGCAAGAGTCTCAGCCAGAAGCACATTTTTGATGAACTAGGTTATGGAGAACAATACATTACATATTTGTATTCATTTTCTGTGGTTGCATAAACTATTACCCCCATACTTAGTATCTTAAAACAATAAACATGTATTATCTCACAGTTCCTGAGTCAGGAATTAGAGAGCAGCTTTGCTGAGTGGATCTGGTTTAGGGTCTCTCCTGAGTTTGTGGTCAAGATGTCAGATGGCACTGCCATACCCTGAAGGTGACTGGGACTGGAGGATCCACATCCAAGGTGGCTCACTTCCATGTCTGTCAAGTTAATGCTGGTTGTTGGCAGGAGACCTCAGTTCTTCCCTACATGGACCTCTCCAGAAGGTTGCTGTACCTGGCTTTCCCAGAGTGATCCAAGAGAGCAAGGCAGATGTTGCAATGTCTTTAATGACCTAGCTTTAGAAGTCACACACTGTCATTTCCACACTATTCGTGAATACCAGGTGGTGAAGTTCATTGGAGGCCATCTTGGATGGCATCTGGGAGCTCATTTACCATGTCTAATGGCATTAAAGGTTTTCAATAAAATATACACATGATTTAATCAATACATATTTTGATAATGAAAATCATCCTGGAATACCTAAGTATAACTTCTAAAGAATTGAATTTTCATTACCAACTTCCAAGGCTGGTGAGGCTACACCAAAGTCTAACCAAACTCCACATGATCCTGCAATTTCCTTTTTCTCACGTAGGTGACAGAGTTTCTAGAAGAGCTATTCCTCAGTCACATAACCTTGAAATTGTGACACGTGCCTGTGGGTCAGTCTTAAATTTACGTCTCTAACATCTTTGAAGATTAAGAACATTTTCCTCCTTCAGAGAAATCTCAACTGATACTATGAACAATTATATGTCAAAAAATTTGACAACCTAGAAGAAATGGACAACTTTCTAGAAACATAGGGCTCACCAAAGTTGAATCAATTAGAAATAGATAATTTGAACAGAACCATCACTAGAAGTGAAATAGAATCTGTAAATACAAAACAAAACAAAAAAACTTCCTACAAACAAAAGTCCAGGACCAGATGGCTTCACAGGCAAATTCTACCAAACATACAAAGAAGAACTTATACTGATTCTTCTCAAACTCTTCCAAAATACTGACAAGGAGGGAACACTTCCAAAGACATTCTATGAAGCTACCATCACCCTGATACTAAAACCAGACAAAGACACCACCAAAAAAGAAAATCACAGGCCAATATCTTTGGTGAATATAGATGCAAAAATTCTCAACAAAATATTAGCAAACCAAATCCAACAACACATAAAAAAGATCATATACCACGACCAAGAGTGTTTCATCCCAGGTTCACAAGAATGGTTCAACATATGCAAATCAACCAATGTAAAATACCACATTGACAAAAGAAAAGTAAAAAACCACACGATCATCTCAGTAGATTCAGAAAAAGCATTTGACAAAATTCAACATCCATTCATGATAAAAACTCTTACCAAAGTGGGAATAGAGGGAACATATCTCAACATAATAAAAGCCATTTATGACAAACCCACAGCTAATGTAATACTCAATGGTGAAAAGATGAAAGTCTTCCCACTAAAATCTGGAACAAGACAAGGATGCCCACTCATACCACTTCTCTTTAACATAGCATTGGAAGTCCTAGCCACAGCAATCAGACAAGAAAAAGAAATAAAGGTATCCAAATCAGAAGGGAAGAGGTAAAATTGTCACTATATGCAGATGACATGATACTATATATAGAAAACCCTAAGGACTCTACACAAAAACTACTAGGTCTAATAAGTGAATTCAGTGAAGTAGCAGGATACAAGATTAACATTCAGAAATCAGTTGCATTCCTTTACACTAACAATGAAACATCAGAAAGGGAATGTAAAAAAACAATACCTTTTAAAATTGCACCAATAAAAGAAAAAAACCTAGAAATAAACCTGACCAATGAGGTGAAAGACTTATATGCCGAGAACTATAAAACATTAATAAAGGAAATAAAAGAAGATTCAAAGAAATGGAAAGATATCCCATGTTCTTGGATTGGAAGAATTAACATTGTCAAAATGGCAATACTACTCAAAGCAATCCACATATTTAATGCAATCCCTATCAAATTACCAATGACATTTTTCACAGAACTAGAACAAATACAAAAATTTATATGGAACCATAAAAGACCTAGAATTGCTCGAGTAATCCTGAGGGAAATAAACAAAGCAGGAGGCATAACTCTTCCAGACTTCAGACAATAATACAAAGCTACGGTAATCAAAACAGTGTGGTATTGGTACAAAAACAGGCATATGGGTCAATAGAACAGAATAGAGAGCCCAGAAATAAACCCACACACCTACGGTCAATTCATCTTCAACAAAGGAAGCTAGAATATAAAATGGGAAAAAGACAGTCTCTTCAGTAAGTGGTGCTGGGAAAGTTGGTCAGCTGCACATAAATCAATGAAGTTAGAACACACCCTCACACGATGCACAAAAATAAACTCAAAATGGCTTAGGACTTAAGCATAAGACATGACACCATAAAACTCCTAGAAGAGAACATAAGCAAAACATTCTCTGACATAAATCATACAAATGTTTTCTTTGGTCAGTCTCCCAAGGCAATAGAAATAAAAACAAAAATAAACAAATGGGACCTAGTCAAACTTACAAGCTTTTGCACAGCAAAGGAACCCATAAACAAAACAAAAAGACAACCTACAGAATGGGAGAAATATTTGCAAATGATGCAACAGACAAGGACTTAATCTCCAAAATATACAAACAACTCAACAATGACAGCAAAAAAAAACAAATAACCCAATCAAAAAAATGGCAGAAAACCTTAATAGACATTTCTCCAAAGAAGACATACAGATGGCCAGTAGGCACATGAAAAGATGATCAACATCAGTAATTGTTAGACAAATGCAAATCAAAACTACAATGAGTTACCACCACACACTGGTCAGAATGGCCATCATTAAAAAGTCTATAAATAACAAATGCTGGAGAGGATGTGGAGAAAAGGGAACCCTCCTACACTGTTGGTGGGAATGTCAGTTGGTACAGCCACTATGGAAAACAGTATGGAGGTTCCTCAGAAAACTAAAAATATAATTACCATATGATCCAGCAATTCCACTCCTGGGAATATACCTGGACAAAACTATAATTCAAAAAGACACATGCACCCCTATGTTCATAGCAGCACTGTTCACAACAGCCAAAAAATGGAAACAACCTAAATGTCCATCAACAGATGAATGGATAAAGAAGATGTGGAATGGAATACTACTCAGCCATAAAAAAGAACAAAATAGTGCCATTTGCAGCAACATGGATGCAACTAGAGATTATCATACTAAGTGAAGTAAGTTGGAAAGAGAAAGACAAATATCATATGATATCACTTATATGTGGAATCCAAAATATGGCACAAATGAACCTATCTACAAAACAGAAACAGACTCATAGACATAGAGGACAGACTTGTGGTTGCCAAGGGGGAGGGGGGCAGGGAGGGGGTTGGACTGGAAGTTTGGGGTTGGTAGATGCAAGCTATTACATTTAGAATGGATAAACAACAAGATCCTAATGTATAGCACAGGGAATTCTATTGAATATCCTGTGATAAACCACAATGGAAAAGAATATAAAAAAAGAATGTCTATGTGTGTATAACTGAGTCACTTTGCTGTACAGCAGAGACTGGCCCAACATTGTAAATCAACTATACTTCAATTGAAAAAAAGGGTGCGCTTTCCTCTTTCAAAAAGCATCATAAATATTGATACAGATTGGCTATTCTTAGGAAGCAGCTTAAACAGCAGCTGTGATTCTGTTCTTGTTTTTTAAATTTGTTGACATTAGCTTGCTTACATGATCCAGAACCCACAACCTGCATATCCAATTGCACATCTGTACCTATGTTATCACATTTCAATCTGTATGTGGTCTTCCCAACAATTAGATGGAGTTTATATTTTATCAAAATTCTGTATTCATTTTAGTTTTAGAATGGTATTCTAGGTAAACATGGGATTTCTAAGGCCATAACATTCCAGGTATAATTGGTTTTCAAAGGACCTTTCCCACGTTCTACTAGAGTGTCACACCCAGAGGCTTTCAGCATATGTGGCTCAGGTGCAGCCTTTGGCAGGAATAAGCCAAATGGGAAAGACTATACTTTGTAGTTACAGATTTAGATTCTGGTTGAGATTCAGCTTCTTTAACTCAAAGTCATCCTGACACCTTGTTGTCAGGTGTGAACAAGGTGGCAGGTCTGCTACTGTGTTTCCCAGATACCCTGACTCTTCCACATCACTAGAACCTAAGTTTTCAATCTTTCTATGACACACTGCTCTCACAAAGTGTTTATCTTTAAAGTAATTCAGCCGCCACAAAACATTCAGTGTCCTGAAGTTGAGCCACACTATTTTCATTTACCGCCTAAACGATCATGACACTACTTTGGCAAAACACCTCTTTGAACTCTGTCTCTAAGAGTTTTGACTCCAGAGTGTAGTGCATACAACTTCTTAGGAGACTCAATGGAAAGGTCTGATCTTGGAATCTAAATGAAGTAGCACTTATAATCTGAAGGGCTTTCTTTCCCTGTTATAAACTGGCACGATGACAACACCAACAAGGCCAAATGGACATCACAGTAAGAAACAAAGCCAAAGGTTTAGAAGTACAGAGAAAGCCTCTTAACTGCCAGGATGAGGTCGTTTGTCCTGGTGCAAGTCTAAAAGGTTAGTCCAGATCTTCCAAAAAAAGAGGGTCATACTCAGAAAACCGAGAGTCACATGAAAAGGAATCCACCATAGCATCCACTTCAACACAATATAAATGAACTAAACATCATCTTCCAGAGGAAATCACCTAATGAATTCCATCTGCCTATATTTAATTGGGGTTGTTTAAGGATTCTAAAAAAAAAAAAAAATTCTAAATACTGGTGAGTTTTCCTTTCCTTGGAGAAATATAATCAAAGTTATTACTCAGTGGAAATTATAATTATTACTACTTATTAAACAAACAGTAATTTTGGCAAGAAAGCTTGAGAACAACATATTATGAGAGAAAAACATAAAAGGAAACAATAACCCAGAGCCAAGCAAATCAATTATTAGCAAATACATCAATGAGAAGTGCTTAAAATCTATGGACTTTTGATCAAATGTTGTTATATTTTAATAAGAAACAAACTAGTATGTGGTATGTCGTACGTCATACATCATTTGACATGTACTGATGCGTTCTTCAGGGAAGTATTGTCAGAATTTTGTAAAATTGAAGCTCTTTAGCTGTATTTCAGAGGTTTTTTAAATAAATACGGAATTACTAAGATGATGTGTTTTTATAAACTGAATACACTAGGTAAATGCAGTGCGGCAGTTTACTAAAGTAATAGAAAGCCATACAGGAAAAAAATGGATTGGCCTAATCATATTAGGGTTTTCTCTGAGGATTTTGTAATCAGATGAAATCTGTTCCACTGAAGGCTTAATCAAATGAAAACTTGGAGTGTAGCAAAAATTCACATACTGATTAAGGGCAGGAGAGTAGTGGAAGATACTTGTCTGATTTGTCAAAATGCATAGATTATGGAGTAGTTTTTAAGACAATCTGTGTGGTGAAAGACAGCATATTGTCTTACAGAAAGACAATCAGGAGCAAGAAGATTTGCAATTTAGTCCTGGTTTCATCGTGTAATAGCTTGTGACCTTGGTCAAGTCACATCCTTTCGACCTGAACTTTTGTTCTGTAGAGCTGACATAAAAATCATTCTTTTATCCATCTCACAGGTCTGATGTGATGATCCATATACAGGGAAGTACTTTGTAAACTCTTAAATGCTGAATAAAAGTATTTTTATTGTATTCAAGTATATGCAGTAGCAACTTAAGCTTATAAAGAGTTGCCTGATACTGATCTTCAGGGAATTTACTTTAATGAATACTTGACTAAGATTTAAATTAATGCAACAACTTAGTGTATACAATTACTGTTTCTTGAGGTTGTTTCTCTTGAGTAAGCCATTTCCTCCATGGTTTTTAATTCATTCTAATGAATATGACCATCTCTTTTTACATTAAAAGTACAAAGAAAAATCTCAGTCCAGCAGCTTTCCCTGCAGTTGTTTCAATCCATTTAGGAAGTGGAAGCTTACTTTGTGCTAAATTCTGTAGGAGTGAATCTGGTTTCTTTCATTCAGAGAGTTTTCACCAATAGGGACATATGTGATGATTGCACATAGCTAAGTATAATACAAAGCAGATGAAAAAAAAAATTTCTAAGAATGGCCCAAAGTACTGCTGATGCTCTAAGGAGAGACTTTGTTTCTAGAGAGAGATTTAGAAAAGCTTTAGAGAGGTGAAATTTCACCTGATAGATCTGGTTAAACAGCATATTCTAGGCAATCAGACTTAGAGCATAGAGGTGAAAAGTAGTCTAATTTGGTAAGAAGATACATTGCCTGGGGAAGTAGAGGGGAACTGTGGCTGGAAAGATTGTCTGAGGCTGCATCAGGAAGGATTTTGAAAGCAAAAAACAGGCAGAACAAAAAGCCAGTAAGAACAGAAGAGAGACCCTTCCTTTCCTCTTAGGAGATTGTGTCTTATTATTATTTTTCTTATAACAAAAAGCAGTACATGTATGTACAGGGGGAAATCTTCACAAAACAATACAAACAGGCAGAAGAAGAAAATAAACATTTAAATCTCACAATGACTGTTGTGTTCTAATCCACATTTTACAAACTGAGAAACTCAGCTTAGAGAGAATAAATATTGTCCAGGTTCATTGATATGGACTGAATTGTGTCCCCCTCTCCCCCAAATTCATATGTTGAAGCTCTAACCCTCAATGTGATAATGTTTGGAGGTGGGGCCTTTGGAAGGTAGTTAGGTTCAGATGAGCTAATGGTGTGTATGTAGCGGGGTGGCCTGGTCTGATGAGATTAGTGTCTTTATACCAGAGTGTCTTTATACTCTGGTGTCTATACACCAGAGCTCTCTCTCTGTCTCTCTGTCTCTCTCTGGGAGCTCTTACAGAGAGGACACCCTGTGAGCACATAGCAAAAGGTAGCATCTACAAGCCAGGAAGGGAGGTCTCACCAGAAACCAATCATGCTGGCACCCTGATCTCGGACTTTTAGCCACCAAAACCGTGAGAAAATAAATGTCTATTATTTGAGAAACACAGTCTATTTTGATTATGGCAGCCCAAGCTGTGTAATACACTCACGTAGCTGGATTAAAACTCAGGTTAACACTCAAGATGAACACTTTTAACCTCAAGATTAAATAAAAATAATGCAATCTACCTCCAAAGTTAAGGCAAATAATAATAATAATAATACCTAAACAATTTTCTAAATACTTTACATGTATTAACTCATTAAACCCTTACAATGAAGTTATGAGGTTTGTTCTATTATTATTCCTTTTTAAAAAAATGAGGTACAACTGACATACAACATTGTATTAGTTTCAGGTGTACAACATAATGATTCAATATTTTTATATGTTGAGAACTGATCACTACAATAAGTCTAGTTAACATCTGTAACTATATGTAGTTACAGAATTTTTTTTCTTGTGATGAGAACTTTTAAGACTTATCTTCTTAGCAACTTTCAAATATGCAATAGCTTTATTAACTATAGTCATGCTGTACATTACATCCCCATGACTTATTTATTTTATAACTGGAAGTTTATACCTTTTAATGCCACTTACCCATTTAGCCCCCCCCTCACCCCTGCCTTGGGCAACCACCAATATGTTCTCTGTATCTATTCTTTTGTTGCTGTTTTAGATTTCACATATATACGAGATCACATAGTATTTGTCTTTCTCTGCCTGACTTACTTCACTTAGCCTAATGTCCTCAAGCCCCATTCATGTTGTCACAAATGATAAGATTTCATTTTTTATGGCAGAATAATATTCTGTTGTATATATATACATATATATATATGTATATATATACACATCATCTTTAACCATTCATCTGTGGATGGACATAGGTTGCTTTCATATTTTGGCTATTGTAAATAATGCTGCAAAGAACACGGGGCTGTATGCATTTTTTGAGTTAGTTTTTTGTTTTCTGTGAATAAATACCCATAAGTGGAATTGCTGGATCATACTGTAGTTCTATTTTTAATTTTTTAAAGAATCTCCATTCTGTTTTGCATAGTGGCTGCAATCCCAACAACAGTGCATGAAGGTTCCCTTTTCTCCACATCTTTGCCAACATGTTATTCCTTGTCTTTTTGATAATAGACATTCTAACAGATGTGAAGTGATATTTCATTGTGGTTTTGATTTGCATTTCCCTGATGATTAGTTATGTTGAATATCTTTCCATGTGCCCTTTGGCCATCTGTATGTCTTCTTTGGAAAAATGTTTATTCACATCCTTTACCCATTTTTTAGTTGAATTTTTTGTTTTTTGCTATTGAGTTGTATGAGTTCTTTATGTATTTTGGATATTAACCTTTCAACAGATATATGATTTGCAGTTATTTTCTCCCATTCTCTATGGCTGCTTTTTTATTTGTTGAAGGTCTTTTGATATACAGAAGTTTTTTACTTTGGTGTAGTCCTATTATTTTCCTTTAATACACTAATAAAATGATTTAAAAAGACATTATAACAACAAAATTCAAACCTTAAAATACATAATGGGGAATAAATAATAACTCGAGTTGAGATACCCTTTCGACAATGATAGGTTGGATTCAACTCTAAGTGAAGTTTTTTTGTTTTGTTTTTTGTTCTGTCTATAATTAATTCCTAGGCTGACAGTGTTTCTGGAACAAAATTTTTGTAATCTCATGCTTCAGATACTCATGGTGATAAATTATAATGGCCTTGAAATAGAAGAATCTGGAATGTGATAAGCATATACACATGGGACACAGATATGCAGACAGAATGGCTCTGAGAAATGTTTATCTGTTTAGAGACCTAAATTTGAAGTTTTGGATGAAAATTCACAATAAGATACCCGACTGTCTGGGTATTCTGAGCACATACAGCCATCACACAGCATTAATGATCTGTCTAGAGGATAAATTATCTTAGTCAAATAAAGACCTTATCACAATAGAAAAATTACCATAGAGGAAAGACATACACTTATTCATCAACTTGGAAGGATCATAAAAATTTACAATGGTTTTTAGATGCAACATTGGATAGTTCAAACTGAATAAATCAAAGATTTACTTAATCAAAGCCACTTCTCCTTTCAAGATTTTCTCCCACTGCCTACAAATTTTGTGAACTCTTTCATTTTTAAATGTTTTCTATATTCTTTTTTATTTTATTTCACAAAAGCAGCATCTTGATTTCAGAAGAGAAAAATCTCATACCAGCCCATTTCTCCCATTCTACAAAAATTGTTTTTAAAAATTAAACAATAAGAAGGATAATAGTTGTACAAGGTTCAAACCTGATTCATCTTTTGATAATGTGATACTAAGTGCATTAACCAAACAGTGTAAGCACCTAAGAATCAATTCTCCATTCAGTGTTATCCACCAATAAGGTAGATTTCTCACATATATAAAATATATTTAACAAATGCATGTATTCTTATAGCAAGATCAGTTTAATCATAGAATAAAAGTTCTGCAATACTAAATATTCAGAGCTCTTTTATAACACTGTACATTAAAAAATAAATATTTGTATCACATAGTTACTTTGCATAAGTCGAAGATTTTAATTTCATTAAATGCCTGCTGCAGAGTCAGGAATTAATATCAGGAATTTCGAACCAGCCCTAATTCTGACTTTTACCTGCTGTATAATCTCAGGCAAGTAATTTTTAATCTTTGGCCCCATATCAATATGAAAGGGTCGCCAATAATCTCTAAGGGCTTTTCTAACATGGTATTTCAGGCTGTGGTTATCCACTTCACTTTGGTAGGCCAACACAATAAACAGACTCTAAGTAAATCTGATTTCTTTAGATTATTCTTTCTGCACAAATAACTGCATCCTGCATGCTTACATAACAAGAAGGCCCAAGAGACTGATAAAAATTATAACTGTAGAAAATGTACTGAAAGTCTTTATCCCCAGAGGCTTCCTGAATACTGTCAATTACATCCCAAATACAGTTTTGGTTCAGTAAAATCTCTACATGTATTGTATCACAACATATTTTTCCTCTTAATTTTTAAACACATATATGACTGACAGGATTGTTAATCTATGTGTTTTTCATTTATTTGCCCTTAGCTCATATTATTTGCCCTCATTTATTTGCCCTTTCATTTATTTGCCCTTAGCTCATATTATTGTGTAATTCATAAAAATGTCAAAGCTCTTTCAATGTGTAAAAGCTGCTTTCACCAACTTGTCTTTCAGAAACAGAAGGAAGGATTTTGCAAGAATAAAGTCAAATCTTTCTTCCAACTCCTGCACACCTGAAAAGGGATCAAGTACTGTGGGAGATAAAACTTACCAAAATCTGTTTTCTCTTTTCCTTAACACAAGCGATTGTCAGAGGTCAAAAAGGCTGCTCTTTCATGTACAGTTTTACCAGGGGCTGTCATAACCAATGGAAGAACTTCTTTTGTATCTTAATATTGCAGTGGAACTGATAAAAAGAAAAAGCCTTATTTAAAGAAATATTTTTAAGCCATACTCATTATGAAATAAACTAAAAAACAGCCCTAGAGATAAAAATAAATCCAAAGAGAGAAGTTTATTTAAAGTGTAATTATTTTATAAAACAGAGTTCAGTATTATGAAAATTCAATATGTTATATTACTAAATTAATACAGTTGAAGGTTAGCAAAATTCTGGATGGACATGACCAAGGACATAGGGAGAGACAGTGATGAAACTTTGTACACAAAACTGCGTGCAATACTGTCAGGACAGAATGGAAAAATGTGATGTTGACAGACATTTTTAGTGAAATGTCAAGGGTATGTTGAGTAATGACGTGTGTGCCTTTTGTAAATTCACCTTCATATCTCATTGAACTAGGCCGGCTTTCCTCCTTTATGGTGTACTCTTCCCAACAAAGTGATCCTTCCTCCAGTTCATTTCAGCCAGTACTTTCTGAGCAGCCAATATAAGCTCAACATTTGCTGAGACCTATTATTATCAATTATTACCAGGCCTTCTGTTAGTTCCAGAGACACAAAGAATACAAGAGACCCAGTTTCTGTCCTTGAGGACTTATAATCTAATGGGGGAATGTGCATTATAGAGGCAAGTCTACTACATCCTCAAAATATCAAATATGAGCCTCCTTGGGGTCAATTTCCAGCAGCATCTCCAAGGGACATCCTGTGAAGAATGGGATCCTCAAAGTTTATATGTCAATTCAAAGCCCTTGAATTGACTATCACTTGTTATGGACTTGTCTTCTAATAATTGATTCATTTTCTGTATCCCTTTTGTTGGGTTATACTTTCTTTAAGTTTGATACTTATTTATAAACCAATATCTTAGGTATAGAGGTTTCCTTGTCCCAAGATTACCTTGATTTCTGAAACTTTGGCTCTCATTCAGGACTTTCCTCAGTTTAAATATCAGAATCATTAAGGTAACATCTTCTGGGGACTTCATTCATGTGTTCAAAAACCTTAGTATGCGCAAAATTAGCGGAGGATTCTGGAGATCAGCGTCTTTGGATCTTTCCCAGAAAACTGCTTTCCTAGGCCTATGCCAGAGCCTTGGAAATTTTAACAAACATTTTAGGAATTTCTGATGTTCGCAGTCCAAAGACCACCCTTTGAGGAACCTTATATTATAGAATGCTCCCTCCCAGTATGACAAATATGTTTCAGCCTGAAAAAGTTAGACGTTTTGTTGCTGTTTCTTTATTGTCATAAAATACATTCGTAAAGTCAACTGTAGCTTTGCCAGGCAGTGTCTTAACATCTAACACTCCTTCAGAAATGTGGGCATGAACTCTGATCCAGCCCATAGTTCTTTGAAATAGAATTAAGAATTCAATTTTTAAATTAAGATTCACCTTTTGTTTACCAGGCAGCTTTTTCTTCTAACAATATTACTGAGCCTCACGTACAAAAACAAAATTCTATTAACCTCTGAGTAGAACCATAAACAGAAATAATAATAGCTTTCTGCAGAGAAATGAAGAGAGAATGAAAAAGCACCTTTTGGGGGCTTCCCTGGTGGTGCAGTGGTTGAGAGTCCGCCTGCTGATGCAGGGGACACGGGTTCATGCCCCGGTCTGGGAAGATCCCACATGCCGCGGAGCGGCTGGGCGCGTGAGCCATGGCCGCTGAGCCTGCGCGTCCGGAGCCTGTGCTCCGCAACGGGAGAGGCCACAGCAGTGAGAGGCCCGCGTACCGCAAAAAAAAAAAAAAAAAAAAAAAAGCTCCTTTTGGAGGCTGGAATAACAAGGGCATTAACCAATATATTTTCCTGTATGTTTAGACATTAAATCAGTCGGAAAAAAAGCTGGAAACCACAGGTTAAAATAGAAGAGGCTAGAAACCCACAGGGAAATGAAAGTGTCAGAAGTTTTCAACAATGTTAAGCAAACAATAATGGCACAGGAGCCTCTGTAAGAGACTGCAAAGTGGCACTGTGAATGTGGGCATGGATTTCTGTTTAGCTATAGTCATAGCTATCTGTGTGGTTCTAGATTTTATGAGCCACTGCATCAGTCCCAGCAGGGAAGCAAAACCTCCATTGCAGAGACCAGGGCTCAACACAGGTCTTTGCAGATGTGCTGGGCACACTTTATTCAAATTTGAATTTAATTTATCTTAAATATGATTTATTAAATATATTCTCTCTAAATTTAAATAAGCACTTCCAAGGGCTGGCTAAGTGTTGCACTGCTGCTACACAGTGTGCTTACACTCTTCTAAGAGCTTTGGACTGTGAACTCCTTTATAGCAGCCTTCTGAGGTAGTATAATTATTATTCCCATTTTACAGATGAGGAAACTGAGGAACAGAAAGATTAGATAAGTCACCTACAGTCATACAGTTAGCATGTGGCAGATGGTGTTTGGAGTTGTGTTTAAACACTTGGTTTAGGATCACTGAATGAGCTCATTCATCTCCTCAACTGGTGGACTAGATTCCTGGGGGAAAGAGGGTCTGATGAAAACTATGGGTTTTGCTACCCTTCCTATCTCCCCATTCCCCTTTCTTTTTTTGCTTGGTGCCTCTAGTCTTCCTAAGACTTAACTACTTAGTTTGTACTATTCCAGTGGGCAGTGGAAGGGATATTTTGCAAACATTTGGGGTCATGTATGTGATTTGTCTGTTCATGGGCCCTGGGGAGGGTTATGGTACCCAGGACCACAGTGCTTAAGGACTCCTCAGCCTCAGCTCCTAGAACTGGCATCTTCTCAGCAGGAACCACAAAGTCAATTGCCGCGACAATTTCAGGACGTCACAGAGGCTTATGTCACTGCCTGCCACTTGCAAGGAGCTTCCTAAATAAGGTTCTCCATCCAGAAAATGAGTGAGGGTCGTGACACTCCCCTGGCATGGAGGCCATTGGGCCCGGCGGAGAATCTGCATAAATCTTTGCCCCCCCCGCCTCCATTCCTACCGTCCTTGTCCATCTCCTCATGTTTCGTGTGAATGACTACGGATCTTCCTGACTGCTTCCACTTTCCCAGCTCCCAACCCACTCTTCAAACAGTAGCCAGAATGGTCTTTTTTGAAACAAATTTGTGTCACTCCATTGACTGACCTCCTTCAGTGACACCACATTGCCCTCACTACTTTTTTTTCTCCTCTCCTTTTATAGGAGGGAGAGGAATCAGCTGGAGATCGGGTTAAAGATGCAGGTCCCTGGTCCCACCCCAGACTTATGAAATCCGTCTGTGGGAGTTGGGCCTATATGTCTGCGTTTGAAACATGTTCACCAGGGGCTGCAAGTGCACACATTTCGGGAGAAATACTAACCTATGGGATAAAGTTCTGTTTCCTTAACATGCTATATAAGTTGACTCTATAAAAAGAATGCACATTTCTGGGCGCCTCTCCAACCTCATCTCCTGTCTGCTGTTGCAGCAAGAATGACAGTTTGGGCTTCCTGAATTCCCACACTGTTTTTCATTTCTTTTGTCTTTATTGAGGGTTGTTGCCTACAGTAGGGCAGGTTGCGCACTGCACAAATCTAAGGGTTACCATTCACATTACAATCTGAGTGATGGAGGCCCTGCCTTTGTTCATGTTTCCAGTGCCTGGAATGCCCTTTTGCTTCCTCTCTTCCTGACTTAGGTCCAGTTATCTTATAAAGAAACAGCTCTGGCATCATCACCTTTCTGGAACCCAGGAACATTTGCATAGCTCTATTATCACATTTATCACATTATATTTCCATGTTCTTTTCCTGCATCTGTATCTTCCAGCAGATATGAGTGATTTGAGGACAGGGTCTTATTTATCCATTTACCCTCACTGTCAAGTACAGTACTAGACCCAAAGTGGACACTCAACTGAGGCTTATAGAATTAATGAATAAAATTGGATGATTAGACCAGCATTCATGCATTCATTCATTCATTCAAAAACACTTGTGTTCCTTAGAAAGCTGACCCTATAGGTTTACATAAAAATGTAATTTTTTGTAATTTTTGCATTTTTAATGCAATTTAAGAGACATGTTATATATTTTAAGTAGATTTCTGTATTTTTAGGATGTTTTAGCAGCAAGTAAGGAAACTAAAAATGGTTGGAAAAACAATGACACTTATTAAGTCTCATAGGAGGATGTCCTAAGGCAGGACCCACTTCAGGTCTAGTCCAGCAGTTTAACAAGGCCATCCTGGATTCAGCTTCCCCTCTGCCATCTGTCCATCCACAGCACCAACTGATTCCCCAGGGAGTGAGAGGATGGCTGACTTGTTCATGTCTGGTGAAGCCACAGCCTCCAGCAAACACATCTTGTAGCCAGATTGGGTCACATGTTCATTCCAACACCAATTGCTGGCAAAGGGGATGAGAAAACCTTATGACTGAACAGGCCGCTTTAAAAACTAAGGTCAATTCCCCAATTCTCCAAATGCATTTTACTCCTCCGTGGACGAGGATGGATCGGGTATTTGGGAGACACAGCAACGTGTGCAACAAATACCCAGATGGCCCCGCTGTGCTTTGGCGATCAGGCCGCACTGCCTGCGGCAGCGTTTCCTCTAGGAGACCCCAGGAGACACCCTGAGAAGGGCCTTCCTTTCAAACCCAGGCCACATCAGGCATCTCAGCTCTTCCTTTTTTTTTCGTCTTGTTTTCAAGTCAGGGGGAATTAGTTCGGCAAATCCACCTGACAAACAATTCCAAGAATCAGAGATTTATCAGCAAGGCCGAATCACCATCTTCTCACTTGAGGCCTCTCGACACAGGCAAGGTCCCCTGGGTGTGATGAGAGCCGGTCCATGGCTGCCGAGTGAGGGGTGCGCAGAGGAAGCAGGAAAGACGCCTTTGTGATAGCCCAGAGCCGAGTGTCATTGTGGAGGCAATCACCACCTGCTGCGAATAATTTGCTCCCCGACTAGGGGCCATGAGACGTTCCTGGAATCAGTGTGATGTGAGGATGCCTGCAACAGGGTGAGTAAAGCCGGCAGGAATTCAGCCGCCGAATGGAAGCACAGCGCAGCGCCAGCTCTGGATTGCAGCCCTCAGCTCTGGTTTCCCCCTTTCTCATCGAGGAGTAAAGCAGGGAAAAGATTCATTGTTAGATGAGAATGCATTTTCCTCGCCCCAGTTTGTCTTCAAAACTCTGCCGTCCGTGTGAATTCAACTTTAGGTCAACCCAGCTGACCAAGCTACAAAGCTCCTTAGTTTATTAGATTAACCACGCCACACGTTTTGGATTTTTGTAGACTTATTTGACTCCTTCGACAGTAATCATTTCCCATAGTTCCCATTCAACTTCTTTTAACTCAGAATAGGAGAGAGTGAAAAAAGATGGAACATTGCATACCACTTCCCTATCTTGTCTCTCTTTTCTTCTTGTTATGAGTGTTCAAGAGTTTAAGTACCAAAGAGGAAAGACACCTTAATATAAATAGATAAATGGTATTTTAATGCTTTCTGTGTGCCCTGTTCTGTTAGAACTGAGAACTTTTAGGAGTTGATTTTATATATTCATATATAATACATATATAAACTATAATCACATATATATTAAGTGATATTATATATATCATTTAATCCTCACAACCGTATGATATAAACAGAATTTTTTTTTTTTATAATGATGATGATTCTAGTTTTGACAATTAATGTATTATTTATTTATTTATTTATTTTTGGCTGTGTTGGGTCCTCGTTTCTATGCGAGGGCTTTCTCTAGTTGCGGCAAGCGGGGTCCACTCTTCATCGCGATGCGCGGGCCTCTCACTATCGCGGCCTCTCTTGTTGCGGAGCGAAGGCTCCAGACGCACAGGCTCAGTAGTTGTGGTGCATGTGCTTAGCTGCTCCACAGCATGTGGGATCTTCCCAGACCAGGGCTCGAATCTGTTTCCCCTGCATTGGCAGGCAGATTTTCAACCACTGCACCACTAGGGAAGCCCTAAACATAATTCTTACATTTTTAATATCCCTCATTTACTGATGAGGAAACCTGGGGCAGAGAGGTGACTTTTCTTGCCCATCCCAGGCTAGAAAGTGACAGAGACGGGAAGCAGCCCCATGGGGCCTGGTCTCCGAGCCTGTGCTCTCAGAACAACATGACACTGTGCCACCGTTTTGGCCTTCAGCAGCCAACTTCTGTCACTTCTCCCAGGAGTGCTGGCTTCATGCGGTTGGCCGCATCACCCCAAATGCTTCCACCCATCCTCCCTCCATCCCTGCGTCCCGCCAGCTGCCCAGCAGTTCTCACTGAGCACCTCCTCTTGCGAGACCATCTGCTAGGCACTGTGGATACAGGTAAACGAGACAGGGCTCTTATGAACCTTGTATTCCCCTGGCCAACCGAATGCCACCCTTCTTTCAACGTGCATTAAGACTCCTCTTCCCCAACTGAAACATTCCCAGTTCTCATAACACTCTTCCATCCTTGCTAAGGGCATGCTTGGGTTAAAGTACCGTTTTCTGTACCCTGAAGGCACCCAGAGAATACTCACGGTCCATGGAAAAATTAAATCTGTGATTAGATGAATAGCAAGATCTTCATTCTGAGAATGTCTAGTAGGTATGTCTAAAAATGTTCTATGGCAAAATGCATCAGGTTGAGGAATTCCACACAATCTTTTATCATCTTGATGAGGCAGAGATTTTGCACATTCATCACGTGAGTTTTCATTTCCTTTAAAATATATTCCTTATGACAGAATTGAGATATACAGTACAATAAAAATGACGGTGACACATCAGTCCGCAGTCTCACAGCATTAGTTTGACCTTATGTTCATCTCTCCGTGTGTCAGATAGGATTATTTGACAGGTTATTGCAAAGCACCTGTGGATACCTGGAAATGGGACACGAGAGCCTGAGGAGTCTGATTGTAATATTGAAGAAAATGTTCATGTCCTGAGGTCATTCCTCAAGCCTGTATTATTCTGCCCACCCTTTACCATCTTGGCCTCTTTTCCTGCCACCATCCTGCCTACTCCTTCCCTCCACTATTGTTTCATGCCTCTGTGACCTTGCTCAGCTTCTCCTTGCCTCCAGGCCCAGCCCTTCACCTGGTCAAGTTTGTTTGTTTGTTTGTTTGTTTTTGCGGTACTCGAGCTGCGCAGGCTCATCGGCCATGACTCACGGGCCCAGCCGCTCCGCGGCATGTGGGATTTTCCCGGACCAGGGCACGAACCCGTGTCCCCTGCGTCGGCAGGCGGACTCTCAACCGCTGCGCCACCAGGGAAGCCCCACCTGGCCTATTTTTAAATTATCCTTCCACACTCAGCTCAAGTCTTCACTGACCCCAAGGTTAATCTAGATGCTTCTCTTCTATGGCCCCTTAGCACTCCACGTTCTATTTTAGTGATTCTCTTACTGTCCTGTGGAGCCGCTCCACTATTCAATGAGATTCCTGACACCAAGGACCTCGGACCTCATCCTTTTCACCTCTGCATCTTTGACTCCTGACAGATGCTCAGCAGATGCTTCTTGATTATGAAAAGGGTCCCTGAGAAGCTCTCTCCCAGAATCAGGCTCACAGCCCTAGAATAGGACAAGCCTGCAGAAATGAGAACCACGGAGATTAAAATTCTCTGTAATTGGGTTCAAGAGAAACTCTCTTCGCATCATCTAAATATCGGTAACACAACTCTTCCCTCTTAGAACCCCTAGGCAGAGATGTTGTTTCTGGCATCCATTTCTTCTTCTCCATCACCTTCTAACATGCAAACAGGCACCAGCACTCACCGTTGAAATGTCTGTACGTGGACCTTCAATGTCACACCTAGGACAGGCCCTGTCCCTAGAAATATTCTCCAGGTTTCTAGAACCTCACGACAAACCTGATCACATTACCCAAAGTATGTTTTTTTATTCCTTCTTTTTCTTACCCTTTGCACAACTATCCTATCCCTCTAGACTCTGGGTTTTCTTTCTTAATACTATTTTAAACAACCTTTTAATTTTAGAACAGTTTTAAACTTACAGAAAACTTATGAAGATAATAGAGAGTCCTCATATAGCCCCCCCACACCCCAAATCCCTTATTTTTAATCTCTTACATTACATGGAATATTTGTCACCATTACATGGTATATTTGTCACAATTAATGGACCAATACTGATACATCATTATTAACTGAAGTCCATACTTCATTCAGATTTCCTTAGTCTTCTTTTAACATAATTCCCTTTTCCTGTGACCCGGACAGGACCCCATGCTGCACTTAGTCATCATGCCTCCCTATGCTCCTCTTGGTGGGACATTTTCTCACACTTATGTTTGTGTTGTTTTGTTTTCTTTTTGATGACCTTGAAAGTTTTGAGGAATACTAGTCCGGTATTTTGTAAAATTTGTTGTTTTTTCATGACCGTGGGTTTGGGGGAAGAAGGCCACAGAAGTAAAACGCCATTGTCATCCCATGACATCAAGGGTACATACTATCAACATGACTTCTCACTGATGATGCTAAATTTGGTCACCTGACTGAGGCAGTGTTTGTCAGGTTTCTCTATTGTGAAATGATGCCCCCCTCCCACACAATTCCATCAAGGTAGAAGAAAGTTACTATGTGCAGTGCACACTTAAGGAGTGGAAGGTTATGATCCACTTCTTTGAAGGTGGAGTATTAATATATATATATTTGGAATTCATATTTATGTCAGTATGAACCAATGGATATTTATTTTATGCTTTGGCTTATAATTCAATACTACTTAATTTTGTTTGCTCAAATTTTTCCAGATTTGGCCACTGGGAGCTCTTTCTAATGGCTCTTGTGTCCCTTTGACATATCTCCAATATGTTTGGATTTTTTGATTACTTCCTTACATTCTGACACTAAAAAAAAATATTCTAGGTTCATCTTGCATATTTCTTGCCCTAGGCTCAAGCCATTTTTCCAAGGAGTTCTGATCTGTTTACCCCTTCTTTCCTCCCTTCCTTCCTTCTTTTCCTTCCTTCCTTCCTTCTTTCTTTTCTTCCTTCCTTCCTTCCGTCCTTCCTTCCTTTCCTTCCTCCCTCCCTGCCTTCCTTCCTTCCTTCCTCCCTTCCTTCCTTCTTTCCTTTCCTTCCTCCCTTCCTTCCTTCCTTCCTTCCTTCTTTCTTTTCTTCCTTTCTTCCTTCCTTCCTTCCTAATGGTATTAGGAACAAAGATGTGGGCACTAGGTGCAATTCTTGTTTTTAATAGTTAAAACTCCTGCAACACATTAATTTACTTTGCAGATTAATTTGTTCTCAACTTTATAAGGGATCTTCGCTTTCTCTGGCCCTAATTCTGCTCAGTTTCATGTAGAACCTAAAAAGTTCAGTGATCCCTACTTGGACAGTAGAATTCTGGCCACACGTATTTTTGGTTGGGATGCTCTTGTTGCAATTCAGACATCAATCAGATTTTGAATACATTTTCTAACATATGAGGATGTCAGGTAATGTGACCAACTCATTAACTTTTCTATGTTCTGGATTTCTGGTCATTCTAAGGTTAGGAAGTTATGTAACCGTCTTGTAATCCAAGGGGACATTTTTGTGGGATCTTAAACTTCGTATCTTCTGAAGCACTAACATCTCTTCTTTCCTCTCTGGACCTGACCCTGGTAATACATTTCACTGTGAATACATAAGCCAGGTACACAGAGACACCAGTTGTATCAATTATACAAAAGAAATCTGTTAGCCTGAGAGGTTTGCAACAACCTGAAAAACAGACGTGAAAGGAAGGCGTAGGCACAGCCTACATTTTAAAGTCATTAACTGTTGTTTATCCCAACACACTGTTTCAGAGACACCACTGGTTTAAAGGAGGTTCGAACAATCATTTGGAACATATTTTTTTTCTGTCAGTTTACACAAACTGCAATACGTCATATAAATGCTTTTCTCAAAGTGATTGAAAGCATGATTTACATCAAACCTATAAGTTGCTTTATGATAGAGATGTTCCTGGGTTATTGGTGACGTATTCCTGAGTTCTGAGCATGGGCTGTTTACCCAGCTTGTGCCAACGCTGTCTCAGAGCACTGGTGAGCTCATACGTTCAGGCTAATTTAAATGGAATGAGTGGGGAGGTCATGATCTAAATCCAATCAGCAGGCTGGTGGGAGTTCAGTGACTGTTCTGACACATGGCATTTAGAGCCCAGAGAAAATATAGCAATTTCTGGTCTGGTTTCTGTTATTCTCTAGCCCTGTAAGCACTGGGTAAACACAGCATAACAAACTTGAAGCAAAACAGATCAAATAAATTGTATATGGCTATTACATTGAAAAGCAACTCTGTAGGAGGTCTGTCTAAATACTGAAGGAAGTAAATCACATTCGTGGACCGTCCTGACCTCCCCTTTTAATTCTTGGTGGTGCATTTCTTAAGTATGAAACCCAGTTTAATAGATGACTGTGTTGTTTAATAGACTATAAGCATTTTGTCAAGGCTTGAGAGTTATTTTCAAAGTAAGGAAGATTGAATTTTGAAGCCAAGTGAGTTTGTTTCTCTTTTTCTATCTGGTTTTTAGTATGCTCAGGCAGGGGTACTTTGGGATGACTTATAAAAACGGAAGAAATCCATGCCAGCCTTAAGAAGTGTACCATGATGCATCAACACAAATTGAGAGAAAGAGGAAAAAGAGACAGAGATCATAAACTACAAAGCACTGTTCATTGTGTGTCAATTACTCTAGCTAGTATCAGTTTATCTTGGGTTAATTTCATACTCCTGCATTACTCACAGGTTAACTAGAACAGTATTTGTTAAACTTGGCTGCACATTAAAATCACCAGAAAAGCTTTTAGAAATCCTGATGCACAGGTCATGCTTAAGACCAATTAGAGCCCAATATGTAGGCCGTGGGACCCAGGCATAAATCTTGGATTTCTGTAACACCTTACTGAGAGACCCGAATGAACTTTTCGGCCAACCCAATATTTATTAAAGCTCCCAGATAATTCTGTTGTGCAGCCAGCAGTGAGAATCACTGCTCTATAGGCAAAAACCTAATTCAAATATCTTTCTAGGTTAAATGGGAACCGGCTATATGTCCATAAACTTCTAATCATGCAGACCGAATTATTACAATTAATGGACCTTGTAAGGTTTAAATTAGCCTCCATCTTAGCTAGTTCCGTTTTTTCTACCTTATCAACAGTGCCTGTTTTCCTTCAGAGTTTTCTGTCTTTTCATGTTTCAAAGCAAGTTCAAATGTTTCCTTACATTCCTTGAAAGACAGTTTCCCCAAAATACATTTTTCTCTTGAATTATTTAAATGGTCCACTTAATTACCCCTTCTTTAAAGAATCTTCTAGAAAATCTGAGAAAAATCTATACATGATAGACACTTCATTCATCTTCCTCCTTGTTTCAATACTATGGACACACACATACAGATCTTGTAAGAGCTTTCCATGTTACTCATTGAAATGTTTCCCAAAGAATGAGATTGAACCCGATTTCATAGAAATCTTGTAAGGTGCAGATCTTTGGATCCCACCTCAGACTCACAGAATCAGAATCTCTGGGAGCGGGGCCTAGAAATCACGACTCATAAGCATCCCAGTGGTGTTTTCGAAAGCGCACTAAAGTTGGAGAACTACTGTCTGTAGGTTTTCTTGCAATGTGCTGCCACCTTTGTCATAACCTCTCAGAATCCAGGAACAAGGTCTGTTCCTAATAACATTACTTACTAAAGGATTAGCTTTTTCTCAGCTATTTACTGTTTTTTAAAGATATTAATTTATCAAGCCCCAAAGTGTATTCCATCCAGGAAGTTTTCACAGAGGGAGATAGATTCACATTGTGTGTTAGTGTATAGATGGACCAATATTGAAATGATGAATGTTAAGACAGATAAAATAAAATTGGAACACCTGGAAAATCATTCATAGTAAACCGTTAGGGGTTGACTTCATGGGCAGGGGCCAGAAGCAGAAAATAGCCAGTTAAATTTGGATGGAGGACATTGGAAGAGCCTGGGAGTAAATGCTTATTCTTATGCCATCATAAAGGAAATGAGGGCAAGCTGGAGAAATCTTCTGTGAATTGTATAATATTGCATATTCTGCAAAGCCATGTTAGAATTAACTAAAGCAGGGGGAAAAGTCCAGAAGCACATAGCTAAGGGCAAAAATGAACCTTCTAAAAAATAAAAACAAGTACACTTTGTTGACCAAGTAAAACAGCATGACTGCTATGGTTTTTAATGGCTTTTAGAATATGTTATTTGTTGTGTATGTAAATGTGTGTTTTAAATCATGCAAATACATTTTGTGGTCTGGGGTTAAAAATAAAGTAGGTAGCCAACTTTAAAATGAAGTGAAGCACATGCTAAAGAGTAAACTGGGGTTACAAAGAAGACGTAAAGCATAACCATGGAAACGGTGATAAAGAAACATGGAAATGTCACATGTGAAAGAAAAATTTGTTAGCAAATAAAATAAAAAACTTTTATGTGCCCGAGACTGAAATAAATTTTCATTGAAACTTCAGATTGTCTTTCACAGTTTTTTGAAAGTTGAGCTTAAAAAAGAAGTAGAATATGGGCAACATGGTTCCAAAAGCTGACATGTAATACAAATAAGTTCCCCAGAAGAAAAGAATAACCTAACAGATAGCCTGTATTTGGAAAGTCCTGAAGCTTGCAAGGCTCATAAGCAAGAAGAAAATTCTAATAATTACTGTGTGCATTTAGTAAGAACAAGATATTTTCACAATTCTAAGAGGCAGTAAATTCGATATTCAGGGACCCTCAGCTGAACATACTGTTAAAATAAATAATGAATCATTAATGAAAACTAACAGCACCTTTATTAAAACAGACAATGAATTATTAATGATAGCTAAATATCTCCAGAGAAAAAGGAAAGACTAACTAATGGGAAGTAGTCTGTTGCATGAAGGAAAGTGATCATTTAGAAAAGTTTATTATTCAAGTGATTTTGGAACAGTCCCAAGTCCAAATGCAACTTTGAATAGTTTGCTTTACGGATCTGAACAAAATAGAAAAGCAGGATAAAAAGGAAGCATGTTCAGACAATAGATGTTAAAAATCAGGATTGAAAAACAAACACACTTTGTAGGTGGGTTTAAAACACAGTACAAAAAACAAAACAAACAAAAAAAACACAGTACAAAGTTGTCACAAGTTTACATGATTCTCTCCTCCAAATATATTAAGGAGAATTTCTTAGTGTTAATGTAGATCAAAGATGTTCAAAATCAACATCAGAAATGCTCAGAATATGCTGGAAAGACACACAAGACACCAGTAAAGTGTTTTTCCTGGAGAGAAGAACTACAGGGCTGGGGGTGAGAGGCAGGAAGAAAATCTATTCTCTGTTTCAAATGCCTTCACTGTTGCCACACTTTCTCCACGCTGCCTGTCCACACGAGCTGAGGTCTCACTGCCCTTCATCTTTTCCTAATTCTGAGAGCAATTTTAGTCTGAAGAATACGGCATTAGTTGCCTATTGCTACATAAGAAATCACCTCCAAACTTAGAGGCTTAAAACCATAAGCGTTTGTTACCTCACAGTTTCTGAGGGCTGGGTGGAACGGGCTCAGAGAATCTCAGGAAATTGCAGTCAAGATGCTGGTTAGGCTTCAGCTTTCTGAAGGGTGTGGGAAACTTTTCCAAGTTCATTCATGTGGCTATTGGTTTTGGGCCCCAGGTCCTGGCCGGAGGCTTCAGTTTCCTCCCTGTAAGCCTCTTTATAGAAGAGGCTCCCACATGGTATCTGGCTTCTCTTCTAGGGAGTTATCTAAGAGGTAGAGAAACTGAAGCACAAACATGGCAGCTTATCTTTTATAACCTAATTTCAGACGTGATGCATTACCACCCCCTCATATCCTATTGGTTACACAGACCGGCCCTGCTACGATGTGGAGCGGGTGAATACTTGGGGGGGTGGGATCACTGGGGTCATCTTGGACATGCCTACCACGAACGCCATTTGACCCTTAGGGTCCTGGACCAACCTTCTTCACCACTTGGATTATTAGTTCCTTGAAAGCAGGGCTCAAACCATATGATCCTTTTATTTTTTGCCCCTAAATGACTTAGAAGTTCTGAGAAGCTCTCATTCATTCTCTCTTGGTTCCTTCCAGATCTATATAATCTTAATTTAGGGAGGAAAGCAAAGTCTCTGATCCCATGTGTATTAAACTAAAATAGGATACAGTGATGAGACATGAAAGGGTAATTGAAAGCATAACTCAGATTTTCAAAAATTCAAGGAATACTATAATGGGCAGTTTGACTAAGTAAGATATTTCCTTTTTTTTTTTTGGATGGCTTTTCTCATATCTTGGGAAAATCTTCCTTTCGGGCCTCCTGTATATGGATGATTTTCAAGAGCCAGTTTTAGACATCTTGAAAAATCATTATTGTTTGCTAGTGATCTATGCATAGGGTTTCTGGGGGGAATACTGTCCTAGGAACTGAAAACTTTCTCTTGCAAGAACAACATAATCAGGTCAACTCTGGTTATAACCAAACCCTCACTGAACGCCACTGTTGGCATCGTTTGGAACTCTTTTAAAAGTGAGTCTGACGTCGACTAATTTGTAAATGCATAACTGTCAAAATACTGATCAAATTCTTTTCAGCGAATGAACTGTCTTGGATTTTCCAGGGTCCTAGGGCGTTTGTTTTCATTGTCCGCTCCAACTCCTTCCTGTACCATTATGCAGATTTATTGCAAATGGAAGTCCAAGTTTTCTTAAACCTACAGACTGAAAGAGTAAGGAGCGATCATACTCTAGGCGACACTGAAAAACATTAAAAAAAAAAATCTGTAACAACAATAAAGGTCAAAACTTCTGTTTAAAAGAAGGGGACGAAGAATACTTATTTACACGAAATGTGTTATTTCGAATACTAAATTGACAGCAAATAAGGAATGACTGACTATACACCCCACATCTTTGGTAGCTTTAAAATCTACCAAACCAACAGTATGCTGACGGAAAGAGCACAACACGTGATCCTATTTCTCAGTCCTAAATATCTATTATTGAAAGAGCATATCTGCTCATTATCGAAATGGCCTCTCATTTAAAAAGAAGCACTTTTATCATTTTCAAAGCACTTTAAATTAATTGTCATTTCATCCACTCAAAATTCAGGAAATTAGAGCTAATTGTTTTCTTCTTCATGGGTTTCATGATCCAGAAACCTTTCAAACTACCTTTTCTCTTTAGGCCATGGGGCTGTGCTAATTAATATGACTTGAGATAATTTTCTCTCTTCCTTCCTTCCATGAACTTAAAACCTTTTCCATTTGATTCTTATTCATGTTTCACCTCTGAATAATTTTAAATACTCACTATAGTTTTTTAGTATAATTCTTTCTTCTCAGACCATTTTTAGAACTTGAAATGAACCAAGGCTAACCGTTTTGTGTTACTGGTGAGCAACACAGAAATGATCCCCTAGGGAAATTAAATAAATTACCTGGGGTCACAGTTACCAGGGTCCCAAATGTTTCATCTATTATATAGCTTCCAACTGTTAAAATCATGATCCACTGAGTTTATATTTACCCAATAAACCTCTTTCATTCTTTGAACCACCAGGCTCTCTGTTAATTCTAGGATGAATTACTCTGTCAAGAAATAATACTACTATCTAATATTGATTGTGTGATCATTCTGTATCACACAGTACATTACATGCATTATTCATTTAACACTTACAAAAACATGGTGAGATGAGTAATTTTATTATCTCATGCTGCAAGTGAAGAAACTGAGGGAAAGAACAACTAAGTCTCTGGACCAAGCTTACACAGCTTCTAAGAGGTGTATCTGGGATCTGAGGCTTCAACCCATGTGTCCTCCACCACTATGAGGACAAAGCATGAGCTAGCTTTCGCTTTCCACCAAAAGGAGTAAATACACCCAACGTGGATTGCTTAGGGGCATACATATAGTCTCTATTGTGACATGAGGAGTAGGAGAGGTTTTACAGTATGTCAGAGTTGTTTACCTTAGTTGGGTGATGGAGACTGTGGAGAAAAAAATCTTTCATAGGTCAGAGGCAACATGTTTTTCTCTCATTTAAAAAAAAAAAAAAAAACCAAGGGCTTCCCTGGTGGCACAGTGGTTGAGAATCTGCCTGCTAATGCGGGGGACATGGGTTCGAGCCTTGGTCCGGGAAGATCCCACATGTCACGGAGCACCTAGGCCCGTGAGCCACAACTAACTGAGCCTGCACTTCTGGAGCCTGTGCTCTGAAGCAAGAGAGGCAGCGATAGTGAGAGGCCCGCGCACCACGATGAAGAGTGGCCCTCGCACAGAAACGAAGACCCAACACAGCCAAAAATAAATAAATAAACAAATGTGGGCTTTAAAAAAAAAAAAAGAATATTATTTAAAACAAAAAACAAGAAAGAGGGCTCAGGATGGAGAGAAGGTGGCAGTATCTGAGATGAGAAAAAATGGCCTTCCTATAGAGTTATTAATGAAAGCACATATTAGGGCTTGGCCCTGGCTCAGGGAGACAGCATTCCCCTTACCCTCATGCTAAACATCACCTTGGATTTTTATTGAATGCCTATGAATTTTATAAGGTATGCACGTACACAATAAGAATGGGAGATTTTTTGGACAACTTATTTATATGTATAGTTTACGACATTAGTGATATACCATCACTTCTGCAGTATAAACATAAATATAAATATACCTGCACATATATATATTTTCTATTCTGTATAAATTCTTCTTTTTTTATACTCTTATGTTAACTTTAATATAAACTCTTGGGAGTAAAGACTTTAACATTAACCAGTGTATTTTGAACTCCTCAAAAAGTGTCAGGCACAAAGTAAGTACTCAATAATTGTTTTTTAAGAATTACTGAATAATTGGGTTCTACCAAGAGGTTGGTTATGATTCTGCCTGACCTGAAGAACTATTTCTTGCGTCAGCATACCTAAACCAGTGACCAGGGCAACCTCACGAAAGGAACAGCTGGCAATAGTGTTTTAGATTGATAAAGTGCTTTGCTCATTCCAGAAGACATTACCAGCCTTTTGTTTCAGTTGATTTGACAACAATCCTACAAGAATAGTATTAATAAAGTATTAATAGTATTAATAAATAAGGCAAAGAGGGTTTGAGTGATGAGCTTAAATTCATAGAGATGGTAAATTTCAGAATTTGGACAAAAATCAGGGTTTCTAACCCATACTCTTTCCACAACATGCTGTGGCATGTAATGAAATAATGGAATATTGACCCTCACTGAAACAAGCATGAACAGGAATTCATGAGTCTTTATAGTTATGTTGTCAATAGATTAGAACCAGAAGAATAAAGTACTATGATGAAATTACTATTTAGAATTAAGCACAGAGAAAAAAGAGGAAAAAAACAAGATTAAACAAAAGAAAAAACAAGATTAAACAAAAGAATACATTTCCAATCCTGGCAATGAACGATGGGTGATAAATAAGCTAGCAAAATATGGTGAGAACTCTCGAGATGTAGCACGTAAAAAATATAAAACTAACATGTAAGTGAAAAAGTCATGAGCAGCTAAGCTGGTTCCTTAGCAATAGATCCTTTTGTAAATAATTAAAATGTCTCAAGTGTGAAAATATCAGCCCAAGTGTGTGGGGAAGTAAGGGAGAAGGTGGAGACAAAACAAAGAGACTCTTCAGGGAAGATAAACAGGAAAAGATTGGAGTACCAGCTTCTAAATTAAGTACCTCCAAAGAATCTCTCTATTCTCCCCAAATGAAGTCCCCTCACACTCTGATTTTAAATGAATTCTTATCAATAAATACTTTTGGAAGTGAGTTCTTCTGACTGTAACTTCCTGAGAGAGGTGGAGCGATGTTGTTAACGTGTACTCTACCAGAGATCCACTGAGACCCCAGCAATGCGAGGGGGCTGGAAGCAAAAATTTCATTTTTCTTTAGCTCTCCAAACAGGATGAGAAATATTTTCAATTTATATTCATGAAAGACTGTTTCAGATGTGCCATAACATTGGCACATCTTGTTCTATAACATTCGCCACATTCCATCTACTCTTGCATCCATTCATTCGTTAGCTCAACAAATACTTGTTGAGTGCCTAATATGTGGCAGGAATTTATGAACACAACAGACAAACCCATGTTTTCATTAAGTGGGTGGAGACAGACAAAATTCATATAGTATATTTTGGTAATATGCTCTAAAGGCCACCTTTTCATACGTATTTCATATGTTACCATCTTTACCATAACCATTGCCATCTGACTCCCTTTAGTGCCTCTCAAACATCAACTTGTGCTCCATCCTCCCCCCCACTATCAAATCTCCAGTTTCCTTCTTCCTCACTCCCATACATAGCCTTTGAATACACAGAGCCTTTGAATATACAACCTTCGAATTCTAGCAGGAAGCTCATTACATATGCCACTCAGTTTAGATTCCCAAGGCTAATATTGATCTGAAATTTGTTATGATAAAAGCCAAGTTCATACACTGTGACTCTCACTTCCCTGATTACAATGGACTGATTCAGGGTTAGACACTTGACCCAGGCTGAACTAATTGGGTATGAATTCCTTACCCAACATTTGCTGAGTGAATGAATTCTTGGTCTATCCCCACTTTTGTCAGTTGGATATGAAAGGAAAAAACTGAACTCACTGGTGAGAATCTACATATGGTGATCTCTAAGAATCTCTAAATACTCCATTTATTTCAACACTGTAATAAGTATCAAAATATTTGACTTATCCAAATTTGCCTCAAAATCCTCCAGTGTTTATTCAGTTGGCCTTACCTTAATGTGTCTGAAATCTCCAAAGACAATTATATTGTTAAGTCCATGAGGCCACTTTTGAGATCAAGGACAACTTCCTGAGATGAATTTTCCCTCCTGAAATCTTACCCTAGAAACACAGTCTGATTTTTTTACCTGCTTTAATGCTTGCCTGAGCATTAATTAATCTCTTAGGATTCTTACTCCAACTTTACCCCAGAATTTTGGGTACAGGCAAACTTTGCACAGCTCTTGATTTTCTTTCTGCCTTGAAAGAAGTACAGCATTTGCAAGCATAAATAAACCTATTAAAGCAATGTTTTGAAGGACTACTGCTTTTAAGATTTTGTTCTTTTTATGAGCATAAGAAGCAAGTCAAAAAATCTATAGGAATACCTAGAGAGGTGTTTTAACTCAAGACACCTTGAAGACACCAAAAATAGAACACTGTATGTTTTTTCTTTTTATGGTAAACTTATGCTGAATAATTACATTCAGCATAGATTCAATATAGTGGTCATTTGATATTAATTTCCACTTCCTTCTCAAATAAAAAAAATGGTAAGGACACTTAACCATTAAGAAAATAGTGTCTGATTTTTCTGGTTCAAGTTTTTTCTCCAAGTTTCATTGATCTTCTTTTGGGTCCTACACTCTTCTCCACTCCCACCAATCTGCAACAGTATGTTGGTCCTTACTTAGAGACTTTATAACGACCTGCAAAATGTTTTTAGGCTTCGTTTATGCACTTGTTCAGAATTATTCTCCTTGGTGTAAAAAGACTACAATTTGGGGTCCATCTTGAGTGTTTTGGCAGATACCAGAAGGGGAGCTATTTCCAAGGAGAGCATCCTTAGCTATTCCCTTGGGGCAGAAGCTCAGGGCTGTAATAGAATTTTTCTGAAGCTACCATAGTATAGACTATACAAGTACACAAGTCTTTTGTCTTTTATGAGTTTTCTAATTAATCATTGTAGAGAAATAGCTAAAGAAAAGTGAATTCCCATAGAATAAGAAGGTATAGAACTTCATACATTTTACAAAATTTTTATAGCTGTGGTTTATTACTTTTACTTCTTGTGTGCAGGTAGCTAGAAACTGCCCTTTAACTTCTGCTGCCTAGTTTATTCCTGAGGGCAGTTCTCACCAAATATTAATCCTTTCTGACTCCCGTTAAGTGGAAGTACACAGCTAATTAGAGAAGGACAATGGATATAAACCAGTTCATATGCGGTTGTTTCAGAATTATTTGCACTTCTGAGGCTTTCCAGAAGGAGTAAAATCTATTTCAGTGCCCGCTTCAGACTTTTACTACACTTTCTTAACATGTCTGGGTTTTATGTGACAATGCAGGGAACAGCTTGGAACAATGCTTCTCACAGGCTTTCATCTAAATGCCTTTAAAGTCAGAGGATTATTAACTAATATAGACTGCAATAGAAGTAACACAAATGACATGCTTCACAATATACAGTATATATATTCACCAATTCAAAGAGCTCTCTTTAACATGAAGAGAAGTATGTTTTTAGATTGAGTATCTCTGCAAATGTCCCACAGACCAGCTTGTGCCCTAATCTAACATACAATACATAAAGAACCTGGACCTTATGTAGGATGATCTTGGATTTAAGACAATAACACTACCTGTGTGGTCTTGGACAGGCAAAGTGAAATATTTGTGCCAGTCTCCTCATGGAGATTATAATAATATCTTATTCCATTGGGCTTCTGTGAGGATTAAATTAGCAATAATGTAGGGATTGTACTTAACATAGAGCTTGCCATATTTTAGAAACTCAATAAATATTAGGTTATTTTTCTTTCACTTTTTCTCAGAACTTTAGAAACCAGAGGTGAGAACATCACAAAAGAACAAATGACTCTGCTTACACTAATATGTGCCAAGAAGCAAAAGTATCCAAATGAACTATTTTATTCAGGAGGTCCACTTACCAAAGAGAGATTCAGAATTCAATTATGGAGCAAGGATTTGTGACTACCTAATTTATTCTCTTCTTTGTTCATTGTCAAATGAAATTGATATCACCCTCCACATTGAACCATCAGGGAATTTGGTTCAGAGCTTTTAGACAAGCTTCTGTTTCCCTGAAGCCACTTTCTGAAGGAAACATCCAAAACATAATGTTTTTACTTTCAAAAGCCAAGATATATATGAGATTCAGCATATTTCAGAGACACCCAAGGAGATACAGGCACAGTAAGTCTAGGGTTAGGTCCCAGAATCTACATTTTTAATTACCCAGGTGAGTCGTACCCAGGTGAGCCCTTGGTCCCATTTTAATAAACAACAATGTACAGCATCTGCTGACCAGGGGAGTTAAGGGCAATGTGACTGATAAAATCTTGGTCATGATTTTTGTTGGAGGATTGTTACCTGGTATGCCTCTCCACGAACCTTTGTCATGAGATAGAAAAGTAGCTTTTAAGATTAAAAACAGTCCTCAGATTGTGGTCAGCTTACTTATGTCTTCTTTCCTGGACTGAATGAAGCCAATTTCTGTCCCTAATGTGGGTGAGTTTTATTCAATCAGTTGAAGATCTGAATATAATGAAAAGGTTGAGTAGGAGGTAACTCTTCCTGCCTGACTGCTTGAGGTGGAATATTGGGCTTTTCTGGACTTTGGACTCAGGCTGAAGCATTTGTCCTTCTTCAAGCTTTCTGGTTTTCAGACTGGAACTTACACCATCAGCTCACCTGACTCTCAGGCCTTCAGACTTTGACTGGAACTACACATCAGCTCTCGTGGGCCTCCAGTTTGCCAACTGCAGATCTTCTCAGCTTCCATAATCATGTGAGCCAGTTGCTTTTAAATGTCTCTCCCCACCTCATCTCTCTGTCTCTGTCTCATATCTATGTCTATGTCTATATCTATATCTCTATATATATGTCAAAAGTGGGATGATATATTCAACATACTGAAAAATAACTACCAGCCAAGAATTATATATATTATATATTATTATATCTGGCATTATTATTATTAATTATTATTATTATTATCTGGAATTATTATATCTGGCAAAACTGTTCTTTACAAATGATGGAGAAATAAAGACTTCCCTAGATAAAAATTGAAGGAGTTTATCATCACTAGACCTGCTTTACAAGAATTGCTAAAGGGAGTATTTCAAGTTGAAAGAGAGAGTAGGAAAAAAAAATAATAAAACTCAACAAAATTGAGTTAGTTTTTTAAAAAGATAAACAAAATTGACAAACCTTTAACTAGACTAAGAAAAACAGACTCAAATAAATAAAATTAGAAATGAAAGAGGAGACATTACAACTGACACCACAGAAATACAAAGGATCATAAGAGATTACTATGAACAATTATATGCCAACAAATTGGATAACCTAGAAGAAATGGATAAGTTCATAGAAACATACAACTTACCAAGACTGAATTGTGAAGAAATGTTAAAATCTGAACTGATCTCTAACTAATAAGGAGATTAAATCAGCAATCAAAAACCTCCCAACAAAAAAAAAGCCCAAGACCAGATGTCTTTATTAAATAATTCTACCAAACATTTGAAGAATAATTAACAGGGGCTTCCGTGGTGGTGCAGTGGTTGAGAGTCCACCTGCCAATGCAGGGGACACGGGTTCGTTCCCCAGTCCGGGAAGACCCCACTTGCCGCGGAGCGGCTGGGCCCGTGAGCCATGGCCACTGAGCCTGCACATTCGGAGCCTGTGCTCCGCAACGGGAGAGGCCACAACAGTGAGAGGCCTGCATACCGCAAAAACAAACAGACAAATAATAAATAAATAAATAATAATTAACAGAAGTCCTTCTAAAACTCTTCCAAAAATTTAAGATGAGGGTACCCTCCCAAAAATCATTACCAGTATTACTGGGATAGCAAAATCAGGCAAAGAACAATACTACAAGAAAAGAAAACAACAGATCAATAACCTTGATGAATATTGATACAAAAGTCCTCAAAAAAATTCTAACAAAGAGAATCCAACAACACATTGAAAGGATTATATATCATGACCAATTGGAATTTTTTTTCTGGAGTGCAAGAATGGTTCAATATATGAAAATGAATTAATGTAACACACCACAGAACAGAATAAATATCAAAAACTAAACCATATGATCATCTCAATTTAGGCAGAAAAGCATTTGACCAAATTCAACATCCTTTCATATTAAAAACACTCAATAAACTAGGAAAAGAAGGAAGTTACCGCAACATAATAAAGTGAATATATGAAAAGACAACAGCTAACATCATATTCAAAGTGAAAATCTTAAAACTTTCCCTATAAGTCAAGGCAAGAACTCTCGCCATTTCTGTTTAATGTAGTGTTAAAAATCTTAGCCAAAGCAATTAGGCAAGAAAGAGCAATAAAAGGTATCCAAATCAGAAAGAAAAACTAAAATTGTCTCTGTTCACAGATAACATGATTTTATATAGAGAAATGCCTAAAGACTTCACATAAAAAACTGTTAGACTTAATAAAATTCATTCAAGTTGCAGAATACAAAATCAACACATAAAAATCAGTTATGTTTCTGTACAGTAATAATGAACAATCCAAAAAAAATTTAGATAATAATTCTATTTACAATAACATCAAAATGAACAAAATATTTAATAATAAACTTAACCAACAAAGCAAAAGACTTGTACACTGCAAACTACAAAATATTGCTGAAAGAAAATTTTTAAAAGACACAAATAAATAAAAAGGCATTCCTTGCTTATGGATTGGAAGAATTAATGTTAAAATATCTGTACTCCCCAAAGCAATTTACTAACGCAATGCAATCCCTATCAAAATACCATGGTAACTTTTGCATAAATAGAAAAAATCCTAAAATTCATATAGAATCTCAAACCCAAATAGCCAAGAAAATTTTGAGAATAAAAAATAAAGTTGGAGGACTTAAATGTCCTGATTTCAAAACATATTACAAAGCTACAGTAATCATAACAGTATGGTACTGGCATAAAGAAAGACATAGAAACCAATAAAATAGAATAGAGAGCCCAGAAATAAACCCACATATAAATGGTCAAATAATCTTTGCCAAGGATGCTAAGACACAAAGGGGAAAAATAAACTCTTCGACAAATGGTGTTGAGAAAACTGGATATCCACAAGCAAAATAATGAAGTTGGAACCTTTCCTTACACCATATACAAACATTAACTCACAGTGGATTAAAGACCTCAACATAAGGCATGAAGCTATAAAACTCCTAGAGAAAACACAAGGGGAAATCTTCATGATATTGGACTTAGCAATAATTTCTTGGATGTGAAGCCAAAAGCACAGGCAACAAAAGCAAAAATAGACAAGAGGGACTACATCAAACTTAAAAACTTCTGCACAGTAAAGGAAACAATCAACAGAATGAAAAGACAACCTACAGAATGAGAGAAAATATTTGCAAAGCATATATCTGATGAGGGATTATTATCCATAATATATATTTAAAAAATTCTACAATTCAACAATAAAAACCCAAACAATCCAATTAAAAAATTGGCAGAGGAACTGAATAGATATTCTCCAAAAGAAATATACAAATGGACAACAAGCATATGAAAAGATGTTCAGCATCACTAATTATCAGGGAAGTGCCAATCAAAACCACACTCATGGGCTTCCCTGGTGGCGCAGTGGTTGAGAGTCCACCTGCTGATGCAGGGGACACGGGTTCATGCCCCGGTCTGGGAAGATCCCACATGCCGCGGAGCGGCTGGGCCCGTGAGCCATGGCCGCTGAGCCTGCACGTCCGGAGCCTGTGCTCCGCAACGGGAGAAGCCACAAGAGTGAGAGGCCCGCATACCGCAAAAAAAAAAAAAAAAAACACACTCATTAGGATAGCCATTTTCAAAAAATAAAAATAAAAAGTATTGGTGAACATGTGGAGCAATTGGAACACTTGTACACAGTTGGTGGGAATGTACAATCGTATAACCACTATGGAAAAGGGTATAAGATTGCTCAAAAAATTAAAATTACCATATGCAAATTTATGGGTATATAGCCAAAAGGATTGAACAGAATCTCAGGGAGGTATTTACACACTGATGTTCACTTCAGTATTATTCACAATAGCTAAGAGGTGGGAGTGACCTAAATGTTCACCAATCAATGAACGGAATGGAAAAAAAAAGCTCTTGTATATGTTAAATATTCATTTTGAATGCTTTTGGCACATGTAGGCATGTACATATACTTTATACAGTCTCTATCTCTCTCCATTATATGTGCATATATGTATATATATGTATATATATATATATATACATAAGTAGAAAAAGAAACAGAGAAAGTATATATATATGTATACATTGTATGTATATATGTATCTATGTGTATATATGTACCTATGTATCTATGTGTATATATGTATCTATGTGTATATATGTATATGTGTATATATATATATATATATATATATATATACACACCTTCTCTGTTTCTTTTTCTATCTATCTATCATCTATCTATTTATCTATCTGCCTACCTATTTTTAAAAATCTTAATGGAGAAAAATTCATAAACTGACTTTGTGGAACTGCTCCCTACTCCAAATAATCTTCTACTAACAGACTGGACATTTGAGTGTAGCAACTCTCTCTGCTTCTCTAGGAAGGCAAACGTCTGCATTACAGGAATCTGTTAACAGACTAATCTTATTGTTAGTAAGAGTGGACCACTTTGGCATTAGTAATTCAGTCATTCATGCTTTCAACACTGCTTGTAGAAAAATTGACTTGACTTCTGTCTAAGTGCTGCTGAGTCAGACCTCTTAATGATTTCTTCTTTACTGCATTTCCAATGCAGTTCCACGATGATGAAATAATTTCAGCATCTTGAAAGTAGAATCATTAAATTAAAGATGATCTCACAGAGAACTAAGATTTGCAAGGAGCTATGTAGTGAGGATACAGACCAGGTTATATACAATCAACAACAACAAAAAACTTTTCTGCAATCTGCTTGCTCCTTATTATGATTTGTGTCTAACTGGCCCCCTGTGGCTGTCTGAACACATGACCACAATTTGTTGACACTCCTCGCCCTGAGAAGTGGGGTCTGTGTTTCTTCCCCTTGAAACTGGCTGGGCATGTACCTGCTTTGACCAACAAAATACAATGAAAGTGACACTTACAATACTTCTGAGGCTAGGCTATAAAAGAACTTGAAGTTTCTGCCTTGTTCAAAGCGATGTCTCCTCTGAAGTATTGAGCTTAGTTTAAGGGGTCAGACAACCTGAGGTCACCATGCTATGCAAAAGCCTAAGATTCATAAAGAGGTATATGAATGCCCAACTTTTAAGTTGATCATTTAAGATTGAGCCCAACCTTTAAGTCATCTCAACTCACACAGCAGACATGGAGAAGGGGTCAGTTAGTAGCCAACACTCATAGCAATATACTACCTGGTCATTCGTTTGTGTAACATTTGAAAAGGTAAAATATAATCAATTCAATTGGTAAAAAACAAACAAACAAAAGCTTATATTATGTACCAGATATTGTATCGGGTCATTCTTTTTCTCAGAGAAGGACCCCAAATTTGTGAGAACTTCAACCTCACAAAACCTGGATTCACCCTATCCACAAGCCATTGTTGATCAGAGAGTTCACACACATTCTCCCTGGGGCTGAGAACAATTAACAACTGTAATCAAAGTTCAGATAATTGAAGCAGAGAGATGGAAGCCCACCTCCTCTTGTTACAATGTGAGGAAATTGGCTCTCTGATCTTCGCAAAATCATAAAGTTACTTTAAAATACATTCATTTATTCACTCATTTATTCATTCCATATGCATACACTGAGCAGCAGCTATAAGCCAGGTATAAGCTGTTTCATCTGAGTTAAGCCTTTCTCTAGCTGGCTCCTGTTCAGTTTCTAAACTTGGGTGGATGGGGGGACATTTGGATTCAGAGAATAAAGAGGGCAGCTACATCTCTATCCCACGGAGCATCTGGAAGGCAATTAGACTTTAATATGCAAACACTTCACCACCACCAGCCTCACACTTTAACCTGATCAGAGGCATTTCTGGGTGATAGGTAATCCGTGAACTTCTGAGAACTGCACTGTCTTAATTCACTTCTCATACACCTATTTATTAGAAAGTGTCTATTAGAATTGTTGTCCTAAAAGATGGTATAAAAATAGAAGGATCTTACAAAGCCGGCAAAGGAAACAGAGATAAATGGTGTGGTCTTGAGCATAGAGAAGTGATACTCAATACATTTGGATGTCATGAAAAAGAAGACAAAGTGAGAAAAATAAAAATCAGAACATTTGGCTCTATCTATCTGCCTCACTTTAAAATATTTTTTTAAAAATTAATAGTATTTGGATGTATTTAAATGTTGATTGTACATATTACAGCTCTCAACGCAAGGCTCTCCTGGTACTCTATTTTACTCTCAACAGCTTTGAACTACAGAGATGATCAGGAATGAATATTTAAAGTTGACTTGATTAACAAAGTAAGAATGTCAATTTTTACTCTGCTTACAACGTATTGAGATTATAATTACTTTTAATCTTTTCTTATTTGTATTTAAAATGTTTCATACTTATTGTACTTATTCCCACATGTTCCTTTCACTCCCAATTTTGAGAAAAAAATTGAGAAGAAACTTTTTTCCTAAATACTCTACGTTTCTTTGGTTAAAGAGCAGTGAGTGAAACTGTTTGATTATTGTAAAACAAGCAGTTTCAGGGCATATCGAGTGGACTGATACCCAGAAAATGTCATTAAGCTGTGATCAAAGAAAGAAGATGAGACGATGGATTCCAGTGAACTCAATCACTGTTTGCAGCCTAACTCTGGGCAAGTCAACATACTGATAAGAGGACATGACAATGTCAAGGACTGATGAAATACCCAGAGACATGCAGGGTCATCCATTATCTAATTATGCCATTTTGGAAGTGATTTAAGCAAAAATATTATTCTGGGGTGAAGACAGAATAGGAGAACTAACATTTATTTAGCATCTATTGTGTGCCAGGTATTTTACATATGTTATTTCATTTGATCCTCAAAACAGGTCTTTAAAGTGGGTATTACAACCTCGTTTTATATATAAGGGAACAAACTCTAAGACCAGTAAATAGACCTTCTAACTGAGCAGAACTAAGTAAGGGGAGGAGCAGTGTTTCAAACCAGATTTTTATTACTACAGAGTTATTGTCTTTATAAAATGTTGCCATTTAAAAAACAAATAGAGATAATATGGGAGTTAAAGATATCTATGAGCACTGTATAAACATTTATAATGTATATTTTTCTCAGTTTTTATTGAAATACTAGAATTCTTCACTATTAAATTTTCACTTTCAAACCTTCAAGTTTGAGACCTTTGATACTGAAGTGAGAGCTTTGAAGATTTGCACAAAACTTACATGAAGTCTCTTAATTGAACTTCAGAGGAGGTCATCTGCATGAATGGGAAGGTAGACAGGTTGATTTTCAGGAAAGATGGGGTGGACTAAAGACTGATGGCTTAATAAACTGGAGGAGCATTGCTGTGAGCAGGTGAGAAGGAAAGCAAACAGAAGGTTGCCTGAAGTAAAAATGGGGTGTGAGGGGAGGCATAGATAAACTAATCTAGAGACCTAGACCCAGCCCAGAGGCTGAGTCAACATCAAGTGGAGGGGGGGGGAAGGAAGAAGTAGCTGTAGTCAATGGGACTTGAATATCTACCTTTTCACCTGCCATACAATGTTAACCACCATATTCCTGAGGTTCCTACCAACGCCCAGTACCCTGCCCCAGATGGGGGAAACTTAGGGGGTCCCAGGTGCAAATGCAGCAGCATGCTCAAAGGTGGAGCGGCAGCCCACGCCTTCTCTGAGGGGGGCACACATTTTCTGGTCCATGACACTCATCTACACATGAAAACCAGGGAGATGAGAATCATCAGACACCCCAGAGCTCCATCTCCCAACTCCCCCAAAATATCTTTCTTAGACAGAAGGAGGATGACAGAATGACTAAGACACAGATGGCTCTTGTTTTTCTTTACCTACTCTACCTCCATGCCTAGGGAAACGCAGTCTGTATCCTGAATCTTAAGATAGTAACAGAGATTTGCACCCTTCTCCCCAGAAGGAAGGGTTACTTTGGCCACCACTTGACTTCTCTTGGGGATCCTGAGAGATAGGAGAGTTTGGTGGACAATAGTCCACCCCCCGCAATATTTTATGACTCCAGTTTTATCTGTGGCAGTTGAGAAGGGCTCCAGAGGACTTGTCTGCTTCTATATGCAGCCTTGCTCCACAAGCCTAGGAGTTTAGTCAGCATTTGGAGCAGATATATATTCTCTGATACCCTCCCCACAGATTAGGATTTGACCAACCGGTGAGTTGGCAGAAAGTTCCAAATAGACATAGGCTAGTGCCGTACTGTTCAGGATTTGGAGAGTAAAGATTTCCCCCAAGCTTAAAGTTAGGGCTGGCAGGAAGAATGTAAAAATGCAAATTACAGACTCCTAGCCCAATGGAGCCTGTCTAATAAAAAAATCATTCATTATTGATTTACCTTAAGGGGATAAAAAATACAATATGCAATAAATCTCCTTTGCCATTCTAGACATCAAAAATTTTAAATGGCCACCTGGGGGAAGCTTTAAAAATGAACAATGCCACAGTAAAGGAGGTTTCCGGATCATTCCATGCTTTCGCTATATGTTGAACTAAGTAACCAAACGTCTTAGGAAGACTCTAAAGGTGTCAGAAATACAGATGAGCCTAATCCAACATTGTTTTAAGTAAAGGCCTCAAATGACTTATATTCCAATGACCAAGGAAAAGAAATTGTCTGCTTTCTCTAAGAACAGTCCAAGCAGGGCCCCCATTAGCCTGCATAATGGTTTTGAGTGAATTAGACAATGATGGCTTCTCTGGGTGGAGGCTGCCCATGTAGCAGCTGGGGCGGGGAGCAAAAGCTGATCAAAAGCTCCTCACTACCTTGGCCTCAGCATACGCCTGATCAGCTGTATGCAGCAGCTCTGGTTAGGTTAAAATAAAAAAAAAACCCTATTCTTCAGTGGGGTGAAACCTAGGTTGGGAGTCTCAAGAAACATGTATAATTTGCCCACGAAGAAGTCTCTCTTAGTCCCATAGAAGGCTTCATCAGGACCAGCCTTGGACATGTTACTTAAATACTCTCTCATACTGACATTCAAGAATGCTTTTTTAAGAATGTTTTAAAACTAAAATATTGGGCTTCCCTGGTGGCGCAGTGGCTGAGAGTCCGCCTGCCGATGCAGGGGACACGGGTTCGTGCCCCGTTCCGGAGGATCCCACATGCCGCGGAGCGGCTAGGCCCGTGAGCCATGGCTGCTGAGCCTGTGTGTCCGGAGCCTGTGCTCCACAACGGGAGAGGCCACAACGGTGAGAGGCCCGCGTACCGCAAAAAAAAAAAAAAAAAAAAAAACTAAAATATTTATCCCAGTGCACCCAGGGGAAAAGTAAGGGCTGGTGCATAGATTTGTAGGCTCCTGACCAATGATTCACTTACCTCTCAACAAAGACTTCACAAGATGGAATTTGTATTCACTCAGGTAATTTACTTTGTTTTCAAAGACAAATGGGACCCCTTTGAAGAAGGCTGTCACACAGATTTTATGTTTCAGATGTGTCTCCTTTGTTCATGTGTTTGCAAAACACAGGTGAGGATGTAGCTCTCCCTCCATCTGGAACTTCAAGGAGAACACAAGAAACAGCTGAATGTGCAAAGAGAAAATTGATTTTAAAGGCAAAATGAGTAGGTGTGTAGCTAATGTTTTAATAGTTCTTTGAGGGAATTTTCTGTCCCTACAAATTATATATACTCACTGTAAAACATTCAAACAATTGAATATTTGAGTCCCCTTCACTATTTTCCAAATGCTACAGCTTTCACCAGAGGCAACCATGGTTACTAATTGATTATTTCTAGAGATTTTTCAAAGAAATTATATACACACACATATCTATACATACATGTCTTTAGATATCGTTTTAAAGTAAACTTTTTTTAAATATACAAAAGTATGCATGTCATAATTTTACAGCTTAATGAATTGTCACAAATGCAATATAACTACTACCCAAATCAAGAAATAGAACATTATCAGCACCTCAGAGGCCCCCTACATATCAATCTACATACAGTTTTTGTACATAAATTCAACATAAGATATACATTTTCTGCCGTTTACTTTTTCCTCTTAAGAATGTTGTTATGCCAAGAACATATATACTTGTTGCACTATCATATAATATTCCTTAGTATGGACTTCATATAAGTTATTTAACATTACCCTATTAATAGACATTTAGTTTATTAAAATGATCTTGTATAACATTTTAAGCTCAGAAGTTTCAACTCTTTGTTTTACCAAAATAAAAGTCACCCTTTTGGATCTTTATTTTACCAAAAATAATTGCTAACATAAGACTGCAATAATCCACATGTTGAAAAAGGCCTTCCAGGGGCCATCCAGATCTTCTGAGTGATCTGTGCAGATATTATTCAGTGAGGGGGCAAGCAGATCGTCTTGACTTCTTGTACCTCCATTTCTCACACAGGGGCAGGTAAGACTTGCCAGGCATGGAGAATAGCTAGGGCTGTAGTCTGAATCCTAGAGCCAGCATTTTCTGGGGAAAAAAAAAAAGACTCTTGGTTTGTCACATTTGCCAATTTCATGAGTTCAATACTCCCTCAAGACTAATCTCAAGGGCTTCCCTGGTGGCGCAGTGGTTGAGAGTCTGCCTGCCAATGCAGGGGACACGGGTTCATGCCCCGGTCCGGGAGGATCCCATGTGCCGCGGAGCGACTGGGCACGTGAGCCATGGCCGCTGAGCCTGCGCATCCGGAGCCTGTGCTCCGCAACGGGAGAGGCCACAGCAGTGAGAGGCCCGCGTACCGCAAAAAAAAAAAAAAAAAAAAAAAAGACTAATTTCAAGTGACCAATTTGACCTAACTGAACACAGTGTTGGGAAAAGATGCAGACAATTAGCATTGAATGGCGGCACACTGCCTGGGGTCTGAGGTAAGATAGTACCTACGTGACTGCATGGAAAGTTGTCAAAAGAACCACGAATCAGAGCTAACTTTTAAAAAAGGAGAGTGGAAATTTGAAATAATACCCAAAGGTAAGGATAAGTGAAGAAATGTCTTGGGTATTGCTTTGAACAGGATTGAGTGTTCAAGCAGTGCCTGTTTTAATCAGCCACGTGATACTTGGTACGTGAGTGGTTGATCTGTCCACTCAACAGGTAAATGTTAATATTCTATCAATATAATTATCATATGTTATGGTGGAAAGCTGTATATGGTAGAATTTCCCTTCTTCTTGCCTGCAACAGTCAGTAGAGAGAAGAAACAACCTACAAAGAAATCAACAAAAATTGAGACAGGACAATTAGATAACAGCATCTCTCAAAAATAACTGCATTGAGTTGAGACCAATTTATTTTGTACCTTTCACATATCATGGGCTGTTCTTGGTATTCAGGGAAACTGTAAACAGGGAACGGAAAGTTAAAGGAAGAGAGCTTTAAAAAGCAAAGCAAGGTTGGAAAGGAGAAGAATGGTCATTATGCATCCTAATGTTCAAAAGTAATTCTAGAGAGAGTCAGAAAGAGAGTGAGGGTGGGTAGAGAGATTTGAAGTCCTTTCTAAGCAAGACACAAAATGAAGAAGCCATGAAAGAAAAGACTGATAAACTTGATCACATGAATAGCATTTGAAATGGCAAATATATACCGTCAACTAAGTATAAATGAACAAACAAACACAAAGCCCAGATATTTCACATTGCCAGGGTCAGTCCCTACTGATGGCTCTCAAACTGTGTTAGTTTTCTGTCATTGTCTGTTTTAGTTAGCTAGGGCTGCGATAACAGAATACCACATTTTCTCAAGGTTCTTGAGGCTGGAAGTCCAAGATGAAGGTGCCAGTGAAGTTGATTTCTGCCGAGGCCTTTCTCCTTGCTTTGCTGATGACTGCCTTCTTGCTTGTCCACACATGGCCTTTTCTCTGTGTATGCATGGAATGAGAGAGAGAGATCTCTGTTGTTTCTTCCTCTTATTAGGACATGAGTCCTATAAGATTAGGGTCTCATCCTTATGACCTCAGTTACCTCCTTAAAGATTCTATCTTCAAATACAGTCACCTTGAGAGTTAGGGCTTCAACATACAACATTTGGAGAGACACAATTCAGTCCATGACACTGGCATAACACATTATACAAATTCATCAGTTTAAACCAACACAAATTTATTATCTTGCAGTTCTGTTGGGTCAGAAATCTAGGTTGGGTTTTCTGCTCCAGGTTTCACAAAGATGAAATCATGGTTTCGTTCTCTGGGTTTTTATCGAGAGACTCTGCTTCCCAGCTTATTCGGGTTTTTGGCAGAATCCAGTTCCTTGCAGTTGGAGCTCCCTGTTTCCTTGCTGGCTGTCATTTGGGGACCACCCTTAGCATCTAGAGGCCTCTCTCAGGTTTTTATATGTGGGCCCCTCTGTCTTACAGCCAGCGACAGTAGTGAGTCAAATTCTTCTCACACTTGAAATCTTTGACTTCTTGTTTTATATTTTAAGCTATCGTGATTAGATTGGACCCACCTGTATAATCCAGGCTAATATCCTGATTTAAGGTCTGCAATCTTAATCACATCTGCAAATTCCCTTTTGCCATGTAATATAACATCTTTACAGCTTCTAGAGATTAGCGCAAAGAAAACTTTGGGGGCCCATTATTCAATTTACCACAGTAGCAACTATATTAGAGCTTCAAATATATCCAAGAGATATTTATGGAAACATTAAACAATAACGGTGACAGAAGGTCTTGGTTTATTTGTTCAGGCTTATGAGAATGGTTCTAGCATTTCATCATTCAGCATGGTGCTGGCTCCTGACCTGAGGGGTGTGTGTGTATGGTGTGTATGTGTTGTGTGTCTGACTTCTCTGTTAATACATGTATATTTTAAAGTATCCATTTATCCCTATTTTACGATTTTTTTTCCCTTTATTTTTTTGGGCTGAATTGGGTCTTAGTTGCGGCACACGGGGTCTTCACTGAGGCATGCGGGATCTTTTGTTGTGTCTTGGGCTCCTCTTTAGTTGTGGTGTGAGGGTTTTCTCTTCTCTAGTTCTGGTGCACAGGCTCCAGGGCACGTGGGCTCTGTAGTTTGCAGCACGCAGGCTCTCTCGTTGAGGTGTACGAGCTCAGTAGTTGTGGCGCGCGGGCTTAGTTGTCTCACGGCATGTAGGATCTTGGCTCCCCACCAGGGATTGAACCCACAGCCCCTACATTGGAAGGCGGATTCTTTACCACTGGACCACCAGGGAAGTCCCTGTACAATTTTTAAAAATCAGTAATGGTTGTTTGAATGTTTGACATTGTCAAATGTCTTTGTGGCATCTACTATAATGCTTATATTTTTCCTTTGACCTATTAATATGGTACATTAATTATATTATTTATATTAATAGTTTTCTTATTATTGAATTATCCTTACATAATGGAGTTGTTTTAATATGTACTTATAATCCATATTATGTGAGATTTTTGCATAATTTTTTAGATACAATTTTCTTTCTTGTCTTGTTAGTTTCCATATCAGGGTTATGATGACCTCATAGGAAGAACTGGGATGATTTCTTTCTCTCTATTCTCTGGAACTGTTTAAATATTACACCAGTTATATGTGTTTTAAGAGTTTAAAAGAACTCATCTGAAAACCACTTGGGCCTAGCACTTTTTTGAGAGAAAGACTCTTCAATAACTTTCTTAATATTTTCCTCTTTTGGGGAATTATTGGATCAGTGCCTCATTAAAATAGAATAAAAATCCAGTCCTTCACCACAGTCAATACACAAACTTTGAATAAACACTGTATATATCAATACTTCAAGTTTTAAATATGACCAGTGGACTTGCTTCTTCCTTGTATCTTCTCTGGGCTGGATTGACAATACTACTACTCACAGAGGGACAAATATGTCTAAACTTTATAACATTCATAGTAGAGAAACTTGTCTCTCAGAAGTATGTTGATGGGAATGGAATTTCATCGACTTCTTAGTACTAATTTATAACTTTTTCCTAAAATGAAGAAAATGAAACTATATTTTCAAAATCTATTGACAATTTTTCCTCAGTACTCAGTTCCAACAATTTATTCTTTAAGGTTATACATTTATAATATCTTTTGATGAAAGAAATGAATTAAAATCTAATGAATTCCCTAAATGCATCTTCCTTGAACAGAAAATAAAATTCAAATCATCCTATTAAATTTGAAACGTTTTCAATGGTTACTTTATGTAAGTGTGCAATATTCAAATCATCACCTATTTCATGGTTAATTATTGTTAAATTATGGAAAATGTCACAATGGTCTGTAGAAACTATTCTTCCAAGCTTTTAGCTTTCATTTCTGCTCTGTTTGCCATTGAAAAACATGTGGCATTCTTTTCTTGCATGAAAGTATTAAAGTTATTAGAAATACAGAAGAGACTACGGAAAAGTAAGCCTGGATGTCTCTTCTGCATCTTTAAAATGTTAGGACCAAAAACCCTAACAGATTTTTCCGTAGCTCAAATATTCTTAACAGAATTTTCCCCCTTGATAATCCTTGTATGTCAGTATGCAATAACAGTTATTTATAGTCAACTCATACGGTAAATAAAATAAAGAGAGTAATCTCAGAGTGAATGCATTAGCCTTTATGTAATTCATAGTTCTTAATGCTTCAGTCTAATGCTTCCGTCAGCACAATATTTAGGTCCGCTGAAAATGTGATAACTAAGTCACGGTAAGTATGTGGAGCAAGAGGAACTCTCATATCCCGCCAGGGTGGGGCTGTAAACTGGTGCAACCACTTTAGAAGAAGGTTTCATCTTACCTAGTGAAGCTAAAGATATGCATATCTTACGACACAGCAAATTTCTGCTCCTAAGTATGTACCCTGGAGAAATACTTCTGTGCATCAGGATACATGATCTGGAAGGTTCAGAGCAGCACTGTGCACAATAATACCACACTGGGAAAGTCCCAAAACAAGACTCAATTTTAGAATGGCTCTAAGCAATCTGGCATATTCATTCAGTGGAACACAATGAAAAACAAACGGAAACAGCTACACAGAACACTATGCATGAGTTTTATAAATAGCATGTTGAGCAAAGGAATCAAGATACAAATGGGTATATATATTGTATGAGTCCATTATGCGAAGCTCAAAATAAAACAATGATGTTTAGTCCATTATGCAAAGCTCAAAATAAAAAAAGAAAAAACCCGATGATGTTTAGGGATATATAGTTAGATGAATAAACTACCGTAAATTAAATAGATAAAGGCAAAGAATGAATCACCCTAAAGGTCAGGAGAGTGTTTTTCTCTGGAGGTTAAAGGAAGTAAAAAAAAAAAAAAAAAAAAAACTGTATTGGAAGCTTTTCAGCTGTGGACAATATTTTGCTTCTTGCCTTGAGTAGTGATTAGACATGTGTATAGAATTATGCACTATGCTAGTTGTTGATTTTACTGTACATTATATCTAATATTCACAAATTTAGAAGAGGTTAAAAAAGCTAAGGGGTTCAAAATTTTATGGAGATTTTAAAAAAAATCTCAAGGTAAGACTCATAGGAAGCCTGATAATTATCTTCGGATATTTTAAAAGATGTCATGCTACAGTGGAAATTTTGGTTTCTTTTCAAACTCCTCTTTTTCTGGGTTCTCAGACCCCCTTTTCTGGAAATTACCCCCTCTACCTCCCCCTCCTAATTTCATTTACACGGTTGATGGTACTCATTTTAGTATAGTGGGACCCACCCACTCTCCCCCTACCCCCCATCTCCCCATCCCTCCCCACCCCTCCACCCCACACACGTAGCCACAGTTGATTAGTTGAAGAGAGAATAGCTGACTCAAATTAGGCCACAAGAATCCATTCTCTAGAAATGTGTATTTAGGACCCAATAGCGCAACTAGAACTTATAGTTGAAGTTACAGGGTAAAATATTTGACTTTATGGAAGCAATATATTGGTATTATTACAGCATCACTTTCTCCTCAGGTACTAACTGCTCTGTGCAGTCACCCTGGAGGAGTTTAAGTGTGGCTTGAATAACTGAAAGAGATTACAGGCAGAATATAGGAACAGACTAAACACTTCGATGAAAAACAAACCTGCAAAAGTGCTTAAACACAGAATATAGACACATGACCTTTTCCCCCATGCATCCTATTGCTTACCAATTTTAAGTGCCTCTATTTAAAAGTAGTAGTTTTCTCCTTAAATTTAAAGCATGTCATTCCTCTCCTCAAACCTCTAATCAACAGCTCCAATATAAGATTCATTTTACTCACATTTAGATTTAAGAACAGTTGCAGTTACTATTTTGTCAATATTCACTCTAATCTCTCCAGATTTCACCCTTTCGCTTCAACTGGGTGAACATGTTTGTCATTTTATGTGTTCAAACTCCCAACACTTGTTTCTTTCCTAGTGTACTGTTTTACTATTTCTTTAATAATAAAAATAATTATATATAAACAGATGTAATGTGCTGACTTTAAACGTCAGAATTATATTTTCTAAGATGAGGAACCAACATGGTAATGTTGAGTAAACATGAATTATTACTGACAGATTTTCTTTGGTGGATGGGCACAAGAATTCTTCAGGTCAGAACATTGATTCATCCATTGGAAAAAATTGTGTGCTGAAATTTAGATTATTACTGTAATGATAAAAGAAAATGTATCCCTATGCTGTACAGATCTTCCTTGACTTATGATGGAGTTACATAAGTTGATTGTTAAGTCGAGATGCACTTAATACATACCTAACCTATCAAACATCATAACAGCCTAGCCTACCTTAAATGTGTTCAGAACTTAGATTAGACTACAGTTGGGCAAAATCATCTTACACAAAGCCTATTTTATAATAAAGTGTCAAATATCTAATGTAATGTATTGAGTACTGTACTGAAAGTACAAACAGAGTGGTAGCATGGATACAGAGTGGTTTTAACTATATTGGTTGTTGGCCCTTGTGATCACGTGGCTGACTGGGAGCTGTGGGTCACTGCCTCTGTCCAGCATCATGAGAGAATGTTGCACTGCATATCACTAGCCCTGGAAAAGATAAAATTCAAACTACACTTTCTACTGAATGCATATTGTTTTTGCACTATGATAAAGTCAAAAAATCATAAGTCAAACCATCTAAGTTGGATGCTATCTCTATTGCATTATTCAAAGAAAGAGAAAGAAAAATAATAAGAAATGGAGAAATTGCATTATATATCATCCATTATTTAAAATAATCAAGTAGTTCATTCAACTGTAGGATGGAAATGCAAAGGTCTTTTTTAGCATAGGACTTTTTGTTTGTTTAAGGTGAGAAAGATACTTTCCCCCAATTTGACTTTTATTTACCTATTATCTGACATTTTCACCAGAGAATTTCAATTTGGGACAATAATTTTAATTCTTGTATGTTTCCTATCCAGCCTTTATTGTCAAATTTTAAAAAACCTGGAAGTTAAAATAGAACTGAAAATCCATAATGATTAGATTTTCCTTTTCTTCTCAGATGAGCTAAATAATTGTACAGACTGTTAAAAAAATCCTTAATTTAAAAATATTTTTAAGTATTCTAGAATTACTGTTCAATATCTGAATTAGGAAATGTTAGTGTGGAAATAGAGGAAGAGAAATATTTGTGTAATTTTGGCATTGAAAGTCCCTGAAGTTCAAGGTATTAGGGCAGCTATGGTAGGTAGCCTCTAATATGGTCCCCACTGATTCCTACCTCTTGATATTCATGCATTATCCATTCCCCTTGAATATAACATATCAACTCATTTCTAGTAAACAGAATATGGCAAAGCTGTGTGATGTTACTTTTAAGATTAGGTTAGAAAAAGGCTGTGGCTTCCATCTTGGGCATGTTTCTCTTGCTCTCCCTTAGATTGCTCACCTGGGAGAACACGGCTGCCATGTTGTGAGGCATCCCGGTGTGGGGGCCACAAGTGAGGGATCGATGCCTACCAATAAGGTATAGGTGAGCTTGGAAGTAGATCCCACCTTCAGATGAGACTATAGTCTTAGCTGATGGTTTGACTGCAAAATTATGAAAAACTTTGAGTCAGAGACACTAGGCACAGCTAACCTGTGCCCAGATTGCTGAGCCATAGAAACTGTGAGATGATAAATATTTGTTGTTGTAAGCTGATGAATTTGGGGTTAATGTAGCAATAGATAGCTAATACAGTTGTACTAACAACATTGAGATTTTGGGAATGAGTATATTTGATAATATTCTAAGCATGATTTCACCTAGAAAAGTAGGGCAATGGGGTTGAGGTGGATAGAAAAAATGGCCCCCAAAGATGTCCACATTCTAACCCATAGAAACCGTGAATATGTTACTTTCCTGTGGAAAAGGGGAGCCTGTAGCTGCAATTAAGTTAAGGTTCTCAACACGGGGAGGTTATCCTTGACTATCCAGTTGGACGCAATCTAATTACAAGGGTCATTGTAAAATGGAGGCAAGAGGATCAGAGTCAGAAAAGGAGATGTGACAAAGGAAGGAGAGGTTGGAGTGATGAACTTTAAATGAAGATGAAGGATGAAGGAATGAGTCACAAGTCAAGGAAAGTAGGTGGCTTCTAGAAGCTTGAAAAGGCACAGGAATTGATCCCTTGCTAGAAGGAAGGCATTTCTGCCAACACCTCGATTTTATCCCGGTGAAACTGATTTTGGACTCTGACCTTCAGAACTGCAAGATAATATATTTGTGTTTTCTTAAGTCACTTTGTGGTAATTTGTAACAGAACCAATAGGAAACTAATACAGGGGCTTTTGGTGAACATCCCACTGCCTTGTGTATAATTCATTCTCTCTGTAAATTGTTGTATTGACATCCACATGTGGAATGCAAACCAAGGGTTAAAGACAATGCATAAAAGGTGATTTCATGTCCAAATTAGTCTTTAAGTAAGAGCACTTCCCACCCCCTTCCCCCTTCCACCTCTGGCGTCTCAATTTCCCACTAAAAGACCAAAGGGAACACAGAAAGGAAAAAAAAAAAAGCGTCATAACAAAAATTAAAACTGATGAACAAATGAGAGTCTAAACTGTATGAAGGCAAGAACCATTTCTCTCTCTCTTTTTTTTTTTTTTTGCTGTACGTGGGCCTCTCACTGTTGTGGCTTCTCCCGTTGCAGAGCACAGGCTCTGGACGCACAGGCTCAGAGGCCATGGCTCATGGGCCCAGCTGCTCCGCAGCATGTGGGATCCTCCTGGACAGGGGCACGAACCTGTGTCCCCTGCATCGGCAGGCGGACTCTCAACCACTGCGCCACCAGAGAAGCCCCCATTTCTGTTTTAATCACCACTGTTATCCCAGCAAACAGCACAGCCCCCGGCATACTGCAGAGACTTGATAAATGTCCACTGAACATTGTCAAATGTACACCTTAAAAACAGAAATTGTCAGAACTTGCCTGTAATAATAAGGCAGATGGATCAGGGTTGATTAAAAGCTATGTAGACTTTACCTCATGGCCGGTCCAGTTTCTCTTCTTGAAATGTAGACTACCTGGGAAAAAACAAGTGAGAATCTTTTAACCACTACTACTGTGTGCTCTTTGACTTAGGTCACCAGGGACAGTTTTAACCAGATGACTGGGGTGGGATTGGTTTCTCTTCCACAAAGACTTTGCTTTTTAAGAGACAGAGAGAGGAGTGTGTCTTGCCTCCACCTCTTTATTCTAGATCCATTTGAATGCAGCGACTCCTAATTTAGTGTAGTCTCCGGGTGTAAAAGTTCATACGTTAGAGTTAAGACGGGAAGTACAGCCAGTAATTTTACAGAGTGTTTCATCTATTTCAATTGTTCTATCAAATAATCATTTGTGAGCAAAGAAGGAGAATAGGACAAAATTGAAAAAAAGTGATTATCAGTCAAAAATTGGTAGTCGTGCTGGGACTTGTCTATATCTTTGCCACCATATACAAACCTGAGAATGAATTTGATCCCTACAAAACTTGAAAGAGAAAAAAGCAAGAGAAATCCATATTCTTGGTCTGATGGAGGAGAAAACGAACAAACGATTTTCTGAAGACTTAGAAGAAAAGCATATGCACACATATGCATTATGTTCACAAGACTGGTTCTTTTATGCATACAATTTTTTTGTTTCTTTTTGTTTGTTTGTTTCTTTTTGGGCGTTTTGTTTGTTTGTTTGTTTTTGACCGCGCCGCACAGAATGCAGGATCTTAGTTCCCCAACCTGGGACGGAACCCGCGCCCACGGGACCGCCAGGGAAGTCCCTATGCATATAGTTGTATGACCAGCTTTTCTCACTAAAATATATCGTGTACATTTTTCTATGTTGTTGAATATTCTTCTAGCCTGTTGTCTTAATAACTTTATCATTTTTCTTTTTTTTTTCTTTTTTTTTTCTTTTTTTTTTTTTTGCGGTACGCGGGCCTCTCACTGTTGTGGCCTCTCCCGTTGCGGAGCACAGGCTCCGGACGTGCAGGCTCAGCGGCCATGGCTCACGGGCCCAGCCGCTTCGCGGCATGTGGGATTTTCCCTGACCAGGGCACGAACCCGTGTCCCCTGCATCGGCAGGAGGACTCTCAACCACTGCACCACCAGGGAAGCCCTATAATTGTTCTTCATAATGCCATACATCTTAATGGATTTATAGGTATTTTTATTTTTTAACATAATATATAGCTCCTTAATTAACATTCTGGTAGCTATATATTTGCACAAATGCATACTCGTTTCTTTGGAATATATTACTTGTAGAGCAATTGCTACATTTCCTTCATTAATACTTTTTTCAATTTCCAGTGAGCTGTGCATCCATATTAAAATAATTTAGACTTTTCTCTTTTTATTGAAGTAGATTTATGTATAATATTATATGTTACAGGTGTACAATGTAGTGATTCATAATTTTTTAAGATTATACTTCATTTATAGTTATTATAAAATATTGGCTATATTCTCTGTGTTGTACAATATATCCTTGTAGCTTATTTTATACCTAATAGTTTGTACCTCTTAATTCCCTACCCCTTTATTGCCCCTCTCCCCTTCCCTCTCCCCACTAGTAAACAGTTTGTTCTCTATATCTGTGAGGCTGCTTCTTTTTTGTTATATTCACATTTGCTGTATTTTTTTTTAGATTCCACATATAAGTGATACTATACAGTATTTGTCTTCCTCTGTCTGACTTATCTCACTTAGCATAATACCTTCCAAGTCCATCCATGTTATTGCAAATGGCAGAAAAAAAAATCAGATTTAAAAAGAAAAAACATTAGTTTTAGCGTTTTATGCTCTTCCCTTAAAAACACTTTATTTTTAAGCTTAATTTCATCCTTATTGGATATATGTCTTCAGCTTATTGAAGAACGGTAAATAAATGGCTGGCATACATTATGAGTCCCCGACAAATATGAGTGTGGGTTTTAGCTGCCTTTATACAAAATATTCAGCTTGGCCTGGGACAACATGGTTGGTCACATTTCCCTAATTGCCCTAGACTTCTCTTGCATATGATTCTGCGGCAGAAGAATCTTCGCCCAATCTGAATTTTGACTAGCTATGGGCTATCATTCCCTGACCCAAAGGAAGTACTTAATATGTTTGCTTAATCCCAGCCTTGTAAAGTGAGGCCATTGGTAGTTGAGACAAATCTTAAAGGATATGCTAAATATTCATGTTTCTAAATCTCCCAGGTTACTGCTTGTCAAGTTATGATCACAGACCAGCAGCTGCAGCAGTAGCTAGGAACTCATTAGAAACATAAATTCAAGGGTCTTACCCCAGACCTACTGAATCTGGAGGCGGGGGCCAGCGATCTGTGTTTTTACAGGTCCTCCAGGAGATTCTGATGTGTAACTTCTGCCTTAAGCAATAACTTCTTATTAAATTCAATAGTCCGAAAGAAATATATCTGAACAGCACTAATTTAATTTATTATACAAAGGCCTCCAATGAACTACAGTTCAAAATAGGGAATGAGAAGTTATTTATTGAAACAGGTTTTTGCATTTTCAAAATTTCTATTACACTATTCAGACCCCATGTGAAGGTGCTTTTTTAAGTGAAAAATGCAATATAAAAGGATGTATTTTTTATGGCAATAACCAATGTCTTTTAAAAAAAATCAGTGTGCGTGTGTGTGTGTGTGTGTGTGTGTGTATGTGTGTACTGAAACACTAAATTCCTTCTTTGTCAGTGATAGTGTAGGATTGGTTTCCCTTAGTTCTTCTGCTGAGGCTTTTAATCCCATACCACTCCCATCCCCTTTAAGGATCAAGGACCTGTCTTTTGTCCTGGGCTGTTGTTCTCATGGGGCAAGTCTCCAGCAGTACAGGTGAGGTCCTTCTGCTGGATAGACTGTAGAAGACATGCAGGCAGCCATAGGGATGGAAGGCCCTCGCCCAAAGGGTTTTGAAGACAGTGGATGTGACGCCTTTGCTCAGGAGCAGAGGGAAGTGGCCAGGCTTCATCTCCCTTAGACCCCTGACCTCCTCTAATTCATGATGCCCATCCCCCAGACAAAGGCCATGGTGGAATCGCCCAGAGATGGGGCACAATTCTCTTTCTAATCACTTCTGTGGCAAAAATTCTCCTGCAAGACTTCCCTTTTGATTTTCGGAAGCCCAGCGTGGGAATTAAAACGATAACTGCAAACAATTTTGTTTTCTCTTTACATTTATGCTGTAACAACCCTTGTTCCCCTCAAAGCCATGGGCTGGAACATGTCTCAGACTGACAAGGAAAAGACAGGAAAGAACAGCATAAAAGAAAACTCTCTGAGATTAATATCTCAAGAAGTCTTCCCACTACACTCCGGAAACCAAACAAAAAAATAAATCTGCAAACTCATGCTGTTCATTTTTGTGCCTCAGTGGCAAGATTTTGTTTTGAATCAGTGGTTTCATTTCAACTAGGCCATCTGGAGCCAACACCTCTTCCTATTCCCTTCTGTTTTTTTTTTTTTTTTTTTCTCCCTGCTGTTCTTAAAGGTTCTTGGGTTGTTTCACTCCAGTGTAAATGTGTCTGCTCTTGTAACCCAACCTAGATTCCTCTGGGAGGCAGACATAGTATAAATAATGAAAGATGCAATGAAAATCTGGTCTCAGGGCGTGATGTCCTGAGGCAAAACTTTGCCACTTCTTTAAATGTGAATGGTTTTATTTATTTAATGGAGTGTTAAGCTTTGGAATCAGATTTCTTGAGATCTTCTCAGTCCAACTACTTTTCATTTGTGTGACCATTTTTTCCTCATCAATAAAACAGCAAGAGTAATAATATCCCCCCAATTAGGTAGTTGTTAACTTAGATAAACTATATGTAAAGTGTTTGCCATCTTGCCTGGAACTTAAATGTTAAATGAGTGTTGACTGTTGCCAGTATTGTTATTATTGTCATTGTTAGTTATTGACAAGTTTGCTCAAAAAAGTATTTAAAAGAGCTTCAAAGATACGTGCAGTTCATAACAGGTCATAATTAGAAGGAAATGAATAAGATTAAGAATATGGAGTTATGATAGTCTAGACTGATCACTGCTTTGTTATTCTGATTGTATCTTTAATTAATCTTTGTCATTGGAATTATAATCAATCTTCAGATAATTTTAACATTTTTGAGTTGTTAAGGGGATTACTTTTTGCTTTCTCATTTCCACTAATAGTCTAAATCAAGATTTCTCCAAATGTTTGGAAATAAATAGGCATTATTACATACATTCTAAAACACACACATGCACATGTGCACACACACACACACACACACACACACACACACACACACATGCTATAAATATTACTATGTCCAGGGCACTAGAAGTCACAAGGAGCAAAAGAATAGTATCTCTCTAAAGAACAGCCCATGGCACTCTTCTAGAGACAAGGTACTTCCTTTTTCTTTTTTTTTTTGTGGTATGTGGGCCTCTCACTGCTGCGGCCCCTCCCGCCGCAGAGCACAGGCTCCGGACGCGCAGGCCCAGCGGCCATGGCTCACCGGCCCAGCCGCTCCGCGGCACCGATCGGGTCACGAACCCTCGCCCCCTGCATCGGTAGGCGGACTCCCAACCACTGCGCCACCAGGGAAGCCCCCAAGAGACGGTACTTATACTAACCTGTACATTGATTTATTTAAACGACCAGAAAGCACCATATAAATGAAGCTACTGGAGGGATTTTAAGAAATCCAGATTCCTGAGACTAGGACAAACCTACTGAATCAGACCCTCCCAAGATGGGAGTTATTTCAAGGTTTTTCACATCATGGCCTCTTCTGTTAGAATGAATAATAATGTTGACTATAATGAAAGGTATGCTGATGATCACAGACAGAGACATTTTATAATTCAATTATAGGGAAGCAGTAAGGATCCCATTATAATTTGGTGTCAGAGAAATAGTTGTGGTAGACTGGAAAAAACAAGGAAATTGATAAGAACTGATAAAGATAAGACCAGGAAAAAGAATAGGATTGCTGAAGCATTCCTTCTTGTATCAGCAAGGAGGAACTACAGTTTCACATATAGATCCTGTTCTCCAGGAAAACTTTGCTATTCACACATAATTTCAGGGGAAAAAACTGGACTTCATTTTGAATGCAACCATTTTGCATGTAAAATTGATAAGGAGCCATATTTAGCTGATTCAGTCATTCTGATATCTACTTTGTGGTGCTGGAGAATTTTCCCCCCAAAATTGACCTCATTGTTATTCACCTAAAACTTCACCCACGGCTTCCTCCCCAAAATCAAATTTACAGTTCATGTGAAATAGATTTGGACCCCTGTCTTTCTCTCAAATTTTTCTTCAACTCTGAATTAAAAATAAAGGAAATGACAGGAAGTCATTTTCACCAGAATGAAAGCACCACACACTTCTGCCTGCTGACAAAAACATTCTTCATCCCATGTGGCTTCAAAAACTGCTGTCTTAAAGAAGAGAGAGTTCTACAGGACCTTTCTCTTCTGTGATAGTATTTTTTAAATCATTTAAAAATAAAAAAACATAATGACTATGGGCACTAAAAACGGCTGCTTAGACTAGTAATCATATCCATTTTATTCTATTTATTTTAAAATTATGGCTTCTCCCTTGGTCATCTTTTAAGCAATTAATGTCTACAAGTTTAAAAGCACTTCTGCTATTTGCTTTGTGCCTTTTCTTGGAAATCGGTTCTGTATTTGTATTGCTATGAGGCAAACGATTTAGACTGAAGTTCCCATTTGTTTGTATTCAGTATTTCATTTCGTGGCATCTCTTGCTCCTAATGTATTGATTCCATTACTTTATAAAGGTTATTTTGATGTCTTTTTCTTAAAGTACTCAGCTGGTCTCTCCCTTTTTCTGAGGTTCAAGAGGAAGTAATTTTAAATGTCAAAGAGCATAATTGACAATAATATTGGGCATTTCACAGAGTTCTGCTTTTTTACCACTACTCTTAATAATTTTATCCATAGATACTGAAAGCTTGCTCGCTGCAAATCACATGCTAAATGTTTTAAATGAATCATCTCATTTATTCCTCCTCACAACCCTTTTATGGAGTGGGTAATATTGGCCACATTTTACAGATAAGAGCAGGGAGGTATACAGAAATGTTAAATCATCTGCTCAAAGTCACGCAGGTTAATAGATGCAGAGCAGGGACTTGAACCCAAGTCTAGATGACTCTAGAGCTGACCTTATACTGCCTTTCATGTTTACTATCATTGTGCAGTATTTTTAGTTTTGTAAGCTCTGCATTTGTAATAGTCTCTGTATTTGTAAATATGTGCCCAGAGACATCAGGTCCTAATCCCTGGAACCTGTAAATGTGACCTTATTTGGAAAAGGGGTCTTTGCAGGTGTAATTAAGTAAAGGATTTCAAGATAAGGAGATTAACCTAGATTATCCAAAAGTTCCCTACATGCAATCACATGCATCCTTATAAAAGAGAGGCAGAGGAGATTAGAAACAGATGGAAGAGGAGAAGAAAATGTGGAAATGATGGCACGTACTGGAGTGATATGGCCACAAGTCGAAGAATACCAGCAGCCATAGGAAACTAATAAATATTCAAGAAACCATGTAGTACTTCTCTGATAGTTCTGTCAACAGAAGAGAGAAGGTACCTTGGTGATGATGACCTTATCTGTTAAATAGTCTGATATTTTTTTCAAGTTGACTCCATATTTCCATATTTCCTTGCATTATTTTAAAACAAAAAAAAGGTACACACACTGAGTAGTGAAAATGTTTAACTCTAGAGAGCAGATTTGAAGAAGAACATTAAAACAAGTGTTTTTGTCATTAGTTCTTAACTCTTTTTATCCCTTTTTAACTCCTATCTAAAGCACACTTGATCAGTATATGCCTGGAACTTGTTCTATTTTATGTTCTTAGAGCTGCTGTTTCTTTCTTGGCCATGTTCTGATGATGCAGGGTGGTCCAGTGTCTGAGAAGCAGCCCAGCTTGGCATTCGCCTCAGAGTTCCTTGCAGCTGTGGTGATGGGTAATTTACTACAGGGTGTCATATTGGCAGCCTCTTTAATAGCTTCCTGATGAAAAAATCCATTTCCTGAAAGTTTACCTTCCTGCTCTCTTGAATTCTTGTGGGAGAAACTAGGGAAAGAAAAGCAACAGAATAGCCTGATGTTACTCATCATCTCTTCCCTTTTTCCTCCTCTCACTTGCCAACCTCATGATGAACTTTTTTACTTCCTTATATGAAAAAAAATTCTGCATCCATTGGTTATTTCTTTTAGTTTGTTTTCATATTCAGATTACCATAAGAAATAACTCGTACTTACAAAAATCTTGGGTGATATCACAAACCATCTTCTAAAAGAGTTTAAAAAATTGTTTTAATATTTAGATAGAACATTTAATATTTAAATAGAATTTAAAAATTCTATTTAAATGGAAATCGATATTTAATATTCAAATAGGAAAATTAATATGTTTAAAGGCAAAGCATAATAATGATTTTGTGACTATTTGCATTTTTTTTTTTTTTTTGCGGTACACGGGCCTCTCACTGTTGTGGCTTCTCCCGTTGCGGAGCACAGGCTCCGGACGCGCAGGCTCAGTGACCATGGCTCACGGGCCCAGCCGCTCCGCGGCATGTGGGATCTTCCCAGACCGGGGCACGAACCCATGTCCCCTGCACCGGCAGACGGGCTCTGAACCACTGCGCCACCAGGGAAGCCCACTATTTGCATATTTTTTCTCTGATTTTTGTCTTCTTGTTCTTACTCTTACCCTATTTATCTCCAAATTTCTACCCTAAGTTTTCTCCTCTGCATAGGAAAGGATAAAGTAGCTTCATAATATTATAGCTCTTTTTAATCCATTCATAAGTATAAATGAACTGAAGCTATCAATTGTTATGGGTTGAATTGTGTCCCCTTCCCAAAAATATTTTGGAATCCTAATCTCTAGTTCCTCACAATGTGTCTCATTTGAAGATAGGGTCTGTAGAGGGGTAATCAAGTTTAAAAAGATATGTCATTAAAGTGGGCTCTAATCCCATATGACTGGTGCCCTTATTAAAAGAGAAATTTGGCCACAGAGACAGACACACACTGAGGAATGACAATATGAAGACACACAGGAAGAAGTTGGCCATGTGACTGAAATGGTGTGTCTACAAGCCCCGGAATGCCACAGGTTATCAGCAAGCACCAGAAGCTGGAGGAAGCAAGGAAGGATTCTCCCCTAGAGCCTTCCGACGGAGCACAGCCCTGTCAGCACCTTGATTTTGGATTTCTGGCCTCCATAACTGTGAGACAAGAAATTACTGTTGTTTTGAACCACCCAGTTTTTTGGTAGGAAACTAATATATTAATACATTTTTAAAAACCAACAACTAAAGATAGAAGTATAATAAATTCTAACTATTTGGGTTTTTAAGAATGACAATCTATATCAAATGTCACCATCCCAAGGAGACAGAAGTGTGAGTCAGAGAAGTTGAGAAAGAGCAATTGAGGAAACCAATTACTTCAATCCAGCATGGCTGCCCATCTCTCAAGATATCTTGCAATTCATCACTCTGTTTAAAAAGAGTTCTGTAATCTCAGAATTTTGCCTTTTTGAGGAGTCTCAGAGATCATCTTGTAATTTTTGCAGGCATCCCTTGCGACTCAGCTAAGTTTCACCACAGTGGTGGAGCCTTCCTTATCTTTGAGAGAATTGACCCCTCCACCTTTTCTGACCTTACAAAATTCCATTTATCTCAGCTCCTCTCGCACTGTATTTACAATTATTTGTTTCTGTTTCTTTCTCTTCCACTCATATATTGGTTTCTAAAGGCTACATATTGGCACAGAGTAGCTATTCTGCACATATTTTTGGAAGAACAGAATTAACTGTAGTCTGTGGAGGTCAGCTGACTCACACAAGGTCACTGTGATCGTCTCCATTTGCTGCTGTAACAAATTACCACAAATATAGTGGCTTAGATCAGCACAAATTTATTGTCTTACAGTTCTAGAGGTTAGAAATCCAAAATTGGCCCTAATGGGCTCAAATCAAGGTATCAGCAGGGATGTTTTCTTCTGGAAGATCTGAGGGAGAATTTGTTCTCTTGCCTTGTGCAGCTTCTAGTGATGGTCTGTCTTCTTTGGCTGGTTTCCACATACTCCAGCGTCAAAGCCAGAAGTGTAGCATTTTCCAATCTCTCTCTCTCTCTTTCTCTGACCTCTGTCCTCCCCTGACTCTGACCTTCCTGCATTCCTCTTTAAGGGTCTTTGTGATTACATTGGGCTCACCTCGATAATCCAGAATAGTCTCCTCATCGTAAGATCTTTAATCTAATCATGTCTACAAGCTCTTTTACCATGTGAGGTAACATATTCACAGGTTCCAGGGATTACGACATAAACATTTTTAGGGGGACAATTATTTGTCTACAATAGTCACACAACCCCTTCCGGACTTTCCTTTGGTTTTGCCTGCCACCTGCAATAAGTACTCTGATGACAACTGCATAGGCATCTTCGGCCCAAGTTTATCCTCATGGATCTTCAGGCTTCCATAGTAAAATGTTTGCTGTCTATTACTTCTTAAATGCCCCACAGATACCATAAACTCAGGGTATCCCAAATTGAACTTATCACCTCTGCTTGTCATTTCCACCTCTTATTGGATATTGGCTCATCAGTGGACACAGCAGTCACCAGCTAGAAAACTTGGGATGTTACTTGTTTCCTCTTTTTCACTTAACCCCACTCTAATCAATCATCATATTTTGCTCATTCCACTTCTGAGCTATACCTCAAATCTTTCTCTCCCTAATTACTCCTCACATCATGTCCTGAGTCAGTCTCTCATCAGTTCAAACCTTGACAATAAAATGTCTGCCGTGTCAGCCTGACTCTCATCTCCCCTTAAATCCATTCTCCTATCTGCAACAGAGGACTTATTCAGTAGCTATATCTGACTAGTTTAAAAGCTTTAATGGCTTCTCATCAACTACAGAATCACACACCAGCTCTCTGGCTTGGCACTCAAAGTCTTCCATGATCTGACTCCTGTCTACCTCTCCAAGCTCATTTCCCTTCACCTTTCACCTCAAGGTGGAACCAACTCCATGGTGCAATTTTTGCTCCAGGTTTTCCCATAGGACCAGACTGAAGTCCTTCACCAACTGAGAACACATTCTTGCTCCGCTGTTTTCTACACCCTATTCTGCTTCCCTCATTCCTGTTCTCCAGAGACCACACTGTCAGTAAATACCTTTTATAAGCATCCACTTCTCAGGCTCTTCTTTAGGCAACTCAGCCTCAGATACAATCTTTGTATTTCATTCATCCCAGAATCCCCCCTCCCTCACCTCCTCCTGACTTCCCCTCCTGCCTCATCAGCTTCAATGGCATCATATAGTCATGTCTAGACCAACCACTGGTAAGGGAAATAGCACTACTGATACCCTGTGTACCTGAGATGGAATGATTTGCAGGAATCAACCATTCAAGCCATTGCAAATATCAATGGATGTGCTCAGCTGTGTAGGAGGATTTTATTCTTCCCATGGCTTACTTGGTATGCGGCACTGGTAAGTCAATTTCTGTGCAGATTCTCCCACCCTGAGTCTGAAATTGCAGGGAACTGTGATGAGGACACAGTAACTTATTTGACTGAAAAAGCTTTTGGTAATCTTAGAGAAACAGTATTTTTCCAGCTTGTCTAACTTTTAGGCAATTCCAATGCCCTGAGTCTCTAAAATAATTTTTAAAATTTTAATGGGAGAACATTACTTCTTTGGGAGATGACTCTACCAAAGAATAATACCACATTTCATGATTTCCACTGCACAATGACACAGAGTTGACAAAGAAAGCTTCATTTCTTTGCATAGCACAACTCTGCTAGGAAATGCTGTGAGAATTAACAACCAGTCTTGTCCTGAAATCAAAAGGTCAGGACAAAACATAAAAATCAAAGCAGCTCAGTCTATTATGAACAAAACTCATGTGAAATAAGTTTTTCCAGACATCTATGATATCATCAGGAACAATAAAAATTATATGCTGCTTCAGTTTGTGGAGGAGTTAGGAAATTGGAGCAAATGGGGTGAAAATGGGGTAGTTTCTTCCCTAATGTTCTCTGAATTATCACTCCCCATTTTCCAAGCTCTCCCCTTGGGGTATAGCTCTATACTTTCTGGTTCTCCTCTCATTGTAAGAAAACAGTGAAAAGGAAAAAGAAGTGAGTTGACAGCCAGGAAGACAGAATAGTTATTATCTGATAAAACAAAATATACAGCCTTTACTCCTTTTTGCTTTCAATTTTGCAGCTCTTAAGATGGAGTTTGGGGGGTTTTATTTTGTGTTACCACTTCCTCAGGAGTAAACATGAAGATAAATGTGAGTGTTTGAAAAGTAAAACAAATGTCTTACAAGGAAGGAGCAGTTAAATCAAAATACTGGCTAGTGTGCCATTACTTTAGAGAGTGGAAAAGAAACTATAAAATTTAGGGTCCTTGACAGCGGTAACTTAATAGAGATACTTTTCTAACATAGAAGGCCTCACAATGAAGTGAAAAACAGAATGTCTTGTGGGAGACTAGAAATTTGATTCTCTTTCCTGCCTTACTATTTGTTCATTGTGTGACCTTTCGCAAGTCACTTAACCTCTCTAGCTTGAAATTTCTTACTTTAAAATTGAAGGAGAGCAGAATATGCCACCCCCCAAAGATGCTATTTTGGCATATTGATTATTTTGAATTAGTTGCTTAAGAAACAGTTGGTGCAAGAAGAACACTCTGACCCTCCTTTGTCCCCCTGAAAACAGGAAGTGACTCTGCCATGTGAAAGGTACCCTCCCTGTACCAGGCTTACTTATCAGCAGAAATAGGGAATTTAGGGCCAAGAAGCCTGTATAACAAAACTGGTTACTTCCTAACAAATCTAATACCTCAAGCACAAACTTGTATGTCCTGTCAATTTTTCACAAATTTATTGTTTCTTTGTTTAAAAGGTATAAAAGCTGCCTGCTTCGGTCACTTCTGTGAGTCTAATATTTTTTTATAATGCTCCCATACATAGAGAATTAAATTTGTTTTTCTCCTGTTAATCTGTCTTATGCCAACTTAATCACAGGCATACCTCATTCTATTGTGCTTTGCTTTATTGCTTTTTGCAAATATTGGTTTGTTTTTACAAACTGAAAGTTTATGGCAACCCTATATCCAGCAAGTCTATTGACACTATTTTTCCAACAGCATTTGCTGACTTTCTATCTCTGTCAGATTTTGGTAATTCTCATAATATCTCATACTTTTTAATTATTATTATAACTGTCATGGTGGTCTGTGATCAATGATCTTTGATGTTAATATTGTACTTGTTTTGGGGTGTCCATGAACTGCACCCATACAAGCTGGCAAACTTAATAAGCATTGTGTGTATTCTGACTGTTTCACTGACCAGCTGTTTCCCCATCTCTCTCTCTCTCTCCTCAGGCCTCTCTAGCCCCTGAGACACAGCAATATTGAAATTAGGCCAATTAATAATCCATAATGGCCTCTAAGTGTTCAAGTAAAAGGAAGAGTTGCATATCTGTCACTTTAAATCAAAAGCTAGAAATGATTAAGCATACTGAGAAAAGCATGTTGAAAGCTGAGGTAGGCCCAAAGCTAGGTTTCTTGCCCCAAGTAATTAGCAAAATTGCGAATTCAAAGGAAAAGTTATTGAGGAAAATTAAAAGCACTACTCCGATGAACACATAACTGATAAGAAAGTGAAGCAGTCCTATTGATGATATGGAGAAAGTTTGAGTGGTCTGGAGAGAAGATCAAATGAGCCACAATATCCCATAAACAAGCCTACTCCAGAGCAAAGCCCTAACTCTTTTCAATTCTGTGAAGGCTGAGAGAGATGAGGAGGCTACAGAAGAAAAGTTTGAAGCTAGCAGAGGTTGGTTCATGAGGTTGAAGGAAAGAAGCCATCTCTATAACATAAAAGTGCAAGGTGAATCTGCAAGTGCTGAAGTAGAAGCTGCAACAAGTTGTCCAGAAGATCCAGCTAAGATTATTAACGAAGGTGGCTACGCTAAACAACAGATTTTCAATGTAGGCAAAACAGTCTTATACCCGAAGAAGATGCCATCTGGAATTTTCACAGCTAGAGAGGAGGAAACCAACTTCAATGGACAGGCTGACTCTCTTGTTAGGGGCTAATGCAGCTGGTCACTTTAAGTTGAAGCCAATGCTTACTTACCATTCTGAAAATCTTAAGGCCCTTAAGAATTATGCTAAATCTACTATGCCTGTGTTCTATAAATGGAACAACAAAGCCTGGATGACAGTACAATTGTTCAACATAGTTCACTGAATATTTTAAGCCCACCATTGAGACCTACTGCTCAGAAAAAAAGATTCCTTTCAAAATATTACTGCTCATTGACAATGCACCTGGTCATATAAGAGCTCTGATGGAGATGTACAACAAGATTCATCTTGTTTTCATGCCTGTTAACACAATATTCATTCTGCAGCCCACGGATCAAGGAGTCCTTTCTACTTTCAAGTCTTATTATTCAAGAAATAGATTTCATAAGGCTATAGCTGCCATAGATAGTGATTTATCTGATGGATCTGGGCAAAGTCAATTGAAAACCTTCTGGAAAGGATTCACCATTCTAGATGCCATTAAGAACATTCATGATTCATGGGAAGAGGTCAAAATATCAACATTAACAGGAGTTTGGAATAATTTGATTCCAACCCTCACAGATGACTTTGAGTGGTTAAAGACTTCAGTGGAGGAAATAAGTACAGATGTGGTGGAAATAGCAAGACAACTAGAATTTGAAGTTCTGAAGATGGGACTGAATTGCTGCAATCTCATGATAAAGCTTTAATGGCTGAGGAGTTACTTGTTACAGATGAGTGAAGAAAGTGGTTTCATGAGATGGAATCTACCCCTGGTGAAGATGCTGTGAAGATTGTTGAAATGGCAACAAGGATTTAGAATACTATGTAAGCTTAGTTGATAAAGCAGCAACAAGGTTTAAGAAGACTGACTCCAATTTTGACAGAAGTTCTGCTGTGGATAAAATGCTGTCAAACAGCATCGCATGCTCCAGAAAAATCATTCATGGAAGAGTCAATTGTTGCAGTAAACTTCATTGTTGTCTTATGTTAAGAAATTGTCATGGCCACCTCAATCTTCAGCAACCAACAGACTGATCAGTCAGCAGCCATCAACAACAAGGCAAGACCCTCCACCCGCAAAAAGATTACAACTCGTAGAAGGTTGATGATTGTTAGCATTTTTTAGCAATAAAGCATTTTTCAATTAAGGTATATACGTTGGTTTTTCAGACATCACATCATTGCACACTTAATAGACTACAGTATGGTGTAAACACAACTTTATATGTATTGGAAAACCAAAAATTTTGTGTGACTCACTTTATTGCAATATTTGCTTTATTGAGGTGGTCTTGATCAAAACCTGCATATCTCCAAGGTTTGCAGGTATTGGGCCAGCCAAAGAACCTAGAAGGAAAGAATAAAAACATTTTCCACCCCTAGAAAATATTGAGATAATAACAGTAATGCTGTTAATTATAACAATGGTGACATTTACTGAGCACATGACAAGCACTGTGTGAAATGTTACACACATATCTCATATTCTTCTCTCAAAAAGCTATGATAAACAATTATAGGAAAAAATCTGTAAAAAATACAAACACATGGAAGCTAAACAATACACTACTAAATAACCAAGAGATCACTGAAGAAATAAAAGAGGAAATCAAAAAATACCTAGAAAAAAAATGACGATGAAAACACGACAACCCAAAACCAATGGGATGCAGCAAAAGCAGTTCTAAGAGGGAAGTTTATAGCAATACAGCCCTACATCAAGAAACAAGAAACATCTCAAATAAACAACCTAACTTTACACCTAAAGCAATTAGAGAAAGAAGAACAAAAAAAAAATCCCTAAGTTAGCAGAAGGAAAGAAATCATAAAATCAGACTAGAAATAAATGAAAAAGAAATGATGGAAACAATAGCAAAGATCAATAAAACTAAAAGCTGGTTATTTGAGAAGATAAACAAAATTGATAAACTACTAGCCAAACTCATAAAGAAAAAAAGGGAGAAGACTCAAATCAATAGAACTAGAAATGAAAAAGAAGAAGTAACAACTGACATTGCAGAAATACAAAGGATCATGAGAGATTACTACAAGCAAGTATTTGCCAATAAAATGGACAACCTGGAAGAAATGGACAAATTCTTAGAAAAGCACAACCTTCTGAGACTGAACCAGGAAGAAATAGAAAATATAAGCTGACTAATCACAAGCACTGAAATAGAGATTGTGATTAAAAATCTTCCAACAAACAAAAGCCCAGGACCACATGGCTTCACAGGTGAATTCTATCAAATATTTAGAGAAGAGCTAACACCTATCCTTCTCAAATTCCTCCAAAATAGAGGGAGGAACACTCCCAAACTCATTCTACAAGGCCACTGTCACCCTGATACCAAAACCAGACAAAGATGTCACAAGGAAAGAAAACTACAGGCCAATATCACTGATGAACAAAGATGCAAAAATCCTCAACAAAATACTAGCAAACAGAATCCAACAGCACATTAAAAGGATCATACACCATGAACAAGTGGAGTTTATCCCAGGAATGCAAGGATTCTTCAATATACGCAAATCAATCAATGTGATACACCATATTAACAGATTGAAGGAGAAAAACCATATGATCATCTCAATAGATGCAGAAAAAGCTTTTGACAAAATTCAACACCGATTTATGATTAAAAGCCCTCCAGAAAGTAGTATAGAGGCAAGTTACCTCAACATAATAAAGGCCATATATGACAAACCCACAGCTAGCATTGTTCTCAATTGTGAAAAACTGAAGCCATTTCCTCTAAGATCAGGAAAAAGACAAGGTTGTCCATTCTCACCACTATTATTCAACATAGTTTTGGAAGTTTTAGCTGCAGCAATCAGAGAAAATGAAGAAATAAAAGGAATCCAAATCAGAAAAGAAGTAAAGTTGTCACTGTTTGCAGATGACACAATACTATACATAGAGAACCCTAAAGACGCTACCAGAAAACTCCTAGAGCTAATCAATGAATTTGGTAAAGTAGCAGGATACAAAATTAATGCACAGAAATCTCTTGCATTCATATACACTAATGATGAAAAATCTGAAAGAAAAATTAAGGAAACACTCCCATTTACCATTGTGACAAAAAGAATAGAGTGCCTAGGAATAAACCTACCTAAGGATGCAAAAGACCTGTATGCAGAAAAGTATAAGACACTGATGAAAAAATTAAAGATGATACAAACAGATGGAGAGATATACCATGTTCTTGGATTGGAAGAATCAACACTGTGAAAATGACTATACTACCCAGAGCAAGCTACAGATTCAATGCAATCCCTATCAAACTACCAATGACATTTTTCACAGAACTAGAACAAAAAATTTCACAATTTGTATGGAAACACAAAAAACCCCGAATAGCCAAAGCAAACTTGAGAAAGGAAAATAGAGCTGGGGGAATGAGGATCCCTGACTTCAGACTATACTACAAAGCTACAGTAATCAAGACAGTAAGGTATGGCACAAAAGCAGGAATATAGATCAATGGAACAGGATAGAAAGCCCAGAGATAAACCCACATATGGTCACCTTATCTTTGATAAAGGAGGCAAGAATATACAATGGAGAAAAGACAGCCTCTTCAATAAGTGGTGCTGGGAAAACTGGACCCAATGTAAAAGAATGAAATTAGAATACTCCCTAACACCATACACAAAAATAAATTCAAAATGGATTAAAGACCGAAATGTAAGGCCATACACTATAAAATTCTTAGAGGAAAACATAGGTAGAACTCTCTATGACATAAATCACAGCAAAATCTTTTTTGACCCAACTCCTAGGGAAATGGAAATAAAAACAAAAATAAACAAATGTGACCTAATTAAAGTTAAAAGCTTTTGCACAGCAAAGGAAACCATAAAGAAGATGAAAAGACAACCCGCAGAATGGGAGAAAATATACGCAAATGAATCAACAGACAAAGGATTAATCTCCAGAATTTACAAGCAGCTCATGCAGCTGAATATCAAAAAAACAAACAACCCAGTCCAAAAATGGGCAGAAGACCTAAAGAGACATTTCTCCAAAGAGGATATACAGATTGCCAACAAACACATGAAAGGATGCTCAAAATATGTAGCATTTAATTTGGAACCACTACTTCATCGGATGTCAAAGAAGTCTGAGTTGGAGACACAGACAACATAAAATATAATGTTTAGAGATTATCGTTTGTATTACAGATATCAAGGAACCAAAATGAATTTATACAATTGAATTGCTTTTGCATTTTATTATATTGCTTCTTGCATTTCTTTTTATTTTTGATTTATGGGTAGTCATATTCAAAAACAAGTGAGTTAGCATCTAAACTTAAGATAACCCTAAATGGAAAGTTTTTTTTTAACGTGTTCAACAGCCCTGTCACCTATACTTTGAGTTCATTCTGCAACTCTAGATCTGAGTCACTGATATGAAGATGGTACCTTAATTGAGTAAATCTTTTTTTTCCCCCTTTTTTCAAAAGTGATGAAATTCCCAGTAATTAGTAATTATAGCACATTGCTATAAATTATGTTTCTGGGAGTCCCTTTGCCTTCTACCTAGTTCAAGGCCCTACAGGGCAATGCCTTTATTTTTAACCTTCCCCTGTGAGATACAGTCCCATTATTCCCTGGGCCACTCCTGGGAAATGCAGCAGCATTGTTCATGAGAAGATCAACACTCCTCCCAAAACAGCAGAGTTACAGTGAGCACTTATTAGTTGTTCCAGCACAGTATAAATCCAGAATATCTGTCCAGGTGGGAAAAGAGGTTCAGAAGTAAGCCTCTCTCCCTTAATAGGAGACGTCTGATCCTCTCAGTCATAATGAAGATGTGTCTAAATTCCTGCCAAAATCGCCCTGTTCTCTTGTTAGATTTCTAAATAAAGAGCTGATGCCATGAGTCTAAAAATTCCATCTATGGAACAATTTCATGGGTCCCACACATTCATGTGTGAGTCATTTCCTGCTAAAAGTTTTATTTCCTGTGCTTTTCATCATAATTAAACCTGTGTTTTTGTTTGAGATGCTACAAATTCCCAGCTGTCAATATTGATTATAAAAATGAAGCAACGTGATTAGCAAATGACATTATTATTTTCTGAAACAAAACTTCACATATAGGAGCATAATTTCAGCTCATCGTCCACTTAGGAGGTATATACAGTTACAGAGGGCTCAGAATATATTTCTACAAAATGCACAGAAGAGTAGCTTTACATCATATAAGTGAGCTGACTTGCTCTTGGGTACCTATTATTCCATAATAGTTGAATAAACTTTAATCTGATCATCTGAGGTGATTCAGTCTCTTATAGTTTAAAGCCTTTTTTTCAAGTAAATATTTAGTTAAAATCCTTATGAAGTTCATTCAAAGTTCAGACCCCTTATGAAGACTATTGTTGCCTGTCTCAAGAAGTGACCACCCTGCCTATTTCATGAGATGGCATCTGGGTATAGAGAGAAACGTCTATTGTCTGCTCCAGAGAAGGTGTCTCTTTTCTGCTGTCTCTAGCTGGCCCTTGGGTGCTGGACTCTGTCCCTGCTAGAGATGCTGCTCAAGTCTCTTTGGCTAATGCTCTGCTCTCAGCACAGACAAGAACTGTGATCGCAATTGCTTCTGGGAAACACAGCCATCTCCCCCTACTGCCTGGGCTTCCCTCCTTCCTCCCTTGAACCTCAGAGACTTGGCTGCACTAGACCTTGGCCTCTCCACTCCATAGCCTTACTAGATTCCCTCCCTTGTGCCATTCCAACCACCCTGCCTTAATTCTGAGTCATTTTCTACATCCTCTCTTTCCTCCTTCTTACTGCCCCACAGAGGTCCCACAAAGAACTTTTTGGATCTGCTCCACACCTCACAGGAACTAAGGGGAAGGAGGCTGGGGCTGCCTCAAGTCCTCCCATGCCTCAACATGACACATCACTATGACTTCACTGCAGCTGTGCCCCATCGGCACTGGGCTTTTACTGACAACCTGGCACTCACCGGGGACTGGATAATAGGAGTGTTGGTGGACCAGCAGGGTGAAAGCTGGATTGGATTAGACTCAAGAAACCTCGGAAGAAGCGGACACAGTGAGTTTAGGAAGGAGCCTCCTTCCCCTTGCTTCCTGACTCCAGAAGAAGGCCTTCTCTAGGATCACATTCCTGGCCTCTCTCTGCCTCTTCACTCCTCCCCAGGAAACGAGGAGCTGACCTGATGCTGAATTGCAAAGAAAGAACAGAGATGAGGTGTCATATTCCCTCCACCCTCACTCTGGATCTTCCGACCTGCAGAGCACACTCATTCTGCTCTGCTCTCTTGAGACAAAGGGGGCTGCCCTTGCAGGAGAGGCTTATGCCTGTCCCAGCTAATGACTGGGCTGTCAGCCTGTCTAATTAGGTAGAGAAATATTAACCAACCTATGGACTAGAAGACCTAAGCTATGATTTCCCATATTCTTTTTGTCATCAATATCAATTTCTCTAGATCCTCTGTTTCTCTCTCAATTTGGATCTCACCTGGAGCAGGAAACAAGGCCTTATTTACTAGTTGTTTCAAACGCCTGTAGAGACAGCATTCTCAATAACTTTTGCTATAAAGGCAGCAAATCAATATGGCAGTGGAATGAAGGGTAATGTAGGGTAAAGACAGGTGTTTTTTTGTTTGTTTGTTTTTTTAAATGGGAGCTAAGACAGTGTATTTGTATGTAATAGGATGATCCAATAGTAAGGAACAAATAATAGAAGATGCAGGGGAGAGGATAATTGCAGGAACCAAGTCCTTCACTAGATGAAAGGAATGCATGGAATCCAAGGCGCTGGAAGAGTGATTGCCCTTAGATGAGAGACACTAATCACCTACGGAAACACAAAGGAAAGCAGAATACGTGTTCAGATATAATCCACGGTGTCGGAGGACAGGGAAGTTCTCTTCTGATTGCTTCCATTTTCTCAGTGGGATGAAAAAGCAAGGTCATCTGCTATTACAATATGGGCCAAACTATAAATATTCGTATAGTTTTGTTGATTCTATCTAGCAGTAATTCAGCTTCACCCAGTGTCCATGTGATTTCTTTAACTTTCAACTAAACCTGAAGTTTCTTACCACTGTATGGATTCTGGTCTTTCTGGTTTTATTTTTAATTCTCTTATTGTGTGTTTACTTTTATTTTCAACAACTGAATTCTTTTCAGATGTAGAATGAGTAAATAATTAAACAGGTGGAGAATGAATAAGCAGGTAAACAAAATAAATGCGTACTAGTTGTAAAGTATTATAGCTGCTCTTCACCATGAGAAAATTTGTATTAAAATATAAAATAAGGAGGAAATTCTGCATTCCATCATATTTCCCTAAGTGGAATTTTGAGAACCGCATACTCTTGTTTGCATATCTTTCTAGCAAGACTGAGCTTGCCCCAGAAGGTCTACTTAAAATATTGTAATACTTCTTCAATACACATTTTGGAATGATAAACTTTTTACTTCTCATTTTGATGAGGAGAGACTCAGATAGGGGGTAGCCAAGAAGCTTGCCCTGTGTTTTAATATATAAAACAGGAAAAATTAATTTTGAAACAAATCAAAGACATAGGTCAAAGTTATGAGTCTGAACCCTCTTTGTCCTTCATCCCATTGTGATCTTATATGCTCGTATAAAAGTTAATGTAGTAAAAAGTAATGGATTAATAACCATGACAAAACTGAACATTAAGTAATACTTAGTTGTAAAGTCAAAAGTATTAAGGGATAAGTGAAAACAGACGAATCTGTGGACACTGAGACATCACATCCCATTAGGAAGGCCAGCCACCTAATGTTTACATGATCAGTATAATTAATCATTTATCATAAAAATTACTCATTTATTAAATATTTTTTAAAACTTTCTTTTAAAAACGTATTATTTGATTTTACCATTGTATCAGTATTTTAATCAAAGAAACTATGTTTGAAGTTTAAAGAGTCACAGACGGGCTTCCCTGGTGGTGCAGTGGTTGAGAGTCCTCCTGCTGATACAGGGGACACGGGTTCGTGCCCCGGTCCAGAAAGATCCCACATGCCGCAGAGCGGCTGGGCCCGTGAGCCATGGCCACTGAGCCTGCGCGTCTGGAGCCTGTGCTCTGCAATGGGAGAGGCCACAACAGTGAGAGGCCTGCGTACCACCAAAAAAAAAAAAAAAAAAAGGAGTCACAGACATCAATTCCTCTAACAAAGCTAATTTTCACAGCTATTCCATAGAGATTTTATTAACTTCATTAATTGGATGACGATGAGGATCAATATATATACCAGTTCCTGCTTCACAAAATTAGGCGGAAGGAAAACTTTCCTCACATGAATAAAGCTGAGAGAGCTTCTCTTTTTCTATTTTCTTCTTGTCACTCTGCTGAGACTATGGGAAGGTACAGGTGATAATGACTGGAGTTGCTAATACAACTGAGCCACTTTTCCCAGTTGGCATGGCCGCTGTGAGTGACTATATGGTCTAGCTCATGGCCTTTGACTTCCAGTTTCTATGTGCTCAGATAACAGAAGTTGGTATGGCCCTGAATCTTGCTCTCACTCTGGTCCTCTCTACGTTCTTGCTTACATGAGGTAGGATGGATAAGTTATCCTAATGGGCTAGTCATTGTGTTTCCTCTTTGCTCATTTTGAACATCACTTGGACCCTAGGGAGCTTGCATTACTTTAGGATTGAAAGCAGACCTAGGGACTTGGAAAAGAGAGAGCTGCTTGGTCCTTAAGCCCAAGCTGCATTTTCCAGCTTTATGGGGGATTCTTATATTATGGTATCAGGCAGTAGTCTAGTTCACAGTAAAGTGATGATTTCATTTCCCATTTGTCATTGTCCCACTGAGTATATAAATCCCAGTGGACCCTCCCAGAGAGAAGAGGGCATCAGACCCACAGTAGAAATTAGCTACTTCTAGATCTTCTGGCCTTTTATAACATCCTGACATCCCCTCACCCCTCAGCTTTAAAAGAGATACAGATCTACTGCCAATATCCAGGATTCCTATGCCTTATTTGAATATGCCAAAACATGGCCCAGGTGGGTACCGAAAGAAGAAAGGATTTTAGATGGCAAGCCTCTAGTATATTCTACATTTAGAGAGTGGAGATGGGTTAGCTGGCCTGCAGGGGCAGGAAAGATAAATATGGACTCTGGTTAAAAATGGCATAAAATGATTGAGGTCTTTACTTCTAACATTTCATATAGTTATAGTTTAAGTCAAGAAGACCAAGCTGTGGCCTGAAACTAGCCTGTCACTTAAGCAAACAACCTTTAATTTCAAATTCGAAATTCCTTTTTCTATGCATTAGAAATCAACACCAACACAATTTAGTAGTTGAAAACAGTTGGCTTGTTTTCACAAACATAAATGTTAAAGTTCTTGGTAAAAATAGTTTTGCTCTAGAACAGATTATGGAACAATGTCCTATTTAGAAAAGCCTTCTGCATAAGTAGCCAACAGTGTTTTTATGCTCTCATTCACCAGTTTTTGCTTACCTCTTAGATAATCCTCTTTTGAGCCTGTACTTAGCCTTTTCATGGATCCAGGCACCCAAAGCTATTACCTTCATTCTACAGTCCAATCCTAGCAACAGCAATAATATTCTCTAAGTTTATTTTTGGCATCATTTAACTCAATCAGTTTATTAAGTTTTGACAAAATGAAATTAGGTAAATACATTTTAGCAACCTGAGATCAAGTTATTCATGACCAGAAAAAGCTATGGTTAATATTAGTGCTAAAGAAATAGTCAGTGCTATGTGAGACATGGAGCAGGGAAAGGAAAGCATAGTCTCTGCATATGGGGATTGTGGGCATTTGTTGGTGTTTTCTTCTATTGCTGTAAAAGAAATTACTTCAAAATTTAGCATCTTAAAACAACCATTTGATTTTGCCAATAATTTTGTGGTCCAGAATTCAGGAAGAGCTCAGAAGGTTCTTACTTATGGCCTCACATGCTGTTACAGTCATATGTTGGCTGGGGCTCTGGGCATCTAAATACTTGACTGCAACAAACGTCAACATGACTCACTCATAGGGCTCTCAGCTGGGCTGTCACCCAGAGCAATGTAACAAGGCCTCTTTGTATACCCTGGGTTTCTTGCAGTGTGAAAACTGAGTTTCAAGAGGGGAGACCCAACGTGAAATATCTAGACAGCCTAGATTCCAAGAGGTAGGGCAGGAGCTGCACGGTTTCTTTGGATCTAGTCCTGGACTGCACAAGTGTCACTTTCCCTGAATTCTATTGGTTGTAAGGTCACCCCAGCTGCAAAGAGAGGGGCATTAGACCTCACCTTTTGAAAGGAGGAATATCAAAGAATTTATGACATCTTAATCTGCCAAGTATTGCTCAGTTAGCTACCTAAAAGCCAGCTTCTAGAATGGTCACAGGAACCCCTCTCAGAAAAGATACACCAACTGTGGAAGAACTTGTTTCAGAGATTTTTACCTCTCTACTCCTTATAGGCTGAGTAGAGTAATTATTTCCACTGGGATCATAGGAAGAAAATAATCCTATTTTTCCCTGTTATTCTGTTTACAGGTATATACATAGTGAAATTCTTGGAAAGATTGAAAAGATTGTTTTATTAGCATTGATTTCCAGGTGAAAATTTTCCATCTGCTCTTTTAAACCAGGGGTATTATTTTCCACCAGATGTGTTCAGTGTAAGTTGTCAAATAGTGTCATGTTATATTTCTGAATTGGTTTAGTCGAAATATTCATATTTTTTAAAAGCATAGTTTTGACAGAACCCATCTTCACTAGAAAGAAGTCCTGGCAGCAGAAAATGTCACCCATAAATTGTGATGTAGTAATTGCTTATGTACAGGAACTTATGTTTTTGTGTGATATAGAAAGAAGAAATCTTATCACTTGAAAAATATATCTAGTTTTGACAGGTATACTTAAACAGTTGTCTGTGATTTGTTTTTCCACCTTTGAATTTTCCAGGGAAACTTCAGCTTTGTCTTGATTTGTTTGGTTTAAAATCATGCAGCCACACTTGTCCCCAGTCAGTCAAAGAAAAAAAAGTTTGTTTCAAGCTGGGCAGAAAAGTACTATAATAGTTGTTTTTACCTTTAAGGTCAGATTTAAATAGGGTTCAACAAGTACAAAACAACAAAAAGTGGAGGAAGATTGAAAGAACTTATTCTCATCACTCTTGGCCCAGTGATTCTCAAATGTTAACGTGCATATGAATCTTTTGGAAAACTTAACCCATGGATTCTCAATCTGTGGGTCTAAAATGGGGGCTGAAGATTTTGCATTTTCAAAAACTCCCTGGAGACAGCCATGCCACTGGTTAACAGACCACATCTGGAGCATCAAAGGGGTGCATTGACGTAGCAATAATTAGATTTGACTGGGAGGGAGACATTGGGAAAGAGAACTGGCAGAGACTCACTCCCTGTTTAGATGGACTGCCAAGAGTCACACATTTTAATGTATTTAAAAATCTTAAACTTTTTGATTTTTAAAAAGCCAATTAATCCTTATTAATGGTAAAATATATGGAAATACATATGGAAATACAGGCAGGTTTTATGAGTTTTCATGAAACAAATTAGGTAAAATATAAAGCATTGCATGCACTCATAATTGCAGTTAAAGGCATGATAAAAAATAATTCAAACCATTAGTAGAGCTGAGGAAGAAAATCCATTTTCCCAAGAAGAAAAACAAAGCGGATAACAATGGCTTTGATTAATATGGAAAATAACAGTATTTAAAATGCTAATATTACTTATAATGGATTTTGGTAAGTTTTTGAACCAATGATAATAGTTTTATAGACATAGAAATAAGGATTTTATCCTTATATGTCCTTCCCTTAAAATATGTATTCTACAAAGATGAGATATGAAATAAAGCATAATGAGAGAAACAAAACTAACAAACACAAAACACCCCAAAAGCTATTGTTAACTTTTTGGTATCTCTTTCCAGACTTTAAAAAAAAAAATCAACATATAGTTTTTTAAAAATTCAAAAATGTTTTTTTACTGATAGGTTAGATGATTCTTTTTTTGCTTAGTACCTCATTAGCATTCCATGTTAAATATGTTTGTACATTTTTAGTAGCTTTGTAATGCTCTATCATGTAGTTATTTTACAATTTATTCAATAATCCCTGTATAAGTTGCTTCTATTTTTCACTATTTTGTAACACCACAATTAACATTTTAAATGCTCATTTTTGCCCTCGCTGTCCATTTTTTCTTAGGAAAAACTTTTGTGATTGGTATAACTAGTTCAAATGGTGTGTATGTTTCTAGTGTCTTTGTGTACATCATTTCAGAAAGACAAAGACAAATTGTTTTCCTGAAGTGTACAAAATTTTGCTCCCTCCAGCTCACTTACTGTCTTAACCTCTGCCAATTTGCCATTTGATAAATGAGACTTCTCGTGCTAGCAAAGTTGCATGATAAAGCCATGCTCATACACAGTTAATGGAAGAGTAAATCAGAACAATATTCCTGGAAAACAATTTTTAGCTGAGTGTTAAGAGTCTTGAGAATGTCCACACCCTTTGACCTATTTCTGAGAATTTATCCTAAAGCAACAACTCAAAATGTGGAGACATAATTGTACATGCGAACATTTATACATTTATTTTTTTAATAGCAGAATCTTGTAAACATACTTCTCTAAAAGAAATAAACTATGTAATTATGTCATATGTATTAAAATTATTAAGCAAGGATTAAAATAATGTTTACAAAGAGTATGAAGTATGCATACAAAAATGCTGGGTGGAAGGGAACATACTCAGATCATTACAGAATGGCTGCCTGTGAATGGTGAGGTTCATGTTGCCCAACTCAAGAAAGTGCCATTTACATAGAATCAATATAAGTGTCACCCCCTGGAGTTGTACAGTGAAATAACACTGGTGCAACTCTTGAACTTTTTATTCTCTTTGACTAGCGGGCACAGGTCCCCTTCTGGCTAACGTGAAGGGATACCCAAAGGGAATTTTCATGAGGAAGACACAAAAAGACTAACAGCCAAACAAGAAGATGCTTACTGAATGTCCAAAATTAAAGAGCGAAACATCAGTACCAGAAGTGTTCTGCCAGATATTGGGAAACAAAATATAGAATCAGAGAAACAGCACTATAATGTGGGATGGCTTCACTACTTATTAATACTAAGAATAATTAACACTATAAAATAATGGAACTAGTGTGATACTTCAGACCACATATTCAGCTCAATCTCTATTTAAGACTGTATTTCATCTGACTGTAGAAAACCTAGTCTGATCAATTCAGGGTATATAGGTTTTGCTTCCATTATTTCTTGTATGAACTCAGTGAAATCAGGGCTTCCTCCTTTAATCCCACTGTTCCTCTTCTCCCCAAAAGACTCCTAAACTGTAGCTCATGCACTGTCCTACCATCACTAGGAGAAGGGTTTCTGGTGCCTAGTCATCAGTGTCTGTCCCATCTGGTTTCCTCCACTGAGTCTCAATGTATTTGCTATAATAGCTCCTTCTCTCTCTGCTCTGCAGAAACCAGCCTATGAAGAACTGTGTTCTCCTCAACCTTGGGAGACCACTCCCAAACTGCAGCTCACTCTCAGCCACCTCCTCCCAACACACAGAAGCTGGAGAGAAATTTTGTTCATTCTTCTGCTCTTTTTTGGGTTGTGTATATTGTGGGTGGGGCGAGGTTATGGGGAGAGAGCCTCAGCCTTCTCTGCCTGAACATTTTATGTTACCATTTCTCCTCTATGGCTGCTTCAGCATGCTTGGGTGTGAGGGAACAGGGAGGAGTGGAAGGGGCTACCCAAGAAGTCTGGAATTTTTGGGGGGTCCACAAAAGAAGTGAGGTATTCTCAGATCACAGATTCCCAAATGCATGCAAAGGTTTTATCATTTACCTCACTCACAACAGGGACTCAGCCTCAGGCAAGAGATAGAGGGGCAGGGTATAGGGACTCCCCCGTTTGTGTTTCCTTATTCATCCCCCTTTTACCCCCAAGCTAGTAAGGTCTTTATCTAGTTTGTGGTTGCAAGACCATCGGGCATCTCTCTCTCTCTCTCTCTCTCTCTCTCTCTCTCTCTCTCTCTCCATATATATATATATATATATTTATCAGGCCATTGCAAGTCAAAAGCCTTGACTTTGAACTACTGTTACTGAACCAAACTTGGGTCTACTTGCCCCCCACTCAGCCAAGCCTATCTACTGACACTGGATTATGGTGAAGGAAGGTACAGTGTTTATTGCAGGGCATCAAGCAAGGAGAATGGGCAGCTCATGCTCAAAAGACCTGAACTCCCTGATGACTTTCAGAAAAGGGTCTTTAAGGGCAACACTTGGGGTGAGGGTTGCAGCTGGTGGACTTTCTTCTGATTGGTTGGTGGTGAGGTAAGAGGTAATGGGGTGATGTTCCAGGAATCTTAATCATCAAACCTCTGGTTCCAGTCTGGCGTCTATGTGCTAGTGGTCAGCGTGTAGTCACCATCCTCCACCTGGGTGAGGGGTCTTAGTTTCTGCAGAACAACTCAAAGATATATGGCAGATTGTAGTGCATATCCCTTGAGGAACTAGGACTCTTTTATTTTTTTATTGTTTAAGCTATCATTCCTTTTCTTGCTTGATTGCTTTTCCTTTGTTTCTGCATTCCCTCACTTCCCTAATTAATAACTGCTTAGTCTGCTCTTTGGAAGTCAGGGAAGACCTAGGAGACTAATGCCTTTTTCTACAAACATGAAATGTGGGGCACAAAGGTGCTTTGTACCAGGAGGGTCCCACAGGGCCCTTTCAGTTTTAATCCCCACTTTTCTTTAACACTCTTCAGTCCTGAGGGGAATAGGGGTAAGACAAGAAAGGGAATAAAGTTTTGGATAGAGAGATTAATTATAAACTCATCAGAGGAACTCAGTTTTAGGAGGACTTATTTCACTACTACTGGACCTGAAGACAAGAGTTTGATTCCTTAGGTCTCCCTGCATGTGTGGGGATCTTCTCTTCAATGATTCTCACTGTTGTCCGGGAGAATCCTGTTTTACAGGCCCAGGTAAAATTCAACACTGTCAGCCAGTCCCAAAACAGTGGCTGCCATAGAATAGGCACCCAACAATTATTTGTTGAATAAATGAATGAATACCCCTTAGGCAAGGAGGTAAGTGAAAGGACAACCAAGGAATAGAAAGGAATGGGAAAGAAGACTTATAATGTTCCCCTTGAAAATCTTTTTCAAAGCTTCCTTCAGAAACGAAACTGACTTTGTCCTCAGGTGTTACGAATTCATTATTAAACTCTCTAGAAAAGTTTGCTCTTGAAAGAATCAGGGGCGTGCCCATAACCTGCATAATCCTTGTATTTCTTTTTTTTTTTTTTTTTTTTTTTCCTCCAGACCGGGGCACGAACCCGTGTCCCCTGCATCAGCAGGTGGACTCTCAACCACTGCGCCACCAGGGAAGCCCAATCCTTGTATTTCTTATGCTTCGTTCCAGAGGCTGCTTAAAAATTTATACATACAAAACACTTCACGAGCACTCAGCAGAGATGTCACTTTCAAAGTACAAGTATTCAATTCAAGTTCCTCTCCCAATGAAAGCAAATATACCTATTTAACTTTTCCCTACTGTTCTTTTTTTTTTAAAAAGATTGTTTTTTTTTTTGGATGTAGACCATTTTTAAAGTCTTTATTGAATTTGTTACAATATTGCTCCTGTTTTATGTTTAGGTTTTTTGGCCACAAGGCATGTGGGAATCCTAGCTCCCTGACCAGGGATTGAACCTGCACCTCCTGCATTAGAAGGCAAAGTCTTAACCACTGGACTGTCAGGGAAGTCCCTCCCTATTGTTCTTAAAGAGGAATAGAAGGAAGACAAGCCACTCCCTAGTACATAGTATCAGCATTCTTTTATATAATACCACCGAGAAGAAATCAGCTTGGAACTTTTGGAAGGCTGTGTTCCTCTACTTTGCTTCTAGAAGAAGCCTTCCGATTATAATCATTATCTGTACATTTACTGAATTCCTACTATGGGAAGTGTGCATACTAGAAAGTTCATCTTTCTCCAAACGTTTAATCCTGCCATTCTGGAGTTATATCATAAGCTTAAAGATGGTGACTTGATCCTGTATTGGGGTGGAAAAGACAATAGGCACTTTGTGTTCAGAGAATAATTCCTCCTACCTCAACTATCTAAAGCTACATAGAAACAAAGGGATTTCCGTTGCAACTCTGAAGTTTAGCTATTGTGATGCATTTAACTATAGGAAATTAAATTGTGTCTGACCTTAAAATATTAAGCCCAGTATTCACTTCTGAATATACAATGGTTAAAAGTCTTTGTTGTTTAAAATATATATATATATAAAACCGTACGTGTCAAACTGTGAGTTATACATTTAATATATATTAGCAAGGCCCAATTTTTGAACAAGATTAGTTAAATAAATAGTACATTTAATTAAAATTTAATTATTATAAAATACTTAACAAGGGTGTTTTCAAAAGCATTTGGACTTCTTAATGAGATTAGAACAGATTAATATAAATGCCAGGGTAAATCAAAGTTCACTTTTTTCAAATTTAATTAAATTTCCCCTGGAAAGAAAAATGTGGCATGACTTAAAAAAAAAAAAGTCTCTGCCTTCTTTGGATCTCAGAATATTTCAAATACATTTTTTCAGTGCATTGGGACAGCATTTGGAAATGATCTAGTAACGGAAAATGGTGTGATGTGCGTGATTTGAACACACTGCCATCAAGCGGTGGTGGTAATTTTTTATAACTAGAGGAGTAGATGCTTGGGTTCAGAGGGTGGTGCCTCTGGCCCTGAGGAAGTCAGCTAGCAGGGGCAAAGCCTCCTTCAGCCCTTCACACGACGCTCAGTCTCCGTGAAACAGTTCTCCTGAGAGGGTGTTTGGCCCAAACCCAAGCCCTGCCCCCTCATTTAAAGCCTCTTTGGCTCCTTGAGCTTTGACGACTTGCTGTGGGGTCTGTCTATGCCCACTCATTCTAACCCCAAAGGCTGCTGTCTGTTTTTCCTACTTAGCAACTCACTCCGATCTGCTCCCCCATGTTGTGTTTGCTTCACAGCCCCGGCCCTTGTTTTTTCCTGGTGTCTAACCTGGGCAGCTCTGGTTATACTTATTTGCTAATTCAACATGTATATGGCACACACTGTGGTCCAGGCACTGTGCTAAGCACTTATCAAGTAGTCACGAATATTAATCACTTTTTCATCATGGCAACCGCATGGCAGAGTCGCTATTGTTATCAACCCCATTTTATAGATGAAGAAACTAAGTAACTTGAAAGACTAGGATTCAACCCAGCCAGGCTGATTCCAGAATCTCTGCTCTGAACCTTTACAGCCTCCACTACCATTCCCATCCAGAATTGGAGGACAGGGCAACATGTTCTGAACTGTAAACTTTAAACAATGTACACAGATGCCACACATACAACAACCCAGACATTTAAAACACTCAGATTCATGGAGCATTAAGCAAATAGTATATTTTAAGACAAGCAGTAAGAGTGCCTTATAAAGCATTAAAAATCTAGAGTCCAGTTTGATTCCTTTCGCACTTATCCTTAACTCTTCTTTTATTTTATTCATCCCAGACTAATCTCATACATGATTTTGAATTAAAGAGCTTATTTGTTAGTGACATTGAGTCTAAACAATTATGGAGGTTGGGAGAAATTTTCCAAGTGCTTTATCTTCCTTTTTGGGGTTAGCTCAGCATCTAAGTGCCTCTTATCCTTTTCTCTGGATTTTAGGTTCATTTATTTTCTATTTTTCTTCTTTGCTATAGAAGGAACTACTTAAAGCTGTGGTTCTCAAATTTTTGATCTCAGGAACTCTTTACATTCTTTAACATTATAAAGAAATTTTGTTCATGTGGATTAGTATCTATCAATATTTATCACCTTTGAAATTAAAATGGAGAATTATTCACTTACTATATATGTTAGTTATTAACATATATATCAAAATAAATTAAATATATAATAAATGTATATAATTCTTAGTTTAATTTCAATATAATTATTATTTATATAATATATATATAAATACTACATTAAAATTATGTATAGTACATTAATATATATTATAATAATAAACCCTTGACATATTAACATAAATAACATATTTTTATGAAAAACATATGTTCAAAGCCAGAAATACTTTGTGGGAAGAATGGCATTGTTTTGCATTCTTGTAAATGTCTTTAACTTTTGGTTTAACAGAAGACAGCTAGATTCTAACGTCTGCTTCCATATTCAAGCTGCTGTGACATTACATGTCATATAGTTCTGGAAAACTCCATTGTACACTCATGGGAGAATGAGAATGAAAGAGGTAAATAATGTTTTAGTATTATTAGGAAAATAATTTTGACTTTACAGACCCCTTGGAAGGGTCTCTGACAATACACTGAGAACCACTGGTTTAGAGAGAACAGATAGGAGAGAGGGGAGAAAAAGTAGGTCCACTGGTATCCTGTTCCCAGCTGTCATTCATCTTTTTACAATGTGGCAAAAGGGAAGGAGCAAGACAGAGTGAAGGAAGACTTTTCTACATTATGAGCAAAAACGCACTGTGAATTTTTTCTCTAACTTTGAAAAAGAAAGATTCTTATTTTATTCTCATTGTAAGAAAAATGAAAGAGCCTGCCCGACTATTTTTTCAGACCAGAGTCTCGAGTAATTGAACACAATACTGATGTAACAAGACAATTGTCAGTCACTTTGCCCTAGGAACACTTAGCAGCAACTTGGAACTTCTATAAAGTCCCTTGGAAGAGAGTTATAAATTTTACTGAAAATATTGTAAAGAGAGGAAAGGTTTTGGGTCTTAGTGCTGAGAATTTAGTTATGAACTAATGGTGACCACACTCGAAGGAAATAATAGTAGCTAGAGAGTCATCTTTACTGTAAATGTTACACTACTACCATTACCACCACCATCACTGCTACTACTAACCATAATAATAGTGTTGTGCACTGTGTAGATGTAACTCACTGTTTCACTTTCCAGGCTCCCAAGCAGGCACTAGCGGTCCGTCTGACAATGGTCTCTATATGCTGAATTTTCTATCAGGCAAAGTGTTGCTTCCCCAAGAGCCCTGGAAAAGTAGAATCCCAGAAGAGCTGGGTGTGACTCTTCCTCCAGCTTCTTCATTTTACATTAATTAAGTATTAATCAAGGTCCAGAAGAGCAAAGTGAATCACCCAAGTGACACAATATCTAGTCATTTAAATAAAAAGAACTAGAAAACAGATCTCCAGACCCTAAGTAGATAACATATGTTTCCGTTACCTCTTTACAATTAAATAACTATAATAATAACTCACAGTCACTGAGACCCTACTATAGGCATGCACATCTCTAATTTGATCAGCTCCATTTTTAAAAATAATTTCAATTCTAACACATTATTTCTTTTCTTTTTAAAAAAACATTTCTAATTTCCAGTTTCTTGAGAAAGGCCTAGGCACATTGATTTCCAAATTTTTTATTTTCTAATATCTATATTTAAGAAAGTAAATTTTCTGGTAAATATTGTTTTAGTTACAGTCCACAATTTTTTATATGTAGTTCTTCAAGTGCTTCTCAGTTCCAAATATTTTGTAATTTGTGTTGTGATTTTGTCCCTGATGCACTGATTAAATAGAAGTGTGTGCATGTGTGTGTGTGTGTGTGTACGTGTACACCTCTGGTTAATTTTCAAGTACATATTATGTGGGGAAAGGGTTTATTTGTTTGGATTTTTGTTTATTTTTTATCACCCAAAGTCCACAGTTTACATTAGGGTTCATTTTTTTGTGTTGTACATTGAATGAGTTTTGATAAATACATAATGTCATGTATCCACCATTACAGTATCAGAGTATTTTCACTGCCTCCAAAATCCTCTGTGCTCCACTTATTCATCCTTCCTTCCCCCTAAACCCCTGACAACCACTGATCTTTATACTGTCTCCATAGTTTTGCCTTTTCCAGAATGTATTATTGTTGGATCATGTCATGTTTTACTGCCTTTCATTTGTTTTTATGTTAGTTTTGTTTGTTTGTTTCAGTTCTGGCACCACACAGGTTGTATAAATGAAAATCTGACACATAGTATTGTCTTAAAGCTTTGGGAGTTTTTTGGTTGTTGTTGTTGTTTTTTTTTTTTTTTTTTTTTTGGATGACTTTGCTCGCATCTCCAGCTGTCTGAAAGATTAAAAAACACAAAAACATGTAAGTTTTCTCAGCATTTCTCTGAGGTGGTGGTTGGAATCTTCTAGCCCATGAGGGAGTACTTTGAGGCTACTGGCTTTATGTCAGTGGCTCAGATTCAGTTCTTCCACTTTGCAGAAGCTTTAGAACCCTAAATTTGGTTAAACCAACTTACCTCTGGGCGCTAAACTGTCAATAGATTTACAGGTTTGGAGCGGAATGCATGGTCAGATGGTACATTCACTGAGGAACAGTGAGAAGTTACAAGGATTCATATTATATAAAGGAATTCGGTCACTTGGCATACCTTTCCTGTTGTTGATAATAATTACATGATTGATGTTTTTGGCAAAAGGAAATCACCATATCAAATTTTCCATCTTTGGTTTTCTCCCTCATTAGCTATTTCCGTAATATGAGTAAGGCGTCGAGAAAAATGCCAAGTCAACATCAAATTGTAACTGGGTGAATTTTTAAACAACTAACAGCTTTTTCTCCATTGGGGTTCTTGACTTTTACCTCTCTTGCCACATCTTCCACTCTTGTATTTGTGGCTATAATGGAGAAGGAGATATATTACATCATTCATCTTTGAGTTTCTCTGCCCATTCCTTGTCAGAAGGTTCTTTTGGTTCACTTTCTGCCCCACACCTCATGCAGTCGTTCATGGTAGTTCAAAGTGGATATCAATTCTGGGAGTCCTAATATTGGGTTGGTCAAAAAATTCGTTTGGGTTTTTCCATAACATCATAAAGAAAAACCTGAAAGAATTTTTGGCCAACCCAATATTATATTTTAATCAGAATTTGTTTGATTTTTCCCTTACGTAGCATCTTTTGACCCCAGATTTCACCCTAAAGATCAGACTTAATCTTATGTAAATTTCACAAGGAATAAAAGTTTGTCTGTCCTTCCCTTTATCAGTCCCCACTTCCATTTCCAGGATTACTATCTCTTTCATGACACTCAGCTCATCTACAACTTCCTGCATCCCATTTTCTGCTAATCTTTTTTAAGAAATTAACATAAAACTATGGTGTAAGTGGAATAAGGTATAAGATGTGATCCCTTAAGTTGCCAACGGTCTTCGGGTTAACAGAGGGCTCCTGATTTCTAAAAACTTTAAATACTTAAAGAAAAGCAGCTTTTAGAATTATATGATAGACATTGGGCTTATATTTTAACAGGCTTCTTATGTAATGTTAGTCTATTCTGTGCTTCCAAATACTCATGCATTTTCAACCTGTACTAGAAATAAGCACAGTAATTTCTTCTCTTTCCATTTTTTATGCAAGGTTTTATACACACACACATATAAATATATATGTATATGTATACACATATCAAAGAATATGGTATGGAAATTGCTAGTAGCTAGCATGAAGAGACAAAGATAGAATCCATTCTTTGGATATGACTTCCTGATACAGCATATTTTCATTTTCTACTGACAATTTATTTAAATTCATATGCAGTAGACTTATCCTCATGAACATCTTGTCAGAATAAAAATTCCACCTTGACTAACGAAATAATGTTACTTTCAAAGCAATGGAACTTAATATAATTATTGGTCTTCACATCATCACAATTTTAGCATACATTACAATCATTAATTTCCTGATGCTGTTAAAATCCTGCCTTGTCTTTGGAGACACCCTAAGTATCTTTAATAGGAATTATTTGGCAAGCCAGCAGGAATTTAATATAAGCAGAGATCCATCTGGTAGATATATCAAATTATTAATAGCACTTGGACACTGAGTTCCACTTTTCAAAAACTAATTAAGCATAAAAAATCAATTCCTTAACAAATATTGATGTGTTTTCATTATAACTTCATCACAGTTGCCTTCCTCACATCTGAGTGGTTTGGAATAAATAAAATTTTTGAAGACCTGTTATTAACTTGGTGAAATACCGTAGATGATAACTAAGTAAGAACACTGAAGTTAACCTCATGCTTCATTTAAATGTCTGGATCTATTTTGCATGCCTCTAGCCAGTCTCCTCAAACTTTTAGAGGATTTGACAGTTTAATCACATGCTTAGATCAGATATGTAAGAATATGTATGGAAATTGCTAGTAGCCAGAGCAACTACAGGCCTTACTTTGGATTGGACTTCCTGATGCAATTCAAAATAGCATGATTTAAAGCATCCAGTTTAGTAGTACAAGAAGTCAGCTGTCTCCAAGGTGGCACATAATCTGAAGGCAAACTGTTTTCTCCTTGGGGATTTGACTTATTAAAGGCAATTGTCTCCTACAATGTGGAATTTTGTGGAATGCTCAGGTAAAGTTTGTGGCTGTGGTGTCTATTGATCCTATAGAAGACCTTCAAATTCTATGAAAGTTTGTATCTTCATGTAGGCCTTAAGAATATTCCCCCCAACATTTAACCCTCTATTTATTCTTTTGAAGGACATAGAAAGATAGATAATACTCAAAAAAGAGAAACTGGCTAAGTCTGAAAAAAGTACCCACAGATACTTTGCCTTTAACATGTACACACACACACACATACACATACACACACACACACATAAACCTCCCAGCTCTCCAGCATTCCAATGTGGCAAGGTTGCAAATACCATGGAGATAGAGGATCCAGATTCAAGTGGTACCTAGGTATCAGGTTCTGGGACAGAGTTTGGCAACAATAGGTCCAATCTAAAAAGACATTCACAAGTCTATTATAACATACTGTGGGTTTTTCATAAAGTCTATTCAGTTTAAAGTACTGTTCTTCATTCTCAAATTTTCTGATCCTTCTTTTGGTGTAAAATATTCTTTCCTATGTGAAATGATGGCCAGAGAAGATATGGTGCTTGTTTTTATGTTTTTACTTGGAAAAAAAAAAAAAAAGAAAGCAAATTGTCAACCTGACATTGGCTTTCAACTTTGCTTTTGAAATATTACCAGCTGGTAAAATCCAAGAGTTTGGAAATCGTTATCACACTTGGAGCATGGAGCACACATCCTTCCTTCATTCTTGCTAAATAAAAGGGAATTATTATTTTGGTTTTATAAACCATTCCAAAGAACTTTTTTTGTTATTGCTCTGTCCATTCAGAGAAGTTCCCTTCACAAAAAACCAAAAACAAACAAACAAAAAAACAAGCTAAAAAGTAAATAAATAATCAAGAGGGAATGTAACTATAGTATGGTTATATCTTATTTCATGAAGTACATATATGTTTGAATTGCTGCCAAGATATCATATTTCTTTCCCTCTAATTCCATATTTCCTATAAAATTAGTATTGTGATTTCCTTTGACCTAAATATATCACATAATTCAATAAACTTTCTTCTAGTAATCTAGGGAAATGATTATGAAATGGTAATTTTTGATAACATATTTGAAAGGTACCAATAAAAAATGTGAACAGATGAAGTTTGAAAAATCAATGAGAGCTTAACTGTGTAGAACCTAATGCATCGTGATGAAAATACAGATTCATAGAGAGAAGAAAAATTAAAAGTAACTTTCTCCATGTGATTTTTGAAGTCATCAGAGAGTCAACCTAATCTATACTACCTCTATTTCTAGTTGTACTACCGTGTAGTTAATCAGCCTTCAATGGCTCTTTCCTTTCAAAATGGGTGGTGAATGTATACTGTTAGGTATATTATTTTATAAATATCGATTATGTTAATTTGATTGATATTGTGTTTTTTCAGGTTTTCTATATCTTTAAAGAATATTTTATTTACTTTATTGATTAAGAGTAAATTTTCAAAGTCTCAAATATAATTTCATATACTTTTAATTTTATATAATTTTAATTTTCCTTTAGTTCTGCCAGTTTTTGCTTCTATTATTAGTTGTGTGACAAATAGGATTATTATATATATATATTTAATTTTTATTGGACTATAGTTGATATATAATGTTTTGTTAGTTTCAGGTATACAGCAAAGTGAATCAGTTATACATATATCCACTCTTTTTCAGATTCTTTTCTCATATAGGTCATTACAGAATATTGAGTAGAGTTCCCTGTGCTATACAGTAGGTTCTTATTAGTTAGCTATTTTATATATAGTAGTGTGTATATATCAATCCCAATCTCTCAATTTATCCTCCCCCTTTTCCCCCGTTAGCCATAAGTTTGTTTTCTACCTCCGTGACTCTATTTCTGTTTTGTAAATAAGTTCATTTGTAGCATTTTTTTTACATTCTACATATAAGTGATATCATATGATATCTGTCTTTCTCTGTCTGACTTACTTCACTCAGTATGACAATCTCTAGGTCCATACATGTTGCTGTAAATGGCATTATTTCATTCTTTTTTATGACTGAGTAATATTTCATTGTATATATTTACAACATCTTTATCCACTCCTCTGCCGATGGACATTTAGGTTGCTTCCATATCTTGGCTATTGTAAATAGTGCTGCAATGAACAGTGGGTTGAATGTATCCTTTCGAATTATGGTTTTCTCCGGATATAGGCCCAGGAGTGGGATTACTGGGTCACATGGCAGTTCTATATTTAATTTTTTAAGAAACCTCCATACTGTTTTCCATAATGGTTGTATATATTCCCACCAACAGTGTAGGAGGGTTCCCTTTTCTCCACACCCTCTCCAGCATTTATTGTTTGTAGATTTTTTTGATGATGGCCATTCTGACCAGAGAGATGTGATACCTCATTGTAGTTTTGATTTGCATTTCTCTAATAATTAGTGATGTTAAGCATCTTTTCATGTGCTTTTTGGCCATCTGTATGTCTACTTTGGAGAAATGTCTATTTAGGTCTTCCACCCATTTTTCAATTGGGTTGTTTATTTTTTTGACATTGAGCTGCATGAGCTGTTTATGTATTTTGGAGATTAATCCCTTGTCAGTCGCTTCATTTGCAAATATTTTCTCCCAATCTGTGGGTTGTCGTTTCATTTTATGGTTTCCTTTGCTGTGCAAAAGCTTTTAAGTCTGATTAGGTCCTGTTTGTTTATTTCTGTTTTTATTTTAGTTACTCTAGGAGGTGGATTACAAAAAATATTGCCGTGGTATATGTCAGAGAGTGTTATGTCTATGTTTTCCTCTAAGAATTTTATAGTATCTGGCCTCACATTTAGGTATTTGGGATTATTATATATATATATATATATATATATATATATATATATATATATTTGATTAATTAACTTTAAAAATCTTATGAAGTGTATCTCTTTAACTTTAGCAATACTCCTGTCTTGAAGTCTACTTTGTCAGAAATTGATTCCACTTTAGCTTTCTCAGGAATGATGTTAACATAATAAAGTGTTTCTCCACAATTTTACTTTTAACTTATATGTATCTCTATATTTAAAGTGCATTTCTTTTAAACAATATACATTTGGGTCTTGTTTTTTTAAAAAATCAAATTTGATGATCTATGAAATTTAATTGTTTAATTCATGTACAATGGAATTATTGATGCATTGGGGTTTAAGTCTATTATATTTCTACTTATTTTATAATTGTCCCATTTTTTCTTATTCCTTTTTCCCTCTTTTCCTACAAGCTGTTGACTTAAGTATTCGCTTAGTTTTCCTAAATTTTCTCTACCAGTTTTTTAGCTATATCATTAAAAAATTTAGTGGGTTGCTTTAGGGATTAAATATGTAACCAGAATTTATTAATGTACACCTTAATTTATATTATACAGTACCTTAAGTTATTGTTAAGAACTTTACAATAATGTAGTTCTACTTACTCCCCTCTCTTTCATTGTGCCATATTGGTGGCATATATATTTACTTCTATATATGTTATAAACACCAAAATACATTGTTATTGTACATGCATTCATTGATTGCCTTTAAAAAATAGGAGACAAGAAAAAAGTCTTCCATATTTATTAACCAATACATTCCCCATTTCCAGTGTTCTTCCTTCCTTCATGTAGATATGAGTTTCCATGAGGTACCATTTTCCTTAAGCCTGAAGAATTTACTTTAACATCCTTACAGTGCAGGTCTGCTTATATCAAATTGCCTCAGCTTTTTTATCTGAAAATATCTTCATTTTGCATTCATTGTTGAGGGGTTATTTTTGCTGGATATGGAATTATGGGTTGAAGGTTTTTTCTTTCACTACTTTAAGGATATTCTATTGTCTCCTGGTTTGCATTTCTTTAATCCCATCAGTTGTCATTTTTCTCATTGCTTTCCTCTAGTGTATGTAATATTTTTTTCTTCTCTATGTACTTTAAGGTTTTCTCTTATTCTTTATCTTTATGCAATTTGACAATTTGACATTTGACAATAAGCCTTTGTGTAATTTTCTTTGTGTTTTTTCTGTTTGTGAAATTATATGTATATTATAATTGTATATGTATATATATTCTTAATCAACTTCAGAAAATGGCCATTGTGTGTTCAAAGATTTTTTTCTGCACCAATATCTCTTTTCTCTTCATTTGAATCTTCAGTCACACATATTAGAATTTTTGATATTTTTCCATAGGTCACTGGAGCTCTGTTTATTTTTTTTTTCACACTTTTTACTCTTTGTGCTTAGTTTGGATAGTTTCTGGTGTCTTACTTCAAGTTCATTTATATTTTCATCTAAAGTCTCCAATCAACTGTTAAGTCCATCCAATACATTTCACGTTTTAGAAAAAATATTTTTCAGATGTAGAACTTCCATCTATTTTTAAAAAACTAATTTCCATTGCACTGCTTGGCTTCTGTATCTGTTCACATATTACATCCATATTTTCATTTACATCCTTAAAATATTTATATTTTGTACAGTTGTTTATTGTCTTTGCTAATTCCAACATCTGTGTCATTTCTGAGTCTGTTTCTTTTGATTTTTTTTTCTGATTATGGGTTATATTTTTCTGCTTCTTGACTGTTTGCTTGATATCAAAGATGCTACATTGTTTAAACTCTAAAATTTGTTGTCTTCCTGTAAAGATTAAGGTTTTTTTTTCTCTGGTTGGCAGTTAATTTATTGGATAATCAACTTTATCTTACTAGAATTTCTTTTTAGGCTTTGTTAACTCTTATGTTATGGTTAAAGTATCCCTACAATGAAAGATGTCTTTTCTTTCTGGGTTCTCACCCTAATTTTCAGAGTCTTTAGTGAGGTTTCTTCACTTTGGCAGGTTGAAACTCCAGTCACTTCTAGAAGTGTGAAACTTCCAGAATGTCCAATCAGCTCCCAATCCCCCTGTGTATGGGAAGGCTTGTTTTTGACCAGCTCCAAGGAGACACTGAGCTAATTTCTAGAGCTACTTCTGTACATAGCTTCTTCTACTCCATTATTCTATCCCATAAATTCCAGCTGCTTCTTCAGCCTGAAACTCCAATCTCTGTTTCCTCCACCTAGTGAGACATTTTCTCTCTGTTTAGTGTACATTTCTTCAAGTTACAGTCAGGAAATATCCCCCAGGAAGAAATCTGGGGAGACTGTGTACTATATGTCCACTGCCTGAAAACTTGCTTTATATATTTTTCTAGTTTTATAATTGATTACAGTGGATGGGATGCATGATACTCTTAATTCCATCATGGTCATAACCAGAAGCAGAACATGGGAAGAAGCAATTCTTATGTTCACATGTCCCTTTGTGATCATCATTGTCCTAAGTACAGAGGAATGGGACCTAGCCTGTGAACACAGAACAAAAACAAATTATACAACATAAATATAGGTGCTAAAATGAGTGGTACATGTTAAACATCCTGTTGGCATACACAGATTCACAATATTTACTGAGTGAGCATTTTGACAGTTGTAGGTTTGGGTCTGTGAAAATTTTTCTAGGTTCTGTATATCTGAAAATGAAAAGCAATACATGTATTCAGATATCCGAGATTCTACTGGTACATTTTAGCCCACTGGAATTGAGAGAAAAAGGTTACCAATTAGGGCTGTCAATAATAATTTCAAGAAAGAAATCTGACTTGAATGAAAGAGTAGGCTTTGGTGCAATTGGTCAGGAAGAAGAGTCAGGAATTGGTATAGTATATTGTTATTCATGATGGAATGTGTGGAATTAGAGATTCTGGAGTGTCTGGAAAGGCTGGCATGTACTTTTAACAGGAGGTGGGGAACCACAGCAGTTTTGTAATGTATAAGGAAGGAATAGCATGATGAAGGAAGATTAGACTGCCAGAAGTATTCAGAAATAACAGGATAAGTCTTTATCTGCATATGGAAAATTGGAATCATAATAAAAAAAGATCCCATCAAGAGTAGAAGTATAGGGACTTCCCTGGTGGTGCAGTCGTTAAGAATTTGCCTGCCAATTCAGGGGACACCGGTTTAATCCTTGGTCCAAGAAGATTCCACATGCCACGGAGCAACCAAGCCCGTGTGCCACAACTACTGATCCTGCACTCTAGAGCCTGCAAACCATAACTACTGGGCCCGTGTGCCACAACTACTGAAGCCTGCATGCCCTAGAGCCTGTGCACCACAACTACTGAAGCTTGTGCACCTAGAGCCCATGCTCCGCAACAAGAAAAGCCACTGCAATGAGAGCCCGCAACGAAGCGTAGCCCCTGCTCGCCGCAACTAGAGGAAGTCCACACACAGCAGTGAAGACCCAACACAGCCAAAAATAAATAAATAAATGTATTTTTTAAAAAAGAGTAGAAGTATATAGGATAATGACTTTCAAGAATTACTCAATTAATCAAAACTGTAATTCTCTGGAAATTATTCATTTACAGAGAAACTACAGTGGAGTTAGTTGTCAACCTTGGTACATGTAGAGATCCAGTTTGCTCTAAAGCATATTCCATGAGAGAGATAAGGATGTGGGCCTATGTGCACAAGTGCAATGTTGCAATAAGAATAATTTGATCAGATTCAGCAAAACTAAGAGGGTTTACTGGCAATGGTTATTTTTTTTCTGGGGAAGGAAAAAGTAAGAAATGAATTCATGGCTCTAAATTTAAGATACTAAAGGTGTTTTGGTTTCTCTGAAAACTTCAATATGGGAAAATAAGAAATTAAAGCAAGAATTCTGACAAATGAACTTTGGCTTATCTCAGTCATAGAACATATGACTCACTTTTTCTCATATGGTACCAAGTTACTTGTCTTATTTTGCTTTGTTTTTAACTTGATATTGTTTCAAATCTGATTGCTCTCTAAGATTGAAAATTTAAGTGTTTGCCTGAGAAAGCACAACCCATATATAAGACAAATCATGTGGCCTGGAAAATATGACACATAAAAGAAAAGGTCATATCTGCTTCGATAGAAAAGACCTCAAGAATTTTGAAACAGAATTAAATTCTCACAGCATTATAGTTATTTGCCACAAATAATGTGAACCTAAATCAATACTTGTTTGAAAATGTGTTGAGAAAGACATTAGAAGATTGCAAAACTGAGTTGTTGGCCAAGTTATGGGTAGTTGGTAAGAGTTAGGTGTCTTGGATGAAAGTTGAAAGGAAAGCACTAATTCTGAGCTTTCAGAATTGAGAAGGGATTGGGATGATGGAGAGAATAGGAGGTTTTGTGAAGGTGGTAACTGATGAGCTGGACCCTGAAGGACAGGTAGAATTGGCTGAGATAGGAAGCTGCCTTTTTTGCAAAGAGAGGACGTAGAGATGGGAAAAGTGGGATATAGTAAAGAAATGTGAGCAAGTTGTGCAAAGGGAATTTGTGGCTTACAGTTAAGTTTGGATTGAAGCTAGGTAAAGAATCTCCAATGGGGTCTTTTTCCTCCAGGACAGTGGCTCCAAAAATGTTTCCATCCCCACCTTACCTTCACCCTCCCTACATGAAATGCCCTCTGATATTTTCTGTTCCATTGTATTCTTCACTGTTTCATTTTTAAAGAATTCTGACATGATCCACTATAGGAATTACATATTCTTTTAAGAGGTCAAAACCCACAGTCAGTAAATGCTGCTCTCGTGAAATTCATGAAAGTGTCTGAGTTGAAGAGTAGAGAAGGAATATGAACTGGACTGGTTGCAGAGAGTGACTAGAGGGGAAGAGACAGGGAAATCTGGCTTGGCTGCTAATTATGGGCACTAGGGGAAACATTTGTTGAATTAATGAATATAAAGTGAGCAAGGACATTGCAAAACATGTCGAGGAGAGGGAATGAGAGAATGATCTAAGGTGATGAGACAGAAATGAAGAAATGCATGCAAGACATATGTAGAGGACCAAATAAGATTTTCTAAAAATCCGTCTATGTATATATACTTATGTATGTATAAATATTGAATTAGTAATAAATAAAATCAAAGCAGATTTATGAAATAAATGTCTCAAAAACTTATTGAAATATTATAAGCAAATCTAAACTACTCAAAACTAAGCCAACCAGCAGTGTAATGGAAAAATTCATATAGCCTCAGGAGAAAAGGGAAGAAATGTTTAGCATCTACCATGAGTCAGACATTAATATGTGCAATTTCTCATTTAATCCTCATAAATCTGTCAAACAAATATTGATGTCCTTGTTCTACAGACAAGGAACTGAGCCTCAGAAGTTAAGTAGTTTTTCCAAAGTCAAAAAACTAGTTAGATCAAAAGCAAACATCTAGAGCCGGGTGTGTCTGATTCCAAAGCTTGGGCTTTATTGATAGTGTAAAATTCTATTTATGAAAAAATGTTGCAATTATTTTTTAAAAGAATAAGGTATATTTCATTTCGGTACACAGCAGGACTTTTCAAGCCAACTTGTGGTCTCAAAATAACTCTTTGTAATCCATCCTGGACTATTTACAAAGAATAAATAAGGATTTATAAATAAATGACAGGTAACGTTTTAAAAAATAAATTTTTAATTTAGTTTTAAAATTGCTGTGATAGTTACGATTAAATGCAAGATCCAGATACACTAAAAATTTAATTAAAAAACAATAAGGATGCCATCTCAAGAACAGATGGGAAACTGTCCATTTCTTTAATCATCTCCTCTCCCAGCTGATTCCACATGGGGAAACAAACAAGTCACATATCATATTAATGCAAAACTCCAACATGAGCAGTGCTAGAAACCTTGCCCAGAGCTGGGATTTCAATGGAAAGACAATAGATTTAATGGTAAACTTGGAATAATAACTATACTAGCAATTTCAAGAAAAAACACACAGTAAAATGCATGTATTTCAGTAATAGCTCAGTTTTCATTAATATTTTAATGTCAGATCACTTTCAAGTGGGATGCTTTAGGAACTGAAAAAAATTATCATGCTCTTTTTGTGAAATGAAAGACTTTGCCTTAATTTTGTAGTGTCTGTTCTTCATTTCTCTAAATTCTGTATAAAAACTTCTTTTCCAAAATACCACATTGGCAGACTGGGAGCTGGGTTCCAAACACAAACACTATAAATAACTCTTTGAAACAAACAACAAACAACAACCAAACAGCTCCTACAGATGGGCACAGAAATATTTTGCTCTGACGTGGGAATAATAGCACATAGCTATGGATGGTTTATGAGCTCAGGCATTCTCTTCTGGTGCAGCTGTGGAATTCGATGCACCCTCATCTACATCCTTCCCCAAAAGTAATTTTCTCAGCAATCTAGAAAACATTGGTTTCTATCCCCCAGGCTTTATAGACTGAAATTAAAGCTTGGAACTTCTTAATAAATGTGTAACACTAGTCTTCGGTTTAAATATACTACTGGGATGACAAGCAGCAGGAGTGTCTTGGAGGTCATTTCCAGGCAGGTATTCATCCCTTAGAAGCATTTTCAGGGATGACTTATTTCCAATGGATAAAGGTTTATTAGATATATTCCCCCAAGCTATAGAGGCTGTTTTCCGAATTTGGATAACTCTAATGTGAGACATATCAAATGCATCAGGCTCCAATTCTGTTGGCAATAAATCTCCCTCAGAATTCCCATTGTATTTAGTTATGCCTGCTGTGTTGGATGTGAGGAAACTCATGGGATAGGAGATTTCAAAGTTAAGTAAAGCCAACAGTGAAATAGTACTAAACTTTTATCCAATCAGGACACATGGATCAATTTCAGATTAATCCTAAAAGACATTTCTTCTATTAGGACATTACTGTTATTATTCTTACAGTTTAAAAGAATCATAATTTGATGTATCCAAGCTTTTAGGGGGGAAATTCCTTATATTTGTGACATACATATATATACTATTATATATGTATATAATTTTTCCCATTATTCTATCTAAACTTGTAGAAATTATTAAAGGAAAATTTTTCTTACCATTGTTAAAGACCATAAGGAAGACTTTATTCAAGGGACTACTGCAGTGAGGTTTTGCAGTAGGGGATAGAGTTTGGGCTCAATTCTGAATACAACAAGGAAAAGTGGGGATTTACAGCCAAGGAGCAGGGTTGGGTCTATGGGTGGAAAACTACTAAGAGGAAACAGCAGGGCTAAAGGCTAAACTTACTTGACAGGATTCTTGCTGAAGACAGGCCAGAATGATCAGCTATCAAGGGTGAGGAATGAGGTATTAGATCAGATATGGGTGGAGGATTTTCACTAAACTGATCCAGCAGGATTTTTGCTAAAACTTGACAAAGGGGCCAAGGACAGAGTTCAATGTGGGACCTCAGAGGGAAGAGGGCTCTGAGGAGGCTGACTCGGGTTTGGGCAAAGTGAGAGTCTTTCTCAAAATACAATTTAAAATATTACCCGGAAGGCAAAACTGACCAGAAAAGAAGCTCATTAAACATTCACCTCTCAAAACAATATAAAGATGTGAATTACCCTAAATGTTAGTTCTGTCACCACCACCGACAAAACTTGAATGCTTCCTGCGGGTCAGGACCTATACCAGCTCTGGGATTAAAAGGTGAATAAGACCTATTCTGTCCCTGTCTGCGTAGCCCATACACTGTAGCAATTAAAACTGGCCATTAGAGTAGGACCTTCCATAGGTTTCTTTAAGAGACAAACAGGAAGAAAAGAATTCCCTTTCAATCAAGACTCTTTCTTTCCTTTCTGCTTGTCCAAGAACCCCTTGCTCAGTCCACTAGCTTCCCTGCTTCGCCCCTCCGCACCCCACTTCTGCTAACAGCGCTCTTGAAGGTCCGCACCGCCGTCTCCCGGCCTTCGAAGCCCACTGCGCTTGCGCACATCCAGGTCTTACCCGCCAGCAGGGGGCAAGTCACGATTTTCTGTCCTCCTCGGCTGGGCTCTGGCGCCCTTCCTCTCCCAGCCTTCTCCCTTAGCTCTGGCCTGGAGACGCTTCCTTAGCAACGGGTCGCCCTTGGCAACAGGAGGACGCGGGCGGGCTGACTGGGTTTCCCGCGCGTTCCTGGCACCTGCCTGCGGTGGGAGGCGCAGGCCGAGCCATGTCGGAGATCCTGTGCCAGTGGCTCAACCAGGAGTTGAAGGTGTCCCAGACCGTGAGTGAGTGTCACAGCCTGGGGAGAGCGGGCCGGGGGCGAGGGGGGCGCGGAGCCTGGAGCGCGGCGCGCTGATGGAAGGTGGCGGCGGGGCAGGGGCTAGCTGCCCGCTCCGGCTCACCTCAGCCGCTGCAGGGCTTCTCCCGCCTCCGCTCTGCCGCTCAGAGGTATCCATCATCACGGTGGTCCCAATCCCGCAGGTTCTGACCTACCGTGGTGCTCAGCCATCAGAGGCTTCAGGGAGGGCTCCCTTGCTCCTTTGGAGTGAAGAATTTTCTAGACTCTATCGTCTGGCCCTGACATTGCTCCTTTCACACTCAAGCGTGGTGTAGTACTAAGCCAACGAAGTATGAAGCCTGAAAGCCAGCTACCGCGCTACTAAATGTGTGCCCCGGGACAAGTTACAACACCTTCTCCTTCTTCCGGTGTGTTTCCTCCAGTATAAAACAGAGCCAGTCATACTTGCCATACCTAACTGCCTCGCAGGAGAGGAGGGTGTGTGAAATGAGTTAATGCAGAATCTGTTAACTTTTACAAATTTCAGCAGTCTTAGCTCAAACGTACACATTAGCTGCTTCTGACCACTTTTCACTCTTCCCAAAGCTGACCTTCTTCACTAACCTGATTCTCCCCGAGCCATGAAGTTGCCGCCCCAAGTTTCTAAATCTCACAACCACAGAGGCAGTTTTACATGTTGGCACCTTCTGTGACAACCAAAATTCCAGAATAGCACTACCCCCCCCCCATTCAACTTCTTTCTGTTGTCTCTTAAGCAGTTCATTTTCCAGCTGGTAATGTTTTTGCTCAAAGCAAGACGTTTTCAGACCGAATCATTTCAGTCTGTTTTTCCCAGAAGCATCCTTGCATAATGCCAACTTGCTACCAGAGGGGCAATAGTGCCAACTCAACCTTAAGTCTTAAGTCATCCACAGAATTTGCTAGATCAGTCGTGTCTCTGCAGCCACACAGTATTTGTTATCAGCGTTTAAGATCTTTAACTTTGGAGCTTCTCCAGTGCCTTTCTTGAGGCATAAAACCCGGATTTTTTCTTTGCCAAACCACCACCGGCACATGCACTGGGAATCGCAGTAACTTTTTTCCCCAGGATTCTATGATCATCCCATGTGTCTCTGACTGTTCCTCACCTAAAATACGATGCTGATCTCAGGGTGGCATTTAGCATTTTTCTTTTCATATTTCTTTCTCACCATAGGAGCCAAAATGTAATAACATGCCCTTAAGATATACTCTTCCGAAGAAAAGCAGTTATAAATTGCTGAGTTTAATTTGGTTTATTTACTCGATTAGTAAAAACCGCACCCTTTGCTCAAGTGCCTAAGACTCTGTTGTATATTGAAACACTTCTGAGAAAAGTAAATAAAATTCATAAGAAATATAGAAAAACAGTAGTATGCCATTCTAACTGTAGTCAGTTTGGGAATTTTGGTTTTGAGAGGAGGAGGAAGAATTACTTGATTCTGTGAATATTAAAAGACTGGAGACTTTTTAAGTAAGAATTTAAATAACATAAACTATAAATGGAAAATTCCCAGTGTTTGCTTTCCCGAAGCATAACGCCAGAAGCTGTTAGCAGAGACAGCTGCAGTATTCTGCATCCCATTCACTAGCAATACATATTCATTTTTTGATCCGAGTTGCTAAGAGGAGCCTAAAAAGAGAGAGACAATCCCCTAAGTAACCAAATTCCATATTGTAAAAGGCTTTTCTGACTATAGGGCACACATTCAACTGTGTTTGGAAACAAACAAGATAGGATTTGTGCACCTAAGAAGCACACTGCCAGTTGATTTCTGTCATTAGATAAGCCATCCTATGGTGTACAATGGAAGGCTTAGAATGGTTTAGAGGAACTCTTATGGAAGGACTGTTAAGTGGGTACAGCCTCTGGGGAAAGTAATTGGGCAATTGCTGGATAAGGATCCTGTTAAGAGCAAGGATTTGGAGGCCAGACTGTTTAGGTTGAAATCACTTATTCACACTTCCTAGCTAGTGACCTTGGGCAATTTATTTACCTAAATTTTATGATATTCAAAATAGGGGTAATAATAATATCACATTGAGTTGTGTCAAGACTAAATGAGAAAATAAATGTAAAACATTTAGAATAGTCCCTGAGACATAGTAATGCCAAATCTTACTTTACAGAAACTATCATACAAAAATAAAATCACCAATATGTAAGGACATTTGAACAAGGATGTTTATTGCTACATGGATGGTAGGGGCAAAAAGAAAAAAAATGGAAACAGTTTGAATACCCTTCAGTAGCAGAATACTTGGGTAGATGATGCCATGGATTGTTATGCAGTTGTTAGAACAAATGAGTTAGTTGCTATAACTTTGGACCTAAAGAATGCTCAAGTAGGGCTTCCCTGGTGGCTCAGTGGTTGAGAGTCCGCCTGCCGATGCAGGGGACACGGGTTCGTGCCCCGGTCCGGGAGGAGCCCACATGCCGCGGAGCGGCTGGACCCGTGAGCCATGGCCGCTGAGCCTGCGCGTCTGGAGCCTGTGCTCCGCAGCGGCAGAGGCCACGACGGTGAGAGGCCCGTGTACCGCAAAAAAAAAAAAAAAAAGAATGCTCAAGTAAAACACAAATTTATAGCTTATTGTAACCAGTATAATTTCACTGTTGCATGAGGATGTGTGAGAGAAAAGTGTGGAGAGGCATATACTGGGCTGTTGACATACACAGGACTCTTCATTTTGTGGTTTGTGTAAGCATAGAGAGAAGTGTGGAGGATATAAACCAGTGTATTGGTATTGGTTACCCTGGGAAAGAAGATTGCTGGCTTTTCTTTTTGTACATCTGTGTTATTTGGCTTTTTGTTTAAATATAAAATTAAAGAAGTAGATCAAACATCACATGACAAAATAGAAAAAGAGGTTTAACATTTTGGTTGAAATATAGTATCTTGAAGTATTGGAGGGTTACATAAGAGTTATTTTCTCTAATAAAGTTTATAAATGGAAGAAGAAGAAGAATAAAAGTTATCCCTTCTTGAACACTTAGGTACTTACACCAGACGCTGTGCTAAGTCTTTTACATGGGTTTTCTTTTTTAATCCTTAAAAAAGCTCTAAGAGGCATTGTCCCAGTTGTACAGATGAGTAAAAGAGGCTGAGGGAGCTTGGTAATTTGTTCAGAGTCACCCATCTAGTAGGTACTAGAACTAGAATTTGAAGCTAGATCTTTGACTAGTGCTCTTAGGCACTGTATTATATATTAGAGTGTATGCTTAAGGAATATATTTTTAAAAAAATTTACCCTCCCAAGTGTATTCATTTGAGCTCCTTTTAATGAGGATTATTGTTCATTTTGAAATCACGAGCAGTACAGAAATTCAACCCCCCAGGCATGTTGTAACTTCACAGGGCATAACCTAATTCCTAGATGCTTAAATGGCAAAGGTGGATTTATTGATGTTTTTAAAAAGTGGTTCAGTCCATATGTTGCTTGCTGGGACAGAGAAAACAGAATGAGAATGCCAAGTGAATGCATTGCTGTCATTGGAGAGGTAGCTAAAGCCGATTGATTTCTGGATTATTCTGAAAGGTAGAAGTCAATTTGGATAAAGCACCTCATGTTGAATTTTGTATTGTCTGCACTACCCTGAATATCAGCAGTAAGAAAATGAATTTCAATGATCCTCAGTTGAGAATAGTCTCCCTCCACTTAATGAGGTTTCTGGGAGTCACCAGAGGCTTGATTAGTGTCAACACCTGACACTACATCTATGACAACATCTATGTTGCTAACGCTAAGGATCTCCAGTGAGTTAAGTTTAACAAAACCATTTGACCTGGAAAATAATGCTTAGACGTATATGTTAATGAAATGTCTTAAAATACAAAAAGTTGTTCAACATAAAATCACATCTGAAATTCAAGCAATTATTTTTATAACAAAAATAAGCAAAATAGAATAATGTTACTAAGAGATCTGCTGTAAAATTCTTTACAAACTCTCAGTTATTTTCAAGAATAAGCATTGCCTCTGTTTTACAAAACGCCTGTGAATACACTGTAAGAGGAAACTGGCATCAGAATGTCATAACTAAACATTCTCCACAAATGAGTAGAAGCATTTGAATTCCATGTACTGAACAGATCAGATTCTTTGTAAAAATGGATGCATAAGACAGTCCATATGATTTTGGATTTTGGATGGAGCTATATTGAAAATTGTAAATACCTTATTATGCATATTTTTATTGTTTCAATAGTCTTAAACCTTGTTATCAATAGTAACAAGGAACCAATAAAGAGAAAACTGAGTTAAGAAAGTTTAGTATCCCTAAGTCTTGATTTTGTAGTAGCCAAATTATAAATAATGATCTCTAGTCGCAATTTTATACCCTGAGAAGTAATAATAATTGCTATATATTTGGGAGGGTATCTAATGAGATTGCAAATGGAAAATATCTACCACAGTGCCTATCATCTATACTAGAGCTAGATACTCAAATATTATTTCAACCACTTTTCTGCCTCTCACTTTAGAAGTATGTCTATTATAGTGTCTGTCACATAGTAGGCACTTAGTAAATAATTGTCTATTACATGAGAATGTATGAGTGAGACAAAAGTAGGGCAAAGTATTGTTTTTGACCGAACCTTATGGATTTGTTCATCTCAAAAAGGTCACCCTGGGTGCTTTGATCCTCACCTTTGTGATTTCAGAAGCTCTGCTTTCTTACTTAAAGCAACTTCTTAGGAATTGTCACATGCTAACAGAAATTACATTCTGCTGATTTTATCAGCTACAGTACCAATTCATCATGTGGAAAAGGACAGCAGAATAATGTATACTGGCAATGGAAAGTAATGCATGTCTTGGTAGGCTGGTACACTCAGGAGGAGACCAAATTTATAGATCAGATTGCTCCTTGACAGTTAGAAATTAGACATTACCAAAAGAATCCTCAAATCAAGCTAATACTTGATGTGTTTTACTTTTCTGCTCTAGAGATATTTTATCTAGATATCAGTGAGTGCTTAGATTCTATTAGATTAAGTTAGATTAGATTAAAGTCAGATTCCCTCCTCCTTCTCTTCCCCCAGTGCTTGGGGAAATCATACTGTTCAATGATACTTTCCAGTGTTACTACTACTACAAAAGCTTCTAAAATTATGATATTTGTGTAGTTTTCTTCCATTGCAGCATATCTCTATTCTGAAGAAGTTTAACTAATACATTTCAAGATTATCATTTACATGATGCATACAAAATTTAAATAGATAAATTATTGTGAGTTTTAAGAGATGGCCTATATTCCTTGTTAATTGGGTTTATAAGTGGGTTTCCATAGGTGGCTAAGTCTGCCCTTTTGTATTAAATCTCAGTAGTTTTTGTTTTAGAGAGTGATATTTTCTACTGATATCCCAAATTTTAGGGACATCCTTAATTTGGACCCCCTTGTGCACTGACTAACTAACCCCTTGTGCACTAACTATACTTAATCTGGGTTCCCTTGTACACTAACTAAAGGTCTTATGTCCACATTTTTTCAAAAGTACCAAATTTTATTTTAAGAAAAAAATAGAGATATCAAAAAATCCTATTGAATATTTATTTATATACCATATTTTAGAATGTATTGTAGTGACCTTTTATTAGCCTGTGACCTTACTGTATCATAGAGACATAAAATTTTAGATCTGAAAAAGAATCTTAGACATCATTTAATTCTTCTTTGGCACATGAGGAAATCAGATCAGATATGTGTAGAGATTTGTTTAGGGTTATACAACTAGGTAGTGGAAAGTTAGTAGCAGATTCTGAGTAGGCTGACTTTTAGTTCATTCCCCTTTCCCCCAGGTATTATTAAACCACACATTTTCTCATACTTTAGCCTTTCAGGGTCATTAGGAAATACATGGTTTGTCATGTAATGTAACAAATTATTTGATATTTCCTGGTTGGTTCAGCAGCATTTTCCTTGATTGAAATTTGGCCTCTGTTGACTAGAAATTGAGACAGCAAATCTAATAACGGAAGACTTGTATAAATCAATGTCAAAATTTTAAGATATGAAGTTCCAAGAATGCCACCCAAAATTTTAACCATTAAAGAAGGTTATATAATATAGCAATTGAGATTTTGTTTCAGATAGTAAATCTTGAGAATTATGATGAAGTCTTCAAAGGAGAAAATTATAAAAATCGATCATCCTATTCTGGTACCGGAAGAAAAGAAATTGTCAAGGTCCTCCAGCCAAAGAGCACAGGATACACCTGTAGTTGAACAAAATTGAGTTTACTGACTTGTTGCAACACATACCGTGAGGAACTGTGGGGCTTCTCTAGAAGAGGATATTAGAAAGGCCTTATAGCATTTGGGTTTGTGTTAGGTGTTTTTTGGGGAAGGCTCAAGGAAGCAGTGCTTTGCTCTGAATTGGAACCTGTAAAGGGAGCATAGACAACTCTATGATTGGATATCTTAACAAAACTTATCTAGGAAGTGGGGAGAGCAAAGCAAGGAAAAAGAAAAAGCAGGAACCACTCATATCAGTCAGAATAGGGGGATGATATTTGATCATTTTTTGTGTTTTGGCCAATACTGTTTCGGGCTGAGTTCAGACATGATTACAGAGAGATTTTGTTTCTGTCTTAATCCATCAGGGTCACTGAGTAGCCTTGTCTGGTGTTGGTGTGATGTGAAATTGATTATGTTTGGCAGAAGGCCGAGGTCTAGCTGTGAGTGCTGGGCAAACTCCTAGCAACACCAGGGCCTAATTGGGCCAGGCCAGTACCCAGCCACCAGCAGCTGCTTTTCTCTCTCAAATGAAAGTAAATTTGCTTGGCTTTTTTTTTTTTTACATCTTTATTGGAGTGTAATTGCTTTACAATGGTGTGTTAGTTTCCGCTTTATGAGAAAGTGAATCAGTTATACATATACATATGTTCCCATATCTCTTCCCTCTTGCAGCTCCCTCCCTCCCACCCTCCCTATCCCACCCCTCCAGGCGGTCACAAAGCACGGAGCTGATCTCCCTGTGCTATGCGGCTGCTTCCCACTAGCTATCTATTTTATGTTTGGTAGTGTATATATGTCCATACCTCTCTCTCTCTTTGTCACAGCTTACCCTTCCCCCTCCCCATATCCTCAAGTCCATTCTCTAGTAGGTCTGTGTCTTTATTCCTGTCTTACCCCTAGGTTCTTCATGACATTTTTTTTTCTTAAATTCCATATATATGTGTTAGCATACGGTATTTGTCTTTCTCTTTCTGACTTACTTCACTCTGTATGACAGACTCTAGGTCTATCCACCTCATTACAAATAGCTCAATTTCATTTCATTTTATGGCGAGTAATATTCCATTGTATATATGTGCCACCTCTTCTTTATCCATTCATCTGATGATGGACACTTAGGTTGTTTCCATCTCCGGGCTATTGTAAATAGAGCTGCAATGAACATTTTGGTACATGACTCTTTTTGAATTATGGTTTTCTCAGGGTATATGCCCAGTAGTGGGATTGCTGGGTCATATGGTAGCTCTATGTGTAGTTTTTTAAGGAACCTCCATACTGTTCTCCATAGTGCCTGTTAAAATGTGGTTGTAAAGCAATTATACTCCAATAAAGATGTAAAAACAAAAACAAAAACCTAGACTAGGTCTTTGATCTTCTAGTGAAGGAGGAGCAAAGGACACTTAGCATAGAATGTGTAGGTCTATAGCCCCTTGTCTACAATCCGCAAATCCCCAAATCTCTTTAGTCATTTGGTGGCAAACTTGACCAGAAATGCTGTGAGGCTACGTTTTGTCTTTATTTCTCCCACTCAAATGGTTTGCTGTAAAAATCAACTATGTCTGATTACATGTGCTTCCCCAGACTGGCGAGAGTGTTATAGCTTACCTGGCCCCAAGAGTAGACCTGTATCTGAATTTAAGGATAGGGTCAACTATTTGTTCTCTGAGTACTGAGTTACCTTTAGATAAAGATGTTTGTACTGTAGTCATTGAGGATCTATTACTGAGCTTAACAATTGTGTAATTGATATAACCTGTTGTCTTAGATTAGGAGGCAGTAATAATAACAATAAAATGATCACTGAGCACTTACTATATGCCAGGAATTATGCTACGCACTTTACATGGAATTATCTCATTTAATTCTCAAACCAACTCTCAGGAGGTAGAACCCATCATTCTCTCTCTTTTAAAGACAGGACACTGAGGCTGTGTAACTATCCAAGGTCTTAGGGCTTATAAATGGTCAAAGAGTCAAACTAGAGAATATTTCTCCAGAGCCTGTGCTCTCCTCATTACCATTTGGAATGTAGAAGGCTTATCTTCTTTTGTGCTTTCTCCAGCTGGCTCAGGTGGAGAAACACATAGACCATTTTGCCCTCTGTCCCAGCCTAAGGTAGACAAAGGCCCACATCAAAGATTTCAGCAAATGAAAATGATGGGTATCAGATCTGAGGCTTGGAAGACTGGAGGCATGGCTGAGTGGCTGCTGAACAACGTTTCCCAGATGTAGATCATTTTAGAGCTCAGGGTGAAGAACGTCACTGGGGTCCCATGGTTCATGTATTTCTCATATTCTGCATTGCTCCTTATCCTAGAGTCAACCCACCTCTTCTTCCCTGTAGGTAATTCCAGTTGTGAGTGCAAATTAACTTATAGAGGTGGCCGTCATGAAGTTAGTCATGGTATTCCAGAACATGTACTGGGAAGGAAAATTTGATAAACCAAAGGGAAAAAAATAATCTTTCCTTTGAGTTTTCTTTTCTCCTTACTGTTTCCCTCCCCTCGCCTCTCTCCATTTCTCTTTCTGTCTCTGGCTTCTTATCTTCCTTTCCATACTTTTTAATCTACATATTCCTGGTTATCTGCTCTTTCTTCATCTGATTTTTTGCATGTATTCTTCTTTTTCCTCCTCTTTCATTTTTTCTATGTGTTTTCTCTCTGTTACTTTTGCTATAGCTCTTCACTCATTATTCTCTTCTGTGTTCCTGGGGTGTAAAAAAAAAAAAAAGGAAAAAATCGGAGAGTGTCTAATACACACAGAGCTGCAGACACATGCTTTCATACTTATTTATAGTAAACTACTTGACAGTGAAATAATGTGTTTACTGTTCTTCTTTGACCTTTATATCCAAAATGCCCCTATTTTAACCATATCAGAATTGCCTTATTAATAAGTCCTGCCACTTCAAAGGAAGTGAATTATAATTTTATTTTTCTAGTGACTCTTTGTAGCAAAGAGTTTGCTACAGACCATTTGCCTGATAAATTGAGAGTGATGGACTAGGATACAGTTATTCCCCAGTTATTCACAGGCTAGATTTCAGGTCTTCAGTCAACAGGAACAATAGGCAAAGGGCAAAATCCAGTGAGAGTGGAGGAACGAGACCGCCCAAAGGCGACATAGCAGTAGCCCCTGAATACAAAATAATAGTCTTTAGATTTTTAGTAGGAATCCATAGTCTGACGATGACTGTATGTCCAATGGCACTTCAGAAAGCTGAGAATAGGGACGGGCTATAGAAGAGAAAAAGGAAAGAAGCAGAAAGGAGAAAGCAACAGCCAGAAGAGGTGCAGTGCACAGCCAGAGCAGCCCAGATGGCACAGTGAGGACAGTGGTGGCAGCCGAAAACCAGGGAACAGCGTTGGAGGCCAGCAGTGGTGAGTCTCTGAGGAAAGGAGAAATCTGCAGTGACTCAGCAGGAGGAGCTGGCACACCTCTGCCTTTTGGGGGCAGAAGGAGCTATTTGGATTTCAGTTGCTTCCAAGACTACTGCTGTATGATGCCAGAAGGCACTCACTAGATTTTAGTGGTAGATAGCTTAGGGGCTCACCCCAAGAAAACAGAATCAGTGAGAATAGTTGACATCTTTTTAAACTACTTTATAATTATATTGATTTAACCTAAGAATTGGGGTATTATTGAGTATAAAATACTTTGAGAACAGATATTGGGAAAGCTTTGGGCAAAATTGTGGGCTGGTGTCAAATATGCAAGAGTTTTATGATAATGTGAAGTCTTCTGAGTAAGGACTCTGTACAGTGGCCTTTATGGAGCAACTCAACTCACCTCCCTGCAACCGCGCACCAAGCATCAGTTCTACAAATCATGAAGAAATTATTTTTTCTTCATTTTCAGATAGCCACCTTATTACTAGTCAAATAGATAAAAGAGGATAATTCAGTATGAATGAGTTTGCGATACTGTGATAATATATAATATTTTATAGATATTTAGTATTGCTTTTGCCTAAAGGACTCTGATAGAAATACACTGAAGATTTTTGGACGATTTTGAAGTCATTTGAGAGATGATGGCTTTGTCTTATGACAATATAATTTATTTTATGTATCGATTTTGTATATCATTCTTGAATACTGTGTAACCCTATACCCTTCACTTCATAAGAAAAATACAAGGGACCCCAAACTAAGGACATTTTTAAAGAAAGCAAATTCTGTTTAACACTTAACTTCTTTTTCTGCGCTCATCATTACTTTCATACTATGTGGCAGGCATGGTATCAAGGAATTCTCATACATTACCTTTAATCTTTAAAATAGCTCTCCGAGATAGATATAGATGTGATGAGGGGATAGAAACTCAGGAAGCTTAAGCTTAAGCAGCTTGGAAGAGGTTGCACAGCTAGTAAAAGGCAGAGCCAAGATTCCTGCATAGGTATCTCTGGCTCCAAAGTCTGTCTTCCTCTGGGCTGTCTCCATCATTGCACAGAAGACCAACTAGACTGGAGTAAACCCTGGAGCCAACAAGGAAAAGCTTGATTATGTTCAGCAGGCTTTATTTAAGAAGGTGCAGGTGATTTCTGTAAAATTTCCATTGCAAAATGGTTAAAATTAAGTTTTGAGGTTTAAAGAAGTTAGATTGTACCTTACCTGGCCAGAATATGAAATCATCATCCACAGGTTTTACTGATAACTAAGGTATTAGAGTATAATTTTATAAAATATGCTGAGGGTTTGTTTTTAGAGCTAAGGTTATATGTTTTATTGGTTGTGTTTTGTTTGGTTTGATCAAAAGTTGTCTTTTCCTTCAAAATGTCATATGTTATCAACTGCTGATCTACATTTATTCAGGGGTCTTTATAAGATGTCTACTGTTAAACTTCAATATTTTCATTTGGTTATTACAAGATGCTTTTAGAAGTATTTTCATGGCATTTTGAGTTCAAGTTAAATTATGAAGTTTTACTCTATGTGTACATAATGAAAATATATAAACTCTATGTACAACATTATATTTACTTTTTTAATCTCTACGTTCTAAAATTCAGGTCCCAAGTCATTTGCAAAGGCATTTTCCAATGGCTATCTAATTGGAGAAGTTTTGCACAAGTTTGCACTTCAGGATGATTTTGCAGAATTTTCAGAAAGCAGGTTAGTGAGATTATTCCTTACTTTAAAAAAGGTCAATTCCTTTGGCATTTGGATGGTTTTAGCCCAAAGTTAACATTAAAGAATCATTTACCACAAGATTCCCCTAAACCAGCCAAGCATCCATTGGTATGGAAATTGCTGCTTCCTCACATATACATACTTCATAGTCCCAGGAGTATAATGGAAAGTTGTAAGGTTGCAGCAAGCCCTCATCTCTAGATGGGCCCCATTTTAATACCTTCTGTATTCCTGCAGTCCTGTGTTTTATCAAATTGGTGAAGCTTTTGCCCATCATTTCTCCAAAAGTTCTTTCTGCCCATTTCTTTCCCTTCTCCTTCTGGGACTCCCACTATGTGTATGTTGGTATACTTGACAGTATCCCACAGGTTTCTGAGGCTTTGTTGATTTTTAAAAATAAACTTCTTATTTTGAACAGTTTTAGATTTACAGAAAAATTGCAAAGATAGTACAGAGAGTTCCCATATTGTTCATATCCAGTTCCCCCTACTGCTACCATCTTATATTCGTATGGTACATTTTGTACCAAAGATTTGTTGTAATTTTTATCTAATGTCTTTTTTGTTCCAGTATCTCACCAGGATACCACATTATATTTTATAGCCATGTCTCTTAGATTCTTCTTGGCTGAGATACTTTCTCAGACTTTCCTTGTTTTTGATAATCTTTACAGTTTAGAAAAATTAATAACTGGTCAGGTATTTTGTACATTGCGCCTCAGTTGGAATTTGTCTGATATTTTTTCTCATGATTAGAATGAGTTTATGTGTTTTGAAATTCTGTTCATTTTTCTTCATTCTTTTTCCTTTCTGCTTCTCCTATAAATAATTTCAGTTGATCTATCTATGAGTGTACCAATTCTTTCTTCTGACAACTCAAATCTCCTGTTGAGCTATTCTAGTGAATTTTTACATTTCAGTTATTGTACTTTTCAACCTTAGAATTCCACTTGGTTCTTATTTTTATAATTTTGCTTTCCTTATTGATATTCTATTTTTGTTGAGATGTTGTTCTCATACTTTCTTTTTTAATGGTTAAAAAATGAATTGTTTTAGTTGTTTTAACATTTATAATAGCTGACTTAAGGTCTTTGTCTAATAAGTTCAGCATCTGGGCTTCCTCAGAGAGTTTCTATCGAGCTTTGTTCCCCCTATATATGGACCATACTTTCCTTTTTCTCTGTGTGTCTCATAATTGTTGAAAATAGACATTTAAAATAATACGAGTTAGCTCAGATTATCCCACCTTCCCATGGTTTGTGGTTGTTGCTGCTGCTGCTTGTTTGTTTAATGACTCTCTTGGACTAATTTTGGAAAGTCTGTATTCCTTGTTGTGTACAGCAGCTGAAGACTCTGCTTGGTTAGCTTAGTGAATAGAGCAAATGAACAGAGCTCAGCAAATGAACAGAGGTATTTAAAAATATCTTAAACTGATAAATCTTTCCTGACTGAGAGACTGTGAGTCTGTTGAGATGTCTCCAATGCTTTCACAGTTTACAACCCTGCCTTAGCCTTTACTTCCTGCTTGTACAGGACCTCAAGATCAGCCAGAGGTGAGAGATTTGGGCCTCCTTCTGTCTTTCCCGCTTATCCAAACATTCCTACACATGCATATGGCCCTCTAGATCTCCAGGAATATATCAGAGCTTTTCAAAGCGCCCAATGGATATTTTATTCTTATATCTTCCTTTTAAGTTTTTGGGTAGACTCTTATTTGCTCCAGTGGTATCACTGCCTTAGGTCGCTGTGATCTTAAACAATTGCCACTGATTGTTTTTCACTAATACCCTGGGAATAAGTCTTCTTTCAGTGATTGAGCTCTAAAAAATATCAAATAACGACAATGTCCTGAGGATAGGACTTTTTGAGAAGGTTGAAACCTGTTTGTCCTCTCTGATGGCTGCTAGGCTGCTGGTTTTTACAGCTCCTATTGTTGCAAGGCTACTGTAGAGCTGGGGAGAAGGGAATGTGTGTAGTGCAAGTTAAAACGATCAAAAACTCTCTGTTTTAACTAAGATTAAGTTTTTTTCTTAAATAAATGTTTCTTAGATTGTTACAAGCCTTTGGATAATTTCTGGAGTTATGAAAAAGTTGATTTTCATAATTTTTGTCAGTTTTATTATTGCCTTTATGGAGGAATGGATTTTTGGAGGTCCTTGCTCTACCATTCCTGACATCCTGCTCCATCTCCATGTTTTAACCTGATATTTCCCACTCAAGTATTTCTTAGTTTTTGGTTGCTTGGAATAGTAGGCTTCCATTGAGCAGTACCTATGTTGCAAGACTTTAAGGCAAAAGAATCTGGTACCTCCATTCTAGAGGTGAGTCATTCTTTCACAATCCAGATTATGCTAGTTGTACAGGTAATAATAGTATAATACAAGAGGAGCCATGGACTGGAAATACATTTTCATGCCAAATAAGCATCTGTTGCTAATCCCAGACCATTTCTTAAGCTTATAGGGTACTGGGTAACATTCTAATACATACCCTACACCCCATGTCTCACATCTCTTCCTCAAGGGCAAGGGGTACACGATCCTTCACAGCTTAGCCCCGACTGCCTCCTCTGCCTGAGCTCCTAACCCTGTGCCCACTCTGCTTCTACCTTAATTTCCTCCCCTCCAATGGAAGCCAGGATCAGCCTCTAAGGTATAAGATTTCCAGGGTAGCTAAGTCAGTGTCTATGCCCTTCTTTTCTCCTTTTGCTTTCTCACAAGTTCTCATATGACCAGATTGATTTGTGATGGTCTGCATGTAACCAGGTTTCCAACCCTTTTTAGTTGTTGTTGCTTATTATCCCTTTATGAAAGTTATAAAGTTATCTTGTACATTTACTTATTATAACACTGGTCACTTTGTTGTCAGTTTCTTTTTTTGTGTCTCTTTCACGTTGCACATTGTACATTCAAGTGCCTTAAAGTTATGGGTATGAGTTATTTTTCTTTGCAACCCCAGGGCCATCACAGGCCTGGCACATGTTTAGCTTTCAGTAAATGTTTTTTGAATTAATGAATGGCTACATATCCTGATAAATCCTGCATTTAGACACCTTGTTTGAACTTCTCCGTAGGCAGATAGAGCTCTACACCCACATTTTTAAGTGTGGTTTCCCCATCAGCTTAAGAAACTTTAGATATTCCAGTTTCTGTTTCTCAAGGCCTGTCTTACAAAATGCTTCCCTGTGTGACCCTCATCCACCTTTCCAGCCGTATTTTCCACCGGTCTGAAGCCCTAACATAAACTGCTTTGGTCCACAAACATGTCATGTGCTTTTGTTATGCTTTGCAATTTTGCATATTAACATTTGTCCTTCACTTCCACCATGAGAAACTTTTATTCATCCTTAAGATCCAGCTAAAAATCCATCCCTTCTCTAAACTGTGTTTGGTCCCCTAGCAGATTTAATTTTCTTTTCCTCTTTGTTTTTTTCTCTTTGTTTTAATAACACTTTGGATGTCCCTTTTTTTTATTACATTAAGTTATAATTATTTATTTATATGTCAGTTCTTATCAGAGTTACTGCCACGTGAAGGAGCCCAAATAATGTTTGATAATGAATATATGAATGTTTACTCCTTAACTAGATTGCAAAGTTGCTCAAAGTTGCATAGTATGTTTATTCTCTGTGCTCCAGGCATTGTCCCTGGACCATAGCAGGCACACAATAATGTTTCTCTATTAAATAAATGAATGATTTCAGAAAGCATATCTGGTTCGGTACAGAAAACTTAAAGAACCATACTGATCAGATCATGCGTGCAGTATTTCACGTGTACTAAGTTGGCTCTTGTTAGCCAGGCCATGGAAGGCCCTTGTGTGAAATGGAGATAGGGACCCCATATGGATGGAGGTAACTGTGAAGACACAGGTCTTAGTGAGCAGAAAGACCTCTGTGCAAAGAAAAAGAAGCCCCTTTTTGGATAAAACAACCTCATGCCAGGTATTGCCCCACCCCTGCACAGGAGTGTGCCGTGAGTATTATCATGTGTAGCAGTCCTGCCTTTCACTCACTGAAAAGGACTCACTTTCTGTTCCACTGAGTCATTACCTTTCTTAACATGGGGAGAGGGACCTACTTGTCCTGACAACCAAATACTATCCATCTTTAGTTCCTGGAACAACCCACATTTTTTCCAGGGCACATGGTATTTTAAAGAAGGCAAGAATTAGTAAATCTGTGGATATGACCTTTGTAATAGTGTATTTAGTGGGGAAAAGGACCCTTCTTTGTAAAGCCTGTGTTTTAGACAGCTAGCTAGTGCCAGAGCTCATGATTTGGGGATTTTTGTGTAATATTTTCTAGGGTCTTTAGTCTAAAATGTTAACAGTAAACTAAATCTATGTTGCTAATAATTAGAAGTTATTTGCTTTGGGAATTACTTAATCCTAAGAATAACTCATCTAACTCTGAAAGAATTCTGTTTTGGGATATCTTTAGTCCATCTCAGAGGGTGAAAAATGAGCAGATTAGTTAAAAGAATAAAAAGTAAAGGAACATGGATATCCCTTGGGAGGGCAGCTTCTAATTACCTTGTGAGATGTATTCCATCACCAGGTGGCAAGGAGGAGAGGAGATTGATCATCCCTTGGCAAATAAGGACTGCAAGTAGAGAGGGAGAAGACTTTTCCCAGAATACATTCCTTATCCCCTCGGGCGTCATCATTTACATCATATGCTATGTCTTCAGAGCAAAGATGTCCCAGTGGATTCTCTGGGTTCAAAACCAACTGTTGATTATCATGTTATACTGATTGAGCATATACTGTAACAAGAGTGGACGCCACCAATTTACACACCAGTTATATTCCCAAAATTTTGGTTGGAAATTTAGAGTATATATTAAAAGCTTCCAGAGGGAAATACTATTACACCTGGACACTTCGGCCAGACCGTAAAAGCCATTTTAAAGCCTACTGTGTCACTGAACCCTAGTGTTAGCAGGCTACACTGCATTCTGGGGGTTGTGTAATACAAGAAAGAGGAGGGGAAGTGTTCTTCACTTTTATTGGGTACAGGGCTAAATTTTGATAAAATTTGGAAATGAATAGTGTTTGTTTTTGAATTCTCCCTCCCGAATTATGGTGCCTCTAACCTCTGAAGCCCAAGGTTATGACCCAGGCAAAATCTCTGAAAAGCGGCTCTCAGGCCATATCTTTCCAAGTAAGTGTAGTGGACAAGGCATACAGGACTCCTAGGATAGGAAGGACATGAAATGATGAACTGAGATGGAAGATCAAAAGGGGATGCCAGGTGCCCGTCCAAGGAATGTGAACACAGGTCTTTGATTTGACCATCCTCTGTCACAATAAGACTCTTCACAACATGGTCTGCTGTACCCTAATCATTTTAGTCCTGTGTTTGTTATCTCAAACTGTAAGGTCCTTTGTGGGGGAACAAATTGCAAAACTGGACATGACATGAGAAGGCCTAAAACAATGTTTTACCCTTTTTGTTGATAAGATTACCTTGTAGCATTCCTTATCTCTTCTTATCCCCTCTAAGATCTGTTTCTCTTTATCAATTTAAAATATTTCATTCAAAGTTTGGTTGATGTGGTATGCCACACTAAATATACTTAACCAAATAGAGGAAATAGGAAATACGATAAGTTATACCACAGAACTGGAAAAGGAATTCAGTGTCTTGTGTCACTACATTTGTTGACAATTGGCCTTTCCATGATACTGGCTCCTTATTTATATTTATAAATCATTCCTACATTTCCCCAGATCCACCTCCTTGGCAGCTAACAGGCACTTTTAGACTAGATTTTAGGAGGTTCACAAATACCAGCAAATGATATACACATTTTGTGTATCTGCGTGAATGTGTGTTTTCTTTCCTGTGGAAAAGGTTTCATAGCTCTCATCAAATTTCCAAAGGATGGTATATGTGATTTAAAACAAAAGGTTTAGAACCACTGCTTGAGAGCTATCTCTTGAGAAATAATATACTAGGAACAGTATATAAAGTTTAAGAAGTGCTAATTGGGCTTCCCTGGTGGCTCAGTGGTTAAGAATCCGCTTGCCAGGGCAGGGGACACAGGTTCGATCCCTGGTCTGGGAGGATCCCACATGCCGCGGAGCAACTAAGCCCATGCGCCATAACTACTGAGCCTGTGCTCCAGAGTCCACGAGCCACAACTACTGAGCCCACATGCAACAACTACTGAAGCTTCCATGCCTAGAGCCTATGCTCCGCAGCAAGAGAAGCCCATGCACCACAATGAAGAGTAGCCCCCACTCACTGCAACTAGAGAAAGCCTGCACGCAGCAACAAAGACCCAATGCAGCCAAAAATAAATAAATTAATTAAATAAATTTTAAAAAGAAGTGCTAAGTGATCTCTTTCAGCTTCTAAACATTCAGTTGAGGTCATTAAAGGTCATTGTATCTTCCCCAAATAATATTATAGTCCAAAATGAAGTTATTGAGTGAGTAACCCTATAATATTAGAAATTCCACCAACTCCCTCTGTTCTAAAGTATCATCTTTTTTCAGGGAGAGGATGTGACTTTGACTTATATTTAAGTATATTCAGTGTATTTTTTCCATCAAAGAATGTCACTGAGATTTTGGAAGTTAAAGTAAGGAGAAAATAGACCAATGGTTAAAATTGACTTTTGCATTCAGTTGGATCACAGAGAGGCACAAAAGTTGAAAATGCATCTAACATCTTTTGATTTCTTTCTGCCACTGGATTCACAGGCTTATTGACAGCCCTAGGTCATTTGAGACCTCTATTACAACAGTTACATCAATGTATCACTACTTGTTATTCATCTGTTTTCCCACTATGAACTCCTAAAGGGCAGGGTGTCTTATCTTTGTAAGACTTTAATAAATTTATAAAAATTTATTAAATTAAACAAATTATTGGTATAGTTGAGAGAGTAAATTAATAAATGAATTAATGAATTTCTTCTAAAATGTGAGCCTAATTTGATGATAGGTGATTCAATAATACATATATTGTAGAAAGTCTTTAGCGATTCTTGAAGAAGTAATATGAAGTGTACAGTGAAGATTACATAACTAATTTAGTTGTATAGCTAATGTTATTTAATTAAATATTTCTGATAATGCCTGAGGGGATTACTGTGAAAGCTGTCACTGCAACTGAAAATAAGATTATTTTCAGGTTCTAGTAATGACATCAGTTGAAGAAATGGACATTTAAATTGCAATTTTGTCTTCTGAGTAAAATATTTTTCAAAACAATAGTTAAGATTTTCCATTTAGAAGAAGAAATTTAGTTATGTTTTTGTACTGACTTCTTGCAGAAATTCTAGCATCTATTTAAGTAGAAGAGTATATGAAATTAATGGGTTTTAGTTTAGCCATTCAAGAGAAATAAATGCATGGAGTTAAGACAATACATAAAATCTCAATGTATCTACGTGATTAAGTGGTTTTAGAGAGGATTGATATATTTAAAAGAACATGGAATAATTCATAATATGGGATCATGGTAATACCTCTGATATTTGTTGTTTGCTTTATTTCAGTGTCTAATTATGTAAAATATTTTAATGCCTAGGATTTCAAGTGCCAAACTTAATAATTTTTCTCGCTTGGAGCCCACACTTCACCTTCTGGGTGTGCAGTTTGATCAGAACGTGGCCCACGATATCATCACAGAAAAGCCTGGGGCAGCCACAAAACTCTTATATCAATTGTACATTGCTCTCCAGAGAAAAAAGAAAAGTGTGCTGACTGGAGTGGAAATGCAAACCATGCAACCCCTGACAAATACAAAAGTTGAAAACATGAAAAGCGAGACTTTTCGAGATGTAAGTACATAAAGAAACATTATAAGCATATCGCAATATAAAGCTTGGTAAAGGGACACAGCAGTGATGTTGCATTCTCAAAGAAGCCCCATCAGGCATATATGTCTCTGATGTATGTTATTGGCCATATTGGGGTTTTATTTTATATTAATATTTTCAATTCATTTATCCATTTTTGATGCCTCTCTCCATCCTATCCACCAGTTGCCAATAACTTATCAACTGTTTGCTCCTAATTCCCAGTGCTTTTTGTGCCTGCTCCTCTCTTTTCCATTTCTACCCCTATCCTATCTGCTCAGACCTCCTGCTGAGCTACTGCAGTAACCTACTAACGCGGCTTCCAATCTTCAGGCTTCCTACTGGAGGTTAATCAACCGCTAGGTGAATCTGCCCTCAGTTCCACTTTTGTTGGTTTCTTCTGCACAGAAACCTTGCTAATTTACAAATAATCTTGTCACCAAATTAGACTAGCATCCAAGTTCTTTCACTAAAGAGTCTCATTCTGTCTTTCTAACTTCATTTCTTCATAAACCTCAGCATAAAGTCTTTCTTCTGCATTGATTGGCAGCCTGTCCTTGAATAGGACTTGTATATTTCTGCTCTTCCCTCTCTACCACCCAAGCTCACCCTTCTCCTCTCTCCGCTTCCCCCAAACATTCCTCCGTCTACTCTGTGCAGCCTTCCCAGTATACATGGACTCTTTCTGCGGAGCTTGTAGGGCACAGGTAATTGTTACTCTTTGGTGTTAACCTCCTGTTGCTGATAGTATTGACTAACTTTCATTATTTATCTATCATATGGCCTCACAAGATTTTTGGTTCCTCAAGTTCAAGAAATATGCCTAGTACAATGCTTTCAACGTTGCAAATACTCATTGTCTCTTGATTATTTGATACAACTCTTTAGTTGACAAATCTCTGTAGTTCCTGTGCTGTTTCCTTATGATAAGTGAAGGCCATTAACTTTTCCAGGTCTGTAGGATAATGGGGAGTACTGTACTGATGTACTGCACAATAATAAATGAAAATAATTAAATTTTAAAATTTAATTTATGAAGCAGCAATGACAATAAATGTGGGAGCTAATTCCACTTTTAGATTTGTCTACTCTTGGTGGACATCCTTATGAGTCTGGTAGCAGAATGAACTCAGCACCCACAGAGAGCTAGAAATTAGATTAGGCTGAAAGTCAGTAACTTAGTATCTCATCCTGCTTCCTTCATGTGCAAGCTGGTTAACTTTGGGTTGGTCCCTGGAACAGTCTCAGTCTCACTTTTTCAAACTGTAAAAACAAGGATGTTTATCTCTACCTGCCTGAGAGTTAGGTTTTTTGGTAACTTCAAGAAAAACAATATATAAGAAAATTCTTTGTAAAGTATAAAAGAGTCAGTGTAAACAAGTGCTGCAAGTGCTGTAGAGCTGAGTCCAAACAAAAAACCATTGGGTTTAGTGTTGGCCACAGTGACTTTCCAAAGTCAATTACCCATTTATTGAACAAAGATCTGTTGGGCTCCTACTTTATGTCAGGCACTCACAAGTGAGTAGTACAGGAAACCCCCCAATTCTCTTAGAGCTTACATTTTGGGGAGAGAAAAATGTTTCAGCAGAGTGGTATGGATTTCAGTGGAGATGAGGAAGAATGGAGCATAGACTATTCTTTCAAGACACGTGGAGATAAAGGGGAAGAGAGAATAACAGTAGCTGCAGGGGAGAAGCTCAACAGAAGTGTGAGATTATTTGTTCATTTTATGGACATGGAGACTGGGACAACTTGGCAGTTGAGAAAAAGAATCAGTGGCAGGTGATGAGTGGTGAAGAGACCCTCTGGGGAAGAAAAGAGGAAGAATGAGTCAATGGTTCAGATGAAGGAGGAGATATCTTATGAAAAAAGTAGAGATGCCTTTTTTCTTTGATATAGGTGGAGGAAGATGCATGTGTCTATTACATATTAATATCGATAATGATGAAAATTTATTGAACATACATAGTGAGATGCCAGGCCCTGTTCCAGGTGCTTTATGTATATTATCTCATTTGACCTTCACAACCATCTTATGAGATAGGTACTTTTAGTGTTCCCATTTTACAGATGATGAAACTGAGAGAGATTAGGTAACTTGCTCAACTTCATGAAGCTAGTAGGTAGTAGAGCTAAACCTCAAACCTAGGCACTCTGACTCCACACATTTAACAGCAGGTTATTTGATGGCTCAATGGATATTTCCTGGGCTGGGGGGAAATAGAATTAAGTTGAAGAAAAAGAAAAAAAAAATATATATATATATATATGTTGAAGTGGGGTGGTAGGATGTTGAAGGACCTTACATGTTCGTTGCCACTGTGAAGATGGAGGCCAGGACATTTTTAACAGTGAAAAGAGCAGAGGTGTGTATAAGTGCTTAAAGACAGCTCACAGGGCCTTAACTGATCTTCTGAGTAAGTGTCAGTATCTACTGAGGCAGTTTTAGAAAAGAAGGACCAAGAATGGTTTGAGCAATGGTACCATTTAAAAAAAAATTTTTAGTAAGTCATCAGCTTCTAAGTAGATTACTTTCGAATATAAAAGTTTTAGTTAAATACGTTAGCCATTGCTCTGTGTCCCACTTCACAATCATCACTGAGAGTTCATTTTCTTTTACTATTGTACCCTCATTGCTGGTGGCCTGGAAGTTTTCATTATTTCTTCACTTTTTACTAGGAAGTGGCTTAAGTAATGGAAAGAATCTAGCTTCTTATATTATCTCTTTTATGTTGAAATTGGTTTTATAAATTACTTTTATGAAAATGAATTTGTAAGGATACAAATACCATGCATTGAAAATTAAACTCAGGGCAAAAAGTTTAATTATAAAAGCATATATCATGCATTTTTATTGTCCTTACATCAATTAAGGGTGTGAGTGATTGGTATGGGACTTGAATTTGCTTTAGCCATCAACAGTGGTAATTCATAGAAATTTTATTCTGAAGGCAAATTTTATGTGTGCTTATAATGACAATATACTCTTTTTTCTCTAATAATGGAATCTTCTTGAAATGCTTTCTTCATTTAGAGACATAGAAACCTGATACCACGTCAAACTGATTTCAATCTGATGCAGGTTACACATAGGTTTCAAGAAAAATATAAACACATGAACAAAGATCTTGTCCACATGCATTTTGAGAAACTTGAAAAATTTCAAAAACTCCAGGAAGAACAAAGATCTTTTAAAATCTAAAAGGTTTTATAGAACAATTTTTCCAGAAACTCATTAGTGCATAGTATATTGTTTGCCACTTATGTCTATATTACGCATTGCATAGGCATGAATCCAGCCCGAGCTGCCAGTTCCTGGTACAAGCCTCATGCTCTGCCTGCTCTCACCTTTCTCTCCCTCACTTTTCCCCTTTCTCTGTCTCCACCTTTGCTGATGGTCGCATCTTCCTGCGGCAAAGAACTAGAACTGCCATTCTCTGGAACAGTGGGACAACTTGACCTCTTTTTAAGTTGTCTGGTAGAAATGAATGCTTCAGATGCTTCAGGGGTATGGGGGAGGGTTGCTACCCAGAATGAAAATACACACATTTGATCGGCATAATTTGGGGATTCCAAAATTGTGTTTCAATATCATACTTTTCAAAATAAGTTATATTGACTCTTCCATTGGTTAATTGCTGAGTTCCGAAAATTTCAATGGAAAATTTGTGTATCTGTGTACCTGTGAGTGTATAACATTGCATATTATTCTGATGAACTGAATAACTAAACTAACGTGTATGGGATATTTAGCAACGCTTGAGCAGAAGACGACAAAATGAAATAATGGCTAAAATCCAAGCAGCTATCATACAGATTCCCAAACCCACATCAAATCGTATTCTGAAAGCACTTGACGCTCAAAAAGCGTTGAAAAAGAAAAAAGAGGCAGAGGTAAGTGATAACCCTTTAATAATGTGTTGTGTTTATCTTAATGAAAGGATGATCTTTCCCTAAAACATATAGAGACTTCCCTGAACTCCCTACTTCCTTTTTGAATTACTTCTGGTATTGTCCCTTCTCATTGAAAACTCCTCCACCATATGCATATCCAATCCATTTTATAGTTATTTGTTCAGAAACAGAGAATGTAGCTTTAGGACAGGGATGGCAAATTCTAATAAATGACAGAACCTGTGCGGCTCCTGTGTTGTGGATTCTGTGGTTACTAGCAAACTATGCCAGAGTGGGTGCTGTTGTAACGGGTCATGATACCCATGGGTACAACAGGGGCCAGTCCAAGTACCCATACCATGCGTGTGCCATTCCTACTATTTGCTTTTCCTCAATACCTCCTCCCCATGCTGCACTGTTTTCTATGAATCCTAGAAATGTTAAGCAAATTGCTTGCTCTCATCATATTTAAATTTAAGATACGTACACTATTGATATTTTACTAGACCATGCCAGCTGTCAATCATTCCAATAGGATATAATCTCATTATATTTCACAAGGGAACAATACTACATTTTGATACTAATTCCTGCAATCTACACTGTATACTACTATAATGATTGTTAGGGATATTCTCTCCCTTAAGAAAAAAGATTAATAACTACCATTTATTGATCATCTGCTATATGCCAGGTTGTGGGTTGGGCACTTCACATCATCTTTAATTTGTAAATAATTCTCTAAGTAGGGTATTATTTTCCCCATTTTTTAGATAAGGAAAATGAGACTCAGAAAACTGACATGTTTTACTCAAGTACACAATGCTGTTAAAGCAGAGATTGAGATTGGATTTCTAAATCCATTGTATTTTATATTAATTCACATTTTTTTAATATTAAAAAATCCTATAGTTAGATTCTAAAAAGTACTACCCACAGAGGCTTTTTTCTGACCCCATTTTAGTAAAAGTATTTAATTCTCATGTTTCCCTGAGTTGATTAAAGCTTATTAATAAGGATTTGCAGTAGGCAGAGGATTAGCTAAAATTAATTTTCAGAGAGCAAATTAATAGTGTAAGTAAGGTTGCACAATCTTAAATGTTTAAAACACTCAAGATGATTTTAAAGAAATATTTATGTCAAGGTTTCCCTGGTGGCGCAGTGGTTGAGAGTCCACCTGCTGATGCAGGGGACACGGGTTTGTGGCCCGGTCCGGGAAGATCACACATGCCACGGAGCGGCTGGGCCCGTGAGCCGTGGCCACTGAGCCTGCGCGTCCGGAGCCTGTGCTCCGCAACGGGAGAGGCCACAGCAGTGAGAGGCCCGCGTACTGCAAAAAAAAAAAAAAAAAAAAAAAAAAAAAAAAAGAAATATTTACGTCCAAAAAAATGCTTATTCTCATTTAAAAGAATTGTAATTAAGAATGCACGTCCTGACTGTTTGATAATCTTTATTCTCATTAAATGCCCTTTGATGTACTGTCAGAGCTAGACTTGTGAACTGAATGATTCGGGTTAGGCAATTTTCACCTTCTTTTATATATATTTAGCCTAGTCTAAAAGTAACAAATCAGAATAGAAAAATATTCTAGAATGTAGCTTTTCAGATCTTGCTTCCTAAATAGCTTGAATTAGTAACGCATGTCACTTTATACATTTGAATGAATGTGGTAAATGAAAATTTTCAATGTTTTTTTAGAGGTGAAAAACTGATAATGAATTTCCTTTAAAGGATGTGGCCAATGAGATTAAGAAGTTTGAAGCATTAATAAAAAAGGATCTCCAAGCAAAAGAAAGGTGGGATGCAAATTATCTCAGTAATCACAAAACTGCATTCTGTTCTACTCTAACTTTTGAATATTTAGAAATAGTTTACCTGAAATAGCTGTTCCAAAGATATTTTCACCTTGTAGAATCTTCATTAAGAGCGTATATTAAGGAAGATAAATGAGCTAAAATTCAGATTAGTTGTTCATTAACAATTTTTGTAAAATCAAAAGGGAAAGTGGCTATTATGAGATGTGAGGTTAATTTATTTTTCTATGTTATACTTACCCTTGTAAGTTCACACATATTTTTTAAACACTCACTAACATTTTTTCAAGTTACATTAATTTACATTTGTCACAAAAAAGCCATTATTACTCTAGTTTGGTTGCTGTCATGTTGCATCCTCAGCATTTAGCACAGGGACCAGCAGTAAAAAGTTGTTGGATGAGTTTGTTGACTGAATGTCACTAAAACAGTTCAATGAGTTCTTTACAGAAAGTGCCTGGTTAATGGGCTTCTCTTTCCTAAAGATAAAGATCTTCTCCCCTTTTGTTTCCTATTAGGGGTCATTGACTCACAGAAAATAATTGATTAGGGACTACACATATAGGAACAGCTTGAATTTCTCTGCATTTTTTTCATGGAAACTATCTAAACTCTTCTCCTTTATGTTTTATAGAATAGGAAATAAATCTCTTAAAGAAGAAAAATATGCATGAATTATACACTTCAGTTCCATATTAATATTTTTGAGGAGAGGGAATAGAGTCAAATGAGGAAGAATAAGAATGAGCTAGAAGGAGAAGTGGTGAGGAAGTCAAGGGTGAAAGGAAAGTGAAGCAGAATGAAGGATGTATACATTAATCGCCTTTCCCCCTTCCCTCTGCAGAAACTCCTGATGTCCTACTCTGAGCCCTCCCCATATTCATCAGTGCTCACCTCACTCCTAAAATAACCACAGCCCAAGCCTACTCCCCCATGCAGCTGCCACCTGACCCCCGCCACGCCCACCCTTGACCTTGGCCCATGAAACCACTCCACTTCTTCCAACTCTTTCACTCATCTCCCCAGCCACATGTTCCGGAATGATAAACAGACGGTGTCCACCAGAATGACTATCTTAAAATATTGAAACACTCTGTTGCTTTTGGTGAATGGTATTCTCTGCAGCCCCGCAGCCCACTCCTTTCTTGGGACACCTCGATTTCCACACAGTTTAGCAACCAGAATCAACACCAAGCACAGCAGCATCTCCCAATCCCTGTACCAGCATCCATTTTGATTCATTAGTGTCCTTGCCCTGTCTGTGGTTCAATGTTTTAAAGATCCTTCCTGTACAAACATTCACCCTCATCCTCATTGCCTTCCCAACCCAACCTGAACCCTAGGCCTCTCTATCAGTTAGCTTAGAAACCCCAAAACCAGAGTGGGTTAAATTAGATGGATATTTACTTCTCTCTCCTATAATATTAATAGAAATCAGAAGGTAAGCAGCCCAGGGCATGTGTTGCTGCTCCAAGGGCAACGAGGACTGAGCCTTCCTTTTAGTTCCACCGTCCTGATGTGTGGTTTCTGTCTTCAAAGTCACATTCGCAAATAAGAGATAGCTTTCGAGGCTCCGGCCATTTGGCCCACGTTCCAATATCAGGAAGGAGGAGAGGCAAAAAGTGGACATCCAATCTGAAATCGCTCCTTATACGAGCCTTCCAAGAAGCCCCATATAACATTTCTGCTTATGCCTTATTAGTCAGAATTCAGTCACATGGCCATACCTAGCAGATTGGGAGGCTGGGAATTGTAGACTTTAGCTGGGTAAGTTGTTTTCCTGAATAAAACCGTGGCTCTGTTTTGAGGGAAAAGGGAGGGAAATAGAAGTGTCTATCACAAGTCCTTTCTCTGCAGAAGCCTCCACTTGGTCTTGCCAGAGATTTACCGCTGCGGGCCCATGAGATATGGACATCCTCACTTCTCAGAGCAGCAGGATAGGGCCTGGGGCAGCTAGAGTCCCTGGACCAGTCACCTGTGGCTGTGAGCAGCCCCATCTGTGACTCCAAATCCCTTCCAGTACACTTCACAAAAGACATTTTTTCTGATGGACCCCCAAATAAAAAATGTTGAGAAGCGCTGGTCTAGAGCAAACTTTTAAAGAGAAAAGAGCTATGGTACAATATGGCCGTTCTTAATCTCTGTTATTGACCACTGCTTCTTTAGTTCATTCTGAATCCTTAGCTTAGAATCAAGCATGTTCTGGGCTTTTCCAGAAACTTCACACTACTTGATGACAGAGAGCACTAAAATCATCTCTTGGGTTGACCTTAGGAGCAATTTCCACAGCTGCCCCTTTCACAGCCTGCCTTTGAAAGACTTTCCCAGGAATGTCACTTCAAAGTCTATCTTTTCTCTTTTGTGAAAGAATGAAATGATGTCTCAGTGAGAGCAATGCAAGAACAACCACTGCTGCTTTTTCCCCACATGAACTACTTCTTTATTTTTTAAGACAAATAATAAATGCCGTCTGCTCTTTGTTTCTTTAGCTGAGGCTGTTGGCTGCTGTAATCTGACATTTGGATTCACAGATTTACCTTAGTCTCCTTCTAGCAACTGCTTATATATATACACAAATTTTGCCAAGGTTCCTGTCACTAATAATTCATACACGTACAGTTATTAACTCTATGGAGACCTGGAAAGCAAACAGATATAAAGAAAACATAATTATTGCCCTCAAGAAACCCACATCTCAGTAAAATGAATATTTATTCAAGTAAATATCACGTAGCTTTCTTCAGGCCTTAATTGGCGTAAGACAGCAGATGGGTGTATGTATGGATGGTTGGACAGACTGATTGATGAACAAAGGAGAACCAGTATCTTAAGTATATTGTTGGTGACATAAATACAGTGTTGAGAGAGCTATTAAGCCATGCTCAACCTGAGGCAACATCTTTTAAACAACACATTTAAGTAAAAATATAGTAAGGATTTTAATGAAGGATCTGAAAAAGTTACGCCACACAATTTTCATAAATGCTTAATTGCACTAAATCTTAATAAATAAATACGGTTAAAATTTGTCCTTGATCTTACTGAGGCTTTGTTAGCTACACAGTTTCTGCTCAGTGACTCTCAGTGGCAGAATACAATCGAAGGTTGGGCCCCTGCTGATAAAATAACCAGAATTTCAATGTGTGATTTTTTAAGTTATATTACACTTGTATAGTGCTTCTTAGCGTATTATTTGAAATTTAGCAGACATTAGCTACATGTCAGGACTATGAGGCACAGGTACACAGGAGAGTAAACTAGGATACTTTTCTTCTGCGCTCAGAGTTCAACTGGAAGCAGCAAATGTACAAATAATGAACTATAATAAAATATCCATACCATAAATATGTGATTATTAAACAGAACTAATTATAATTTAAGAATTTTAATTCAACTATGTAAATGATTTTGATCTTTGATTTAATGAAACTGCATGGCCTCAGATTAAAAACAACACGTGTGATTATTCATTAAACATGAATTAGCTATGCTTTTATAAGAACACTTCTGTCTATATGAGAATTGATGACTGTTTAATCCCTGCCTACCATAATAATGTGTCCTTGTCTTTTGAATAAGATTATAAGTTATATTTTAAACTGAACACATCAATAACTTATGACATTAAGAATAATAATTATTCATAATATTAAAAGTCATTATTTCTTGGCAAGTAACGTTATATCTTATACCATTGTATTGTTGTATTCTTTTTATTTTTTAAAGAGTATGCAGATGAGAATTGATTATTTGATCCTTATGTACACAAAAATGTATCTTTTAATTTTAAAGGCAACTTTTGAATGAATCTATAAATTCTATACTAAGCCACCATTTGCCTCACTAAATTGAGTGTGTTTGCTTTCTGTTGGTGAGACCACCAACTCTTCCTGATCTGTGAGTTCTGGACATGAGGTAGGACAAGAGCCCCAAGGTAGATCTTCTCACTTGGGTCTCCAGGACTTGGGCAAGAGGCTAGGTCAGACCCGTGGTACAAGTCAACTCTCCACTGCTGAGCTTCTAGTAAGAGCTGGGCTGCTGCCCTAAGGAGTCGGAAAGTTACTGGGAGCTCATAGAGCAACTTGCATTCACATAGGTGAGAGGAGAGTTGTAGTGGACAGAACCATCCATGGAAGTACTCTCAGGGTCCTCACATTAGTGCACCTGGCCAACTCTTGTAGAAGTATGCCTTCCCTGACACTTGGGTTATCAATATTGCCTTACTCTTGACTCCAAGCTGGGGAGGCAGGAGGCCTAGAGCCAGCAGGAAGAAGAGGGAGAGAAATCCAGAATCTCTGGGCACAGTGAAGGTCATGAGAAGTAAAAGAGTAAGTAAGTAGGCGCCAGTACTAGAAAGAAGGCTATGCTAAGGACCTCACAGATACAGAGTCCAGAAATGGGGTGAGGCAAATGGAATCTGTTGATAAGCTGTGGATCTCACACTGAAGTTCTAATATTTGCTTAGATGCTTGTATGAATAAATGAACAGAGCACTCAAGGGAGCCATCTCCAGAGGTCTTCCTCCACAGTCACAGTAGTGGTGTGTGATTGAGTTATTTTTTAAAATTTAAATAAAAACTATTGTCCTTAGTGCATCCAAGACTTCTTTAGATACAACAGGCCAGACAACCGCTGATTTGTTAAACACTTATTCGGATGATGACTACATTAAAAAACTCCAAAAGCGCCTCGAAGAAGATGCTTTTGCACGACAGCAAAGGGAGAAAAGACGGCGGAGACTCTTAATGGACCAGTTAATAGCCCACGAGGCACAAGAGGTAAGATATTTAATTGTTGATTGAATAACAGTGCTGGAAGATTTTACAAAATGTAGTCTTTTATGCACACATATGTGTATCTTATGTATGTATTATGTGCTACTCTGAATCAATGTCACATCCTCACATCATAACAGCAAATAACATTCAGAAAACAAATCTACATAAAACATTTACTAAAGAATCTAAAATCTGGTAATGGTTATACAGCACTGTGAATTTACTTAATTGTACATTGAATTATACACTTAAAAATGAATTGAAATGGTAAATTTTATGTTACACATATTTTACCACAATAAAAAATACTGACAAAATAGGAATCTAAAATCTATGTCAGCCATGTATATCTATTGTTACATTTAGAGGTAAAAGGAAACTTTTCATCCAGGTTTTATTAGGTATAATTGACAAATAAAAATTGTATATATTTAAGATGTATAATGTGATGTTTTGATATATGAACACATTGTGAAATGATTACCATAATCAAACTAATTAACACACTCATCACCTCACCAAAAAAAAAAATAGTTACCATTTTTGTGTGTGTATTTGGTGAGAATACTTAAGATCTATTTTTATAAGTTCAACTTTTTTTAGATTCCACATTTAAGTGAGATCATGCAGTATTTGTCTTTCTATGTCTGGCTTATTTCATTTAACATAATGTCCTCCAAGTTCAAACATGTTGTCACAACTGACAGGATTTTCTTCTTTTTTAAGGCTGACTGTATTCCATATATACACACACACATATGTGTGTGTGTTTATGTCTCACATTTTCTTTATCCATTCATCCATCAATGGACACTTAGGTTATTTCTATATCATGGCCATTGGGAATAGCGCTGCAGTGAACATGGGGGTGTAAACATCTCTCTGAGATACTGATTTCACTTCCTTTGGATATGTACCAGAAGTAGGATTGCTGGGTCATATGGTAGTTCTATTTCTAATTTTTCAAGTAAACACTATCCAGTTTTCCATAGTGGCTGTACCAATTTACATTCCCACCAACAGTTTACAAGGGTTCCCCTTTCACCACATTCTTGCCAACACTTGTTATCTCTTGCTTTTATTTTATATTTTTTGATAATAGCCATTCTAACAGATATGAGGTGATATCTTATTCGGTTTTGATTTGCATTTCTCTGATGATTAGTAACGTTGATCATCTTTTCAAATACCTGTTGGCCATTTGTTTGTCTTCTTTTGGGAAATGTCTGTTCAGGTCCTTTGACCATTTTTTAAATTGGGTTATTTGGTGTTTGGCTATTGAGTTATTTGAATTCCTTACATATTTTGGATATTAACCAAAATGTATGTTTCACAAGTAGTAATTTCCCCCATTTTGTAGGTTGCCTCTTCACTCTTCCAATTGTCTCCTTTCCTGTGCAGAATTTTTAGCTAGATCAAATCCCACTTGTCTATTTTTACTTTTGTTGCCTGTACTTTTGGGGTCATGTTAAAAAAATAATTAAAAAATAATTGTTAAACTAATAATTTAAAAAAATAATTGCCTAAACTAGTGTCAAGAAATGTTTTTCCCTATATTTGCTTCTAGTAGTTTTATAGTTTTAGGTCTTATGTGTAAGTCTCTAATCCATTTTGAATTGATTTTTATATATGGTGTGAGATAAGGGTACAGTATCATTCTCCTGCATGTGGATATCCAGTTTTCCCAGCACCATTTGTTGTAGAGACTGTCCTTTCCCCATTGTACAGCCTTGGCACCCTTATTGAAGATCAATTGACTGTACATATGTAGATTTATTTCTGGGCTCTTTCTTCTCTTTCACTGGTCTATATGTCTGTTTTTATATCAGTACCATGCTGTTTTGAATACTTCATCTCTGTAATATATTTTGAAATCAGGAAGTGTGATGCCTACAGTTCTGTTCTTCTTACTCAAGATTGCTTTGGCTGTTTGGAGTCTTTTGTGGCTCCATATGAATTTTAGTATTGTTTTTCTATTTCTGTAAAAAATGCCATTGGAATTTTGATAGGAATTGCATTGACTCTGTAGATCACTTTAGGTATTATGGACATTTTAACATTATTAGTTCTTCCAGTCCAGGAACATGGGCTATCTTTTCCATTTATTTGTGTCTTCTTCAATTCCTTTAAGTAATGTTTGATAGTTTTCAGTGTGGCTCTTTTGCCTCCTTGGTTGAATTTATTCTTAAATATTTTATTATTTTTGATGCTATTGTAAATGGGATTGTTTTCTTAATTTCATTTCAGATAGTTCATTGTTAGTGTGTAGGAATGCAAATGATTTTTATATGTTTATTTTGTATACTGAAACTACTGAATTTGTTTTTTGGTTCTAACATTTTTTTTTAGTCAGTCTTTAGAGTTTTCTATATGTAAGATCATGTAATCTGCAAACAGAGACGTTTTACCTCTTCCTTTCTGATTTGGATGCCTTTTCTTTTTCTTTCTTGCCAGTTTCCCTGGTTAGGACTTCCAGTACCAATAGAAGTGGTGAGAGTGGGCATACTTGTCTTATTTTTGATCTTAGAGGAATGGTGAAAATCTAAAAGCTTTTAGCATCATACCTTTAGGTATGATGTTAACTGTGAGCTTATCATATATGACCTTTATTATGTTGAGTTACATTCCTTCTATACCTAATTTGTTGAGAATTTTTATCATGGAAGGATACTGAATTGTTTCAAATGTTTTTTCTGTATCAGTTGATATTATCAAAAAGGGAACTTTTAAATGAAAACATGGAAAATTAGTTAGTCCTCTCAGTTTGATCTACTCCAGTGGTTCTCAAAGTGTAGTTCTTGGACCAACAACATGAGCATAAGCAGGAAACTTTTAGGAATGTGAATAATTAGGTCCCGTCATCCATGTTAACAAGCCCGCTAGGTAATTTGATGCAGCTATAGATTGAAAATCACTGATCAGCTCTTATGTTGAACATATATTTACTGAACCTCCTCTGTGATCTGGGCACTTGTCGTAGTCCCAGGATACAACCATGAACAAGAATAATGGGAAATCTTCTCTCACAGACCTTGCTGTTTGGGAGAGGATCTGTAAACAAGCAACTACATTGGAGTGTGGAGGTGCCATGAGGGTGATGGGAGGGACAGGTGACACATGGGAGGGAAGTCCAGCCCTGGCCTGGTTCAGAGATGATTTCTGGAGGGGGATAGCACAGAAGCATGAGGAAGGGTCAGAGTTAGCTAATTGAAGGTGGGGGTGATTTTAGGGGGTGGGGATGAGGGTTAGTTTCCAGCAGAAGCCAAAATGGTGGAAGGCAAACTGTGTCTCCAGAGAGAATATCGTATGGAAAGGCTCAGGGCTTTCAGCAAACTAAATGTCATCAGGCAGGAGTCACCAGAGGTCAAATCATAATGGGCCTTGTAAGATATAAAGAGGCAAATAGGAGATTTTATCCTGAGTGCAAAGGGGAACAAGAGTGACAAGGCTAGATTTGCCTTGTAGAAAGATCGCTCTGGCTTTAGTTTTAAGAATAGATTACAGAAGGGCTAACCATGTTATAGCTGTTGCTGTAATCCAGGTAAGAAACTATCCCCATTTAAATTTAGGGGAGTGGCAGTAGAGATGGAGAGAAGTGACTTCAGGAGATATTTTAGAAGTAAAATCAATGGGACTTACTGATTCATTAGACATGGGGGAGTGAAAACGTGGGATGAGGGGCCCAGTGTCTGGCTTGGGCAGCTGAGTGGATGGAGGAGTCATTTGCTGTGATACAGAAGATGGTAAGAGGAACGCACTTGGGGAGGAAGGTGATTTGAGTTGTTAAAGTAAGTAGGACAAATCTGTATGTCTGAAATGTGAAAGACCATTTGAAGATACTTATTTTATTCACCTGACTACATCTGGTCTGCTCAGTGGTTCTGTTAACTGAAGGGAGATCCAAGCTTCATGTAAGTATGAAGAAGTGAAACGGTTTATCCATGTGGTCACTCCTTTCCTAGTGAAAAATTCAGAGAATAACTCTGCCATCTCTTTGTGCTAAAAGGTTATTTCTTACTTCAGATTCACATATATTTTTACTCAGTCAGCTTGATAGTCACTCTTTTAATTAAAAGAATTACAAATTATGAAAATTAGATGATTAAAAAGTAGATTTTAGAATAACTACCTATTTCAAGTTTCATTAACTAGCAATGGGATTTTGAACACACTTTCATTTATTTTACAAAACAGTTGTGTGTTGGCTGCTAGGTTTTTTCTTTCTATTTTTCTGCTTATAATCCATAATTGATATTTACCTAGAAAGTGGGGTGAATGAATTCTTTCTAGCTTTCCTCACTTTCAACCAGGATGCTCTTAGCATTGATTTTTTAAGGCTCTAGCTGGAGATCTGTTCAGGGATCCAGCAACCTAAGAGACATTGGAGGAAGTCAGTGCTCCAACTAATGATATTTCCACCAAGGGAGCTCATCTCTGTGTTGCTTCTTCTCTGTGTTTGGGGAAGCTGCTACATCTAGAACCAGGCTGGGTCATGCAGCAAGGGACCTCCGCTCTCACTGCTTCCTTCCCATCAAGTGTCCCCACCTCCCTGTGCCGCTGACCCAAGTGCCTCTGCTCCACAGCGGTGGAATGTGCGCCATGGTCTGCCTTCCCATCCATCCTCCTCTCCTCCAAAGAGAAAATGGTACTTGTCAGGGTTAACATTTCCTCTGCTTCCCTCAAGTATCTGCTGCTTTTCGGGAGCGTGACATGAATCTTGTATCAGCCCTGGATACTTTGATTTGGCTCCATTTGCAGTGAATCTATCAGAAATGCCTCATAATATCTTCTCTAGCCTCCAAGTCATTGCAATCTCCCCCTGGAGTTTACAGACCCTTGTTTTAGTTGGGCTTATAAAGAGAGAGCCAGAGATCTGTGCTCAGGTTGCTATCTTGCCTAGTTATCCATAAAGAAATGTCATTATGTGAATGAAATGATGAGACTTAAGGTTAGAAGGATCACTTTAACTTTTTTAGAGGATAGATTCTGGAGAGGGATGGGGGGGAAGGCAAGGTATGGGGAGGGGCTGATGTCCACTATGGGGTGTCAATGGGCAGTGTCAATAGGTACCGAATGGAGTAGACAGTGATTTAAAACCATACATAGGAGGCAAAATAGACTACTTCTTCAAGAATTGTTAGGGTGACAAGAGGAATGGACTTAGGATGACCCTAACATTTTAGGTCACCAAGTCATAGGTTAATAGTGTCATCAATGGAGACGGGGAAATACTGGGGGAGGACCAGGTCTAAAGGGGAGATAGTGAGTTTAGTTTAGGACTTGTTGAGGTTAAGTACTTCATAGGCATTTAAGTGAAGATTTTCAGACCGTGAAAAGCACACTCCCAACTGGTAGTGTGATCATTTGGCCAGCATCTTAGCTTGTTCTTGGGATTCATTCCAGCGCACCTATCTCTACCTGCCCAGAACCTTTTCTGGATTATTTCCTTGGAACTGGCATTTGAACACCAGACACCTCCCCCATCTCTTAACTAAAAGACCCTTGAATGCTTAGCTTCCACGTCTTTCCTGCCATGCTCCATTCCTCCAGGAGAGCCGCTCGGGCATCTCTGGAGAATTAAAGTAATGGTATGCACCAGAGTAAGCTCCTAGCTCCAACTCATGGGAAAGGCAGAGGTCTCGGCAATCAAACTGAGCATGTTTTGGATTGTGTATCTGTAAGTCTTCCCCAAATATGATTAAATATACTAAAAAGAGAAATGTGACTTCTCTTATTTTCTATTTTATTCATTGCAGATGTAGACTATTTCATCTATGTTAAGGGTTAAACAGACATCTGTAGGCTGCCCTAAGCACTTAACCATAACATATTTTTCTATGAGAAAATGTGTCCCAAGTTGTAATGAAACTTTGGGAAAAAGTATGTTTCTAAAACATGAGCTACTTGTACAATGGAACAAGAAAAGAATCCTTTCCACTCAACTTTTGGTTGCAGGTCTTAATACACTTGATGGTTCTTCATACTGAAGCTTCATATACATAGCATTGACTCAGCCATTCAACAGTAATTTCTTTTCTTTTCCTTTTCAATCATAATGTGTTGTCATCTAAGCAATAACCAAGACATATCTGACCAACCCCGTTCTTCATCAGGGTCAGAATGACCAGCTCTCATCTCAACAACCAAATTGCCTTGTCGTGTAGACACAGACAAATATAGAATATATTCCAAATTCAATATAGAATTCACTTGGAATGATAAATCAAGGCTCTACTTTTAAAAAATATGGTTGTGACTGTGCTTTATGTATCCCAAAATGTGGTAGGCAGTTTGGGCTGGGCTCAGATACATGCCTTTTGCTGGTCTTACCTGGCTTCTCTCAGATGTCTTTGGTCGGCTGGTGGGTTGGCTGAGGCTGGCTGACTTGGAAGAGTTTCATTAGTTCCAGCTGAGAAGGCTGGTGTCTCTCTATGGTTTCTCATTTTCTAGCTGAGCAGAAACTGTGGTGACAGTGGCAAGGGTTGCAAGAGAATTAAGAAAGTCGGACCACAAGTGTTTTGTTTTGTTTTATCTTTGCTAATGTCCCATTGGTGAGTTCAAGTCAGAGGTCACCCCATACCCCATATTTAAGGAGTAAAGAAATAGATTCTATTTTTGATGGGAATATCTGCAGGATAGCATTGGAGGCTGTGGATGAAGAAAACTGAAGAATCTGTGGCCATTTTTACATTTTGCCTCACCTCCACTATTGGACCTCAAAAGAAACAAATGATTAACATTAAAGCTTCTAGAATGTTTTAACTAGATGAGACATGTGTTTCAAAGTTGTTCATGATTTTATTCTTATCTGGTATATTAATAACAGAAAAAATTTCCTATTTACTTTCAGTTGAATTTTATTTAATCTAGGTTTTATATAATCCCCAAGTTCAAGTTTTGGTATTTTCCACAGAGTGTTATTGTTATTTGTATCTTGATTCTGAACAAGTTATTTGTATCTTGATTCTGAACAAATATAGTATTTCTCCCACAATCTGAAACAGTGTCACTAGTGATGCCAGATTTTCTTCCTGAACAATTCGATTGTGGAGTGTTAAATCGACAACCCCAATGTTTCATTAGACGTTCTTCTAAGTCTTCTCCCTGGAGAACTATAATTACGGCCTCCTTCCACATGGTGTCTCTGTTTAGACAGAGTGAGAGAGCTTGAAGATGCCTTGGAGATCATCTTCTACCCAAACCCTTCATTTCCCCTGTCAAGAAATAGGCCCGGAAAATCCGAGTTACTTGCCCAAGGCTGCAAGCCAGTTAATGGTACAGCTGGGGCTGCACTGGCAAGGGACTCTGATTCCCAGTTTGATGCTTCTTCCACTGTTCACTGGTTCCCCTTCGGTTCTCTTAAAATAGCCAAGGGAGCCAAGAGAGTGCATCTAGTTTCTCTCTCAGGTTACATCCACTCAGATTTTCTAAGATAAACTGTAGGTCATTTCCCCTTAGCCTCTTCTCCAATCTGCCCAATCTATCATGTAGGAATTGAGATGGCCCCCCTGGGAACTAAGCAGATCTGCCGTCCTCAGCCAGACAATGTCTGCGTTTGTTTTTACAACTAGTTTTTATGTTAAGAGTGCATATAGCACAATTCCAAGTTTCTGAAAACATGCTTATAAATGGAGAATTACACCCTTTGTTTATAAAACGTTGAAAAAAATTACCTAATCTGTTTTTTGATCCGATTTTAAAGGAAGTAATAATTCATTTAGAATAAGGAGTTGCAAAACCATGTGTTTCCGGATACCAAAATTATACAACTGTCGGTGGAAATTTTCATTTTTATAACTCAATTTTTGCCATGTTCAAATTTAAATCAGATAGCAGAGTATCAATTCTGCAGGTGAATACTATGCCTCTTACACATGGTTCGCGTGTAGGCTTCTCAGCCCAGCGGGAAATGTGGGCATCACCTTGACAAATGATTGGCTCTCGCAATGGTGTTTCCAGGAGGCTTATCGGAAGGAGCAGCTGATCAACCGGCTGATGCGACAGTCCCAGCAGGAGCGCAGGATCGCCGTGCAGCTCATGCACGTTCGGCACGAAAAGGAAGTTTTACGGCAAAACAGAATTTTCAGAGAAAAACAGTATGAGGAAAGACGGCTTAAAGATTTCCAGGATGCTCTCGATCGAGAAGCGGTAAACAATATATCCCTTAAAAATCCTCCTAAGGTTACTTTTGATCCTTCCTACCAGGTCAAGGTAAACAAGGCTGCGTTTAGATGCCAATCATTTAATGAGTTACTTTTTTGTATGATCTCTCTATTATCTCCCCATTTTTATCTTTGCACAACTGCACTGACAGCACACATAGCATCTACATACTATACACTCTCCCTTTAGTCCTGATTCTACAAATATTTAGTGCTCACCCTCAGTCCTTATGTCCACATCTCTCTGGTCATTTCTGTTGTCTGAAGCTCTCCAATAGATTCCTCAAGAACAGCTCATGGGAACAATATTCCCTGAGTGCTTGCATATTGATAACTGTATGTGCCTTTTATACTCGTCAGTTTTGTTGTATATAAAATCCTTAGTTCACATTTTCTTTCCTTGAATATCTTAAATACATTATTCCATTTTCTTCAGGTATAAAGTGTGCTGTCAAAAAAAATGAGTGATAATCTAAATTTTGTTTCCTTGAGTCATTACTCTTGTTTTCTAGACGCATAAAGGACTTTCTTTTTCTTTAAAGTTCACTGGAATGTTATTTGGTGTTCATTATTCTAAGTGAAAACTATTTTCAGGCATTGAGAGCACTTTCAAGCCTCCTCCTTTTTATAAGACACCATTAGTCTTGAATAAGCAATTCCTTGCTTTCTGGTAAAACAAGATTTCCCAGGCTCATACTGTACTATTCCTTCCTCAGAACTAGAACAAGCCATTTTTCTAAGGTACCCTGGTTCATTGTAGTTGAGAATGGTTACAGAAGCCAAGATTTGGGTGCCAGGTATGCTCTTGGCCACCATGGTATCATTGTGTCTAGGCCCTTTATAACTCTGAAAATCAAATTATCTAATCTTTTAGTTATTTGATATATTAACATCTTCCTTATCTTTATATGTACAGTTCTAATAACCAAAATAGATTTATTTTATCAAGGGATTTATATGTATCACTTCTTGTCTTGTTCCTCTTGGGGCGGTTTCAAATTTATTCAGTCTGTTAAGCCAGATGTGACTGAAGAAATATAAAGCTCATGTGAGTGGCATTTTAGATAGCCTGTCTTTACTGTCATAAAATATTCATAAAACCAGGCTGAGCAGAAGAGAAAACCTTACAGAAAATAAGAAGGCAATGCTTTATTTATCAGCATCATGGTTTCCACTGTGATTTTCCATGAAAGTGGAACACATTTTTTGACAAAATTATGCAATTTCGAGAAATGTCATTTGGAAAGTACAGTATTCTCCAGAGTCAGGGAAATGGTGCTTTTGCCTTTGTAGAACAGACATAGCCAAAACGTTAGGAGGAGAGCGGGGAGCCTTACGCCATGAATTTGACCTGCATGATCTCAAGTGTCTTTAATAGCCGAATTATCTGGATAATTGTTTCATCTCTCTCTCTTTGTTTTTTTGCGATACGTGGGCCTGTCACTGCTGTGGCCTCTCTCGTTGCGGAGCACAGGCTCCGGACGCACAGGCTCAGCGGCCATGGATCACAGGCCCAGCCGCTCCGCGGCATGTGGGATCTTCCCGGACCGGGGCACAAACCCGTGTCCCCTGCATCGGCAGGCGGACTCTCAACCACTGCGCCACCAGGGAAGCCCTCATCTCTCTTTTTTGACAAGAGTAAACTTGAATGGATTGAGTGGCATTTGCTTACATTGGAAATAAGTGCCTGTTTGCTAAACATGTTTGCTTCACAAGCCCTGTTAATTCAGTGCAAAATAGCAAAGCACCGGTCTCAGAGCAGGACTGGTCTCACTGTGATGAGAAGCATGACCTGTTCTTTCCTAACCTGGGCTTGGACTCACTTCAGAGGATTGGGACACTTGGTCTGCTAGAGCCTCAGAGGCCAGAGTTGGGAGGCTCTGAAGCCCCTGAAAAACATTTACACAATAACCTTTTCCCAAAGTTGAGGTATCTACTTGCTGGGCACCCCTCCCTCTGAGATGGCCTGATTTCACAGTTTGAATGCATCACGTCCTCCAGCAGGAGTGGTTCCTAAGTACTTAGGCTGGTTCCTAAGTAAGCAGGGAGGAGGAAAGGGAGAAAGGGAAAGAGAACTTCATGTTTTTCACCATCAGGAGTTTTTGTTTGCTTTGTTTGGTTTTTAGGTTAAATCTGATGATCTCTTTTTTGAAGGCAAATGGGCATCTATTCTATATTAATTAAAACAGTTGCTGATTTCAAATTTCATTGCCATCTACCATTATTCACAGTAATTCACTGCAATAGCATTTAACACTTGTGAGCATCCGCTCTGAGTCCAGCATTGCGCTACGTTCGTTACATGCATTATAATTCTCACAGCACCTTTGGCAGTGGACCCTGTTCCTGTGTACATTTCATCTGTCGGGAGGATGGAACTTAGAAAGCTCAAAGTTGCACAGCTTGGTGGTGTGGCCCTAGCACAGCGGTTCTCAGAGTCTAAAGTCCAGGCTCATCACCGCTGAGAGTTACTAGCTCCCACGGACTTCTTCTTCCTTTTCCTTCTTTCTTTCTTTAGGGCTACAAGCCGCTTTGCTGTAATGGGACTGGAAATTGTGGTGGGTTTAGCACGGGGGCTGGGGAGAGGGTAGAAATAGCAGACTCCATGGCTGAAAAGAAGGAAGAAAAGCCTGGAAGGAGAGAGGGAGCAGGGAGGGAGAGAACACTGGGAGAAAGTTGCTCCATTCCCGCAGGGGGTGCTCCTGGGCTCCCGTCAAGGTTTTGGTTCCGTGGCATCTTAAACATTTCCACATGCTTTCCAGGCACTCAGTAGTAAACCAGCCTCACAACCCATTTCACTGGCTCGCTTCATAAATTCTCATCTGGCGGCTCCTACTCTCTCAGATTCCTCTTCCCTCTGAAGGCTTCACACTTCATGAAGCATGCCACAAGGCTCTGTACTTAAACTGGACGCTTTCTCCATGAAAGCAGGGCCTACAAAACAATACAACGATAACAAATTCTGGTGTCATTCTGAACGTGCCAAATGTACAGAATTGACCTCAGAGGTCACCCAGACCAACTTCTTTCCCAACAAAACTAAAGCAAACTAACAAAATCAAACAACAGTAACAAACCAAATGAAGCTTCCATTTGGTTCAGTGGACAGTAGCAGCCCGTTGTCACGCATTCAGGTACTTGTGAATAGTATCCTGATAACAGGTATTCGCTCTGACAGTTAATTTCTGTTCATGCCAAGTCTTTTTACCATCCCCGCTTCACAGAGAGGGAGTGGAGACGTAGGGAAGCTCCGATTTGGCCAAGGTCCCGCAGCTAGTACTTGACACCTGTACCAGCTGAGGCTTGAATTCGAGCACAGCTCCTGCAGACCCATGTTTACCGCCATCGTACACTTGTTGGGTTAAGTTTCAGGAGGCAGCTCTTGTTTCTGGAGCACGTGAGCACAGGATAGAATTTCTCAAGGAGTTGGTATAACTGTTTGAAAAGCAACATTTGGTCATGCCAAGTTTGACCTTTGTACTTAGTGTGAAGAGTGGGTTCCCTAAACAAAATAATAGTGCAAAGCAAACAGAGGGTAATGCCAAACTAAGTATTTTCTTCCTTTCTGCAGAAATACATGTCTCTATGAATGAATTGTATCTATTTATTAAGGCTGTAACAGCAGAAGGTTTTGTTGTCTAAACACATTTAACATTTATTGGCAAATGTGTGATATTATCAAGCCAGTATAATCAGGGAATTTCCAAAATATTTTCTAGGTATAAATCAGTATCCTAGAAGTCTCCCACTAAAAGACAGGGCATTGGCCAGAGCAGATGTGTCAGGTTAAGTCTCCTGAGATGGGTACACAGAAGCCAGCTATGCTTGCCTGTTTCTCTGTGTTCCCCAACTGTATTTGCAGTCCATGAACTCAGGACTTCTTTTTAAACATTTCAGATCTAATTTATCATTAATCCACATAGCACACTTTTCTCTGTACTGGGTTTTGCTGAGAACATAAGCTAAGGGTGGGATATTTCCGATATTGTCTTTGCCATCACACTCAGTACTTAACATATTAAGGAGAAAGTGCTCCCTCATGATTTATTTTTTTCTGATATAAAAGGAAGTTTCATTCTATTTAGAGATTTTTTTTTTTTTTTGGCTATTGAAATGATGACACTATTTCTACTTGAATCATTGCCCAATTACAGTGACTTAAAAATATGTCTTTGCTTCTTAGGCTTTGGCCAAACAAGCCAAGATTGATTTTGAAGAACAAGCCCTCAGAGTTAAGGAAATTCATGAGCAGATCGCCATGGAAAGGGTTCAGGCTCGTTACAGAAAGCATTATTCAATATGTGCAGAAATTTTGGATCAAATCCTTGATTTGTCCACTAAAGTGGCGGACTATCGAATGTTGACAAATAAGTAAGTGTTGGTTTTTATTACAATAGTTAATACAATAGAGACACCACAGCAAACGAGAAAAGGGTAAGATTGTGATGTAGGCACTAAGTTGATAAGTAAAGAGAGATAACAATATTTTGTGAAATGAAGACTAAGACATGGGGTCCAGGATACCTTGATTACAGACTTAATTCACCCAATGACTAGCCTGATTTAAGGTGTATTTATGTCTTTTAACATTTAAACTTTGTGTCTAACTTTTCTATAATTTACAAAGACAGCTATGATAATTTATTTGAAACACTAGGAACTTCCTAGAAGACAGGAATTACTTAAAGATTATTTTACTAATCATTAAATCGATTTTCATTTCACCTTCTTTCTAAAAGGAGTCAACCTATTTGTAAGGAAACATTTAACAATACAAAAAAGATTAAGAATATGCCAAAAGAAGAACAGAGGATGGCAGTTCCCTTGTTGCCTAGTGGTTGGGGTTCCAGACTTTCACTGCCGCGGCCTGGGTTCAATCCCTGACTGGGGAACTGAGATCCCACAAGCTGCATGGTGTGACAAAAAAAAAAAAAAAAAAGAAGAAAAAGAAAATTCAAATAAAGTAGAAAGTTAAAAACAAGGAATACATGAAAACACAGTTATACCGGTACCAGTAGATTTGCCAGATACTGCAACTGAGCTGCAAATTTTATCTGAGCTTCCAGGTGGCCAAAGCAAAAAGGGCAACACAGTTTGTCCTATGATTTCTGTTTTCCATTCTAGTTCTTTACAAAATACAAAACTTTTCTTGGTCCTCAGTTTAGAATAATGATTTTCTCATGTGGCCCCACCTAAGGTATAATGAGTAGTGTAGTAGGTCTGGTAGAGAATGACCTCAGCATTCTGGCACCTGGCTTCAGAGACCTATCTCTTGTGATGACCTTTCCTGGAAGCTGAAGAGGAATGACATCACAACAGATCTCAGTGAAAGCATCTCCGCAAGGACAAGGATAAGTCACTCCACTTAAAGTTTTGACCTCTAATATTACCCAGACTGAGATCTTCTTGAGAACCCACAGTGAAAACAATGAAATCCACATGATATTCAGGGTCAAATAGAAGATGGGTAAACCATCCCATCACCCCTTGATAGGAGCTTTCTCCACAGCTCTCACCTCAACAGCTATATTTCTGATGCACTGCCATATAAAAACTACTAAATGAAATAACATAATGATGAGGACATTTTGAAGATAAAACTATAAGAGTACAAGATTGAGAAAAGAAAATAAATAAGAATAAAAATTGAAATGAATTCAAGAGTAAATGTTTAAAAATACTTTTCAGATTAATATAAATTCAAAAGTTCAGAAAGTATAAGAATAAAATTGTGAGGAAGGTAATCTATAAAAGGGTTAAAAAGGAAAGGTGATACAATGCATTATAAGGGTAAAAAAAATAGATTAAATTACAGAAGATAAATATAGTGGATTTAAATATAAAAACATAACACAAGATAACTCAGAGGGGAAAAAAGTACAGATTGATTTCCCTAAACAAATAAAGGCTCATAATTCCAAATTAAAACATAAATGCAAATCCCATTCTGCTCTGGGAAAATGGAGTAGAATGCGTTTTTTCCTATTCTTCCCACTAAGTACAATGAAAATTCCTGAACATTGTGTGTGAAACAAACATAAGAAGACTCTGAAGATGGACAGAAGAAGTGGGGACCTCAGGACACAGTGGTGAGCTTCCTGGGTTCTCCCTGTCCTCACACATCCCAGATTGGAACTGAATATTCCGGCAACAGACATGCCAATGGTGTAGACAAAAATAGCCCCAACAGGGCTTCCCTGGTGGCGCAGTGGTTGAGAGTCTGCCTGCCGATGCAGGGGACACGGGTTCGTGCCCCGGTCCGGGAAGATCCCACATGCCGCGGAGTGGCTGGGCCCGTGAACCATGGCCGCTGAGCCTGCGCGTCCGGAGCCTGTGCTCCGCAGCGGGAGAGGCCACAACAGTGAGAGGCCCGCGTACCGCAAAAAAAAAAAAAAAAAAAAAAAAAAAAAAAAAAAAAAAAAAAAAATAGCCCCAACAGAAGCCTGCTGTCTCTAGTCAAAGAGGAGCAGCTAGGAGCTGCTAGGAGCTGCTAGGAGCTAGGAGCTTGCTAGGAGCAGCCTAGCAAGATGAAAAACTTTTAGACAATAACCACTCTTCCCCAAATACCACACACACACACACGCGCGCACACACACACACACACACACACACACACACACAAGTGTAGCCCCATTCCCACCCGTGCCAGCAAAGGCCAAGTAGAGAGCCTGTCTTCCACCCTCACAAGGCTGTAATGAGGGACCTCTGGGACACCACGAGAATGGTGTCCCAGTAGCCAAGTAGGAAGCATGGACTTCCACCCCCACCTGGCAGTACTGGCCACTCCTCCCCTCCCTACTGGGGCGGTGTTAGAGAAGCCTAGGGAGGGTCGGGACTTTCACCATCGCCCAGTGGTCACAAGGCCACCCGCACTGCAGTGGAGACCATGTGGAGAGCCAGAACTGCTACCTTCTCCTGCAGTAACAAGGATGCCCTCCCCTCAGGTGGTGAGGAAGGCCACGTGACGACTTCTGTCCACACCTGCCAGTAACGCGATGGCCCCTTCTCTTTCCTTGTCTGAGCAACGGCAGAAAAAAACAGCTAGAACAGAAGGTTTATGCAAGATTCAGAGTCTTGCAACATAATCCACAAGTGTGCAGACTTCAACAACGACTCATGCATCATACCGACAACCAGGGAGAGCTCAAACTGAATGTAGAAACTGAGTGTATAAAATTAAAGTTCTAGAGGTATTGGTATCATAAACTTTTAAGGGAGCTTTTATTAATACTTTGAAATTTTAAGTGTCTAAAAAGACACTATATAGATGCTTATATATGGGTTGAATCGTGTCCCCCCAGAAAGATATGTTAAAGTTGTAATCCCCCATACCTCAGAGTGTAACCTTATTTGGAAATAGTCATTACTGATAGATTAGTTAAGATAAGGTCATACTCGTGTAGGATGGGACCTTAATTAAATATGACTGGTGTCCTTATAAGACATAGAGAGGAGGGCTTCCCTGGTGACGCAGTGATTGGGGGTCCGCCTGCCGATGCAGGGGACGCGGGTTCGTGGCCCGGTCCGGGGGGATGCCGCATGCCGCAGAGCGGCTGGGCCTGTGAGCCATGGCCCAGTTGAGGACCTCCTGTGTGTATTGAGTTTGACTAATATAATATTTCACAGACTCATATATAGTCTGCCTTTTATTACTCTATAAATCCTGCTTCGTGAAAATTAATATTGAGAATATATTGGTCATATGAAGCCATTTTTATTTTAATGAAAAAATACAAAAAATTTTAAAGTTCCAGAGGTATTGGTACCCTAAACTTTGAAGGGGTCTTTTACTTTGAAATTATAAGTGTCTTTTACTTGCAACTGAATACAATGATTACACGTATATGTTAAGATCTTTTTAGTCTACACTACTAACAGTCGAGATAAACTCACATTATTCTCTCTATGTACTTCCCTAAACAAGATGTTACCAATATATATTTCTTTCTAAAGCACAGGGATATTCTTGGTATCAGACTACTTATATGAACTAACTTTTGTTAAGACTGCTCCTTAATAAAGTAATTGATATTCAGATAATAGAATAATAATTCAGTAATTGCAACATTAAGTTTTGGACAATATATGTTGTTAATCATTTACTTCACCATAGGAGCCAATGCCATTTCAATAATTCTGATGTTAGAATTTTTCTATGTGGGACTTCCCTGGTGGTGCAGTGGTTAAGAATCTGACTTCCAGTGCAGGGGATACGGGTTCGAACCCTGGTCAGGGAGGATCCCACGTGCCACGGAGCAACTAAGCCCGTGTGCCACAACTACTGAGCCTGTGCTCTAGAGCCTGTGCTCTGTAACAAGCGAAGCTGCCACAGTGATAAGCCCACTCACCACAACGAAGAGTAGCCCCCGCTCACTGCAACTAGAGAAAGCCCGCGTGCGGCAACGAAGACCCAGACCCAATGCAACCAAAAATAAACAAATAAACAAACAAAAAAAACCAGAAAAGAAAACAAAGAGGGCTTTATTTTTTAAAAAAGAATTTTTCTATGCCTAAGCTATTAATTTCTAAACTTCATATCTCTATAATCTTTAACAAATATCAATATTTTATTAATGGAAAACAATGATTATATTTGAAGTTCACATTTAATTGAAATACTACTTTATTATTGTGGAGAAACATACATAACATAAAATTTAGCATTTTAACCATTTTTAAGTGGTTTTCAACCATTTATGAGTTCGCTGGCATTAGGTACAGTCACACTGCTGTGCACCCATCTCCACCATCCACCTCCAGAACTTTTTCATCATCCCAAACTGAAGTGCTGTACCCGTTAAATACAATAATAACTCCCCATTCCCCTTCCCTCCAGCCCTGCTAACCTCTGTTCTACTTTCTGTCTCTATGAATTTTTCTCTTTTAGGGTCCTCATGTAAGTGGAATCATACAATATTTGTCCTTTTGTGTCTGGCTTATTTCATTTAGTATAATGTCTTCAAGGTTTATCCATGTTGTAGCATGTATCAGAATGAAATACAACTTTTTAAGTTGCAATTTCAAGCTTTAGTACCACTATTTTTAGAGAAATGCATCTGAATCATGTCAGGCTCTTTCCTTCCTTTGCACATTTTGTTCCTCTTGGAACTACTTTCCCATCATTCTGTCCTGATTACCAAGTCATTCATCTGACATAAATAGAAAAAGTACTGAAAAATAATTGCACAGGTTACCAAACGTGCAATGACAATAAGACTACCACAACATTAGATTTTTTTTCTGTTACAAGTTATTTGCAAATATGTAAACCAACTGTCATCTTAAAGAGGCCTTGGAAAGTATTCAGTCTGTTCATTTTGCATAGGAGGACACTGATATTGGAGCATTTAACTGATTTCCAAAGCTTGCACAGCCATTTAGTATCACAGCCAGAAATCAAAGAACGTAAGTTTTGTGATAGTCGTCAGTATTGTCTTGTTTTGTTTTGTTTTTTGGGTTTTTTTTTGCGGTACGCGGGCCTCTCACTGTGTGGCCTCTCCCATTGCGGAGCACAGGCTCCGGACGCGCAGGCTCAGCGGCCACGGCTCACGGGCCCAGCCACTCCGCGGCATGTGGGATCTTCCCGAACCGGGGCACAAACCCGTGTCCCCTGCATCGGCAGGCGGACTCTCAACCACTGCACCACCAGGGAAGCCCAGTCGTCAGTATTTTTAGATATATTGTGCTTTCAGTGCACAATCAAAGAAAATTCGAAGAACCAATGTGTTTAGGTAACATTTATTCATTCAAACCTACTAAGTTTCAGCCATTTTACTGGCTATTAGAAATGTCATAGTAAGAGGAACCTCTAGCCTCAAATAGCAGATCCTGGTGAACGAACATGGTAATAGAAAGACTAAGATTTAAGATGTGTATTTGATTAACCATTGATTCCTCTCGACCTTTTTTTCTTCTTTTTTGCTGTAGCCTGATTCCATATAAGTTGATGCATGATTGGAAGGAACTGTTTTTTAATGGAAAGCCCATATATGAGCAAGCGTCTCTTAAGCATCTACCAGCTAAGCTCTCTGCAGAACAGCTTATAGAACTGGAGAAAAGGGACTTGCTAGATAACAAAGATTATGAAGACTATAAGGTACCTACTGATGTGGAATAATTAAAGAGAATGCAACATAATAAATAGTGTTGCTTTAGCATTAATTTTGTGACATTATTTCTTTTCATCTCTACTAATGAAACTGGGCATTTTATGTTTACATTTTCCCTTGGTTTAATTTGTATTTATAGTACTAACTTTTAAATACCTAACCTATGCATAATCTATTATCTGTTACTTCCAGTAATACTAGAGGGTGGCCTGAAAAAAAATTACACATAATACAATAGGTAGATTTCAGAATTTTAAGGTTTTTCATTATTCATTAGCAATTTTCTTTGTGTGAGCTGTCTACCTTTGCTTCAAAACCCCTGATTAAATGTATTTTTCTAGTAATTTATCTAAATAGCATATTGTTCTCGGAGGAAATGGAAGAAGAGGAGGTCTGAGTTTTCCAAGTAGTATAGATGAAAACAAAATTTTATTCAATGAGTTTTTTAAAAGTATGGGGTGCCAACTGTGCTTCTTAGAAGAGCTGCTGAAAAGCCTTTGGGGTAAACAGGCCAAGGTCCCATTATTGGCACTGCCAACTGCTAACTGTGAGACCTTATGTGGCCAGTCCCTTAAGTGCTAAGAGTCTCAGTTTCACGATATATGAAATGGGGATAATAATATGATTACCTTATTTTGTTGTTGTGAAACTTATTTAAGGTAATATGTGTTAAACACTTAATCAAGTGCACTGAGTGTTGGATGCAAATAATACGTACCAGTTTCTTTCCTCACCACCCTGTCCTCCCTACCCCACTTCATCTCACTTTTAGTGGGAAAGATGTGAAATGAATGGCTATGGGTTAGAAGTTCTGGGTAGATCATCAGCAATGGGGTGAAGAATGAGGCTTTTAATTATTAGAAATATTATTGAATGAGTTTCAGAAGAGTAGTAAATTCAACATGAAAAAAAAAGAAAAAATTGGACTTCCCTGGTGGCGCAGTGGTTAAGAATCTGCCTGCCAATGCAGGGGACATGGGTTTGAGCCCTGGTCTGGGAAGATCCCACATGCCATGGAGCAACGAAGCCTGTGTACCACAACTACTGAGCCTGTGCTCTAGAGTCCGCAAGCCACAACTACTGAACCTACGTGCCACAACTACTGAAGCCCACGCGCCTAGAGCCCGTGCTCTGCAACAAGAGAAGCCACCGCAATGAGAAGCCCACGCACCACAATGAAGAGTAGCCCCCACTCACCGCAACTAGAGAAAACCCACGCGCAGCAACGAAGACCCAATGCAGCCAAAAATAAATTAATTAATTAAAAAAAAAAAAGAAAAGATGATTCGACCCTATCATTTGCTGGTATTTAGCAAATACTCAATGTTTGCTGAAAGGATTCATGAATAAAATGAATGAATGACAATGAACAGGGCAAAGTGTAAAATATCACTAATATGTAATATTGAAGAAGACAAGCTTATTTTAAAAAAGAAGGAAAGAAAATGAGATTATGAGAAACTAAACGTACACCATATTTTAATTGGATGAATCTATATTTAGATCATTATAATAATTATTATTTATTAAGGATTGGCCAGAACCTTACGGGATATATGTGCATATTTATTTTGCATGTTCGTAGAATATTCTAGATCTAGTATGTCAACCTAAAGTTCAACGCTACATAATAAAATGCTTTGACAGTGTCAGACTATGTGAAGGTATTTCTTTGCATTGTAAATTCAAAAGTCATTTTACTTGACAGATTTTGCTGATTCATGAAATATTTATTTCTGAGTTATTTCTTAACCAGCTCTATCTTGTTGCTTTCATAAATCAGGAGACCTGGTAGTCTGGAGCTTAGCAAAGATTTGTCTTTTTAACTATTTTCTTGTTTGGGAAATTGTTACCACAGGAACATGCTTGTCTCACCCACATCCTGAAGCAGCCGGTACGTTTCTTTTGCAAGAAATTATAAACATTTTTTTAGGAGTACGTGGACGTCTGGTAATGCAGTTTATTTTGTTTATGGCCTTTGCTGTTGTCCTAGAAGTGAATATTACCTTAGGATTTCTGATATGTGTTTATATGCTGTGTTCATTTTGACTACATGATGGAAAATATACCACATACAGGTGTTAGCATATATCTGTAAACTATCCTATTATCATTCCCTATTATTAGAGCTTTTGTCTCTTCAGATACTTGTTAAATGTTTTGCATTTAAGTAAAAAATAAATGTTTCAACTTGAAAAATACATTATCTGGCTTAAATAGTCTTTCACAACAGGCAGAGGATCAACACATCTGGCTTAATAAACATGGAACAGTTTTAGCAAAGTGCTAACTTTGCTCAGGATTTTTAATCCGTCAATCAAACACGTAGCTTAGAAATTGATCTTCAAAAAGTTTACATTCTTAGCATATTTTATTAATGCCTATACCCACCATCAGTGTAGAACTGATGCTTTCTGGTTTTGAGATCATACTTTTAAAGCTCTGTTAGAGTAAGCTATCATGTTTAAAAATTTTAAATATCACACCTAGAAACTGGCATAAAAACAAAATTTTGCTTATGTCCATGTCATATATCTGTCAATAATGTAACATTATTTCCTAATCATCATACTCTTTTTATAGACTGGCTACATGTGAGAGAGCTGTAGCCCAGGAATGGTGTGGCCAAAAATATCATTTATCTCTCCTAAGAAGGAGGCAGAAACAGCATCATGGAGCAGCCAAACCCTACTGGGATTCCCAGCCAACCGCCATAGGATAACAAGGAGTTGTTTAATAGAGAGTGGGGAGGAGTCCCGAAATGCTATGGACCACCGGCAGCAGGCTAAGCCAGGAGCCCAGCTGCTCCAGTTCAGCTAACAGCATACCCCCCACATAGCAGGCACTGGTTCTCAGTTATGCAGTGGACTCCTCCTGGTAAACCCCAGACTCCCCCAAATGCAAATCCTTTCCATGATTCTTCCTGGCAAATGACTCACAATTCCATAGTATTTTATTTTAACATAAGTTGCTTATTAGCAGTTATCTACTGAATGAGTTTGAGATACTAAAATGGGGCGTTCATAAACTAAAATTAGCTCATGGCCACGGTTTCCTGCTGGTGCAGATTTTTCTAAGTCCATGCCACGAAGCACTTGGCAATTTGCAGGGCTCTACTGCGCATGCTCACGAACAGGTTGTAGTTGGAATTCCTACAATTTGGAGGAAGGATGTTTTGTGTCCAGCACATCATCCGTGTTATCTGAAGCTGGTCATAGTTTTTAATTGCTGTTATTTTTGTTTTTAATGAAAATTACTTCTGAAGTTAATGATCACTTGAGTTTGCTGTGGTTGTTGGGCTAACCCTACAGTGTGTGTTGAAACGCACATTTTTATCAGCCACACTTTTGGCTTATGATTTTCCCTTAACTAGACTTTAAGATGTAATTGTACATGTTATGGTTTAACATTCATACTCTTGTCACTACAGCAGATGTATACCTACCCATCCCCAAATTTACTTATAGAATGACATTTATCATCACGAGGTCTTTTTCCACTGAGGAATAAGAATGTGGGGCTAAATGCACCATTGGGTAGTTTGTCTTCCTATGTAGGTCTCATCTGACTTGTTTGACCTGAAGGCACTATCCAGATACTATCTTCTTCTTCCTCTCCAATCCCAGCCTTTGGCGTTGATCCAGTGGCTTTGTAGATTTGACTTCTGACAGTGGACTCTCCAGCCTAGCTCTTGCCTTGCTCCCTGGCTTCCCAATGAATGACCCAAATTTTCATGGTTTAGTATTTAATCAGTTCCCTGTGGGCAGAATATCAGTTTGAAGCCTGTATCACTCAAGTGATATCACTGGATAACTGACCCAAGCACAGTGATAGATTTTAGTAGATGAGTCTTAAGGTCATGTGAATAGATCATCTTATTTTTTTTGTGGCTGTTATCGTTGTTGTTTTTGTTGTGTGTGTGTGTTTAAAGATACCCATTGTATTAGCTCAAGCTACCATAAGAAAATACTGTAGACTGGGTGGCTTCAACAATAGGAATTTATTTCTCACAGTTCTAGGAAATCCAAGATCAAGGTCCCAGCTGATTTGGTTCCCCAGTGAGGACTCTATTCCTGAATTACAAATGGCCACCTTCTTGTCATGTCCTCACATAGAGAAGAAAGAAAGAGAACTTTGATCTCTCTTCTTCTTCTTAAAAGGACACTAATCCTGTCATGGGGCCTCCACCCTCATAACCTCATCTAAACCTAACTACCTCCCAAAGGCCCCACCTCCAAATACCATCACAGTGGGGGTTAGGGCCTCAATAAATGACTTTTGGAGAGACACAATTCAGTCTATGACATATGTGCTTATTCAGGACACATAAAATGTGGCAAAGTGCAAACTTACTACTCAGGCAAGGAACCCCTAATTTCAAATGAAATTTTTTTTTCATGGCCTCTTTTGTGCCCTGCTAAGAAATCTTAATGACTTACTTTTTGACTGTGAATTTATGATGGTTATATCTTTTATTTTCAGATATGCAGGAATATATGTGACTGTTAAGTAGGTGGAGTAAGCACTTGCTTACATGAAGGGAGTTGAGATTTTCCGTCAGGCCATTCTGCTTTAAAACTCCTGCCTGCCATTGTACCTGATGGTCCACATTATCATGTGGGCTAAAGACATGGATGGAGACATCAGAGGCATCTGCTAAAATACAAACATTTTCCAAGATAGGTAACAAAACCATTATCAGCCTCCAAAATAGGGGCTAAGAAAGAAGTTTGATACTGAAAGGAATGTTTCCAGGTTCGTCCTATGCATTCATTGCTGTAATTTTCCTCTCCCTTTGATTACATTTTTGACTCAGGCTCTCACTAAATTTCTCCTCTAATGGTAAGGCTTTCTCAGGTTAGACCTCATTGTGTGTCTGTGTCTTGGTGGAATCACCATTATGCCCTACAATACTGATTAATGGTTATCAAGCATAGTGATACTAACTCACAAAGCAAAATGTCACTATATTAGTCTTCAAAGGGAGCTATAGTTGCCCCAGGCCTAAGGGTGTCTTCTAACTGTTGTGGGCCAAGGACTTCAGATGGCTGGAGTAGGCTTGGCAGAGGTCTGGGGCTGTGTCTATCGGGTATGTGTCTTGTGTAATAGAAGGGAAGCCTGGGTCATGGGAAGGGTATTTGGCTTCAAATTACTAGAATTGAAGACAAGCTGAGTTCATTAGAAAACCATGGTAGGAATAGTTGAATTAAGGTGTCAGGTTCAAGGCGTTAGACCAGAATTGAGAAATGGTTTGCAGAGTTAAAGAACTGGCACCCAGATAGAAGTGGAATGGAAAGACGAGTGAGAAGGACATAGCCAACGAGAAGATCCCTGGGTGACTGATATGAATGAGACTAGAGTAAACGTTCACCACTCATCTTTGCTTGCTCTAGATCACATAGAATAGGGAGAATCTAATTCTCTCCCAGGCTCCCTCTCATCCGGGACCAGGCAAGACAGAGAGTGGTCAAGTCTTCCCTGGGTTTCCTGCCACAAGGTTCATCCTTCACCTACTTGGACAACTGTGGAAGCCAGCTTCTATACCTCAAGTCCAGCTTCTCTTCAATCAATTGCTCAGACTTCCCATCTAGTGTTTTAGAGCTAGCTCTGGGGATCTGAACACTAAAGCTATGTCTTGGCAGATAAATATGGCAAGAATACGTTGGGGTTGGTAACCACAAGAAACTTGAATGGATCCAAGAAAGTCTTTGAATTTTGGTGTTGGGCAGATGTGTTGGGCTGAGAACCGGAGAAACTCCCATCCAGAAGACCCCATACCCTACCACTCCTGTCCAGTACCCAGAGAGTCTGTCAGCCATATTCTTTAGCACATTGGCCCTAGAGTAGTCTTTCATATATTGGTCAATGTCATTTCTAAGCTGTTTTGGGGTGCTCTACACCTCTTTGAGGTATCAATCTTAGCAGTGAAACAAAGAAAATAGAGAGAGTGACAGTGGTCATTATTATGAGAGAGGGTATTCTGTGTGGAAAAATGTGTGAATTTTGCAGTGACAAGATAGTTAGACCAAGGCACAGTGTCTCCATGCTTTGTGACATTTGAGAAATTTTAACCAAGCCTATCTGACTGTCCTTGGCTGGGCAGTGGCAACAGATAGGTGAATTTGGATGTAGAAGTCTCTGGAAAAGTTCTTTCTGTGGTCCACAAGACCACAGAAATTAGTAAAAAAGTGATCTTGAGGAAGACTACCACCTCCCTGATGATGAACAGAGCGTAGTTTGAGCATCTAAGGAATGAGATTACTGTTTTCATAAGGATGGCCACTACCACCAGAATTGTCTATGGCACAAGGAGAGATGTGATATAAAGTCCAGTGTGATGCTGTTCCAAGGGCACTAGGGCATCAGGAGAAATTCAGTAGCCTTAGTCTTAATTTGTTGTAGACCCAGGCAATTCTGCTTTGAAAAGCACTGGGCTAGCTGCACAGCTGCTGCAGCTCCCAGTGTGCCATGATCAATGCCTTGGAGGGCCATGTGGCATTCCAGGACAGAGAATGGAACCAGGAGTAGGAGCCCGTCATTTGGGGGCAAGTAAGCTACTCTTCCACATGATCTCAGTGGGTCGCTTTGCGTGTGTCGAATCAGAGTGCTAAGCAGAAGCCCCTTCCCACTGTTTGCATCTGATTTGTCCTTGAATTTCAGCAGCACTGAAATGTAAGTTTTCAGGACAGAGGATCTGTCAGAGTGGCTTAGTCTCAGTTACCCCTGGTAATCAAACCTGTAAGACAAAGTATCAGCCCAGTGATTCTAGCTGGCTGGCTTACAAGTAATCAGTAGCTCGGAGGTTTGGAAAAAGAAGCCTGCCATTGCTCACAACAGCTGAGCTTTCTGAACTTCTGGACTTGTTAGAAGCTAGAGTTACTGGATTGCATAGGGAGGTGCCAGGCTCCCTCAAGTGTGGGCCTGTAGGCTTTGACAGTGATCTTTGTCACATTCTAACTAACTGACCATGGCCAAATTGAATTTCCCTCCAAAAATAACCACAAGGTAGATGGAGTCTGTTGTCCTGGGTCTTCTTTTGTAACAGACTAGAATTAAATATGTCTGTTCCCATAGTATTCAATCAGGGCAGACTGGGGAAGGCTACTGCTGGGACAGAAGTGAGCAAGCTGCTGAATGAAAGCCATTATTGGACTAGGACCGTTCTTCAGCTTTCCTGATGAGAATTAACCATGGGATCAACCTATAGAAAGGCACTGGCTACTCACAATGCTGCTTCTAGCCCGAACAGTCTTCAGCTGAGCACAGCAGGTGAAGTAGTGATAACATCTGCCTTTCCCTCGTTACCATGGGCGACGCTTGCACTTCCTGGCCATAGATAAGATGTGGTCCACACTCAGCACTCTAGTGCAGAGGCATGTCTCCTCTCTGCAGATGCACCTACCGTGCCAATGTCAGTGAGAACTGAACATCACCATGCCCCCGCCTTCTCTGGAAGCTGAAGGCCAAACTGTCTGGCAGGAAGGTGTGGCCAGGCAGCTGACCATACTCTGACCTGACTGGAGGTCAGGCGACTTGGAAAGGCTGCCAAACTCACTCAGCAGGGCCAGCTCATCTTTTCAAGTTTTTCTGAGGGCTTCTTGGAAATGGGTCCCGATAGAGAGCCCGTTCCATGACAATTCTTTTATAAGAGGTCAGGATTGAGTTACATATCAGCTAACTCCCCATCCTCCTTTCCTCTTTGTCAGAGGCAGTAGAGGGCAGCATCCATCTTTCCATCAATCTTGCCAATCTTTGATAGGAACCTGCCTATCAAACAGGTCCCACACAGTGGTCAAGAAGCCCTGTAGGGCTGCCAGGTTACGTGAACTGAACTCCCCATCAGGCAAGATATCCAACCATCCTTTCTTCTTCTCCTGAGAACCATGGATAATGGTGAGGAATTTTAACAGCTGAATTACAAATTTAAGCAGTTCCTCCAGATTCTCTCAGGGTTTTTAGGTGGTTGGAGGACAGAGAGCCTGGGAAGAGAAGGCAAAGAACAGACGCTCCAAAAGCTACAAAGTTTTACCTCAGTACTTCCCTGGGAAGTTTGGTTTTTTCCTGAGTGCCAAATTCCCCAAGCACAGTAACTGGAATAGAGCCACTAGACTTTCCATGTTGCCATAATAATAGATGTGCTTCTATATCTGATTCCTTCTGGTAGGAGACAGGACAGACCCCAACAAAATGTCAACCATGAGAGCTAGTGCCAGGGGTTGGGTTGTTAGAGCTGGAACAAAGGTGGTCAAGATAATTTACCTGAAGTAGCCAGAAATGGGAAGAGGCAGAGGTGGGATCAAGCCAAGTCCTTTGAGCAAGTCAATGATCAAAGCTGAGCCTGGGTAAGAAACAGACTAGAAAGTGGAAACGAAGCCAGCAGGTTGGAAACTAGGCAGTACTGGAACAGGCCAGGACTCAGATGAAAGGCTGGGAAGTTAAGTAAGGAGGCCCTGGGCAATTGCCACAAAAAGAGCTGGAATTTTTGCAGCTTATTTTTATTATCTGCCAGGCATGTGGTACACCTTTGGGTCAACGTAGTTTAGGAGACCCAGGACAAATATCCAGTTAGGGATATGAAAGTAACCAGGTCATAACAGCTTGCCATAGAGCAGACCTTACCTATCCATTCACCCAGCCTGCTCCTTACCCCCTCTGGACCCTGTTAAAATCTCTGGCAGAACTTCTTACAAGTCCCAATTAATAAATTATTTATAATCTAGTACATTTTAACTGATATATTTTCTGCTGCCATAAAAAAGGATGGCTTGATTTAATAGAGAAGCTCTTTCAAAATCATACTACAAGCTGTTACTTCTAGAAAATGCTTCCAGGGTTAGCTAATTTCATACATAGTGTGTGGATTCTTGCCTACTTCCATCTGTGAGGATGACACTTTCTGATCTTGTTCCTAGATTTTAGGTTGGGTTGTGCCTATCTTATTTGGAGAACTAAGTCATCTTTGTATTTAATCAAAATTAATAAAATGCAATATCCATGTGTTTACTCATTTATTCTGTTCACATATATTGAGCCTATACGGCTAATTGATTCATTCATTCAGTCAGTCAATAAATACTGAACACCTATTATGTTCCAGCACTGTTCTGGCAACTAGGGATATAAAGTTGATTAAGATAGAGATCCTTCCCTCTTGGTGCTCACAATTTAGTGGGGATGAGAGAAAAACCATTTCAGAGTATGATATTAAGTATGGATAAACACGGAGGTTATGAGGGGGCCCATTAGAAGGGATGAGTTTCAACTGAATTGTGAGATATGAGTAGATGTCAGTTGGTTTAAAGGTATTAACTCAAAACTGACCTAATCCTATGAACTGTGAGCTTATACTTGTACTCTCTCCCTGTCTTTGTATTTTCTCCATGATTTCATTTAATTTCAAGCATGTAGAGAAAGCTAAGCTCAGGAAGTATTTTCGATGTCCTAACTAAGAGTCACCTGCCTCGTCAGAATTTTTCAGTAACTGCTAAAGATATCACCTTGAGAATGTCCAAAAAACTTTAAAGAGAAATATGTAGATTTTCCAGTGAATTTAAATATTATAAGTGGACAATTGGGCAAATGTACCTGGTTAAGACATTTCCTGCCCAAGGCATTTGGTCTTGAGTTAACAAATCCCCTCATCTCCCACTCACAAAAACTTTTCCTTTGGATACAATTTAGCTATTAGTTGGTCTGTTTTCCAACAGGCCTGAAAATTTTATTTCATTTTGAGTAATAAAAATAATTGGTAATAGTTTTTAGAGACTTACATTATGAAAAACTTTTAAAAACAGGAATTGTACAAAGAACTATTTTCTAAGATACTATAAAATAAGCAAGCTAAACTAAGATCTAAATCACACAAAATAAGATCTAAAAATATGACCTGGATCTTTAATTATTACCAATTATGAGAAATTTCACTGAGAATTGTATTATTATGTTAAAAATGTATTTGATAAGTAAATATCTACTCTGTACCTCTCTGGTTTGAGTCATCGTTAGTATAAAGTTAAACATTTACTCTTCCTATTTGCAAATATCTAAGAGATGAATCCAAGGTGGTACTTAAAGACATGAAATCAGAACAGAGGATTCCTGATGTCTTGTCGAATAAAAGATCCTTTATTTTTTATTTTTCAAACAATGGATTGAGACTAGATTATGAAATTAACTTATGGATCACTACCATTATTTATTTTAAAAAATGAAAACACAACAAAATAAGAGAAATACAATGCAACGCAATATAATAGAAAATAAAGCACATTACCAGGTAGTAAGGATGAGCATTTCATAAAACTTTTTCTTTTCTGTTCTATATATACCTGTATACAAATACTAGGTAACAATGCAAAAATGTATTTTTTATGGAAGGACCTGGTTAAAAAAAAATGTCTTAGAAGATGCAGTACAAGTGGAAATTGTGCAACAAGAGAAGCTGGGCAGGTTGAGGTACCCTCACAGCGGTTCAGACCAATAAATAATGGAGACATCGGGTGAAGTGGTTGACCCAGAAGCCTTGAATGGCTAGAGAGAAGTCCGTCATGATGAATATAAGTATAATGTCCCCTGGGACTCGAAGATTGACGATAGCTACAACAACCCCTGAGGCTGCTACTACAAGCCTTAGTTGTATTTCAGGTATCACGAAGGGTCATCTCTTCCTCACTGCCTGCAGAGTGGTGTGCCAAGAGAAAGCCAGCCATGGGAAAAGCAGAATTAAGGTAGCTCCAATGTCTTGGTAAGCTGTACTCTAAAAGGGGCATAGCCTTGATCTGTGGAGTTGCTACCTGTGTTGTTTCTTGAAGTTGGTTTATCAGAAGCTTTCACCCTAAGTCCTTTGGCCATTGCGTCAATATAATCTGTCTGTTGTTGGGTTTTTTCATCTGTAAGTAAGAAGATTGCATTTCAGGAAAGCTCAAGGAAACTAGCAGGTGTCAAAAACAGTGTGTTTTATCCCCTAGGAGGTTCTTTCTCTGTCTTAGGAGAAAAGGCATTTGTCCTGTTTTTCCAAATGCATCAGTAATTGAATAGTGAAACACTTAGAGCCTACCAAACTGGGAATATCTGGGGTACTTCAGGCCATGCAGGTGTTGATAAATTCTAGCAATCTAGGAGGACAAACACTGGATCGTGTGTGTACTTTCAAATTAGTACCACCACTCTTCAAAAGCCACATTTGAATATCACTGCTAAATATCACTGGCATAGCCCAATGTTTTTTATTGAATGTTGTGCTAGTGACACTCAGACTTTATGGACTAGTGAATATCTCCCAAGGCCCAGATTCTGTTTATGTAAGTTGGTCAAAGTGAACCACATCTCCCCCTCTTTAAAGGGTAGATCAGAAAGCTGTATTTCCAATTTGAATCTTTAGAAGTGGCAAGAAATGAGAATGAGATGCATTTGCTTTGGTCCAGGGATAATCATGTGCAGGGAAATAATCAGAATCTGTTGCAAAAACCACGCAGCTCCACCAGCATCATTATCCAACCACTTGGGCAATGTTACAGGCAAGGAGGAATCTAGTGGACTGAACACGTGGACAATCTTAGGCTTGCCCTTGAAGTGCGCACTTCAGCCCACATTCAAGCACATTGATTCCGAGCTGATGCTGTCTGTAAATACTCATGATGCTTTTAGCCATGATTACTAACAAGAGGGCCAAGGGTACTGACACATTAGGCCACAGGAAACAAAAAGGATTTGACAGGGTGGAAGTAACCAGAGTGGGAAGTCTGGGTAACCATGCGGTACCTACAACAGAATACAAGGAAGCATGTGAGTGTATTGGATCCAGCTTGGAAAACAGTGTTAGGCCCATGTAGTCTGTGAAGATGGGAAGAATAGGTGGATACCGTGGTCTCAAGGGTTCAGGATTCAGTCTCCAGAAAATTCAGTGTAGGTAAATTAATAAAAAACAGTACTGGTGAACAGGTTGTGACCAAAGGCAGAGGCTGTTTACTCTCTGTTGTATTTCATGACCTCTGTGTGTAGGTAGACAAGAATTCACAAAGACAGGTGGACTGTAGGTGATGGTGGACCTTATACCTTCTCAAAAATGCATACAGATGATATTTATGCAGGTACAATAAAAATATTAATATTAAAATAAAGAGATAATAATTATTTGTTATATATGCATGACAGTTATAGTAATCAAGGGCAAGTATCATGGAGCACATCTACACAGAAAATGTGTCTTAGTAAACTAATAGTTTGTACCAGGTGATACTTACCTGGTGTTGCCCACTCTGGGCATCGAAGTCTTGAAACTAATAGCCAGATGTCAATTTATAATAATACCTGAAGGAATAAGAATTATATACTTTATTTTATAATTTTATTTAATTTTATCATATAATTAATGTAATTATATATAACAAACATATAAACTAATGATCTGGTAAAAATTTCTGGTTCCCTGACCTCCTTTTCCCTCATCATGTTCTTGTTCCAACCTGACATGTTTCCCTTTACTTATCCTTTATCTTTAGTCTTATTAGGAATTTCACAACTGTATCTTTAAGGTGATGCTGTAAAACGTGTTCTACCAAATCCTCTATTTGTCCATCTCCACTGGTCAGGCTTCAGTCCTTTCCCCCACCTCAGCATTCAGTGCTCCTCACAGTCAACATTCTATCCCATTGTGTTTGTCCACATTCTACAACTAATCAGGGATAGAATAGGGTTTTCTTCTGACCCCTTTGTGAGGAAGCGCGCCTTTCTGATTGTGGCACAAGCTGGACGTGGCTTCTCTTTGGGCAGAAATGTGACTGCTGTCACCCCTCCTTCAGGGCACTACTATGTGTAAGACAAAGCAGCAGCCTGAGAACTTCTAGTTAAGCATTTAAAGTCAGTGGTCACATAGGCTACTTACACAAGCCTTTCACTCAATCTTTACAACAACCCTGTGAGATAGATATTATTATCACACAAAGATGAGGGAATTGACAAGGGTGCAAAACAAGTTAAGTAGGAGAACTATTATGGGAACCCAGGTCATCTGATTTAAGTCCTTCAGAATGAATTAAATGACTGCATAGCACAAAAATCATTAGAACATTCAAAACTTTCCACTTAAACTTGACCTTGGACTTATAGCCTTTATAATTTTAAAATAGCACAGTTTCTCTGGTTTCCATTTTTTATTTGGTTATTTTCTGATTGCCACATTACATAGAATAATTATCACTTGTCTAGTTAGAAGTATAAATGATTGCAATGAATGAAAGCAGAAACAAGTAATAAATCATAATAATCAATAATTATGCAAATCAATTCAGTATTTACCTAATTTTGAATAATGCATGTAATTATTATGCATAGAGTTGTTAGAAAAACCAAAGATATTAAACTAAAGCAAAATAAATGTTATAAATAAAGGGTAGTTTGTATAGAAGTGACAAATATATGTATATACTAATGAATTCTACCAATTTAAAAGAAAAACCTATTATGAATACTTCTTTATTTACTTGTTTCAAAAAGTATTTCTTTATCTCTTGTGTTTTCATATCATAAATTCAGGCACCAAACCAGATAATACCAGTTGTAAAATAATCTAATTTTTTGTCTGCTAATATGACATATAAATCTCACTAGGTACTAAATTCTTACACACACTTAGATCTGTTTCTAGAATTTATATTTTTGTGCACTGAACACCCTGTTTCTGCAAATCTTTCTTTTCATTACCTTGTTCTTAATAAGTGCTTTAATATCTGGTTAGGCAACACTCCCATATTACTTTTCTTTTTCAGTTTTTAAGTGAATGTTTTTATCTGTTACAATTCTTTTTCTGCTTCAACTTTAGAACCATTTTGGATATCATCCTGAAGGAAAACAAAAATTACACTTTTGTTTCATTTCATTAAGTCAGATTAATTTGGAGAAGAATTAAATGGCTTATAATATTGGACCTTCTTGACTTTCCCTTTATTCAAGTCATTTTTCTTACACTCCTCAGTAGAAATACGAGGCTGTTTATATATAGGCTCTCTCTTTATTTCTTGGCAATTCCAATGATTTTTGTCAAAGTTTCTAATTGCAAGCAAAAAAGTTGACTTATGCTGACTAAGCAGAAAACACATTCAAAATATGTTGGGTAGTTTAGTGAATCAGTAGGTAGATTCAAGAACCAGGCTCAAGGTTAAACTTCCAAGGAAAATGATTAGAACCATCACAGCAAGTTCTGATGAGAAAACTGTCACCACCACGGAGCACTAGAGGTTCAGGTTGCAGCAGCTACCTCTGCACCAGGAACTCAACTGCTACTTCTAGGAACACTGCTACTTTTTTTCTTTTTTTTTTTTCTTAAATTTTGTTGAAGTATAGTTGATCTACAATGTTGTGTAAATTTCTGCTGTACAACAAAGTGATTCAGTTATACATGTATATATATACATTCTTTTTCTTATCCTTTTCCATTATTGTTTATTACAGGATATTGAATATATTTCCCTGTGCTATACAGTAGGACCTTGTTGTTAATCCATCCTATATGCTTAGTACTTGCATAGGGTAGCCGAATAACTCTTACTGTCTTTTATCTCTCTACTGATAATATCAATTTAAGTGTCTTATGCTCAGCTTGCATTACAATTTGTTTCAACTCAATATGCCTACTTTCATAAACTGTTAAGTATTTTAGAGGCTTGTTTTTTTTTTTTTACTTTAATATGGGAAGCTCATTTTTCACTGTCTAATATGAAAGTAATATTCATGTTATTACTCATTTATGTAATGTAATTATTTAAAGTATTGATTCACTTTTGTTTGCTATAATTTGTATTTACTTTCAATTTTCATATTTCCTACATACTTAAATTCCACTTTTAAGAATATTTCTGTTTTGTTTGTTTCATTATTATTTTTGCAGAACATGGTTGGAGAATGGGCCTTACCAGAAGAAATGGTTGATAATATACCACCCTCCAACAATTGCATATTGGGCCATGTGATTCACAGACTAATTGAAAGCTCTCTTCCTTCTCAAGTTGAATCAACAGTACCTGAGTTACCTTCATTTGTTATAAAAGGATGTGTGTTGGGGAAAACATTTAGTGGAAAAACTACTGCTCTAAAGTCTCTAGAGAAAAGTAAAATTTCTTTCTTGTTTGTGTTTTCTTCCTTTTTTGGATTTTATTTACAATGACTGTAGCTGCAAATGGCTATGTCTGTAGAAAACATACATGAGAATCTGCAAATATATTGGGAAATTCTGTCATCAAGAATTTTGTAATAAGGTGATCACATAATTTATTGTCCAAGTCAGACACTTTTAGGAGTAGAGAGTTATAAATTGGGACTGTCCCAGGGAAACCCGGATATATGAGCTTGCTATATAATTATGATGCACAGTATAAAGAGAAATAATGTCTTAAACTTTACTTAAACTTTCATCATAGATTTTACTTTACCAATAGATGAAGTAGGAAAGAAATAACTTGTCACAAATAGAAAAGAAATCATGACTTCCCTGGTGGTGCAGTGGTTAAGAATCCGCCTACCAATGCAGGGGACACGGGTTCGAGCCCTGGTCCGGGAAGGTCCCACGTGCTGTGGAGCAACCAAGCCCATGTGCCACAACTACTGAGCCTGCGCTCTGGAGCCTGTGAGCCACAACCACTGAGCCCGCGAGCCACAACTACTGAAGTCCACAGGCCTAGAGCCCATGCTCTGCAACAAGAGAAGCCACTGCAATGAGAAGCCCGGGAACCACAAAGAAGCGTAGCCCCTGCTCGCCGCAACTAGAGAAAGCCCGCACGCAGCAACGAAGACCCTACACAGCCAAAAATAAATAAATTAATTAATTTTAAAAAAAGAAAGACAGGAAATCAACTTAAAATTATAAATGCTTTAATTCTTCACATTGATTGAGTTCTTTCCCTTTAATAAACTTTTGGCTTTTTATCTAGAAGTTCTTTCAGTTAGAAGTGAAATCATAGTTTTCTATCTATTTAATTAGTTTTTCTTCACTAATACTTACCTTTTACTGTTTTTACTGGAAAACTCAAATTTTTCACTGAGGCCAGTCTGTCTTGTAACAGTCCAAGGCAGAGAACAGTAAGTCATTATTGAGACGTTAAATAGACCTCTTTAAAAGGCAGCCTAACAAAAGCTCAGTGAGATGCCACTCCACAACCTGTAGGATGGGTATAATTTTTTAAAATTGGAAAAAGAGTGTTGGTGAGGATATAGAGAAGTTGGAACTCTCATACATTGCTGGTGAGAATGTAAAATGGTGTAGCCACTATGGAAAGTAGTTGGTGATTCCTCATTAAGTTAAATAAAAAATTACCATATGACCCCAGCAATTCCACCACTGGTATATACCCAAAAGGACTGAAAAGAGGTGTTCAAAAAAAACCATATGCAGTGATGTTCATAGCAGCATTATTAATATAGACAAAAGATGGAAACCATCCAAATGTTCATCACCTGCTGAACTGATAACAAGATGTGATATATCCTTACAATGGAATATTATTCAGCCATAAAAGGAGTGAAGTACTCTATGTGCTGTGGATAGACTTTGAAAACATTATACTAAGTGAAAGAGTCGAACACAAAAGACCACATATTGTATGATTCCATGGATAAGAAACATCTAGAATATACCAATCCATAGACAGAAAGCAAATTAGTTGTTGGCAAGGGTAGGGAGACAGGGAGCGACTGCTTAATGGATACAGGGTTTCCTTTGGGGTAATGAAAATTTTCTGGAAAAAGGTAGTGGTGATGATTGGACAACATTGTAATGACCTAAATATCACCGAATTGCGTCTTTTAGAACGGTTAAAATGGTTCATTTTATGTTATGTGAATTTTACTGCCATAGTAAAAAAACCAGATTGATCCAAAAAACATTGCCGGGGCACCCTGAGCATTGTACTCTAAGGGTGAAGCCAGCACAGAAGAACAATGATGTCAATTTCCTAAATGAAAAGTTATTAATAAAATTGTCTTTTGTATTTTAGGCTTTCCTATTCAGGTACTTTCTATTGACACTCTCGTCCAAGAAGCGATCCAAGCATTTCACAACAATGAGAAGATCAGCGGAGCCCTTCAGAAAGCGGCCGAAGAAAAGGCTCTACCAGTTAGGCAAGAGAGTAGTAAAGAAAACCAGGCAAGTGAGATTTTAATTTTCTTTTCTTCACCTCGTACATTAGAGATTTCCAACTGGATGGCATCTAAAGAGATCCTCTAGACCAGAGGTTGTCAGACTTTTCTGTAAAGGTCCAGAGGGTAAATATTTTAAGTTTTGTGGGCCCAGAAGCAATATCGAGGATATTACATAGGTACTTACATAACGAGAGAAAATTTCAACTCCCCTCTCCACTCCCCACATACACACACACACATCAGTTTGCCTAGGTGGGCCATCCAGGGTAGTGGGCTGGCTTTGTGCCCAGTTACCGTCCGCTGGAGACATTCTCCTGAGGAAGGAGCCACCAGCTGGTAAAGCTGGTAAAGGGGTGGAGGCGCCCAATTGTGAGGGCTTGGAGAGGGGTGAGTGTTTTGGATGAGTTCACCACGTCACCAGCTCTCAGAATGGAAGTCCACTCCCGAGAGCCTGACAGTGGCCAATGGCAAGTCCCCATCTCGTAGACGCAGCCTGATGCCAGTCCTGGGCAGCAGCCAAGGAGGGTGCTGGAGAGGAGCAGACAGAGGGTGAGGGTGTAAAAACAGCCAGTCGATTTTGGTCCAGGGACCATAGTTTGCAGGCCTCTGATCTAGACTAGTAGATCTCAGTTTTGATGGGTGGCTGGTAGGGGAAGGTCTCTTACGGTTTACCTGCATTACCGTTTCCGTCAGTGTTGCATCTTGCTACATTATTACATAAAGATACTAGGGCAGGAATTAGGAGAATGTGCCCCCCCCAGCCCCCGAGAATCATGGTGTGGTCCAACCTGCTCATTTTAAAGGGAGACAGTAGAGACCCTAAGCGTGAGTTGATTTGCTTGGGGTCAGAGGCTTGTTGACGGCTAGGCTGTGATTGGAATCCCAGATTCTAGATCCAGTACTCTTTTCCCTGCCTTATCCTGTTTCTGAAATTGAATAAATTAGCAGAGAATCTAATCCAGGTCATTTGCATGAGCTGCAAAATAAATACCGTTTAAACGTGATTCTGGAAAAAACTGGGAGAATTTTTCTTCACGGTGGGCTGCCTCTTCTCTGTTGTGGTACTCTGTATTCTAATCAATACAGTGATAGATAATGTACATGTTTTTCCTTTATTTCCCTTTTGGTTATGACTGACACCTCTAAGATTGTTCTTTCTAAGGTGGTTTTCCACAAACTCTACGTCGTTCTCAGCTCCCATTATACTCTCAAAATGGAAGTTGCTTTATTTTACATAGAAGTTGAAAGACAGATTATACCATGGGTTACTGTGTGTTTCTATAAGTACAATTATCAAATTTTGTTTGCTTCCAGAACTCGCTGAGCTCTTCTTAATATCATTAATGTTTTAGATAAAGTAGTCTATGTTTTTAAACCCTACTTATAGACATAAAATTAAGAATGTTATTAAAATATGACAATGTTAAAATCTCTCCATGTGTGCTCGCATGTGTTTCCTCCCCAAAGGATCTGCAAAATGTATTTTCAGCTGAAGCATTACCAGAAACAGAAGATAAAAGCAAACTTAGTAAGTAAGATATCGAAACAAATCATCCATCATTTTCATGAGAGACAGATAGACAAACAGTAAGAGCACAAGGATGTGAGCACAAACCAGCTTTCAGGGAAAGAAAGGGGAGACGGGGAGGGATGCATGGCTGTCTACATGGTCACGCGACAGAGACAGCAAGATAAACCCAGACGTGCCTAACCACAGTCTACAACTGGGGATAAGAGATGACAATTTCAAAGGAATCTTCTCACACCCCTTCAAGTAGTTGCTCAGTTTTGCTGTGGTTTTGAAAACAGTCAGGCTAAATCATCGTCAGTCTTCCTGGCTTTGCAGGGAGACAGTAGTTTATGGTTTCTTCTCACCCATGCAGCTGGGGGGAGTACTGCTGTGCTCTCTGCAAGCTGCTGCTTTGTTCACTGTGATGAGGAAGGCTGCGGCTCTGTCTCTTCCATCCACCTGAGCAGTGGTTCCTTAGATAAAGCTAAGTTTATTCCCAGCCTTCAGCAAAGCAAACAGAACCAAGCTTCCCAAACCCAATGAAAAGTTACCTCCCTGGGGATCTGGGCTTTAATCCTTCAGATCCTTGGCAGAACCATTGAAGGAAAACAATTTTAAATCTTAAATATCTTTTCTATTTGTGCTAGTAAGGCTCTGCCGTATTCAATCGTTGCCTCATATTCTAGCATAAAATCGGTTCCTTCTGTGTCATCACCACTCTTGCTGTCACCCTTGAACAATGTGCACATTTATTATGAGCAGGCAACTCCGTCAGAGCAGTCAAGTTTCCCATCCTTTAAAAGAACATAACCTGTCCCTTGTTTCAGTTATTTGTTTCTTACAAGATAATCTTAATTGATGTTTTAAACTATCATAAGTATATTTTGTGACATATTCTATTACAGAAGTCCAGTAAATTATAAACAGACTCTGAAAACTTATTTTTTCCACTGAATTTAACTAAAAAAACCCTCTGACTTCTAGAGTTTTCCACTTTCACAAGTGTTTGTTACCTATAACTTGATAATCCAGGAAAGTACAAACATAACAAATTAACATCGTAATGACTTCTCTTGAGATCTTGGCTTGTTTTCCACAAAGAGAACCCAAACTATGTTCAAGTATTTCTAATGATATTGTTCTGAGTGAGCCATACTGGAAGGAAATAGCAAACACCAAACCACACAGTGGCCGGGACTTAATGTTGTGGAATGAAGGTAAACGCCATGCTGTGCTGATGCCTTTACTTCTTTCCTCTGAGTGTCTCAGGCATAGCTGAATCCAATAACCCACACGTCCAAAGCCATAGACGGTCAAATGTTGACATGGTTGTTAGCTGTAAATACCGGAGTATGTTCTTACCACTTTTTCTATTGCTAGGTACCAATACTAGAAAAACACCAAAAGCTAAAGAAGTCATAGCAAGTGATAGTTTCTCTGAAGTAAGTACTATAACCTAACTTTGGCTACTAGTGTATTGAAATGTGTTTTGATTCATAGCCTTTTCACAGCATTTTCATCTTCAAATGAAATGAAATAGCAATGTGCTCCTCTTTGGCTTAAAATAAATCTGATGGTGAAATTAGCTAAACCTGAATCTACTTGATATTTTTTATATTCTTTGAATCTAAAGCAGTGGAAATTGCTTTCAGTTTTGCCAGGTAAGAAAGTAAACACATGCTTTTAAAAATTTTAGACTTATGCCAAATTTATATTTATGTATTTTTCTTTACCTCTTAATTTATGACTTTTATTTCCTTTCACAATTTCTTTACCTTTAAAGATTTTTTTTCCAGAATTTATCCTTAGACTTACTGTTGACTCTGCAGAATTTTTTATTAATCCCTGAAAAAAGGTTTACAACAATCTACAGGCTATTGCTTCTAATGCAAACTAATATTTCTATATATAGTATTGCTTTACTGTATATTGGAAACATTTTTGATCATCAAATAGAATGGTCAGATTAATCAAGTGGGATTTTATTAAATAAAATGAAAGTAAATAAATAAAAGTATATTTGATTACTTTTATTGTTTGTTTCATCAAGGAAACCAGTTTCATAATATTTTAGATTTCAAAACTGCTTAAAGATAGAAAAAGTTTTGGAAGAATATACAGCAACTTGTAAATGTGATGACCTATGGGGAGAGAAATGGGTTTAGAGAAAGTGATAAAGGGGGACTTATAATTTTTACTCTGTATATTTTAAATGTAAATTAGCAGAAAGACTAAGTATATTTTTATATTTACATTTATTGAGTTACAAATCCCCCAAATTCCATATTCAATTCAGTTCAAAGGGCATACTTTGTTCCATGCGTTGTTGTAAAGGGGGAGTGGGTATGTCAGTGAACCAAAAAGTCAGGGTTCCTGGACTTTATGGAGTTTACATTCTAAAAGATGGAAAGAGATAATAAACCATAAACACACAAATAAATGAATTATGTGAACCATTAGATGGTGATGATGCCATCAAAAAAGAAAAAGGAGGGTAAGGAGATCACCTTGAGAGAGTGATATTTAAGCAGATTGAAAGAATCACCCACTGGATCTGGGGAACCATTTCAGGCTGCCAGAACAGCTGGATGACAGCCTTGAAGCAGAAAGGTGGTTGGCCAGCAAGGTGGGGGAAGAGAAAGGATGAGGTTAGAGAGATGAGTGGAAAGGGAGAAGAATCAGGCCAGCCAGAGCCTTATAGGCAGTGATGAGGACATTGGCAGTAAAGGAGGAGCCTTTGCAGGGTTTTCAGTAGAGACAGAGTATCATTTGACTCATAAAATGTTCACTCTGGTGGCTGACTCTATTTCAGAATAGGCGCTAGGGATGTTCCTGTGGATATGAAGTAGCTTAATTAGACTAGCCTTCCTACAGATAACAATATAAAGGCTGGAGAAAATACAAAAGCTAATTATCTGAGGGCCTGAAGCAGGCAGCAAAAAAGCAAACAGCAAAAACCAGGCAGAAAATATATGGGATTTGACCATTGACAGAAGAATACTTCAGTGGGCAAAAGCCAGGCGTATGCAAGTTACCCCAGAGGACATCCCGCATCTGCGTGCCGTGAGTGGTTAGAACGTGAGAAGAAAGCCCTCATCTCTTTGATTTAAGATATTAGAGAGTGAAGTTTGGGGATGCCAGAGCAGCTGGTAATTAAGGAGGAAGATCTTGGAAAGGAGGGAGTCAGAGGAGGAGCCCCGAAATCTGCATATACATTTTCCTTAAACGCTTGGCTGGTTCCAAAATTGTGCTAAACGATCACAAGTGTCTTCACCAGAGAACACGACCATTTAATTTTTTTCCCTCCAAATATTTGGAATCTGACTTTTAAATTAGCTGTCCCCTACCATTGTTTATTTTCACAGCTCACTGTGCGCGCTCAACTTGGTGCAAAATCAGAAAAGTTGCTGAAGAAAGGAAAGAGCATATCTGATACATTGCTAGTTGGCATCATGGTAAATGCTATTAAGTATGTATCACACTTTTCTCTTTTATATCTATTTAATATGTTCTTTATCAAATAGAGTTGTATAAAGAATAATACAGAAATATTTTTATGTTCAGCATCTAATGAATTTACCTAAGAAAACACAGCAAGATAAATTTTGTGATTTACATGTCTATATTTCACTCCCCCGCCCCACCCTTTACCAACCTTGACTTCATTCACCCAGATGTGAATTCAGGTTAAGTTCTCTCCTGTGTGGGGAATTCAAGGAGAAATTAGATATTTGGGAAAGCCAAGGGATTTGGAGAAGAGAGACCCTAACTATGTGGTCACGGGCCAGTGTGTTTCCTCATTTTGTGTTTCTGGAGGAGGGAGTGACCCCTGCAACACAAAGGCTGGGCAGTGCAGGGTAGGAAGGCCATGAGAAAGTAGAGGTTGCACAGGCAAGGACTCACATATATGCATAGCACAGAGATGATGTGCAATAAGGGTAAAGAAAAAATTTAAGTAGGCTATAATATTGTAATTCCTCCTTTCTAAGGATAGAGGATTCTCCTCAGCCCTCCTTTACAATACAGAAAAGAGAGAAATTAAAAGAATCGATAGGTGCTCGGTTGATCCGTGTAATAAAGAAATGAGGCTGAACAGGCTGGAAAAAGGAATCAACAAGGCTCCTGTTGCAGGGCGTTGCAGAGCTTCGAGTGAGTGAGGGGTTTGGGGTAGCTCTGCTGCCTGAGAAACGTTAAGACCGAGAGATGTGAGAACAGGAGGTTTTGGAGAAGTTTTGCCAGGCATCTGGAATGGACTCCCCCTTTAGAGTTTTCTTAAGAGACCTCATTAAAGATTTAAGTTGCCTCTCAGTTGTGATGTATCTTGGACTGATTACTCTTTGAATGCAACACTGAAGAAACTGGGCTACAGTGATGCTATTCTCAAAGCTGCAAGGGATCTCATTCTAATAGTTGCCACATTTTTCAGTACTGGAATAAGCCATGGGAGTCCTTGTTCAAAGAAAATTGTATATGAAAAGCATCAGCTGTAAAGCAGATCTTAGCTGTGGTTTCACTGAAGTTGGAGTGTCTACACCCTATCCCCAGAACTCCACTACCCTCCCACCACCACCACCACTACCGTCATCCCCTCTGCCCCTGAGGCACCGTTAGAGAACTGTCATCAGTTTGACATCCTTTCATTTAGTCCAAATGCGTCCTCTTTCAGTGAGGAAAGGAAGGCACGTGGCAGCTCAGTTAGGCAATCCAGTCACGTATCTGGTTAGTGGCGTAGCGAGAACCAAAGCCCAGGCCTCCTCACTCCCTGTTGTCTGGTGTCCTCACACTACAGCATGACAAGTGTGGCCCTGACCTTCTCCTCCCTCTGAAGTAGCTCCTGAGACTGGAGGTGGGAGAAGAGGTCCCTCAGACCTGGTAAAGTGCTCAAGAAATTTCTCTCCTCTAGCTGAGGCCAATGAATCAACAAACTCATTCTGTGCAGAATGCTTACCACACTCTGGACAAATTACCAAAGCAAAATGCAGGCTTTCCTTTCTCTTCGTAGCCTAATAGGGGTAATAGGAGCAGTGACTTGAAGGCAGCTTGATACTGTGGAAAGATCACTGGATTTAGGGTCACGTGCAATTTTATGACTTTGAACAAGTAATAAAACCTCTCTGAACTTTGGTTTCCCCCCCTTCTTCCTTGCCACACTGATAGAAGGATCATGTACAGGCACCAAAGCAGACTTCCAAGCCTTTAGAAAGGGATTCTAATTGTTTAAATGAGTTTTAGCAGAGAAAGAAATGAAATCATAACTTTTTATCCAAAAATCAAAATCTTAATCTTACATCATTGAAGGGTTTTGGAAGAGCAAAGTTGAAGTTTTTTTCCAATTTAAAGAACTAAAATAATTCCTGGAGCACCTATTCTCTATAGAGGATGCTGCACTGAGTACAAAAACCAAAGAAATGACCTGTACCCTTTAGCAACTTATAATCTAACTGAGATAAAGAAGACTCACTTGAATTTTTCTGTCAAGAAATATAAGAGTTAAAAATTGTGTGGTGAAGTGAATGAGGGTCCAGAGGAGTTCAGATCAGGCTGTTATGACTCCATGCTGGATTGGGTGGGGTAGGAAGAAATTTCTAGGTTGGCGATGTGAGTATCCACCATATGCTACACTCTGTGCTGGGTTCTCAAAATGTGTCCTTTCAGTTCATCCTCACCAGCATCTTGTGAGGTGTGTTATATTATCCCGCTGTATAGATGAGGAAATTGAGATTTTCAAGAGGAACAGCCTATGAACCCAGCTAGGAAGTACAATTTATACTCACATAACAGGGAGGAGATCGGTGTGTTCAAAGTGAATGGTTCAAAATTGTGAGAGAAGAAGTTATAGGGAAGTAAGTTGTGGCCAGTTCATTTTAAATACCATGTTATGGCTTCTAGAATAGAGTTGGAGGGCAGCAGGGACCCACAGAAGGATTTTGAGCAAGGGAGCGATTGTGGTACATTAGGAAACCTAATTCTGGCTGTAAAGAAATAAAATTCATGCAGAAGGAGGTTACTGTGAAACTGAAAGAAAGATAAAGGCAAGATTTACTGTGTTATTATTCCTAAAGGACTTGTGTCTATCAAAATGTTAATGATTTGTCCTTTCCTGATTTAGTCAGATACCTATATATAAAGGCTGGATCCTGGATGGCTTTCCAATGACATTAAACCAAGCGAAGCTTCTGGAGGAAGCACTCACAGGCTGCAACAGAAACCTCATAGAACCGGAGGGAAATAAATCACAAATGTCCACATTGGCTGTTGACCCTACAGCTTCCAGAGAAGTGCGTCTTCCCCCTTCTGCACTGGATTTTGTCATGTTATTAGATATTTCAGATAATTCCTCTCTGAATCGCATGAATGACATCATGGGTAAGCTGGACATCTTTTTTTAAATATTCTTTTCTATAATTCAGAGCTCTTTATTTTTCTTTGCGTGAAAGGGTGAATATTCCCATTTACAATTATAAGTGGATAATAAAGAATCCATTTAGGCTTCCAAAGAATTACCTAGTCCAGCACAGTTGCCTCCTGGGGCTCCGTCAGTGTTCAGCACTGTAGCCCAAGCCTGGAGCTCGTGGAGAATTCCATGCCAACTACAAGCATCTCATTCAACCCTTCCATCAACTTGGCAGCTCCCCTGGCAGAGAGACGCCCTCCTTTTCGAGGCTTGCATACGTGGAGGAGCTTCCTGTAGCTACCTAGTACATCCTGGTGTGCCACCCAGATGAAACTCATGAACCACACTGGTGCTGCAGGCAAGCATCTGGTGACATCCTTCCCTTGGATTGCGTGTTAACTGAGGAGCAAGTATCCGTTGGCTGCAGTCCTTCCACACTGGGGTCAAATAGTCTTGCCAAGATTCATGGTTTATTTAACTACTTCTCATTGTTGAAATGAAAATATTACTTTATTCCACAAATTCAGTGGTTATGGGTAAAAGCACATATTCTTGAACCCTGGCTTTCCAGGTTATTAGGCATTTGACCTTGGGAAAGGTACTTCATCCTTCTAAACCTCCATTTCGCATCCTATATAATAGAATGCTTCATTGTATTGTTTTGGATATTAAGGGAAAACTGCTTCTTTACTCACAACACTTCTGACACCAAAGGCGTGTGGGTTTTCCATATCACCCTGTTCTCCAGTTCTTGAAAAACACCCACTGGGGGTCCTATAATTTAGGCTAATTCTGGCACTAACTCCCCAGGGTTATCACAGGTTTTCACAGGTTAAGGGCTCAGTCCCACAAGACTTCTCCCCACTTCAGATGCCAGTCTCAAGTAGTGGATCCCCAGGTTACCCACACTCCTGTCTGACCTGACTACAAATTGGGGGTTTCCATGACCCCTCCTCAGGTCTGATAATTTTCTATAATGACTCACAGAACTCAAGGCAACACTTTACTTACTATTACTGTTTTATTATAAAGAATGCCATAAAGGATACAGATGAGCAGCCAGATGAAGAGGTACATAGTGCAAGGTCTGGAAGAGTCCCAGGCTCAGGAGCTTCTATCCTCATGGAGTTTCGGGGGGTACCACACTCCTGGCACGTGGATGCATTCACCAACCCACAAGCTCTCTGAATCCCTTCTTTAGAGTTTTTATGGGGGTTCCATTATGTAGGCATGACTGACTAAATCATTGAGCATTGGTGATCAGTCTCTAGTCCCTTCCCCTCCTTAGAGATCGGGGGTAGGACTGAAAGTTCTAGCCCTCGAGTCACTTGGTTTCTCAGGCAACAGGTCCTACCGTCCAAGAGTCACCTCTTTGACATAAACTCAGATAAAGTTGAAAGGGGTATATTATGAATAAAAATAAATGCTCCTTTTACCTCTATCACTCAGGAAATTACAAGGGTTTTCAGAGCTCTGTGTCAGGAGCCAAAGTCCAAATATATATTTCTTATTATATCACAATATCACAGGTATTAAATGAGATAAATGTTAAACATTTAGGATAGAATCTGGTACATGATACTAGGCACATAGTATCCACTAGGAAAAATAGTGGAAGACTTTGAAATGAACAAAAGATTATTGGATACCCTTTCAATAGAAGGTTGAGTACTGTCTTTTGGACCCTGAGGAGTGTCTGGTTTTAGAGGGGTCTATGCCTTTCATTGGCTTTGACTCAGCTCTTCTGTAACTATAAATTGTAGGAGACTTAATAGTAATTCAAATGATTCTGGTTCGTGAACATGCAGATGAATTTGATTTAATTAAGGTAAAATTAATTTCTATACTTTGCAAAGATGATTCCAAATATTACATTGCTGTATACATAGTAACCAGTCTTTCATCTATTACCATCTATTTCAGCATTCCTGACTACCTGTAAATAGGTCTGTTATTCAGATTGTCATTTGTACTAGTTGTAACATCACATCTTACTGGTTCCCTCATTACTTGAAAATTTAGATGATGTCATTTTACATTTGTTTGAGTGTCTTGATTTTACCTTTTTAAAAAACTGCCCTTTAACAAGTGGTAACATCATTCTTTCATTATTGCTGTTACTACTAACACAATGACATTCGGAGCTAGGAGAGACTTAGGGGATCATCTATTCCAGTGCCTTTATTTATAGGTGGAAATTTAAAGCGTGAGCACTTGACTCATCCAGGGCCACACTCTTCCTTATTTTGAGTTTGTAACATCTTGAGATCTTCCTTTCATTGTTTACTTAAATAAAATGACAAAGCCATTAGATATGACTTCAGCTGTTGAGCCCAGTAGTTTAAACTGGATGCTGTCCATCAGATCTCAAAAGGGAGAATTTACTTCTCTCCATGCAAGGGAGCTATGCTGACAGTAGTGATGATTCCGCTTGTTCAGCCAAGTTCTCATCCCTGTTCAGGATCATCTGACGGTTGGCAAAGAATACTGCCAATCCATGGCCATCTACTGACGGAATAAGGCCCTGAACTCAAATCAGTCTGACTTGCTTTCAAGATATGACGAGTTATTAAGTACACACAAAGACCTGTGGGTGAGATGGTCCCTGAGAGCGGATTATAACCCTACAAGGGCCTTAGAAGTTTTGCCTACCCTCTTGAGGATCCCTAGGAAGCATTTGTTGTGTGTTTCAAAAAATAGAAGGAAACCAATTGGCACAAATTTTTCAAGAAATCTACTCAATCCAGTGTGAGTTCTTTCAATTCCCTATCAAAATCACATGACAAATGGTTCTGGAAAATGTATCAAAGCTGATGTTAGCATCTAACTAGTTTAATTTCTTAATTCTAGACCACTTACTTATAACTAGGCTCAGAATTGCCCTTTATTCACTACGACAGGGAGAATTTTTTTTGTCAAGTTTTTTGTACATATACACATAAATAATCTTATTTATCTACCCTCAGAACTTAGTGTTAAGCACTATTAATTTTTTTATTTTTATATGTATTTCTAATCATATATATTCTAGGTCTGAAGTGAACTGAGCCAACTACTAGATTAGGTTCTTCTAAATCACAAAAACTAGTATGAAATCATTGAGTTTATAGTTCTTACATGTTTTGGTCAGAAATGAGTAGGCTAAATATGTCCACAACTTTGAAAATCTATCTGCAGCTTTTATGTTCAAGTATTTTAAGTTAAGATAAAGTGTGACTCTTACATAGCTTAAGGTTTTTCTTTTTTAGAATATAAGATTGGAATGGCCATTGAAAGATCACTTTGCCAATTTGCTCTCCTCATCTTAAGCAAGACCCCACCTGAACTCTTTTGGACAGATGAAATTCTATCCTTCAAAAATATCTTGTTCATTCACATATTCACTTATTATTTATTGCGTGCTTGCTAAATGCCAGACACTGTGATTGGCACTGGTGATTCTGTAATAAAGAAGAAATGGATCCTGCCTTCAAAGAATTTAGTGGAAATTGTAGCTAAGGAACCAAGGAGTTATAGTATTGAGTTGTACTTCCAACACGGCAGCCAATAGCCACAGGTGTTATTTAAATGATTTAAAATTAAAAATTCAGTTCCTCAGTCACACTGACCACATTTCATGTACATATGTGACTAGTGGCTATCATACTGGACAGCACTGATGCAGAACATTTTCATCATCTCAGAAAGATCTGTCTTATCAGATAACACTGTTATAGAGTGATGGGAGCTAAAAGGGTGCCGCTAGTAAATATTTATCTAACATTTATAACATGCCAGGAACTGACAGTACAGAAATGAAGGGCAAGTCCCTGTCCTCGAGTCGTTGACAATGTAGTGGGAGAAGAAACAAAAGTAAGCTGATTATTATAATATAGTCACTTATATGCTATACTAGGTGAGCCCAGCATGGGAAGAGATTTACCAGACCAAGACAGGGAGGAAGGGCGAGGGAATCGGCAAGCAGGGTCCGTCTAGAGAACAGCAAGTTTATCGTTAGGACTGAGAGGCAGCAGGGTGTGGAAGAGTGACAGAAATGGCCTGGAGGGTAGGCAGGGGCCAGCTGAAAAGTCTTGCCCCAAGTTAAAGTGTTTGAACTTTATCCTGAAGCCATGTGAGGTCACCGAATTCTATTAAAGCTGAGATTTAATGCAATTCAATATGCTTTTCGTAATGGTCATTCTAGCTGCAGTGTGGAGGATGCCTTGGAAGGGGAGTGAGACTGGAAACAATGAAATGAGTTATAAAACTATCACCATCTGAAAAGCAACAAAGGCATTAAGACAGCTAGAGAGGCAAGGTAAAAAGAGTCAGCTTCAGGTGCTATTTAGGGGGAAACTGTAGAACTTACTGATCAGTGGGGATGGGGGCATTCATTTTGTTGTGAATTTACTGCAGGGAGAACAGGGTGACTTCAAGTTGTTGACTGCAACAATTTTTTGAATGATAATACCATTCACTTAGACAATATGGAAAGAAACACAAGAGTCTCTTTAGGGACATGTTGAACTTGAAGTACCTGGTACTATGGGACTTTTAAGCTAAGATGTTCAGAGGGCAGTTCTATAAATGGGTCTCGATGTCAGGAGGGAAGTGTGTACTAAAGTTAAGGGCTTGAAGGTAAGACAAATCATCTAGGAAGAAAAGTGTATTTTAAAAAATATCCAGGATGACAGCCAAGACAGCTAGTGGGGAGAGCAAAGGAAGAGGTGTTTAGAAGCAGCAGCTAGAGAGAAAGGAAGAAATCCAGGGAGAGTAATGTCATATAAGCCAAAGGAGGACAGATTTTCAAAATAAAGGTGTTATTCTCTCCTCCTCCCAGACCAGTGGGCTGGGGTCCTGAGGCCTGGGCTGGGGTGTGGGAGCCCAGTCACCAGCATTGCCTGCAGCATGGCCCTGCAAAGCTTGGGGTCCATGGGGAAGCCTGAAGGATGTCATCACAGGGAAGCAGCCTTCATGAGGCCAAAGGCAAGCGGCCTCAAAGACTGAACATCAGTCCTGCTAGGGCTGGGCAGAGAGGAGTGGCCCAGACTCAAAGCCAACTGGTAGGAGACCAGGAGACCTAAGGAGAAGGTTCAGCCAGTGTGGGAGCATAAGCTTTTGTCAGAAAGGAAGAGTACGTGGCTGCCTGGGTTTTTAGCCAGTGCCTTGGGCCATTGGTCAGCCTGAGAGGGAACAGTGGTGTTCATAATATGGGGAGAGGTACTGAGAGGCTTTGAGTGCAGGCTCTGGATGGATAACTTTAGTCACTTATAGTGACTGAAAAGAAATATGAGGGGGCTTCTAGGGCTGATAATGTTTGTTTCTTGATCTGGGTGCTGTTTTCAGTTTGGGAAGTCATTGAGCTCTATAATCATGTATGCATTCTTTTTGGCAGGTATAGTTCAAGAAATCGTTTAAAAATTAAAAAGAAGTTCAGGGCTTGGAATTAGATTGACTGGAATCAAATCCTTTCTCTGTCATTTATGAACTATGCCATTTGGGGCAATTTTAGGATCACAATCCTACTTCACAAGTTTTGTTGTGAATATAAAATAATGTAATACAGTCTTCCCTCAGCATTCATAGGGGATTAATTCCAGAGCCCCCTCAGATACCAAAATCCAAGGATGCTTAAGTCCCTTATATAAAACGGTGTGATATTTGCATTGAACCTATGCATATCCTCCCATATACCTTAAGTCATCTCTAGATTACTTATAATACTTAATTTCCTCTTTTTCTATCATGAATGTAAAGGGAGAACAATCGATTGCTATATCCTGTGAAGGTCCTTCATTTTCTTGAACACTATTAATTTGCTCTTCAATGTTCTCTTGCATTGATTGAGTAATCTAATTCCTTTTACTGTAGTTCAAGGCTTTTTTTCCTCTTTATGATTTTCCATTTATTCTGAATTCATGAGTATTCTGGACTTTGTACCTTAATCCTGAATAGGACTCAGTCAGAGAAGTTGAGATCGTTTTTGGTTTTGGTCTCTTGTCGTATATTCCTTTATGTCTCTTCTAGAAAAATCATAGAGTTTAGAAAGAAAGATAAATCGCTTTATTGTACTGTAATATAATATCCACAAATAAGTTGCATATTTGACTTTATGGCCACCCTGCTATTTCATTCTTAGCTTTTACAGCATGGTGTTGATTTTCTAATTGTTTCCTAATTTGTTATTCATGACAAACCATCATTTTTCATTCTCGTCTCTTCAAGGTCAGTCCCAAGACGCTCTACCTTAAAACTACAGCTCCTCTTTAATGTTGTATTTTACCTCCTTTTCCCCAATTTCCAAGGGAAATGTGAATGCTGATCCCAAAACTATACTTTTTCAACATTTTGTTAAACATTTTAATTAATATTGGACCAAAGGCAGGACCATGTCTATTTGCCTTTCTTGTATCAGTACCTTTTAGCAGTGCTACTGCAACTTTGACTGCTTTAGCAAATTGTCTAATTAAGTAATTTCCATAACATAGCTGAAGCATTTTCAAGTGAAACTCCTCATGAAGACATCAATCAACGTGTAGCTGCTAAAAACCAAGATGTGGATGAAGACCAGAATTTAAGAGATCAAATACAGCATAGGTTAGTTTAAAACTCAATGTCTTGCTTCTTGTTTCTTACCCTTTGAACAGACTGACAACTAGTCACTTTGGAATCATCAGATCTAGAAAATAAATGTATTTCTTAGCATTCAGTCTTTTACAGGTAAAACAAAACTAAGTAGCTTTGATGTTGAGTGAAATATTTATGTGTTAGCTTTTATATTCAGAGCACAAGTCATCATAGTCTGGGAAGAAAAGAATTAAATCAGGCAACATTTCCCTTTATGGCTACATGAACTTACAAGTTCATTATATGGAATCCTAATTCAGCCCTCATTCAGCAAATGCCAATGAAGATCGTGGAATGTCAAAGAGCTAGGCATCAGACTATAGAGTGTAATTCTAAAACCACTTTTGTGTTACTAAAATGAAGTTATGCTTCAAAAACCTTCTTTCAATCGTATGCAATTTGCTCATTGGAAAAAAAATTAGACAATTTTTTGAAACCTTGAGAACTCTAAAAATATGAAGTGAATCAGGGAAGAGGAATTTGAGCTACATTAAGCCTGTCTACTCTTGGAAGACAAGGCTGTTTCAAAAATCATTCCAAGAGTATATTTGAGTAAAGCAAATAAGTCAGAACCATCTATACTTACTCAAAGGTCTCTTTAACTTCTTTAAGAAAAAGTAGGTGACCTATGTGGCCCAGGCTGTAGCTACCATCAGAAGGGTGTTTAGAGTTTAGTCTGCTATGAATATAGGTGATGTTTCCTTAGATCTTCACTTAGAGACGTGAACCCACACTAAAGGTTTCCTGAAATGATAGAATTGCCAAATCTTCTTTTCCTCATTCATATACCTCAAAATATATGGCTAGACAGCATTAAATAATTTCTTCTTTAAAGTGGATAGTATTTCATTGCCTGTAGATTTCTTAAAGTTGCTTTTTCAGATTTTTTTGGGCAGCTTATTTTTTCATTACATTCATCAGATAAATCATGCTTAATGTTACTCTAATCTTTCAGTCAATATGCTATATTCATAGAACATTTGGGTTTTGCAGAATTGTAGGCTTCTTGGACAACTGGCCTTTATTGGAGCAATGGTTTACAAAGCCAGAAAACATTTTGATAAAAATGAATGCTGACATAGATAAGCAGTCTTTGTGCCAAAAAGTAAAGGAAATGTTTATGACTGAAATAATGAAAAAAGAGAATAAAGGTAATTACAGTTCTTTATAATTTTGAGCTTACATAACGAAAATGTGTGGTTTTAATGAATTTAGGAGGAAGTGAAAATGCGATTGCAAATTTCTCTCTTCTCTTTGGATCATACCATCTATAAGTATCTTCTACCTCTGATTTTAGCTTTCCACTGCAAATGTTTCTACATCAAAGATTTTTCTTTCTTCATTTTAATTTAATTTAATCAAAAGAGGTCATCTTGCTGAAAGGTTGTTTTCAGGTGAAAAAAATAGCAGAGTGAAAATTAAGGATGTTATAGAGAAGGGTAAAGATTTCAATCTGTTGACCTCAGCATTATAAGGAAACAATGAGTGAGTTATCCTTTTAGGATGAAAACACTAGGCAGATTATTCCCCCCAAATCTTTTTGTGTTGGTATGAATTTACTGACTATTAACTACTTATTTATAAGCCTGCTCCTGGGTGCATCTCACCTACATTAAACCATCCCGACCTCCCTCCTCCTTCATTCAACCAATAGTAATTGCCCATTAACTTTTCACAGTATTATTGGAATTTGTTATTGAAAGGAATTTTAGTCTCATACACTGCCAATGCCAGACTTCAATGGAGATCTTACCTTTGAGAAATGAATTCAGAAATAAATCTTTCCCTTCTGTTTATCAATCACCCCTGACTATATTGACAACTGCAATTTCTTGGTATAATAAAAAATGGTCAAAATTAATAATATCACAAGGATTCTAAAACTGCCTTGGTAGCATGCTGTCTCCCATCCCTAGATTTATGACCTAACTACTATAATGTATCGGTGAACTGACACCAAAATAGTGCATAGATATAAGCCACAGTCACCTTGGGGACCCAGGAGCTCACACTTAGAAAGACAAGCACCCACATCGAAATGTCCGCTCCCCAAAAACACCCATGTGAAGCTTCCAGACAAAACAAAAATCAACCCATATATTATATAAGAGGCTTAACATGTTATTTAACACTCAGAAATTAGGCTGAGAGGAGGGAGGAAACCTCTAGGGTCTTGATTGGGAGGCAAAAGCAAACCGATTCTAGGCTGTAGCTTCAAACATCTACCAATTAGAATCAGTGTTTTTGCCAGCTATCAGACTCACTTCAACATTTTCCTAAAGATTTTACATTCTGATCACTTATTACATTAACAGACTCTACTGCCACTTATTTAAGATTTACATTCCACTCAGTTAATTATTTTTAATAAATATTATGTCATTAAAATAATAAACATTTACCTAGCCCAGTGCTCTGTATTAAACATCCTGATTAAGCTAAAAACAAAAAATAAAAGGATACGGTACTTCTATAAATATTCTGCTGTTTAAAACTGATCATAATATACTGTTAAGTAGGGGAAATCAGGTTATATTTAAATTGTCCCTTTTTTGTTTTTAAAAGTATGTCTATTATTAAATATGCAGGCACAGAAAAGAGTCTGACAATATATGCTAAGAAAAAACAAAATTCAACCCAGTAAATTCAAAGCTCTAACTGGTTTTGTTCAACTATTCGTGAACTGGGCAGCATCCCATCTAACAACTAGAAGGGCACTTCGTGGAACAGTACGAATGGAAGGCTTTTTTAGATAGGAGGATGGGGCAGGGAAGTCATTAGCAAAAGGGGGGAAAAAAGGGTTATTTTGGGCCAGGACATCTTCTTTTTGGAGGAAGGGAACTGCAGGGGTCTTTACCATGCAGATTGCCTCTTCTTTGCAGGGCTGGGGATATATAGAGAGGACCCACATGACAGATCACCTCATTAGCGCTGACCAGAAAATTCCAAGCTGGTTGATTAAAATTACATTTCTGAAGAAGGTAGAAACTGCAACTGAGGCAGGTAGTAAGTCTAGGTTTGGTATCGTGGGCTTTATGTGATGCCATTTGGGGCCTGTGGTTTTCTCTTTAGCCGTACAATCCTTGATGAGGGAGAAGGATGACAAAGAGTCAACAGGAAATTTCTCTTTCTGCTTATTTGTCTAAATTGTGGGAATTTTTAAAACAATAATTATATATCACTTTTATAATCAGAAAAAAAAATCCAGTTTGAAAAAAAAAATCTAATAGAATGAAGCCTCCTTGCCTTGCTGAATTGAAAAGAATAATCTGAGGGCAAAGGGAGTATGGATATAAAAGCCATACATGGGGCTTCCCTGGTGGCGCAGTGGTTGAGAGTCCACCTGCCAATGCAGGGGACACGGGTTCGTGCCCCGGTCCGGGAAGATCCCACATGCCGCGGAGCGGCTGGGTCCGTGGGCCATGGCCGCTGAGCCTGCACCTCCGGAGCCTGTGCTCCGCAACGGGAGAGGCCACAGCAGTGAGAGGCCCGCGTACCGCAAAAAAAAAAAAAAAGAGAGAAAAGAAAAGCCATACATGGGTGCAGTTATTCACTGCCCCTGCTACAGGGGTAAAGTTGCGGCCGTTTCCAGGGTGGAGGGCTGGGAAGTCAGGAAGGGTGGGGAGGGCATGCTGGGAAGAGTGAGCCTGAATCCCGAAAGGCAAAGGGCCATAACAACGATAGGAGCCTAGACCTTCGGGAACCAGCCCTGCTCCGCCCCTCAAGCCCCTCGGGCTGACTGTCTGCTCTGCCTGGAGCACACATTCCCTGAACCTGTTCAAGTCTTTTCTCAGATGCCACCTTCTCAGCGGGTCTACCCTGCAAAGCACTCTGGTTAAATAAACTTTAAGAGCTGCCCCACAGCACTCCTGACCCCCTTTACTCTGTCCTATTTAGCTTCACAAGGCAGTGATTTTTCTCTTTTGTTTTACTTTTGTATCTCTGGCAACCACAACTGTGCCTAGCATTGTTCGTATTATTATTATTACTGACAGTACTAGTGTAGTTTTACCTTATTGTTATAACCCTTCCTTTTCTTCACGGCACAACTCAGATTCAATAAGTAGTTGCTGCATGAAAGAATGAAATGCTAAGACTTAGTTGTGTACTGAGCACCGTTCTAAATGCTTCATATGTATTTACCCCTAGATGTCGGTGCCGCACATTTCTTTTCCCTTCCGTGTCCTTCCGACATCTTCTCTTTGTGCTTTTTCACCTTGCTTTTCCCCTGGAAATTTTGACATAATTATTTATTTTTCTATCGCAACACACCAGCTACTTCTAGATTGTTGGTTTGACACATGGCACAACAAGCCTTCCCACCTGATACACACACACACACACACACACACACACATCATCATCATCATCATCATCATCATCATCATCCCCATCAGAGGCAGGGTAAACGGTATTTCTAACCAGGCAGAGAAGACTTCAAATCTTAGTTTTAAGGACTGAATGATTTAAAGGAGATCCCTAAAACATGAAGTTCGCCCTAATTCAGTAAGAGCAGTTTTATATTAATTTAGGTTTATCTTAGTTCAAGTGAAATAGTAGGTGTCTGGAGCTGCTAATAAAAGTCCATTCTTATCATCCTTTTGAAGTGAAAAAGAAATTAGAAGAAAAGGAAGCTAAGGAAAAAGAAGAAGTTTCCCCAACTGAGGCTACATCACCTCTCCCCCCTCCTCCTGAACCAGAAAAAGAGAAGGAAGTCCACGGTCAGCGTGAGCGTTCCAAAACTCCTGCTGCAAAAGGAAAACCAGCATCAGGTGATTGACAGGACGATTTCTAATCCTGTTTGCCAGTTTCTCATTTTCATTTTAGAAAAGAATTATAAATTATAGTACCAGTCCATTTATCTAGATTCAGGCTTTGAGCAACTTCAGTCATATGAAAGCAAGCTGTCTGCTCTGATGAAGAGGAAAAGCAGTAGTCACTGACAGCACGGCTGTCACAAAGCGGAGGTACTTTACTGTGTGGGAAGGAATGTGGAGTCCTCACACCCAGATCTACTGATTAGAATAAGACCACAGATGAGAGGAGGGAAGGCGCAGAGAATACCAGAAGGAGCTTAGAGCAGATCAAGAGGACAGACGTCTATTTGCAGAGTGATAGAGTTGTGTTTATGTAAAAAGCAAGACCATCTTCAGAAAATGAGAGTTAGCACAACCTGTTGTCCACAGGAATAAGGAAACATAACAACAGCATTCTTTAGAGACTAAAATTTATACGCAACTGTCACTCTTCAGTGTTATGTGATTATAAAAGGGTAGAAACAAGCACCTGACATCTCAGTAAACTTGTATATTTATAATATATAACATACATGAATAGAGTTTGTATAGAGAATATTTTTTAGCTTAAACCACTAAGGACCATTTAGTTACGTGGTAGACAATATAATGACAAAAGTAAAATCCTCAATTGTTGAAATGTGTGATATTGGGAGAATGCCAGGATCAGTTTGGTGCTGTGTGTATGAAACAAATTTGGCTCTAGTAGCTGGTTTTAGCTTTGTAAGTAGCTGGCTGTGCAGTTACACAAGTCTACCTAGGTATTCTTGATACTGTGTCATGATTGCATTTCTAAACTCCATAATATTTCTACTTCGTGGAGATTTGAGATGGGTCTGAGTTTTTTAATTAGATTTATTTATATTAAACAAATTCACTTGAAAACTTTAATAACATATATTATGGTCTATTAAAGACCGTTGTACTTCAATAAAATGGGGCTTAACTAAAGGCAAAATACGCAAATTCTAAAAAAAATATTTTATCATTTGAAACAATAAAGCACAAAGCAATGAATTAACCATACATACTTTCCCCATTAGAAAAACAAAGCAGTGGTCTGAAGGACAAATGGAAACCTTAAAAATGCTGTTTAGCCAGGGAAGACAGTTTCCACAGAGGCTCAAGGGAGCCTGGAGTTACCCATCTAGGCCTTTAACCTATGGCCGTGGCCTCCCCTCCCTTTCCTCCCCTCGGCCTCACAGTCAGGAGTATCTGTGGATTGGAGCCATTCCCTGAAACCCATCTTTAGCATTTCTGGTTACAACACGGTTCAGTCTTTAAATTTCTTAAGTTTGCTCGTGACATTAAATAAAATTGTATACTTGAATACAGTGCATTGGATGAATAATAAAGCTATTGTTGCTTCAAAGAGTGGTTGTATCTGTCTCTTTTTTCCACCAAGGGCCGGGTTAGTGCCTGATCTTTAAAAATATATAGAAGAATTAATCCCCAGGGGCCCAGTTACTGCCTTCCAACGGCAACGCATCATTGCAAGGAGATCTCAGTGCTAGTAGACGTTCATGAAGCAATAGCACAGGCTGCACTGCCCTTACAGCTCAGGGAAGCTGGGATAAATGATTTTAGGAAGGGAAGTTCCCAGGTTTGTTTATTTTTATATAAATAACTTACAGTTTTTTTCAAAAGAACATACTTGCAGAACTAAAAGCCTAAGGCTTCTGAACAAGCCCAAAGCAAACATCCAATTACAATCTTCTTTAAAAGTTGAGAAGAAAAGAGAAATTATTTACTAAAAAAAAAAAGGGTGGAAATAGGGTAAAGAAGGAAGCATAGTACACTAAGTACTAAAAGTCATTTTGTCCAAATATAGTTCTACATTGTATATGAGTCTGTTGACCTGAAACAAATAGAATGCCAGATATTTCTCCAGCAAAGATGGGTTTATTCAGAATTAGCAGGAAATTATAATTCGGGGTCTGCAACCACGGCAAGCCATGTGCAAGTCTCCGCATGACAAGAGAAGGAGAATGCTTCTATAGAGGGGAAAAGGAAGTTGGGAGGGCCATAGTACTTGATGAGTCCATGGCTTTTCATTGGCTGAGTTCTTGCCAGGAAAGAAGAGGAGTCTTCCTTCCTCCTGTTGGACAATGCTGTCCTCTTAGGGCATGAGAGCTCCCCCTTCTGGTTTCCTGACTCTATTTATTTGTGCTTTCTGTTTATTAATTTTTTACAGTTCTGTATTTTATATCTGCTTCAAATGCACTTGAGATTAAATTTGAAAAACTTCACAGGTATGTCCCATTAAAGGGTTTATTATCAAGTCTACTACCAAATGTCAGAATTTAATTTAAAACTCAAGCTCTGAGTGTGACAGAGTATGGTAGTGCTTGCTATCCATGCTGCTAGGAATATATTTTGCAATTTCAGAATACATTTTGGAAATAATTTTTAAAAATAGGCAGAGTGCATGCTATCCCCAGCAGAAATTAGACTTGCTCACAATATTTTATAAGTTCAACATCTTAGGTGTCTCTATTTTTACTCTCTTTGCTGTTGCCTTTTGCTAAAGTTTAGAGCAATGGTTGGTTACCCAGAGTATTGTTATTAAAGGAACTAAGAGCTTATCTAGACTTTTTTTATTAGGCTTATTTCTAAGAAAAAAAAAGGAACTAATTCAAATGTTTGGATTTATTTATTTATTTATGAATGAGTTTGGTGTTCAACTATTTTGATGTTTAAAAGTCCTTTTATGGAGGTTAACAAAGTTTCAAGGTTAATCCTTCTTTCCTTGTCTTATTTCTATGGAATCTTGGTTTTTGGAGCTGAGATGTTTAAATGTTAGTGATATGAGTTATGTATTTACACATTCTTATAACTAACACTTCTAAATACAAAGATAGGTCAGATGATCTCGCCATCACAAGCATTTAAATTGTCCCATATGTGCATTCTTCCAATGAAGGAAAAAAAACCAAAACAAAAAACTGTAGCCCAGGGCAAAGGGAGGAAGACGACTGAACTTGTTTGGTAAATTATGTGGGATGTAGTGATTTTTTCAAAGAACTAATTATTATTTGGGACATCTTATTGACCTCCAGTTCATCAGTTTCCCATTTTCCCCTTTCCAATATATTTTTGAATTAGATTCCGGGGAACCCAGCATATATATTCCCAAACCATCCTTTGCATTACAAGTTACAGTCAATGCACAGTGGAATGTAGACGTCACAAGGCAACCAAGTGTGGGGTCAATAGAAGTTCAAGGATGCTCCATAGCAAAGAAATGTGGTTATTTAACTCTTCTTCAAGGTGTTTTGGCATCATTCTTATCACAGACCCAGTTGTCTTATTGTATAGGGATCATTCCAGTGAACTATATCCAAATAGAGCCATCTGCTTCAAATGGACTTGTGACTAACTTTTAAGATTCTGCAACTATGTTGCACTAAAGAGTTTACAATCAAATTCACTACCAAATGTTGATATTAAGCTTAGGACTCAACTTCTCAATGTCACAAAATAGAATAGTACTATCAGGGCTGTCATTCAAGAAATTTCAATCCACAGTCTGTCTTCAGATTAATTTTAACTCACAGTAAAGGCCTAAGCCATTTTAGGCAGTTCACAAATATAACTGTTTTTGAGAAATAGCATTTGATTGCTTACAAATCATAGCCCAGGATATTGAAGAAAATCATCAATGATAATTATGTGTTGAATTTTGTTTAGAACCCCTGCATGGTAATCGAGAACCTCTTCAGGAAGGAAAAGGGAAGAAAAGTGAAACTTCACTCCAAAGAAAAGGTACAGATCAAGATAGATATGATTAAATATAATTCTGCATTTTATAATTTTCAGTGAAAATAGCTATATTTATGTAGTAGTATACACTGAATACCTCTCTCAGGCATTTGTAAACCATAAGCCCTTGCCAATGAAACAGAACCTCAGTGTTTCTGTAGCCTGGGTCTTAGCAAAGGCCCTGCTAAGAAAAGTGATGCTTGTGAGGAATAATTTAGAGAATATCTAAGATACAGAATATCTATTCATCATAGATATTATAGGTGTTATCCTTGGGCTAGGCTATGCCATCAGAAAACTACATGCTGAACCATATTTTCTTGAGTCCCCCATAGAATTGCTTTCACTGATAAGCACTTTGATATAAAGTCCTCAACACAATAGCAGTGGAGCTAAAACATTTATTATACCAATAATAACCTGGTATTTTATTTTCTGAAGAGATAGTATGCCCACTACATCATTCAGTCACCCCTATGTGAAATCCTAGGTGGGAAATTTCATTCAGAATCAAGGAACTGGAAAATCTTTCTTCCTCTGCATGGCTAGATAGTTAGCACCTCTAAATGATAACACTTCCTTTTCTGTTTTGGCTGTCTAGAAGTACAGAAACAAATTCGTGCCTATAAGATTTTAGTATCTGCACAAGAACCTAGATCCCAGAGTCTGCTTTCTAATTCCTCTCCTGGTTTTGACCTTCTACTTTAAGTTGCATTTTTCCTGACCCTAATTTCTTTTTTTTTTCTATTTTATTTTAACTATTTCTGTGAAATAAGGAGGATAAAATTTTGTAAATAATTGATAGTTGGTAGAAGAAAATAGGCTTTAAAAAGCATATTAGTTAGATTGTACATTGAAGCTGCTACACCAACCAATGAAAGATTGAAATGCAGTTATGGACACATACAGTTGACTTTTGCAGGGTACATACAAAGGGGGTTGTCATGAAGTATGTACCTTTGTTTAATTTTTCATTACAAATTGCTAGTGTAGTAGCAGCCCAAGACTGTGCCATGTTCACAAAATGATGGGCTTAAAAGGATCTTGATTTTGGCATTTAAAGATGCATAACCATGATTCTCAAAGAATCTTACCCTTCTCTGATTATATGACCTGATAGGCATATATAACTAGAGTCATTGGTGAGTTAACACTGAGATGAAAAATGTACCTATAATTTTGGCTATAATTTATGCTCTGCTCTATCTCACCTGTTTACAAATAGGAGAATAATTTTCACATTTACATTATGCATCCCTTGCTTTCTTATTGTGATCAGCAAAAGCAAATGAAGGATCAGCATAGAATCATCAAAAATAGGAATTAAATATATTTATGCATATTAGGTGAAAATCGTCAAGTTAGACATAATAATTCACATGCTTTGAGAGCATCCTTAGATGAAAGTATACACACTCAAACCATAAGCAACTACAAGTTCAACCAGTAAAATATATATTCACTGGAGTCATGCAGTTAGCTCAGTTTAAGTACCTCCAAGAACTTTCAAACATTTTTTTCCTTTTATTTTACTATTGTGTTTCTATTTCCATAAACACAATTTCTACTGTGTTCAATAATATTTGAAATAGGTAAACTCTCGATCAATATTAGAAGTCTTTCTTTTACATAGAAATGCTGTTGTTTTGGCATGTATAACAGGATTTCCTTCATTAAGAGGAAGTCTTAATGATTTTAATTCCTAATATTTGGAACTAATTCCATTGGGGGTGAACACTATTCATTGGTTATCTGTTTACCTCACAGGCTGTTTGACACCAATTATACTGAAAACATCTCTTATGGTTTGAGGAACCATCTCCTTTTTCCTTCCTTCAGACTTATCATTGTTTCCTGCTATTGGCATCTTCAATTCATCCCTATTTTTCTCTGTGTATTAGATCAATTCCAACCTTCTCCCTCCAAAATCTTGACACGGAAATGCCATTTGCAATTGTATTTATGGTGTTCTTAAAGCATTTCTTATTATCTTCAACCATTTGCCATGGCCCCGTTTTACTCCTTCATAAAATAAGGGCTTTTCAACTCTATGACCTTACATAGGAGGTGTTAATTAAGGGCTAAATGAAGAGTTTTCCTTAATCAACCAATTTCAGAAAATGCTGAGTTACACCAAATTAAAATGTTTTTCATCTCAACTGAGATAGATGTCAATATAGATATGTATCTTCTGTAATCATCTACCTCTAAGGCAGTAGGAGATACACTATGCAATATCCCAAAACATTGTGGCTGCAGAACTCTCTGTTGGAGGGGTATCCATTGGGACTAGAGCTCTGTGGAATAAATGTTTGGAAATCATGATCTCTTTAGTTCTTCTGGCCTGCCCATGTATTAGTATTGGGACTGTCCCAGTGCTTGCCTTCTGATCTGACTTAAAGTTTAAGTGCTACCAGGCCACGTAGCAATAAATGTTATGTCAATGTTATAAACATTAATGACATTTAATTGGAAAGACATGGAAGAACAGAGAAAAAAGATGAAAGTGAAATGGAATTGAAAAACCTAGATGCATCTACTAACATGGTGGCTCTTTAAACTCAGTCCTGTACCAGCAGCACCTGCATTACCTGGGAACTTATTAGAAAAACAAATGCTTGGTCCCACCCCAGACCTACTGAATCTGAAACTCCTGGAGGGGTCCAGCAATTTGTGTTTTAATAAGCCCTCTAGGGAATGCTGGTGATCCCTAAAGTTGAAGAACTACTATATTGATGCCCAAGACTTATTGTTCTATTTTAGCCATTGGAATATCAGAAACATTCAGTTATTTCTAACGTATTACTTATAATATGTCCTGTTCCCCAAAATATTTAAGTTGGATTACAATTTTAAAAACAACATGTATATAACAATACTTTGAAATAGAAATAAAAAGCCCTAATTTTTTCTAAGATTAATTTCTAAAATACATTTTTTATCACCTGGGACCTTAAACAGAGGAGAGTATGTGGTGCAATGTACAAGGTCTCAATAGATTTTAGAGCACATGCAAAACACATTAGGTTTCATCTGAAAGTTGATGCCACACATCAGAAAGTCGATGATTAATGTACAATCATGGTTCAGATATCAAAATTCCACAATCTCCTTTGATAACATAATTCATAATCATAGTAACAAACTACCTCTTATGGAGTACCTACCCTACGCCAGGCACTATACAAGATAATTTTTATATTCTTGCATAATCCTCATAACCACCTGTGAAGTATAAATGATCATTTCCCACTTCAAAGATGAGGAAATGGAGAGTCAAAATAAATAAGGTAGGGCTTCCTGGTGGCGCAGTCGTTGGGAATTCGCCTGCTGATGCAGGGGACACGGATTCGTGCCCCGGTCCGGGAGGATCCCACGTGCCGCGGAGCGGCTGGGCCCGTGAGACATGGCCGCTGAGCCTGCGCGTCCGGAGCCTGTGCTCCGCAACGGGAGAGGCCACAACAGTGAGAGGCCAGCGTACCGCAAAATAAATAAATAAATAAATAAATAAATAAATAAATAAATAAATAAGGTAGTGTTTTGTTAGGAATCATTAACCAATGAGAAGGGAAAGTTAGAGCCTCTTCACACTTTGGCGAATGTCATCAACACTCCATATTAACTCTCAACACTATTCTCATAGCTTCCCTGGATTTTGCCTTAATACCATCATCTAATATAAATGAGTTAAATAATATTATTTATACTCTTTAGTATGAGTCTTTCAATGAATTGACTTCTCAGACTGTAGCTTTTAATAAAATTTTCACCACAAGTAGAAAAATTAAATTGTAATTTAATTGTAATGCAATGTAAATAGAACACAGTCTTAAAATCAATTTATAAGCTAAGCAAATAGTATCAAAAGAACTACTCTAAAGCTTGCAAATTTCTAAATATCAATCTAATGAACACTTTTGAACATGAATTACATCAATAGACACTAAAAGGCAATAAAGTAGGAGAGTCAAATGCATGGACTCTGGAGCCAGCCTGCCTGGGCTGACATTCTAGCTCTGCCATTTACCATACGAGTGACTTAGGGCAAGTAACTTGACCTTAGTGAGTCTCAGTTCTCTCGTATGTAAAATGAGTTCATAAAAGTAACTTCTCTGTGGCTGTAGTAAGGAATTAGTAAATCTACAAAAAAGCAGCTGGAACAGAATCTGGCTCAGAGTAAATGGGGCTAAATAAGTATGGGATATGATTATTGACTCTAGACCAAGTGGGCAAAAAGGGGAATCCTTTGCAAAATTGGCTTAAGGAGTTTCCAACGCTTATCACTGAGTATAATTATACTAAAATCAGGTCCTATAAAGGATTCCAAATAACCAGTCCTCATTACTTTATAGTTGTCCACGTTCCATATCTCCAGCTCCACTTAGACTAACAACATGAACTCTAGGACACCAAGGAGAGAAAACTTTTCCAAAATACCTTCTCAATAGCGATTTGGAGAATAAGCTGATTCATGTTCCATCTCTGGCTCCTTACCTGGCACTGACCTCTTTCTCTTCCTGGCCACATTGCTGCAGAGCAGAAATTTTCATCTTATCCAAGGCATCCTGAGTCTCCACTTCAGTCACCAACCAGAGTCATTTTTTGCTGAACAAAGGCAATAAGAAAGCCACCACTGTTAACCAGGCTTCTACCTAGGGAAGCCCTTGATTAAGCCAGATCCTACCAGGAAATATTCTAGGACTGAAAGGTAATAATAATGCCTTTCTTTAAAAAAACAGTCAGACTTTTTGCATCTTTTCCTTCTTCCTACAATCCTCTCATCTCCCTGAGTAGTGCCAACTTAATCTGAAAGTGTTCTAGTTTTCTTAATGTCCTCTCATCAATAGATGAAATTTATTCTTACCTTTACTGAGCTCCTACTATGTTATTTTCTTTGCTCAAGCATATTGCTCTATAGGTTCAACTTTGACCATTTCTTTACAGATAAAATGATTAAATAAATCCCATGTCCTAAAATTACATTTTTCTTTTGACCTTATTTTATTTATACTTGTTCTCGCTCCACGTGCTTCTGTGTAATACCATTAGGTTCTTATAACTGGACAAAAAAAAAAATTTGCTAAAATCTATCTTTACTATATGCTAAGCATAGATTACTCTCCAGAATTTTATGCATGAAGAATGGCCACACTGAGGACTCAATAATCCAACTTCCAAATGAAAGCAAATATCTTATTAGAAACTGAAGTCTTCATATGGTTGCGTGGGTGGTGCAAGGAATGACCCTCATGACATTTGAGATGTCGATAGATTTTGTTCAAAAGTGGCATCTACTTTCACTCACTGTGACATAGATACATTTTTTATTCATTCAAATCTTTTACCCTTGCATTTTCATTGTTAACAATTAGATAAAAGTTAAATGAGATCAAAGCACATCGTCCAAAAATGTTCCCTGGCTCCCTTAGTTTTCACTGAATGATCATGATATGTAAGAAAAGAAGAAAAAGGAACTCATTCCAGTCTCACGTTTATAATTACAAAGTTCTCCTTAGGAATTCTCCTTTGAGAAATTCATCTTAAAGTGGCCACAGTATTGTCACTTTTATTTCACCAGAGATTCAGTTCAGAGAATGAAAAATTATCATACAGAAAAATATATCAAGTTATGAACATTTTTGGTTTTCACCTGAAAAAAGATACTCTTAAATTTTTCTAATTAAAAATACCTAGATGGAACTTTAAACTTGTAGATGACGAATACTGGTTTTAATTGTATAAGTAGAAGTCATTTAACCTGTTCATATGACATAATTAACAATATCCCCTTTACTTATAATCCATATATTTTAAACTAGTATAAAAGTGGAAGATGTATTTACTTTTCTAAACAGCATTATCGTTAAATAATACTCAAAGAAATATATTTTGGGGAAAGAAAATGCTGCAAATTCTGTAGACATCTATAAACTGCATCTAAAATCTTAATAAGGAAACTGAAAATAAGTGGAATTTAAACTGAGTGAATTTCTAAACTATAACTTTGATCCTTTAAGGAAATATCAGTGCTTTCTGAGTTAAGGTAGTTTGATCAGTCACAAGATATTTCAGACCATAAGGGTACTGCTTCGCGGGTCTGGATTCCCCCTTGGATGTTCTCACAGAGAGTGGGGCACTCGCCCTTTCTGGATTCTGAGCTGAAATTAGGCCTCTTTCTCTTCCTCCTTCTCCACCTCCTTTTCTTTCTTCTCCTCCTTCCTCTCTCTTTCCATTCCCTCTCCTTCTCCCCTCTCCCTTCTTCTCCCCTCCCGCCCATGCCTTAATTCAGCCAGACCTACGGCACAGCAGTCGCCTTCATCCCTACACCCTGACTGTAGAAAGAGATATAGATTCCCCGCTCAGAAGCCCTCTGTCTCATCCAGGGAATTGGGAATATTCAGGAGGTACCCATTCTCCTCCCCTACATCCCTCACTGACTCCTACAATAGCATTCTTTCTCCCTGCTTCTCCCCTGGGTTTCAAAAAACACCAAGAGCACCGCTCCTGTTACAGCTACTCTCTTTCTCATTCAGGGTGAGTGTTTAGTTTGCCAGTTTTTGCAATAGTAAATAAAATACACTTTCCTCTGGCGCCTAAACTTTGTAAAACCCGTGTGTTCATTGTGGAAGCAAGGACAGAGATGAAAATAAAATATCAAGTTGTTTTCCATAGCTAATTGGACAAGAGAAGTTGCATTGCTTTAAAAAAAATTGCTTTTGGTATTATTGGTTAATTTGGGGGCTATAGAGAATGACTTTTTAAATTTTTATTTGATAAGGCTGCCCAAAGTTGCTTAAAAAGTAGTTAATGAATTGCCTGAGACCCATGGCATCATAGGTTTATCCACCCACCACAATCTGGTCCCATTCATCTCCTTGTAATGGCAGGATTTAATATGCATGTTTAAGGTTCTCCCAGAGGAAAATCTCCAGGAGGGAAAGTTCCAGTAAAGAAATCACCTGCTGACTCTACAGATGTGTCACCTGCTCCAGTAGCGCCACCCCCACCTAAGCCAGGATCAGAAGAATGGGTTTATGTGAATGAACCGATTTCTGAGGTACGGCAGTTTAGACTCAAGCTAGTAGAATCTGCTCTTTCTCCTCTTTATAGGAAGATTCACACCATTATTTGCGCCATCCAAAAGGCCTTTTGTAGCTGGTAATATATATATTCGTCAAAAGGCCGAGGTGATCTTTTGAGAATACTCATTGCATCACATCCCATGCTTTCTCTCCTCCCTAAAATTTGAGTCATGCTTTGAGCGGTTGTTGAGTACTGCAATCAGGGGAAAAAATGGGTTCTTTGAGGACCAATTTTCACCCCAGGGACAAGCAGAGATGCAGTTTCCTGGAAGAATATCTTCCCCAGAACACATATCCAGCAAATTATAGCCCTCCAACCGTGCTGTCATGCCCACATCATAACGCTTTCAAATGAAGTTTAACCCCTGACTTTTTAGAAATAGAAGGAAAATTTTGAAGCTAACTAAACTAATAAAAGAACAGAGAGCTATCTGGCCTCAGCTCTTTAAATGGGTACCCTAGTGTCAGGCAAGGAGATGCCCAGGTGAGCCCTGGAAGCTCTATTCAGTTCTTTATGCTCTGACAGCTGCAAAGCCCAGTTGTCACCTAGGCAAATCCGGCTGCTTTAATAGATAAATCATCTTGGGACAATCATACAGAACGGTCTTTCTTTTAAAACTTTTTAAAAGACAAAGGGTTTTTTTAAAGACTCAGTCCCTGTCTTCTTAATTCCAATCCTCCATGGCTTCTTACTCTTATGAACTGTTAGCCCTGACCATCTGTGCCAGGCACTTGAGACCCAATCATGAATTGCAATTGTTATTGAACATTCCTAGGGAAATGTCTTACTTATCTCCTCAATTAAATTGTAAACATTCACTGTATTCAATACAGAATCAAATACAGTGAAGAGTATGTTAGAGATTCTTGATAAGGCTTTTTTGTTGTTGTTGTTGTTGTTGTTGTACGCGGGCCTCTCACTGTTGTGTCCTCTCCCGTTGCGGAGCACAGGCTCTGGACGCACAGGTTCAGCGGCCATGTCTCACGGGTCCAGCAGATTTTCCCGGACCGGGGCACGAACCCGTGTCCCCTGCATCGGCAGGCGGACTCTCAACCACTGCGCCACCAGGGAAGACCGATAAGGCTTTGATGAATTAATTAGCATTGAGGGAGAAATTAGAACAGAAAATATTTGAAGATGAGAACATTAAATGATAGAATTACAGATGTGTGTAATTACTATCACTCAGCCAAATAGTAACTACTTTGAAAAATAAATATATTCAAGAACTGTCATAGAAGCAGGATACAGAAGTGGTTGTTGGGAAGGAGATAAAATTAAAATGATATTATTTGGTAGGAGTTGGAGAGTGAGGGACAAAAATATTAAAATCTAATCCTTAAATCCAAACATTGAAGCCCTTGAGAGAAATAAATTCATAGAGGACAAGAGGGAAATAGAGAACATGAGTGAAAAATAAATATTCACACTGAGATATGGCATCAGCTTCCATTGTAGATCTTCTAGTCAGGATCCTGGCAGAAAACAGAAGATAATTTAAAGAAAGTTGAATAAAGGATGATTTATATGTATGTGACCAGGAAATGAGAAAATCTACAAGGATTAGATTGTTACCCTCAACAAGAGAGAGCCAGGAGCTATTATGGCCCCTAGGCCTGAGAACCTGAGGACAGGAAGCAGATGTCCAGACCTCAGGAAGACCTGTGCATGGAGAAGGCCACCTGCCAGGGGCTGTGGCCTTCCCAGAGGATGCAGCCACCCACAGTGACCAGCAGAGAGGAGCAGGGAAGCATATAACCAAACCTCATGTCCTTCCTGCTCTCACATCTCTTGACTGGGAGGTGGAAGGCAAGGGAGTTTCCTGAAGTAATTCACATGAGTTAGCCTCCTAGAGCAATCACTGAGCAGGATGGAGAGTGAAGGATGGGGAGTTGGTCTGGAGGGACAATGGGAGGATATACAGCCCGGACCTCTAGTTACCTAAGTGAAACCATGTAGAGAACTCCTTTTTGCTACAAGCAGAATTAGCCTAGAACCTGGAAACAAAGCAGACCACATGACCTACCCTAGTCCTTTTCTACTCTAAGCTTCTCACACATGAGCTGCACAGCTTACCTACTAATGGAGAGGAAAAACAGATGCCCAGTTAAATGAATTTAAATTTGAGATAATCAATGAAGTATATATAGGCATCCTATACTTTATCTGGCAACCCTAGTTCCAGGCCTTCCAGGGACCCCAGATATATCTTACCTCAATAGGCATGGGGAAGGAAAGAGAGTGAGAGAAAGAGGGGGATTGCTTGCATATCTGGCTCTCTCACGTGGAGGCAGCAACCAAGTTCAAGCGGAGCCTGGGTCCTTATCCCTTTGCCAGCCCCAAGGGAAGGTTCAGAGACCACCAAGGAGGCAGTGGAGTGATAGGTCTTTGCTTTCTAGCTTCTGAAGCTTGGAGGATACTTGCTTTGGCTGCCCAATTTCCTATTATGCTTCAGTCAATGAAGAGAAGACTATTTAATTGGAAAGGATAGGTCTTAACATCTAGTCACGTCACATAAGTTCAAGTGCCTAGACCCAGAAAAATAATGTCCCAGAGAATTAAATAAACTACAGATGGGACATTATCGATAACTCATAGAAATCACAGAAGATACGGGAGAATCTAGAAGACCAGATGTGGGCTAATGACTAAATGTTTAACAAAAGGTGGACGGGATTTAGTAGCATACAAGACCAATGATCCAGATGTTAATCCCTGACAAAATTGGAAAGAAAATTATTAAACACATGCCTCTAAGCACTTGTAACATACAAAGTGATCACCCAGAGGTCAGACAGGTTTACTAAGACTAAGTCCTGCTGAACTGGCCTGTTCCTTTTCTTTGATAGCAAGGTCGAGTAGGTGGGTCAGAGAGGTACCATGAACATAGTATACCTTGAATTCAAAATACCATTTGACAATTTCTCATGAAGTTCTTGTAAATAAATAAGAACTGTGAACAGGATGTTAGTTCAATTAGGTCCATTCCTAGGTGGTAACTCTCCTCGCACAGAGTGTTAATTAATGACTTGAAGTCACCAGGAGGGAAGTTTAGTAGTCAGCTTACTTAAAATGGTCTTCAGCAACACTCTGGATACCACATCTTTTAAGAGAGATCATGAAAAACTAGAAACCAGAGAGTGGCTCTAGGTAAGAGAAAGGTGTTAAAATAATTTCAGAGGAGCATTGAAAGAACTGTAAATGTGTATGATAAATGAATACTTGAAGTATGGTTAGACATAGAATCATAGGCCTTTAGAACCAGGTGAAGCCATCCAGTGCCATCCAGTCTCCTGAAAATTTAACTGATGATAAAATTGGGTTCAGGTGACTCCGCTTACATCTATATTAACATTTGTTGAGTACCTGTTATTTGCAAATGCTGTACTAGATGCTGGAAATACAAAAGCAAGCGAGTTTCATCCTGAATCCCAGCCTACTTCTCCTCACCAATGTCTTCAAATATTTGACAGGCTGTCATAGAGAAGATGGTGTGAATGTAGACTGTCCTTCTCCAAAGGGCACAGCTAGGGCTTATAAGTAGAAAATACAGAAAGGCAAATTTCTGCTCAACACAGGAAGCATTTTCCACTAACACAAGTTGTGTGACCCTAAAGGGGGTTGCATTGAAATGTGCCTAATGTATCAGTGAGGTCCACAGAGATTGGATAATCTGTGTCTAGATCTCTTGGCATTTCTCAGTTGAAGAGGAAGTTAGCCCAGATGACCTCCAAGGTCCCCATGTGCAAGCCCCTGAATAAATAAATGCACAACCAATAAGGGAAAAATTCGTACAGAAAGTTTATATTAAAATATAATATGGGGGCTTCCCTGGTGGCGCAGTGGTTGGGAGTCCGTCTGCCAATGCAGGGGACACGGGTTCATGCCCCAGTCCGGGAGGATCCCACGTGCCGCGGAACGGCTGGGCCCGTGGGCCATGGCCGCTGGGCCTGCGCGTCCAGAGGCTGTGCTCCGCAACAGGAGATGCCACAGCGGTGAGAGGCCCGCGTACCACAAAAAAAAAAAAAATCTTCAACTTTATTTCAATTTGATTACTTCTTATTTTTCATTGTTTATTTGCATCATTAAAGATAATGTAAAAGAAACTTTCTGATTTTCATGGTGCACTTTATAGCAAAGGTAAAACCTCAAGGGAGAATTCAGAGAAATAACTCATCATCACCCTGACAAGAACCCTAGGTGTTCTCCAACTTAGGCAAAATGTGAGGTCTGTGATTATTCAATTCACTCATTCAATAAATATTTCTTGAGCACTTACTATGTCCCAGACATTGTGGTAATTATAGGAAAAACTGTTTAGTGGTGAATAAGATAGTAATTCTTCCTGGTTTTATGAGACTGCTGTTCTAGAGGTGAATATAGACTAATAAATAAACAGTTATAATTAATGCCATCAGTTCTCTAATGAGAGAAGTACAGGGTGCTAAGGTGGGACTTCAGAACTTCAGAGGATGACCCTATACACTTGATGGATCAGGGAAGGATTTCTGGAAAAAAATATGTCTGTGCTCAGACATGAAAAATGATTTGAAATAGGAATTAGCTGGGGGAGGGGAGGAAGGAGGAGCAAGAAGTTTCACAGAGTTGCCTTAAGTAGCTACAGTTGCAACTTGATCTTCTTGCTTAGTAGTGCCCTTTTGACTCAATTACGCAGAAGAATTTTCACTTTGAAATTATGATCTTTATGCTTTACCATTTAACAGGAAATACAATCATTTTTAGTACCTTACTGGAAACTGATAGAAAATTCCTATATAAATTCCATCAAAACAGTACTCAGGCATCTGAGAGAAGGCCAGCATACGGTGCTTGCTTACTTATATGATATTAGGTAAGTAAAGTTTCCAAAGTTACAACTGTGTAGTTTACAGGCAGGACATATAAGCTCCGTCTGATTCTCTGAATGCCTTACAGAACAGATTTCCAGCAGTTTCTAAGGCGTCCGGACCACAAGCAAGATTTTGTATCTCAGTGGCAGGCTGATTTCAACTCTCTTCCTGATGACCTGTGGGATGATGAGGAAATGAAGGCTGAACGACACCAAAGAGTGAATGTAAGGGAATCCATGACCTGCGGGGCCAGAGTTTCCACACTCTCAAATCTTGTACTTCAAAAGCCTAATTCAGGGCTTCCCTGGTGGCGCAGTGGTTGAGAGTCCGCCTGCCGATGCAGGGGACACGGGTTCGTGCCCCGATCCGGGAAGATCCCACATGCCACAGAGCGGCTGGGCCCGTGAGCCATGGCCGCTGAGCCTGCGCGTCCGGGGCCTGTGCTCCGCAACGGGAGAGGCCACAGCAGTGAGAGGCCCGCGTACCGCAAAACAAAACAAACAAACAAAAAAAGCCTAATTCATCCCCTTCTTACTCTCATGAGGTGTGAGGATGAGGGGAGAAATGGTTTGAACACCAACCTGCCGACTTTCAAGAACAATCGCTCTTCTGTACTTTGAGCTCAGAATGAGAATATGGTAGCCAATGCTTGTGAAAGGAGAAGCCAAGGCCAGCGGTGCAAGAGCATTCTGGGCATCTACTTTGTAGACTCCTAACCCTTTTGTTGGGTCATGTAAGTGTGTCCAAGCCTGGTATTAAGTACGTGCCTCTCTTGGCTACATTTATATGGTTGGTTGATGTCAGGGAGAAGAGGAATGAGGGAACATCCCAGAAAGCCTGAAGTGTTGCCTCTGTTGACTAGATCCCTTGAGGGAAGGTACCAAATCTCATACATCTTGGTATTCCAGCAGCACAGTGCCTGTCACTTGGTAGACAGGCAGATTTTGATAAATTCATAAGTATATGATAAATTCAGAGTATATTACCCTGATGCTTTAGAAAAGGTCCTCTGATGTACAAGAAGCCTGATTTCAATCTCTCACCTTTTGTCTTTCCTGTGTAGATTTACAGAGCCCCTTATCCTGTCAGGGGAAGTCTTTCCCCTTCCACCACCTTAAGTATAGGCTACTAGTAGTCATAGCTGATTATAATCTCAGTATTTATTTATCAACGACAACAAATTCCCAAGCTCTACCCCCATGACCCATTCATCTGCTCTGTGAATATTTATTGAGCATCTACCATGGTCCTGGTACTGCTCAAGGGGCGGGGGGTTCAACACTGAACAAAAAGCCTATGACCTCAGGATGTTTATGTTCTGGGGGCCAGAGTGCAAAGGATGAGCAATAAATAAGTAAATGTATAGCGAGTACGTCACTGATAATATGAGCTACGTGAAGGAGGAAAGCAGGGCAGTGAGGGAAGGAACGTTGATATACCTTTTAGTATATGGTAGTTGTGGAAAGGCCCACTGAGAAGGCAATATTTGAGCAAACTCAGGACAAGAAAGATTGAGTGAGATAAGCCATGCAGATTTGGGGAGGAAGAGTGTAGCAGGCATAGGGAAAAGCGAAGGCACTGAAGAGGGAGGATGCTTGGTGTGTTTGAGAGCAGTTGGAAAACCAGCTGGGAAGCTATTGAAATTAAGTGAAGGCATTATGGTAACTTGGATGACCAGGGTGCTGGAGGGTTTAATCCAGGAGGTATTGCATTAATCAATGTCCCAATAAACTGAAGTCTTTTACCTGTTCTTAGACATTCCTCAAATGGTAATCCTAAAACATATCTGCCTTTCCTATCTCCTTCCTGCCTATTCACAATCCTGGCCCTCCTGTATTCCAGAAGTACCATATGTTTATTACAGACAGATTAGATATTTAAAAGAAGCAAAATTGGAAATGACAAATCCATCATCCTATTTGCCAGTAGTTAACCTCTTTATTCCTGGTAATATTCCTTGTTCTTGGCTTCTTCATTCCAATCCTAAGAAGTTAATGGAAAGGTTCTGCTATCATGTTGTCCTCACTTTACCATTAGAAAACCAAACCACAGAGACACTGGTACTTGCTAACGCCTCCCAGTGAGTCGGGAGCAGAAAGAGAGCTAGAAACAAGGTCCCAGGCTCCTGCTTTTGTACTTTCTCCTCAACTGCTTCCTCTCCTGTCTTTTTAAAATGTATAAATGTTTGAGGAGCAGAAGCCAGTCCTCACTGGATGTCTGATATAGCATTTGTGGAAAGATCAGGGAGACATCAAGGTCAGCTCTAAAAGAATGGCGTACTGTTCTGATATTAGTGTATAGCTATAAAAATGCCTGTGATGTTTTCATTTCATGTGAAGCTCCCACAAGATAACAAACCAAAATGCTAAGTGTTCCATAAACACAGCATCACAGAAGTAAAATCCACTATAGGCACCGGAACCAAACTGCTTGCGTTTGAATTCCTGACTTCACCGCGCTGAAACCATAGGCAAGTGACTCAACATCTCTGGGCATCAAATTTCTCATCAGAAACTTCTCCCTTGGTTCCTGTGGGGATTTGTGAGGTAATCAACGTCAGGCACTTAACACAATGCCCAACACACAGTAAATGTTCAATCAATTATTATGATCGTGAAAACTGTCAAGTTTTATTGGACTGTATATATTTTCTTAATGGAATTTTAATTAAACAGATATGTTATTGCTATGAATAAGATTATGATACTGTTTATAACTGAGGAATTATTGTGTGCTAAATACTGTGCTAAGTGCTTTACAGGCTTAGGCTAACTGCAGCACATCCAAAGGGTAAACAATATCCCCATTTTACAGGTCAAGGAACTGAGCCCTAATCTAGTGGTACAGACAAGCCCACAGGCTCATATCCTGTCTCCACCACTTGCTCATAATGTGACTTTAGGAAAATAACCTCTCTGTGACTGACTCAGTATCCTCATCTGCAAAATGAAGAAAATAATAGGACCCGAGGTGGTTGTGAGGCATTAAATGAGTCAATATAAGTCTAATGACTTATATTCTGAACACTGACACACATAGAAAGGTATCATCAACATTATTCCTCAGGATCTGGTAAGTGGCAGAGCTGGGATCTTTGAAAGATTTTTTTTCACTGCTAGCTCTGTAATACAAAGCTTATTTTCAGACAGTCCTATTAAGCTCAGACCCTATTTCTTGGAGAATGACATGCTCCACTCATGATTAATTAATGAGCCTCTGCCCTCGGATTCAATAAAGCGGCATATTTCTTACACCAACAATACACCATTTCCTCAAAAATTCCCTGAAAGGTCTTTTTTGGTCAATCAAATCTTGTGAGGAAGGATTAGAATACATAAAACATAGCCCCTCATGAATAAAGTAAACCGTGGACCTGGGCACAAGGTGTGCTGAGGGGGTCTTAGAAAGTTAAGGCCTGACAGAGTAGAAGCAAAATAAATATCTGTTTACCGAAGGGATAATATATATGAGTGTATTAGGTCTAAATTTCTTCAGACGCATTAAGACAGGCAAAGGATTCTAGTTTTATTATACGGAGGTCGTCTGAGCTGTGATTCTGAAGTCTCACAGCAGTGTTTGTGTGCAGGACTTACGGGACCGCCTATGGGACATCTGTGATGCCCGCAGGGGAGAGGCAGAGCAGGAGTGTCTGGACATCATTAACGAGAGCTGGTTGCAGGACGTGATCGGAATCGCGATGAACCATTTCTTCTCGCTGATGCAGGTAAGAGCGGCCGGTCAGGATGACACAGACTTCTCTCCACGGCCACGTCCGTCCTGTAACCACTCCTCTGGGAATGTGAGGGGATTGTTTTACTCACAGCGCTCTGCCCAGCCTGAGCTCCCACTTGCCAAGGAGGTTAGCTGAAATAAGCCATTCTGTCCCCAGCCAAACAAACGCCGGAACTGGTAGCATCTCAAGCTACAGCTCACCAGCTGTTTCCAGGTGGCCTAGAGCTGTGGAGGGGACAGCAGAGATGGTGTCTGTCCTGGGTCGTTACCACGCCAGCCTCTCCCAGCGGACACCCACAGTGTCCCCGGGAAAGCAGCCCTGCCACAAGAGCGTGGGCTGGATCAGACTCAGCAGGCACTCGATTCCTGAAAAACGTTTGTGTCCAGATTGGAAAAATAGACCATTCATTGGAAAAATCTGATTAATTTATTTTTGCAGCCCGTTAAAATAATGAATTGCACTGGACAAGTTGAAGAGACAGACGTTGATTTTATGCCAAGAATAAGGGCTGGAGGGTTTTTAAGAACTGGCGCAAGGTGGGGTGTCATGCACAACCTGTGTTGCTTGATTGGCCTCGTCTAAAGGAAAAGTAAACTTTCCCTTCTCTCTTTTTTTTTTTTTTTTGTGGCCTCTCCCGCTGCGGAGCACAGGCTCCGCGGCCATGGCTCACAGACCCAGCCGCTCTGTGGCATGTGGGATCTTCCCGGACCAGGGCACGAACCCGTGTCCCCTGCATCAGCAGGCAGACTCTCAACCACTGTGCCACCAGGGAAGCCCTCCCTTCTCTTCTTGATGCACGTAGTTTTACAACTTGGAGCAAGGTGTCTTCCTAAGTCAGACTCCGCTCCTCCCAGAGGACCAGGACATAGGAGTTCCATTTTCATTTCATATGCTTACATTTCAAAGAGATGGTTCCCAGGTTCTTGAGAGAGACAGTTCTGATTTCTAAAACCAGCAGGAGGATTTTGAAAAGATTTACATATCAAAGGGACAGAGAATGGACTTACAAAGACAAGTTTCCTAAAGTAAATACTCTGAGAAAAGGGAGGTCAGGAGTCTGGAGTTAGGAAGAAACCTGTCTATAGTTTAGTCATGCTGAGAGGATTATGAAGGCTGTCTTGGTTAAGCTGTGTCTACATGAGTATATTTTCCTAAGAAAATAGCAGTGAGGATAGAGTAGAAAAGGGTACCTTTCAGATCTTGAACTGATTAGCTTACAGGAGGAGTTACTGCAGGAAATGAGAATATTTAGCTGAGGATCACTGGAGCTAGCGCATAGTAGGTGTTCAATAAATCCTTGTTCAACAAATGACCGTGGATGCGAGTACATCCAGCACTCACAGGGACAAGCCCCTGGTTCGGGAGCAAGCTGGACCACAGGAGGCAGCAGCCTGAGAAGCAGTAGCAGCCTCACTGATTGCTAGCTCTGGGATCCAGGTGGGGGCCACAAGTCATGGGCTGTGCTGAGGATGAAGGCAAGACAGCCAGCAGCCTAAACCTGCCTGGGTAACATCCCTGGGACACCAGTTTGGGTAAGCAGAGATTGAATGCTGGAACAGCTGTTTCAAAGGTTTATGGTAGAAATAACTGAAACCCAGTAACGAAGGCAAAGGGATTAGAGAATTTTTGTAAATCATTCCCATTAGTCCAAGCAATATATGCCTTTTTCAGAAATGGTAAAACTCTTACACCCCACAAGACCTACATTTCAGACCCTCTCCCTGAGAAACAGAATCCACATCTAAAGCCAACTAGGAAAAAAGAGGGCAAAGGAAATAAAGGCTAATATTTATTAAGTTCTTACTCTGTTCTAAGGACCCTTCATGTGAAGGTTAAACCTTCACAACAACCCTAGGCTGTCAATTCTTTCACAATCCTCATTTCACAGATGAGGAAACTGAGGCAAACCTAGATGAAGTGATTTGCCCAATGCCACATGTCAGTAGTAGGAGAGCTGGGATTTGGACTGAGGGAATCTAACTCTTGAGCCAGTAGCCCTAACCACTGCTTTGTCATCAGTGTTCACATAGTTAAAGGCTGGCCACCTAGAACAGAAGAAGCCTAGTTCTGCACTGATTGGCATGATTCTATGAAGAACCAAAGCTGTAAACTACAGGAGAGTAGTAGATTTCAGTTCAATAAATGAAAAACAATCCTAATGATTGGAACTGTCCATCGAATAACAGACTTTTCAGGTACTTGAGCTGCTGGTCCAGGAGCTCATAAGCAGAAGCTTGCACATGTTTACGGAGGGGAAAGAATCTTCATGAAAGTTTTCAAGGGCCTGTGCCTAGATAAGTGTTTCCCAAAGTGGATTCCACAGAACACTAGCCCTACAAGATGTTTCACAAAACAAGGACTTGATGATCAGAAGACTTTGGGAAGGGCTCTGTACTCTACCCTTCCCTCTCCCTGGGAGATTGACAAGCATATTGACATATTAAGATATTAAGATGCCCTGCAATAAGGAAACTCTTTTGGTATGTTAACCTAACATTTCTGAAATTATTTGACTTTGCAAAGTTTTTGTTTGTTTTTTTCCCAGCATGGTGCTCCTTAAGAGCTTATAGGACAAAGCTTCTACAAAATAAATTTTAGAAAATGCTATTCTAGGGAATTTCTAAGATTTCTTTCAAAACTAAGTTTTTGTGATGAGAGAAACAGTAAGAAAGCATTATTTACTAGTTACCATAAATCTGAGAGGACTTTTGATCAATTCTGCTCATATGATATATGATGGCATCTTATTCAGGGCTTCCCTGGTGACGCAGTTGTTGAGAGTCCGCCTGCCGATGCAGGGGACACGGCTTCGTGCCCTGGTCTGGGAAGATCCCACATGCCGCGGAGCGGCTGGGCCCGTGAGCCATGGCCGCTAAGCCTGCGCATCCGGAGCCTGTGCTCCGCAACGGGAGAGGCCACAACAGTGAGAGGCCCACATACCGCGCAAAAACAATAAATAAATAAATAATAAAAAAATAAAATAGTGCTTACAGGGCTTATACAGAACATATGTACAGATCAGCTTGTTCTGTCTTGGGTATTAACATTCGTATTTTCTATTAAAGGCAGAACTGAACCATTTCCAAGATACGAAGAGACTGCTTCAAGATTATTACAGGGGAATGGAATGTAAAATCCCAACAGATGACACTAAGAGATTTACTCGAGTCCCATTGGTCCAACTGGATAGTAAAGATACTTTGGACTTCCAGCTTAGGTAAGGCGGGCTATCACGTTGCACTGTAATCAGTCTCAACATAAAGCTTTGTGATTTTAAATTGAATACCACTAATAAAACCACAGTCTTGTATCTGCTAATCCAAAATCCAAAAAAAACTCTAAAAACTGAAAACTTCGACTCAAGACTATTGATATGCGTTATTTATCCCATTTATAGTGAATATCTACTCATTTTTGCTGCAGAGATGTAGTGTGTTTTGTTACAGAGTGCTTCCAACAGACTGCTGGGGATATTATGGAATATATAGTCTATACAAATTCTGAATTCTGAAACACTTTTGACCACAAGGGTTTCTAGTAAGGGATCGTGACCCTCTACCACTTTTATGAAAGGTCCCAAGCTGCTCTGTGCGTATGTGGGCATTTGTGTGTGTGCATGGCATTATATAAATGACAATGGCAGGTGTTATGAGTCTTCTTTTACAGGTTAGGAAATTGAGAAACAGTAAAGACTCAGTCATATGTGATCATGACTTTGTGAGACTGAAACTTAGTAGCAGTCTAACATCAGATTCCCACCGGTAAGAAAATAAACTTGGTGGTAAGGGTGGAAGAAAAATGACATTTTCAGGCAATTACTAGCTATATGTAAGTAAATTAAAACAATTTGTTTGGGAAAGTCACCTCAACTCTCTTAAGACTTGGTTTCCTTATCTGTAAAGTAGGGTTGTTGTGAAGATTACAGAAAATGAAATCCTCAAAACACGTAGCACCATGCCTGGGAGTCAGAAGACTTGAGACCTAGTCCCAGTGCTTCTCAATAAGTGATGACTATTATCGTCATCATATTATTGCATAATATGACAACAAACCCTTCTTCCTCACATGCACTGTTTTAATTGTGAGTATCGCATGTTCTTACATTCCTCATTTTACCCTCCCTTATTCCAGAAAGGATTTGCAATGGCCTGTGCATGATAGGATTCCACAGTGATCTGAGGCCCATTTCTCTCTAGGCTTCTTCCATCTGGTCCCATCATGTCCTTGTCAGGACTACGAGTAAGCAAGAAAACACAAGAAGTCTGAACCCTCTTTTTGACACAGATACAAGCGAAATGTTTAACTCAGCAAGCTTCTGAAAGAGACCTTTGTAATTAAGAACAATAAAAATTTCCCAAAGTGATAGGAACAGTCAGAGTCATCAAAAGAGGCCAAGTTTCAATGTCTACAGTAGCAGGGCATTCTGTTCTTAGCACAAAATAGCAAGTCAGGCATAATGGGGAAGCTATTAATGTTGGTTAGTAGAATGAAACAGGCAAAAGAACAGCCAGTTCTTACTTTTTGCAAAACACTCTGCACCAGTCTCAACCTCAGATCACTGCTGTGAGTATACCCTGGAACTCTCAGCCAATCAATGCGTCAACCAACCAACCAGTCTCTTTCATATGTATAGGGAAACGAGCAGAGTGTTAAGCATGTTCACATAGCTTGTCTAGTTTATTCCTCCAACAACCTAATAATAATAATAATAATAATAATGGTGTTAACTAATAACCAATAATGTGTAACAATATTATTATTATATTTGTATTTTTCCAGAAGGAATGGAGCCTCAGAAAGTCGAGTGACATGCCCCAGTTCGTATCTACTGATACATCTACTGATAGTGAGAGAGCTAGATGACCAGAATTTTTCCCAGTAAATGAATTCTAAATCCAAATCCCTTTTCTAAATGATACGTCACCACTGCTGTCCTCCAAAGCAAGGTGTTAGGAACGCCTATCGCCCCGTATTAAACATGTAGAGATGATCACACAGCCTTTATCTTATTAGACACGTGAATCTCACGTCTCAGTGACTGAGATTAAGCACTACTTGATTATTAAAACGTCAACTCTCCTTGTGGGTGGACATATACTGAGTTGTAGACCCTCAACACGTTGCTTTTTATGGCATGGTGCACTGTCAGAATTCCAAGCGCTATGAGAATCAAAGAGCCAACTTCAGAAAACCTTGTCCGATGCTTCAAAACAAGGCCAAGCTAATTGCGTGCTGGAGTTCACAGCCAGCTTTCTGCATCACTGCTCTGGTCCCTGGCAACTTGAGTCTGCAAGCCAAATGCGTGTTCCTCCTCCAATGTTAGCAAAGGCATCCCTGGAGCTCCTCTCTGCCCATTCCTTGCCCTAGCCGAAAACTCTTCCTATGTTCTATCACCGAGGGGGATCCCAGCGCAATGAGCATTCTGCTCGGTGGATCGTTCCCTGAAGTTAGCCTTTGAGATCTTGGGATCCTTCAAGGATAGGACATTCTCAGGGGCAGCTCTAAAATCTCTACCTAGGGGCAGCAATATGGTCGAGAAAGGGGGAGAGGCAGCTTAACTCTGTGTTCCCACAGCACTTTACGAAACAGAGACAGCCTTCATCGCCCATTCTCAAGGGTAGGGAGGGCTGCTGGAGCTCTCACACCTCCGTGGGACACCCCCTTGCAGACCTCACATCTGTCATATCCTGCTTTTTAACTGTCTACTTCCGGAAGCCAACTGCTAGTCGTTTTAAAGAAGTGACGTCCAGTTCTATTGGTTTGCTTTTCATGACTGATTTATACCTTGTCAGAAGTTTATAGCCCAGATAAATTTCAAACTTGCATGTCTTCATAATTGCCATTGTTTAATCCCCCTCCTCATAATTACTGAGAATTAGACCTAAAAATTATGTTTTAGCATTGCTTGTCTCTAGTTTCCTCTTGTTAGACTTTCTAGACCATAAAACATTTTTTTTTCTTTTTTAACATCTTTTCTGGAATATAATTGCTTTACAAGGGTGTGTTAGTTTCTGCTTTGTATCAAAGTGAATCAGCTATACATATACATATATCCCCATATCTCCTTCCTCTTGCATCTCCCTCCCACCCTCCCTATCCCACCCCTCTAGGTGGTCACTAAAGCACCAAGCTGATCTCCCTGTGCTATGCGCCTGCTTCCCACTAGCTATCTATTTTACCTTTGGTAGTGCATATATGTCCATGCCACTCTCTCACTTTGTCCCAGCTTACCCTTCCCCCTCCCCGTGTCCTCAAGTCCATTCTCTATGTCTGCGTCTTTATTCCTATCCTGCCCCTAGGTTCTTCAGAACCACTTTTGTGTTTTTTATTTTTTTTATATATTCCATATATATGTGTTAGCATACGGTATTTGTTTTTCTCTTTCTGACTTACTTCACTCTGTATGACAGACTCTAGGTCCATCTACCTCACTACAAATAACTCAATTTCGTTTCTTTTTATGACTGAGTAATATTCTGTTGTATATATGTACCACATCTTATTTATCCATTCGTCTGTCAATGGACACTTAGGTTGCTTCCATGTCCTGGTTATTGTACATAGAGCTGCAATGAACATTGTGATGCGTGACTCTTTTTGAATTATGGTTGTCTCAGGGTATATGCCCAGTAGTGGGATTGCTGGGTCATATGGTAGTTCTATTTTTAGTTTTTTAAGGAACCTCCATACTGTTCTCCATAGTGGCTGTAACAATTTACATTCCCACAAACAATGCAAGAGAGTTCCCTTTTCTCCACACCTTCTCCAGCATTTATTGTTTACAGATTTTTTGATGATGGCCATTCTGACCAGTGTGAGGTGATACCTCACTGTAGTTTTGATTTGCATTCCTCTAATGATTAGTGATGTTGAGCATCCTTTCATATGTTTGTTGGCAATCTGTATATCTTCTTTGGAGAAATGTCTATTTAGGTCTTCTGCCCATTTTTGGATTGGGTTGTTTGAGTTTTTGATATTGAGCTGCATGAGCTGCTTGTAAATTTTGGAGATTAATCCTTTGTCAGTTACTTCATTTGCAAATATTTTCTCCCATTCTGAGGGTTGTCTTTTTGTCTTGTTTATGTTTTCCTTTGCTTTGCAAAAACTTTTAGGTTTCATTAGGTCCCATTTGTTTATTTTTGTTTTTATTTCCATTTCTCTAGGAGGTGTAGACCACAATACAGCCTTTCATAGTCATTTCTCCATCTAAAGAGTTCTTCCAAGAAAACTGTGAAAATTGAGATTAAAGCAGGACAATGAAATTCACCAAGTAACATGGACACAAAAATAGGATTCTGTTAAATAAAATCTTTATATTTCTTTTTTGTTTGTTTTCCCAAGAATTCCCCTAGTTCATCAAAGACCCAATTCTCCAGCGTCATCTTTATCCAAACCAAAAACAAAAGCCATACTGAAGGGCAAGATTGATTACTCACTGGAAAACATAGAGTTAAACTTTGAGGCCGATGAGAAGATGGTGATGGACACGTGGCAGCAGTCTTCTTTAGCAATATCTCACATGGTAAGCAGTGCTGGTTACTACGTTTCCTTTCAGTAATACCCATTCATTAACTTCCAAAGTTGGTAATATGCTATGAACAGAAAATTTACACAATGTTCACAATATAAATCTATACCTCCCAGAAGTTTTTTCTTTTTTTCTGAAAGAAAAAGTTCAATCAGCAAATATATGAGGACAAGAAAGGAGTGAACCAACATTTAGATTATTTTCTATGCTGGCCCAGGGTTCCAAATGCAGGGCTCTACAGGGCCAAGCAGGAAATGTCAATGAGATGGGTTAAGTATAAGGCAATAGGGTGGAGTGGGACTGTGGCCAAGTGGAAGTAGCAACCCCATCTAAAGAGGCTCCTAGCCAACCTTGCCATTTAAGCATGGTGTCCAGTAGGGCCAGATTTTCAAGTTTTAAAGTCAGAAATTCAGCCTCTACTTTCTTTAAGTCTTCAAAACTAGTTCCTACCTTGATTCCCAACCAGTTGGTTGTCTGTTTCCTGAAGACTGAGCCTTCTCTGATTGCATGCTCTTCTAATCCTTGTAGCATTTATTGTCTCTCCCACTTTTGATTCTTAGTATCTAGGTTATTGTTTGTGATTTTTACCTTATTAATGTTTTCCTGAATACTTAACTAGGTTCTAAAACTTTCTGTATCCACTACACCTAGCATAATGCCCACATCTAACACAATACTGAGTCCTCAGTACATTCTTGAGATGCTGCTGCCGCTATGCTGGTGACACTGATGTTCATATAAATGATGATGGTCATGGCAAGGAGGATCACCGCAAAGACTACAACTACCAAGGACCAGAGAGTGGGAAACCGGATCTAGAAGTTCTAAAAAAAGTAGATGAATTAGTATCCTTACTGTTAATTGAACATAAAGACAACTTACAAGTCTTATGAATCCCATTAAAATTACCTGAGGAAATGAGATTTTAAATATTAGATTATTAGAAAGAGAGTATCATACAGCACAAAGAGCACTGGCTACACTTCTTGTTTAAGCTGTGTGATTTTAGGAAAATCACTTAACCTCTCTGAGTCTTCGATTCTTTATCTGTAACATGGGAGACATTCTACCTTATCTTTCCTTTCTTGAATGGTTGACAAGATCCAATGAAATAATGCATATGAAAGTTTTTTAGAAATTAAATATAATAGGTTATTATATTAAGAAGTTTATTCAAAACTGTACCACTTTGCTTGTGAACCTTTGAAAACCACATAGAAAGCATAGGAGGAAGGATTGTTCAGTAATTAATATTCCTAATAATTACATTTGAATCCTGCTTTTATATTTCTAATAGACTTTTATGACTTTGATATTACATGTCTTTAAGTAAACTTTGAGTTTCAGATGAAACAGGCCTGAGAGAACAGGACCAGCTGAGATCAGGGCAATTGGAATGAGAGCACTTTAACATGGGCTTTTCGCTACACAGCAGTTTTACCAGGAGCTATTCATTTAGTACGTTATGTTAATTTTTAGTAAAACTTTCTTGTAATTAGCAGGTGTGCAATGATTTCAAAGAAATAAGTCATGTTTAACACTCACAGCGTCAAAGCATTATTTCTAGAGTTTCTTCAGCCTTACAAGCTCGATTATTGGATGTACTGTGAATTATGTTAATTTTTGAAAGAGACCCAGAGGTGTTTGAGGGAAGTGGACCAGAAAAATGCGGATGATGATAATTATCATCACAAGGTTGTTTACAGAGGAGAAAAATCCAATTTTAAAAGAAATTGCTAACTCACCGTGGTTTGCAAGAACACATTCAAAAATGAATTGCTTGCAATTTAGGGGAGAATGTTAACAAGTCTGCTTTCAGCTTTACCAAGAATTTGAAAGTACAGTATATATCATGAAATCCATTTTTATCAACAGAACATCTGATTAAAAAAATGCATACAGGTGGTGGTGCAGTGGTTGAGAGTCTGCCTGCCGATGCAGGGGACATGCGTTCGTACCCCAGTCCGGGAAGATCCCACATGCCGCGAAGCGGCTGGGCCCGTGAGCCATGGCCGCTGGGCCTGCGCGTCCGGAGCCTGTGCTCCGCAACGGGAGAGGCCACAACAGTGAGAGGCCCGCGTACCACAAAAAATAAAAAATAAAAAAACGCATACACACCCACAAAAAAGCTGCCTAGCTCTCTGAAACATTTCTGCATCCCTCCAAGGTTCTGCTAATACTGAAGAAGCTGTGGGTGTATTCTGTATCATATGATTATTTTCAAAGAAATTCCATCAATCAATAAGCATTTTCTGGACATCTTCTATGAGCACAGCACAGATGCTGAAAGCTATGGAGAAAACCAAGAAGCAGGGCTGGCTCAGTCCTCCGGAGCGCTCATTTCAGTTGGAGATTGGGGACAAGATTTAACACGCGTAGAACAGTCGTGCAGAGTGATATGCTGCGCTATGGGTATGAAGCGTGGTGGGAATCTGGAGAGGACAGGAATTGGCTGGTCTATCGCCCCCGCAGGACTGAAAGCTTCTTTGAGAGAAGAGATTAGATTGTGCCTTCTTCGTCTTTCTAGTCACCTCTATCCAACTTCCTGTTTCTCCTCTGGGCCCCTCCCCCAGTTCTCCCCAGAAATAACATCAGGCTTGGACACAATAAGCACAGTAATAAATAAATAAACTCCCATGGACCTCCATTTCCTCACCAGTTGCCTTATTGAGATTTTTAAGTTTTCAACCATATGTTGCTACTGCCCCCATGGTGTGTGCGGGTTTTCTTTCTTCATTTTGGGAGTCTCGTCTCAGCTCTCATTTCTCAGATTTACAGCCATAAACGCCCTTCACCTCACCAGCGGCAGGTGAACTTATTTTAGCAGGTCCAGTCTTTCTCTTTTTTATGTTTTTAATTTTTATTTTGTATTGGAGCATGGTTCATTAACAATGTTGTGTTAGTTTCAGATGTACAGCAAAGTGATTCAGTTATACATATACATGTATTTATTCTTTTTCAAATTCAATCCCACTCCTGGGCATATAGCCGGAGAAAAACATGGTTCAGAAGGTCCAGTCTTGGGGCTTCCCTGGTGGCGCAGTGGTTGAGAGTCCGCCTGCCGATGCAGGGGACACGGGTTCGTGCCCCAGTCCGGGAAGATCTCACATGCTGCGGAGCAGCTGGGCCTGTGAGCCATGGCCGCTGAGCCTGCGCGTCCAGAGCCTGTGCTCCGCAACGGGAGAGGCCACAACAGTGAGAGGCCCGCGTACAGCAAAAAAAAAAAAAGAAAAAGTCCAGTCTTTCTAACTGCAGGCACAGCCCCAGCTGTACAAGCCCCAAGACAAGGTTTTCCTGCTGCCTGCAGAGCACAGCCAGCCTCATAGGCAAGATGGAGGGATCCCAGCAGCACTTCGCACATCTCCCTCTCTGCCCTTCATCAGCTATTGTATTGTGACCACACAACTAATCTTTCATACCAGGAAATCTATGAGAGTGAAAGGAGGGTGCTGATATGAAAAGAAGCTGAAATTTCCCCCAAGTAGAGGAAGTTAAGAAGCAGCGATGCAGTTAGCCTATGGGACAGGTCATCCTCATGAACACTGCACCTTGCTGGGGTGATGTCTAGTGTTAGAATAGAATGGAAGCCCAGGATTCCAGTGTCCATGAGCCCAATTAATACAGGGCATGTGCCCCCAAAACTTGGCTGGAGGACATGAAAAATTGTCACCAATTTTATGTACGAAGCACAGACACACATGAAATACATAGGCAGAGACCCTTCTACAGTATTAAAATTTCAGGAAGGGGAATGTGGTTAGGAGAAACTGACTTAAAAACAGTCAATAATGGAAAAAAAACCTGAGAAACAATGATATAAAGGAATGCCCCAGGTTGAAGACCAAGAAATAACAGGCACTTGGAAGAAGAGTGGGTGTTAAATCCATAGGGTCTGAGATTAAAAGAAAGAAATGTTTGTGTAACTAAAGACGAATGGCAGGCAGGGCTTGAGAAAGTGAGTGGCCTCCACACTGGTGGCCTCGGGGAAGCTACATCTTGGGACAGGGACAGGTTTCCATTTAAGTAGAATCTTTTAAATGTTCTGTAAAGATTGAGTACATGGCATGTTTGCTGTAGAATGAGGTTTCAATGGAATTGGGTGAGGCTAAATCCAAATAGCTATCGTCTTTCATAAATGTTGTATTAACTGAAATGTGGCTCTTACACAACCAGGTGGCTGCTGAAATTCATCGGAGACTCATGGAAGAAGAAAAAGAAAACCAGACAGCAGAGGCAAAAGAAAAACCTCCTCAGGTAGCTGCAAATAAAAAAGTGAAAAAGGAGCCGCCCAAGAAGAAAGAAGAGGACAAAAAAGGAAAAGGTATTCATGGCTTTAGCATCCAGAACCCTGGATGCTTAACCTCTCCTTGGTGGAGAACAAGCACTTAACCAGGCACATGAGCCTCTGAGCTACTAGAATGCTGTTCATTAGGTTTTACTTCGAGACCCAGTCTTCTGTGAGCCGGAGTGTTAGCTGGCAAACATTCTCCATGCCAGCGTTTATCCGAATAGCCAAGTGTATCCAGGGTGAAATAAATCTCAAAGATAGTTTTGAACATGTGAAAAGAACTCCAAGATGACACTATGTAATCTGAAAAGTGTGTGCAAGGGGGCTGACACTGGCTGCCTTGATCAAGAAAGGGTTAAAAGCTAATTCTGAGTATGTAAGTTTCAGGTTTAATTCAGGTTTCAGGTTTCAGGTTTCATTCAAGCAAGTCCTTCTCTCCTGGAGGCCTCCTACCTAAAACTCAGCCTCAGAGGCAGGATGGAATGAAAAGGGGAAAGGGTGGGCTCTACCACAAACATTACCCTGGCCTCTGAATGTTTCCACTTGCACATTTTTGCAGTGACTTGAGGCAAGAGAGAAAGAGAGGGAAGCACATGAGCAAAAGTCCTTCCACTGATCAGTTGCTCCTGATGTGTTTGTTAGGCCCCTGACATGCAGAACATGATGAGGATGGGTACTAAGGACACAGCGATAAACTTAAAAAAGCAGAAACGTGGTCCCTGCCCTGATAGGACTGTAGTCTAATGGCAGAGACAGACATGTGACCGGTCATTGTTCTTTATGGGGGAGGTAGAGGTCCCTGGCAAGCGCAGTTATCTCACTCCATCTGAGGGGTAGAAAATGCTTTCCAGATGGAGTCCATCCAAGCAGCTAGAGGGTAGCCCCACAGTAAAGAACAGGCGACCTTGGTCCATTTCAGATGCGGAACATAAAGGAAACAAGCAGCATTTGAAGGAAATGCTTCCTATTTACTTTAGTGGAATAATTGGTTGGGTCCAATCTCTTAATTTTACAGATGTTAAAACAGAAACCCAGAGAGATTAAGGGCTCTTTCATCTGTAATTTATACTTAAGTTCACTATTGAAATTAACACATCTTATTATATTTCTTTGTTTACATTTGTCTTCTTCCCAAAATTTGAACCCCTTGAGATCAGACCTTCAAGAAAGATTTATTGAACTAAGTAGAATAGTACAAGCGTGGCCTGCAGCTAGAATCTCACTGCCATTTCTTATGGGCAAATTCTCAAACACTGACAAATTCTTTTTTTTTTTAATTTATTTTATTTTTTGACTGCGTTGTGCCTTTTGTTGCTGCGCATGGGCTTTTCTCTAGTTGTGGTGAGCAGGGGCTTCTCTTGTTGCGGAGCACGGGCTCTAGGCACGCAGGCTTCGGTAGTTGTGGCTCGCAGGCTCTAGAGCACAGGCTCAGTAGTTTTGGCGCACAGGCTTAGTTGCTCCACGGCATCTTCCCGGACCAGGGCTCGAACTCGTGTCCCCTGCATTGGCAGGTGGATTCTTAACCACTGCGCCACCAGGGAAGCCCAAACACTGGCAAATTCTTGTTTTCTAATTCTCGTGTGTCATCATTAAAGTACTTGTATTTAAGCACTAGTTAAAAGACAATAAGTAGATTACGAATTCTTGACCATCAGCTACATTTCCACCTATCTGCTTGAGGTTATTCTCTGATCTTCTCTTGATGAGGACCTGGGAAACACTTGGCCAATACAAGTATCCCTTGTGAAGCGGTACTTCTCCAGGTGGCCAACGCTATGTTGGGGTTTGCTAATTTCTGTCCCCAAACACTAAATTGCATCCTCTTTGGTGTCTGTAACCCTGTCTGCATGAGCCACACACCTCATTTTTCCATGATGCTAGACGAATGGGGGTATTATTATATGTGTCCAGCCAGACACCACATGGAGAATTCTCAAGGAAAGATTATCAATATTTCATCACTCACACCATCTGGACCAGGGTTTCTCCTTTCCAAATCACCAGACGTGTATCACCCTACACACTTCACTTTGTCCTCATTGTATCCAAGTCCCTTCGTGTACACTTGTATGTTGCCAGGTAACTCAGCACGTTTCATTGCCCTTTCAGGTAAATCCCCACCAATGGCAGAAACCACTCCTGTAATAGTAACAGCAGAGGAGGCTGAAGAAATGGAAATAGAAAACAAACTGAGGCTCAGAATAAAGGAAGAGCATCTTGCTGCCCTGCAATTTGAAGGTAGCAATTGGAAAGAACTAAGATGATACTTTTAAGTAGAAAACAGACCAGTAGGCAAACAGCCCCTGGCTGGCTTTTGTCTATGAGGACACAAAGCAAACTAACTGAAAGGTACAACATTCAGTTGGCTGTTTTCATGTGACCGTATGAAGACTAGATCTGACTGTCCTATTATTGTCTGCTGGGATCTCAAAAAGGGAATTTGAGAAGAGGTTAGGAGAGCACCAGCAGAAATTAAAATCTCAAAGAAAAGAAACAAAAGCAGTATTTTAGACTTGGTGTGACTTTACAGGCTGAAAGAAAGCTTGGGGCTACCTAAGGAGGTCCTTCTATATCATAATAAGAATAATTTAGGCCTCTCATTAGGAAGGTAAACCCTGACTAAAGGCTAACGGGTCCTGAAAGTGAGTTCTTGGGAGCAGGGGCCACAGAAGAGCCAGTCATAGATCGATAATGTTCAAGGGCCTCCTTCTCTAAAGAGAGCAACAATTTTACAAGACATAGTCTTCTTCTGGCTCTTCCAGTTGTCATATAATAAATTCAAAATGGCATTTGAAAAGATCAAGAAATTGAGCCAAAGTATCCGGATGGGAAAGAAACCATGGTCAATAAACTAGATGTCAAAACCATAAAAATGCAGCATTGGGTAAGCTGGGACCCATTAACTACTCAAACAATTAACTCCTAAAGATGCTTTCCATCCCTTGCTTCTCTCCTTTTCTCCCTCTCTCCATCCTCCTACCACCTGCTTTCATAATTGCAAGAGTAAAATCTGAAAGATGTTGAACACAGGAAGTCAGGACACATGCTTGTCCCGTTGCCTGTCCCCACATCTGCTTTCAGTAGCTAAGTATGCTTCATCCTTCAGTTCATTCTATATGTGGTCCCTAGTGTAGCTAAATTCACTCGTTTATATAGTAAATGTTTACTGAGTTTCTACTATGTGCCAGGTCCTGTAGTAGTTGAAAGAAATATACACATATATATACAAAACAACAGACAAAAATAAAATCCAATCTAGAGGAAGAGAAATGCAAACAATCGCTTATAATATGTTGTGATATTGGAATTAGGCGGACAGGACAAAGGAAGCATGGCGGGAGTCAAGAAAGACTTCTGAGCAGATGAATTCATGCTTGAGAAGAACTGGAAGAATGTGGGAAATGTGCACAGGGGACAGCGGGGGCAGGGAAGAGGGAGGAGAGCTAGGTGACTAGTGGGGATTAGCTGTGGAGTCTGAGGCACATTCTGGGAAGGAGTGGTCAGGGAGGTGGAGGGTCGCATAGGCCCTGGCCAGAAAGTTACATCTCCCTTATGGCGACTGGGAGCTAGTGAAGAATTCTGAGCAGAAAGCACCTGTGAGCACGTGCGCAGGTGAGCTGGGTTACCCTGGGGCGGGTGGAAGTGGATTTGGATTTGAGGTGGGGAAAGGAACTTGGAGAAAGCAGGACGGAGGCGGTTGCTGTAGTTGAGGCGAGACATAAAGCAATGGCCAATCGTGGTGATAGAAAAAGCAAGGAAGAAAGATTGGACAGATATTTTAGAGGAAAATCCACAGACCTCATTGTGTGCCCAGAGCATCAATGGGCGCTGGGACCACGGGCTTCACCCTCCTGTTCTAAGACGGGAGATCCAGAGACTTAGTACCCTCCCCCTTTTTGAAATTCAGAAATTATCTATTTGTGTTTTCCCATTCCAATTTATCGAAGGGTATATTGCAATAAAGTGCAATTACGTGTAAAGCTGAATTATAGTTTTGGTTTAAATAAACTGTCTAACCACACGTTGCTTTGTTTCTGAGATGGATAGGGTATAGTTATCCATACTGGTATATCAGGTGTACGCCTGAAGTTTCACAGACTAAAGCGTAATTGGTTTAAAATTGAATTTGGCTAATCAGAAAATGCATGACATATAAAACGTGTAAACAATGTTTGTTTCTCTTTTTAAATAGAGACAGCTGCACAGTTCAGACTTGAACTGATCAAGGTAAAAGCACTGGCTTTCCTGGAAGAGTTAGTAACAAAGGCAGTTGAGGTGTATAAACTCATGGAAAAGTGGCTCGGGGAGAGGTACTTGAATGAAATGGCCAGGTAAAGTACTGCGTGACTTTTGAAAATATTTACTTTGTTAATTCCTGAAGACCAAAATTGACAAAGATTTTTAAGGTGTTTACAAACTTGAATTACATTTACAAATGGAAATTTTGACCTTTTGGGAAATCACATATGCATTTGTGTTGCCTCTTTTTAACAATAGTAAGTCATGTATCAAAGGGCGCTATGGCGCATTATTTATGAGTTTGGTTTTCACCTGCTCAGTGAGGACCTTAGCTTACAAGGTAAAACTATAAGCAATTTAAAAATATTTTTTAGAAGTAGTATAATGTTTCATATCTTTCTAATGCCAGACTTATTAGTCAGGGCCAATGAATGGGAGATGAAATCATTCACAGGAATGTTTTACCCGTTAGGCTGATTCCCTTGTGACAGCCAGTTCTACTTTTCTATTGGGTTCCAAAGGCTTTCCAGATCCCCATTACTAGTGAGGGACAGCAAGTCTCATCCTCTTAATTCTCCCCTGAAAGGCATAAAGAGGCAGCTCAGCAGGGCGGAAACAGCCCTCAATGGAGAGTCAGGAAACCTGATGGTCCAGGAGATGGAGAATCTCTCCTTGTCCACATATTACAGCATGCCTAACCACTTCGGGCCCCATAGGCCTCATCTGTAAAAGAAAGCTCTCCAACCAGGCTATTTTAAAGGTTTCTACTAGATCTAGATTCTGTGATAGACTACAGTTTGCAATAAACATTTACTGAAAATTTGGAAGTTGTGGTATACGTAGTATACAAATGGCAACTTTCTCAGAAGCAACATCGGCCAGCTAGAAGACGGTTGTTAGGGTTTGTTTTCTCCAGTCCTTGTCTCAAAATGAAAGTTCTGTTGTAAAATCCTCAGCCTAGTTGTTTGTATCTGTTGTTCTATAGTAAAACACACACACACACCCCTCGGCCCGGTAACCTCACTGCAGTAGTGCTTAAAATACTTTGTCCAGCACTCATCAGCATTGTGAAGCAGCGATGTTCAGTTCTGTCCTCTGCCTGCTGCCTACAAATGAAAGCATATCTTCTGCATTCTTAGGGTTCACAGCGCCCATCCTTGTGGCCACATCAAGAGGCACGTGGCCAAGTTTCTTTTTTTTTATCAGATGAACTCGTATTTCTCAGATTTATCTTGTGCGTGTGTGTGAGGTCAGATATATATATATCTGACCTCTGAATATGGCCACAAGAAATTAAAACCTAGGACTGTCAAGCTTTGCTTTCTCTTTTGGTTCTTGCAAAAATTCTCCAGTGATAAGAAGAAAAAGAAATAGTGCGACCTAGCAGATCCCTTTGAACTTCAAATCCCACTTTCCATTTACATGGGATTTCCCTAGCCGCTCCCCCACCACCGCCGCCCGCCCTTTCTGAGAAGGTTACTCTTGGTAACCTTCCACTAGATGGCACACTTATTTTGCTGTGCTGGTTCTGGCTGGGTGTCTACATTTGGAGTCCCTCCTCACTCAGGGCTACAAGCTCTGTAGCTATCCAGTGCCCTTTTCCTTTGCTTCCAGCACGTAAACATCAAACAAAAAGTACCTGGATAATACAGACTATATGGACACTCACAAATACAGTATGCTGGAATTAAATTCCAGACTGTCTTTTGAAAGAAAGTGACTAATATATATATTTTTAATTTTCAGTATACAAATATTTGGTGTTCCAGAGTTATATAAAAGCAGATTAAATATGCATTTTTCTGCCATGTTCAATCTTTATTGCAAGACATAAATAAGATTGTTTCTGTAATACAGTAATATTGTACTTATGTATTAAATTTCTCTGGCCTTTAAAGTGACCTTTAATTAAGGCCATAACTATAATCCCCAGTACAGCCTAAATCTATGCCCTATGTGGTTTCACATGAATAACCATAAGGTATGGAGTTGTGTGTTTTTGGCTCCATTGCAAAGATGAGGAAATCAGAGAGCTTGAGTCATTTCCCAAGGACCCATGGCTGGAGAGGGGTCTGCAATGAGAGCTCAGCTTCCAGGGCTCTTCCCACTGCACCACAAGGTTCTGAACTACTGCTGCTTATACCACATGATTTAGCTGGGAATTGTTATTCTCTGTGAAGATAGCAAAGCAATTTCAATGGGTTATCTCGTCAGAGTCCACCCTGTCAAATGTGTCTTCAATAACATCAAACTCCTTGTTATAAAGTTAGAGAAAAGCCGCTTTTCTAGACATCCATTATCAAATTTGATTCACTTTACATACAATTTGTCCCGATTCCAAATAAATGTGTTATTCTAACAGTCATATTTTACAGGCTTTTCTGTCATATAACTTTATTCTGGTTCATACTTAAAATGAATATATCTATTGACATAATCGTTTATATAGTAAAATATGTTCTAATACTAATAAAACCATTTTAGTGGAGTCTCTTTTTGCTCAACTTTGTATAAAATGTGTAACTCTTAGCCCTGAACGAGCATGTATTTTATTTCTAATCTACATTTATTTATTTATACCCTGCTTTTTTACAAACGGCTTTGAGGAGAAATTAGAATTTTTTAATCATGCGGATTGAATTTTCTAGCTTAGCCAAATTTTCTAAATTTTCCAATCTGTTAACTCTGTGTGTATATCTAATAAGCAAACACTATTAATCTGATAGTATTTTTAATGGAGATAACCCTATTCATTTTTCCACTTTCAGTGTGGAAAAATTAACTGAGGTAGCTCGCTATCACATTGAAACATCAACCAAAATTCAGAATGCACTTTATTTAGACCAAGAAGACTTCTGCATTAACGGCGATATAAAAGTCTTTCCAGACCTGTCTACTCCAATACGCCCTCCACCTGTAGAAAGGGAAGAAAATGGCACCCTGACCATCGAACGGCTTGGCAAGCTTCGGGATCAGTTCTTAGAGATAGCGCCCAAAGGTAGGAAAAGTAATTATTATGAAAAGAGCACAAAATAAGGTTAAGATTAACCAGGATGGCCATCACCTGTCCACAAGTAAAACAGCCCTCTGGGATTGTGTGGCACTAAAACAAGCCCTTGTTTCATTCTAATTTATCTCATATTTGCTTCATACAACATAGATCTGAATTAAACAGAGCAAGACAGTGGTTAATACATTGGCAGTGCGGTGATCCTCATCCCTGGTAATTCTCCTCTCCTGCCCTCCCTGCCCCTGGCTGGCAGGTGGGTAAATTTGAGTATTACTCCGTCTGGCAGTTGAGAGACTGTCTTTGTGCATACTTCTAGTTTAAGTTTTGTGCTGGGATTCTGAGTTTGTGTTTCTGTCTCCCCCACTAGTCTGGGAAGGGAGACCAGGGAGTAGAGAATTTCCCTTTTATGTTGGCCTTTTCCCTCAATGTTTCACAGACCAAGAGCAGAACCTTTGTCAACACATATTTGCTTGATTGATTAATTAATTAATCTGTTCACATGTAAGTGTACATGTTATTTTCTGCACACAAATTCTTGATTTCCTTCACATTTTGTTATTATGGCTCTGTAGCATCTACACAGGCTTTTTTTTTTTTAATTTGGGATCTTTCTACTTATAGATATTCATCAATGAATTCCATCAGTTGATAGCACAAGTAATTCTGAGAGAACATGTAGGATTATCATCTCCACTTTATAGGTCAGGATACTGAGTCACAAGCAGTTGAGAACTTACCTATGGTCACATATCAATCAAGACTCTTCTGGTTCAAAGGTTTTGCCCCTTCTCACTAAACTAAGTTGCCTCTCATAAAGAGGTTTATCTTCTAACGTCTCCTACTTACTGGAAAAATCATTACTTTTCCCTAGAGAATAGTCAACTGACATTTGTCTAGTACTAACACAACTTCACTTTCATAATGGTTATACTTCACTTACTTTTTAAAGTTCAGTTATCCCAGAAAACCACATTAGATCTCATTAGTCAAAAGAGTATTACTTTACTTTAAGTCTGAGGACTTCCTTGCTAAGCCCAGTGGGTGGAACAGATGTAAACATTTCCCTGGGTAGACCCCTACCCTAGCAAGTGTCACCTCATCTAATCAGCTTGAGTGGGTCTACACCTCCAAGATATAAAGGCACACACTACAGCAGTGGATGAACACAAACTCACGTTGGCAACATTTGGGCAGGAAGCAGCTGGTCAAAAAGATATGGCCATCAGCTGGTACAGGAAAAAAATCTCAGTTGTATAAAGCCAGCTCATGAAATCCCTTCAGTCTTTCAGTCAGGTAGATTCCATCCTCTTTCCCTTTGTGTGGGCTTACAATGTCTTTTTATTACGTATTTCCTTCTTCAAAGTTGCTTTTGCTCTTCATTTTATCCATATTGTTTACATATAAACTAAGAAGACGTATATGAAGTATAATTTGCTTTAATCCTAAACTAGGGTGACTAGAAGCTGGTCAAAATTTAAAGTTTTGGTGAGCATTTGAGTAGGAAAATTATCAACCACTCATAATCCCTTTCAGAAAGGACCTTAGTATTCATGGCGATAATCGTAATACGTTCTTGGGTCCAACCTTAAAATCAGAGTTTGAATTTCAATTAAAAGTTTAAACATAGGGCTTCCCTGGTGGCGCAGTGGTTGAGAGTCCACCTGCCGATGCAGGGGATACGGGTTCGTGCCCCGGTCCGGGAAAATCCCACATGCCGCGGAGCAGCTGGGCCCGTGAGCCATGGCTGCTGGGCCTGCGCGTCCGGAGCCTGTGCTCTGCAACGGGAGAGGCCACAACAGTGAGAGGCCCGCATAGTGCAAAAAAAAAAAAAAAAAAAAAAAAAAAAAAAAAGTTTAAACATAAATTACAAATATCAGCTATAACTTGACATACGTATGTCTTAGAAGATTAACTCTAGAAACCGTTGAGACTAAAAGATGTCAACTGACACATTTACCTATTTTCAGAGTTTGGTAGCATACAACGGCTTTCAAAGTATGATAGGAAGAGGAAGGAAGGGAGAAGAAAGAAAGGGAGGTAAAGGAGAAGGGTGATAATTATGTATAAATATATTTTTTAAAAGTAGGTGTAAAAGGAAAACCACTTGCCCTAGGGACTTAGAGTGTAATTTGAAAAGGCAAGCAAAGAAGAAGAAAGTATAAACTTCTATCTAGGTGCTCCTCTGGAACAGAATCTGAACTTGATAAAAGTGCTCAAGAATGCAAAGCAAAGGTGAATCAGTGTGCAATGAGGTTGGTCAGGAAAATTGTGTGGAAAAACACCTCGGAGGAAGGAATTGAAAGAAGTAAAGAGTGACTGGATGTCAAGGATACAGAGGATATTTAAAGTTGGGGGAACGGCCACCATAAAATGTGTAGGTTTGCGGCTTGAGTATGGATGTTTGAGGAAGGGTCAGGGACCTCTCTGCTTCTCCCTCCCCAGTTGCATGAACTGCAGGAAAACAGATGCAGAGGTCAGCTCTGTCTGGGGAACCACCTCCAGCCACCCAATCTAGAGAATTATCCAGATTTAAGAATAATTGTTGTAATTAATACAGAATTGACAAAGCTATACAGTACTGTGGGATTTGGGGATCTTGATAGTACAAAATGAGTTACGGTCTATAAGCAAAGAGTTTAAACCCTTTTCTTTGTTATTGGCTCAGTTATACTATTTGTAAATATATATATTGCATATGGCACTTTTTAAATACATGTAAAATACTTAGCACAGTATCAGGGGATCTATCAATAGAAATAATATTCATTGTCATCATTTTTCTAATGTATAAAGGGAAGGTGAAGTAATAATCATTCCATTTTCTGGATCCCAGAGTCACAGAATTAGAGGTTCTCTGATGACATCTTAGAAGTCAGGCAGCAAATGTTAATGTTACCCCTCCCTGAGGAAGTCCAATGATTACCACTCACTCCTTCTCCCAGTTTCCCTGGCCCCAAAAACATCCTTTGACTTGAGTCTTTCTTATTCATTCTTGTCAAAGGATACACACCAATCCATCTTTTACATGAAGTGTTTGTCATATTCCTTCCAAGAATTAGAAAACAATCTTTTACGATGCATCCCATGGTATTTACCCTAGAAATCTACAATTTCAAAAGACGATCTTAGTTGAAGTAATAACAGTTTTGAAAGTATAGAGCAACTGGCTGCAAGTAGTACATTTCTAAATGTGGAATCCTATAGAACTTGCTGCTTGAACTTGAAAATTGCTGTTATTTCTAAGCCAAGAAGTGTGAGCATTTTCTTACACTGTTTCACATATTTCAATTTAACCTATGATATTTAAGATGCAAACTTCAAGCTCACTAAAATATATTAAAATATGGTGAATAGATGAATTTTTTTCTAGGAAACAACATACATATTTGCATATAACAATCATTATGATACTAAGCCCAAAGTAAGATTTTCTTTTTAGCAAATTTACAAGGAGTATCAATGTGATTAAGTTATATTTTGTTCCCTTTAATTATGCTACATAAACAAAATTATTCAGAGTAATGAATAATCTTTCATTAAAACAAATGACTGAATACATACTTGTGAGTAACTAGTATCAAGATATTAATGGAGAAGATTGGTTCAAGATGGTAGAGTAGAAGGACATGCACTCACTCCATCTTGTGAGAGCACTGGAATCACAACTAACTGCTGAACAATCATTGACAGGAAGACACTGGAACTCAGCAAAAAAATACCCCACATCCAAAGACAAAGGAGAAGCTGCAGTAAGATGGTAGGAGGGGCACAATCACAATAAACTCAAATCCCATAACTGCTGGGCGGGTGACTCACAAACTGGAGAACAATTATACCACAGAAGTCCACCCACTGGAGTGAATGTTCTGAGCCCCACATCAGGCTTCCCAACCTGGGGGTCTGGCAGCAGGAGGGGGAATTCCCAGAGAATCAAACTTTTGAAGGCTAGCAGGATTTGATTATAGGACTTCGACAGGACTGGGGAAACAGAGATTCCACTCTTGGAGGACACACACAAAGTAATGTGCACATCAGGAACCAGGTGGAAGGAGCAGTGACCCCAGAGGAGACTGAACCAGACCTACCTGCTAGTTTTGGTGGATGTCCTGCAGAGGTGGGGGGTGGCTGTGGCTCACCGTGGGGACAAGGACACTGGCAGCAGAGGTTCTAGGAAGTACTCCTTGGCATGAGCCCTCCCAGAGTCCACCATTAGCCCCACCAAATATCCTGTAGCCTCCAGTGCTGGGTTGCCTCAGACCAAACAACCAACAGGGAGGGGACTCAGCCCCACCCATCAGCAGACAAGTGGATTAAAGTTTTTCTGAGCTCTGCCCACCAGAGGAACACCCAGCTCTACCCACCACCAGTCCCTCCCATCAGGAAGCTGCACAATTCTCTTAGATAGCCTCATCCACCAGAGGGCAGACAGCAGAAGCAAGAAGAACTACAGTCCTGCAGCCTGTGGAACAAAAACCACAGTCACAGAAAGAGAGACAAAATGAAAAGGCGGAGGACTATGTACCAGATGAAGGGATAAGAAAAAACCCAAGAAAAACAATTAAATGAAGTGGAGATAGGCAACCTTCCAGAAAAAGAATTCAGAATAATGGTAGTGAAGATGATTCAGGACCTTGGAAAAAGAATGGAGGCAAAGATCGAGAAGATGCAAGACATGTTTAACAAAGACCTGACCTAGAATTAAAGAACAAACACCTAGAAGAATTAAAGAACAAACAAATATAAACAATACAATAACTAAAATGAAAAAAACACTAGAAGGACTCAATAGTAGAATAACTGAGGCAGAAGAACGGATGAGTGACCTGGAAGACAGAATGGAGCAATTCACTGCTGTGGAAGAGAATAAAGAAAAAAGAATGAAAAGAAATGGAGACAGCCTAAGAGACTTCTGGGACAACATTAAATACACCAACATTCACATTATAGGGATCCCAGAAGAAGAGAGAGAGAAAGGACCCGAGAAAATATTTGAATAGATTATAGTTGAAAACTTCCCTAACATGGGAAAGAAAATAGCCACCCAATTCCAAGAAGCACAGAGAGTCCCAGGCAGGACAAACCCCAGGAGAAACATGCCGAGACACATAGTAATCAAATTGACAAAAATTAAAGACAAATAAAAATTATTAAAAGCAACAAGGGAAAAATGACAAATAACGTACAAGGGAACTCCCATGAGATTAACAGCTGATTTCTCAGCAGAAACTCTACAAGACAGAGGGAGTGGCACGATATATTTAAAGTGATGAAAGGAAATAACCTACAACCAAGATTACTCTACCCAGCAAGGATCTCATTCAGATTCGATGGAGAAATCAAAAGCTTTACAGGCAAGCCAAAGGTAAGAGAATTCAGCACCACCAAACCAGCTCTACAACAAATGCTAAAGGAACTTCTCTAAGTGAGAAACACAAGAGAAGAAAGGGACCCACAAAACCAAAACCATAACAATTAAGAAAATGGTAATAGGAACATACTTACCAATAATTACCTTAAATGTGAATGGATTAAATGCTCCAACCAAAAGACACAGGCTCTCTGAATGGATACAAAGACAAGACCCATATATAGGCTGTCTCCAAGAGACCCACTTCAGGCCTAGGGACACATACTGACTGAAAGTGAGGGAATGGAATATTCCATGCAAATGGAAATCAAAAGAAAGCTAGAGTAGCAATACTCATATCAGATAAAATAGACTTTAAAATAAAGAACATTACAAGAGACAAGGAAGGACACTACATAATGATCAAGGGATCAATCCAAGAAGAAGATATAACAGTTATAAATATATATGCACCCAACATAGGAGCACCTCAATACATAAGGCAAATACCAACAGCTATAAAAGAGGAAATCGACAGTAACGCAATAATAGTGGGGGACTTTAACATCTCACTTACACCAATGGACAGATCATCCAGACAGAAAATTAAAAAGGAAACAAAATCTTTAAATGACACAATAGACCAGATAGATTTAATTGATATTTATAGGACATTCCATCCAAAACCAGCAAATTACACTTTCTTCTCAAGTGCACATGGAACATTCTCTAGGATAGATCACATCTTGGGTCACAAATCAAGCCTCAGTAAATTTAAGAAAATTAAAATCATATCAAGCATCTTTTCTGACCACAACGTTATGATATTAGAAATAAATTACAGGGAAAAGATGTAAAAAACACAAACACATGGAAGGTAAACAATGCACTACTAAATAACCAAGAGATCACTCAAGAAATCAAAGAGGAAATAAAAAAATAGAGAGAGAGACAAATGACAATGAAAACACGATGATCCAAAACCTATGGGATGCAGCAAAATCAGTTCTAAGAGGGAAGTTTATAGCAATACAATCCTACCTCAAGAAACAAGAAAAATCTCAAATAAACAATCTAACCTTACACCTAAAGGAACTAGAGAAAGAACAAATAAGACCCAAAGTTAGTAGAAGGAAAGAAATCATAAAGATCAGAGCAGAAATAAATAAAATAGAAACAAAGGAAACAATAGCAAAGATCAATAAAACTAAAGGCTGGTTCTTTGAGAAGGTAAACAAAATTTATAAACCTTTAGCCAGATTTATCAAGAAAAAGAGGGAGAGGACTCAAATCAATAAAATTAGAAATGAAAAAGAAGTTACAACAGACACTGCAGAAATACAAAGCATCCTAAGAGACTACTACAAGCAACTCTATGCCACTAAAATGACAACCTGAAAGAAATGAACAAATTCTTAGAAAAGTATAACCTTCCAAGACTGAACCAGGAAGAAATAGAAAATATGAACAGACAAATCACAAGTAATGAAATTGAAACTGTGACTTAAAATCTTCCAACAAACAAAAGTCCAGGACCAGATGGCTTCACAGGTGAATTCTATCAAAAATTTAGAGAAGATCTAACACCCATCCTTCTCAAACTCTTCCAAAAAATTGCAGAGGAAGGAGTACTCCCAAACTCATTCTACAAGGCCACCATCACCCTGATACCAAAACCAGACAAAGAAACTACAAAAAAAGAAAATTACAGACCAATACCACTTATGAATATAGATGCAAAAATCCTCAACAAAATATTAGCAAACAGAATCCAAAAGCACATTAAAAGGGTCATACACAATGATCAAGTGGGACTTATCCCAGGGATGCAAGGATTCTTCAATATATGCAAATCAATCCATGTGATACACCATATTAACAAACTGAAGAATGAAAACCATATGATCATCTCAATAGATGCAGAAAAAGCTTTTGACAAAATTCAACACCGATTTATGATAAAAACTCTCCAGAAAGTGGGCATAGAGGGAACCTACTTCATAATAAATGTCATATACGACAAACCCAGAGCAAACATCATTCTCAATAGTGAAAAACTAAAAGCATTTCCTCTAAGATCAGGAACAAGACAAGGATGCCCACGCTAACCACTCTTATTCAACATAGTTTTGGAAGTCCTAGCCACAGCAATCAGAGAAGAAAAAGAAATAAAAGGAATACAAATTGGAAAAGAAGAAGTAAAACCATCACTGTTTGCAGATGACATGATACTATACATAGATAATCCTAAAGATGCCATCAGAAAACTAGTAGAGCTAATCAATCAATTTGGTAAAATTACAGGATACAAAATTAATGAACAGAAATCACTTGCATTCCTATACACTAACAATGAAATATCAGAAAGAGAAATTAAGGAAAACATGTTATTCACCATTGCAACCAAAAGAATAAAATACCTAGAAATAAACCTATCTAAGGAGGTAAAAGACCTGTACTCAGAAAACTATAAGACACTGATGAAAGAAATCAAAGATGACTCAAACAGAGGGAGAGATATACCATGTTCTTGGATTGGAAGAATCAATATTGTGAAAATGACTATACTACCCAAAGCAAGCTACAGATTCAATGCAATCCCTATCAAATTACCAATGGCATTTTTTATGGAACTAGAACAAAAAATCTTAAAATTTTTATGGAGACACAAAGGACCCTGAATAGCCAAAGCAGTCTTGAGGGAAAGAAACAGAGCTGGAGGAATCAGACTCCCTGACTTCAGACTATACTACAAAGCTACAGTAATCAAGACAATATGGTACTGGCACAAAAACAGAAATATAGATCAATGGAACAGGATAGAAAGCCCAGAGATAAACCCATGCACCTATGGTCAACTAATCTATGACAAAGGAGACAAGAATATACAATGCAGAAAAGACAGTCTCTTCAATAAGTGGTGCTGGGAATACTGGACAGCTACATGTAAAAGAATGAAATTAGAACACTCCCTAACACCATACACAGAAATAAACTCCAAATGGATTAAAGACCTAAATGTAAGACTGGACACTATAAAACTCTTAGAGGAAAACATAGGAAGAACACTGACATAAATCTCAGCAAGATCTTTTTGACCCACCTCCTAGAGTAATGGAAATAAAAACAAAAATAAACAAATGGGACCTAATGAAACTTAAAAACTTTTGCACAGTGAAGGAAACTATAACCAAGACTAAAAGACAACCCTCAGAATGGGAGAAAATATTTTCAAACGAAGCAACTGACAAAGGATTAATCTTCAAAATATACAAGCAGCTCATACAGCTCAATATCAAAAAACAAACAACCCAATCCAAAAATGGGCAGAAGACCTACATAGACATTTCTCCAAAGAAGATATACAGATTGCCAACAAACACATGAAAGGATGCTCAACATCACTAATCACTAGAGAAATGCAAATCAAAACTACAATGAGGTATTACCTTACACCAGTCAGAATACCCATCATCAAAAAATCTGTAAACAATAAATGCTGGAGAAGGTGTGGAGAAAAGGGAACCCTCTTGCACTGTTGGTGGGAATGTAAATTGATACAGCCACTATGGAGAACAGTATGGAGTTTCCTTAAAAAATGAAAAATAGGGGCTTCCCTGGTGGCGCAGTGGTTGAGAGTCCACCTGCCGACGCAGGGGACGTGGGTTAGTGCCCTGGTCCAGGAGGATCCCACATGCTGCGGAGCGGCTAGGCCTGTGAGCCATGGCCGCTGAGCCTGTGCATCCAGAGCCTGTGCTCCGCAGTGGGAGAGGCCACAACAGTGAGAGGTCCGCGTACCACAAAAAAAAAAAAAAAAAAAAAAAAAAAGGAACTACCATATGACCCAGCAATCCCACTACTGGGCATATACCCTGAGAAAACCATAATTCAAGAAGAGTCATGTACCACAATATTCATTGCAGCTCTATTTACAATATCCAGGGCATGGAAGCAACCTAAGTGTCCATCAACAGATGAATGGATAAAGAAGATGTAGTATATATATGCAATGGAATATTACTCAGCCATAAAAAGAAACGAAATTGAGTTATTTGTAGTGAGGTGGATGGACCTAGAGACTGTCATACAGAGTGAAGTAAGTCAGAAAGAGAAAAACAAATACCATATGCTAACATATATATGGAATCTAAAAAAAAAAAGGTTCTGAAGAACCTAGGGGCAGGACAGGAATAAAGACACAGATGTAGAGAATGGACTTGAAGACACAGGGAGGGGGAAAGGTTAGCTGGGATGAAATGAGAGAGTGGCATGGACATATATACACTACCAAATGTAAAAGAGATAGCTAGTGAGAAGCAGCCACATAGCACAGGGAGATCAGCTTGGTGCTGTGTGTCCGCCTAGAGGGGTGGGATAGGGAGGGTGGGAGGGAGACTCAAGAGAGAGGAGATATGGGGATATATATATATATGTATAGCTGATTCACTTTGTTATACAGCAGAAACTAACACACCATTATAAAGCAATTATACTCCAATAAAGATTTAAAAAAAAAAAAAAGAAGTAAATAACATCACACTGAAAAAGAAAAAATAAAAGACACATGCACCCAATGTTCATTGCAGCACTATTTACAATAGCCAGGTCATGGAAGCAACCTAAATGCCCATCAACAGACGAATGGGTAAAGAAGATGTGGTACATATACACACTGGAATATTACTCAGCCATAAAAAAGAACGAAACTGAGTCATTTGTAGAGACGTGGATGGACCTAGAGACTGTCATACAGAGGGAAGTAAGGCAGAAAGAGAAAAACAAATATCGTATATTAATGCATATATGTGGAATCTATATAATATATCACAGTATACAATATTGATACAAACTACGCTTATTATTATCCAAAATGTGAGCTCGGTATCCTGAAGGTGCACATACCCTAGTAGGCACCTGCAGCACTACCCCAGAGCAATTTCAGAAAAAAACACAATACCTGGTGGAATTGAACCATGAGGTATGTGGCTCCCTGCGGACTGTGAACATCCGAAACAAAAACACTTATTTTGTGTCCTGCAGTGAGCTCTGGGTAGGTACATCTTGTCCCAAACATCAAGTGTCAGCACATCAGGAAGACAATCTTTCTCCAAGGGAAGCAATTTGGAGTCTGTTGAAACTAGAACACTTTTGTAGTGTTCCAAAGTCCCCACTTAAACCATAAGAACTCCTTTTCCTTGTAAGCCCATCAGTACTTTATGTAATGTCTATAGAGATTCAGTTCATAGCTATTTTGGCTTCTGCTGAGAGGCTATCAGGAGAGAACACCATCCAGCAAATTCTTTACCCTCACTCCTTCTTCAAGAGACACAGCATTTAGTTGTTCAAGGCCTATAACTTGGTTCTAAAAACTGACAAGTGTCCCTCCTTCAAACTGCTCTTAGAGACCCTTAGAATCAGTGACTGGTCTCAGAGACAGGGCACAAATTCAGGAAGTCTAGGCTGTACTGGCCAGGCTAGATCATCCAGCTACGTGGTTTTTACAGGAATTCAAGGAGGAAGTAGTTGTTGCTGTCTGTGTGGGTCAGCAAAGGCTGTAGCCCAGGGGAAACTTTTGGATAGAACTTTCCAGGAAGCAAAACAGGGGCGGAGTATTCCAGGCACCGGGGAAAATGGAATCTACATTGAGATTTTGAAGGTGCATGACATATTTCTGTGATCTGAATCTAAGCAAGCGGAAGGAGTTTACCCGCTGAGAAAACCACAGGGCACCTGGGGGCCACACTCCTTTCTGCTCTGATCCCTACATTTTGCCACCTGGTGAGCTATTCCTGTCAATAGCATCAGTCCTTTCTTATCGTACCTTTTCTCAGAAATCTTTCTGTATTTCTTGATTTGTGTAAATGTCAGACTAACTGAACTACCTTTCAGACCAAACTAGGGGGCTTACTTACCTGCCGATATATAGTATCATAGTTTTAGAATTTTCTCAGAGGTGCTAAGCCTAGGAAAACCCACAGAGCTTTCTAGTTACTCCGTTCAGGGAACAAGCCAGGTACGCTTACCCCTGCCTCTTGGTTAGTTGAGGCTTTTGGGGGAGATAGTAGCCATCTGCCACTCTCAGAAACAGTCTCATCGTCCCTCAAAACCATCCGGGAAGGATGTCCTTCTTGTAGTCAGTTGGCCCTACCGCTGCCAGAGAAGACGGGGCTGAGGCAGGAGGGGAGAGGCGTCCAAAGCAAATCCTGCAGACACACTGCCCTGCATGTCCTGTGATTCTTGTCTTTCACCTCCGGAAGGAAATGACAGCAAAATGCTGTGCCCCTCTCCTGCCTGGAGAAATGGATTCTAGGGGGAAGGAGACCATAGCACCCTTTGCCCATAAGAGAAACCTGTAATATGAAGTGTGTAAACGTGGAGGGTAAGACTGCCTGCTAGCGACCTCCAGCTTCACCACATATGACCACTGTGACATCAGACAAATTAATCAACCTCTCTGTGCCCTAGGTTTTTGACCCATAAAATGGTGATGGATACTAGTAGTTGGCCTACTTTCTTAACTATAAAATAGGGATACTGGGTGATGACGATTAAATGATGTACAGCACTTGACATACTAACCAAAATGCCTGCTAAGTAGTAAGCACTCACTAAGATTGTTCCAGGAATAATGAGCAAGTGTAGGGGGGACAGGGATTAAGCAAAACTGCAGGTAGGCATTGGTGATTACTTAAAATAACCACATGGAGTTATTTTAAAGGCAGGGATTCTGAGTCGAGTCACCAAAAAGCAGAAAAGTCCTCAGAAGCTTGACCGTAACCTCCCAAAGAGGAACAATCAATTTTTGAAAACTTGTCTTAAAAAATAGCCTTGGCTTGTATATGATGAGATACTAGATCTTATGTTCTGTGGCCTGTGTCGTAAACATGGAGTGAAGTCGAAGGGAAACCAAGTGAGGTTTTTTTTATAGCACCAACAACTTCCGGACTGAATTCCTCAACGCGCACCATCTCAGCCAGGCTCACACCAAGGCTTCCCTCGTGGAAGTGACAAGTGGTTCCCCAGGGAGCAAAACCACCACGAGCTGATGGTGATGACCATGAGCACGGTTACCCTCAGGAGGGTGGAGAACTTGTTCCCATCCTGCCATGCCATCGCCAAGATCGGACGTCCCCTCAATGATTTTATCTGGATGTGCTCGTTGCATGATATGAAGGGTGATGATACTGGCCCGGTATTCAGAACGAACAAATCGGCCAGAACGTTTACATAGTTTATTGCTGAAGTAGAACAGAGAGCTCTAAAAGAGAAATTAGAAAAAAGTAAGTTTTTCTCCGTCCTCAGTGATGGGATCACAGACAGTTCAATCGAGGAAGCTGACCTTGTGTACAAGCAGTGAGCGTGCGCAGGGAAAGGACACTGCCAAATCGTTGGGGTACAGACAGGGGGAAAGAAGGGACCTCTGGCAATAAAACATGCCCCTGAGAACACTCTAGAGAGAAATCTTCAACTTCGACTATCGAACCAAGACTGGGCAAAGAAACTGGTTGGTTTCGCAAGTGATGGTGCCCATGGCTCAGAGCAAGAAGACGGCAGCGGGGTGGCCCTGCTTTTAAGAGAAATCCAGCCACGTGCGCTGACTGTGTATTGCTCTGCACATCATCTCGAGGTATCTTACAAAGCGGCGTTCCAGAGCGTTCCCCTGTACAACGATGTCAGAGACCTTCTCCGCAGCACTTATCACTTCTATCACAATTCTCCTGTTCATAAGAGTACTCTGGTACTTCCAAAGGCCTTCACCTTCGACCTGTGATACCTTCTCAAGTAGGAGGCCGGAGGTGGCTTCAAGGATTACAGACCTCCCTCCAGAATCTTCTCAAAGGATATCAATTGTCCAGCAGCTGCATTCGGTAAGTAATTTTGAAATACTGTACTATTTTAGTTTTTTCAGAATAAAAAGAATACTTTTACTGAGCCATTTGAAATAATAATTTTGAGAAAGATAAACCACTGTTTTTTCCTAGCCCATGTTACAGACAAGGGAAGGCAGAAGTGACACCAATCATCAGAAAGCCAAAGACCTTGTAGAGTCCCTCCTGCAGGCAGACATTGTTAAATGTGTCCACTTCTTGCTGGATGTCACTGATGTCCTCAGCATTCTGTCCCGCGTCAATCAGAACAGAAACTCTTCAATTGCTGATATATTTGCCACCCTAGAGTCAACACTGGAAATGCTCAGAATATATCAGACAAGGTGAGGAGTCCGGGATGATCTGAGAGTCTATCCAACCAGACAGATGGACTTGGGAAACCATTTGCTAGGTGCTCTTGCACATAATTGTCTACTTGGGGGATTTTTTTTTCCCCTCCCCAGACCAGGGCCAAAAGAACGCCCAGTGGATTCAGTCACACACTTTCAGGGTAACTGCCTCCTCGCAGGAAAGCGAAACACTTCTGACGTGAGAAACATGGTTTTAACACATCTTATCAAGAGGCTGCGAGGCTGTTTCAGAGATGTCAACCAAGATGTGGTGAAGGCAGCCGCGACTGGGAGCTTTCAACTGCGGCCAGCAAAGATAAATCAAGGTAACGTATGAACTCCGGCTCTGAATCTGTTGTTCTTTGATTGTCTGTATACATGTCTTTAAGATATGTGACGTTTTGTTGGGCGTATTGATTGCAGAATTTGGAGAAAAGGAGGTGTCCATACTGATTGCACATTACAAACCAGTACTGGAAGCTGCCAAGGTGAAAATTGACGACGTAGACACAGAAAGGAGCATGTTGAAATTAGAGATTTATGCTAGGTGAGCATAAGTAACCTAGCTGATATTTATAAATATTGGAGTAAAACTTAGGAGTCTCCATCTTTGACATTTTTCATTTTTCCTCCTAGATTTCAGAACATCCACACATTGACCTGGGATTTTGTGAATTCTGTTTATTTACGCAAGTATCGGAACATCCTAACGCTCGTGGACCTAGCGCTGAGCCTCCTTGCAAGTTCAGCTGAAGCAGAACGTGGCTTTAGTCAGATGAAGGGCACTAAGCCACACATGCATGCCACAGTCAAGGCTGATAGCATGACAGATCTCCTGATAATTCAGTTGAATTCTCCAGACATTTATGACTTTGACCCTAGGAAAGCCATTCATTGATGGAATACAAGAACACCGTCTTCAACTGGTGACACAAGACCTATCTCGGATTGTTCATCAAACTCAGAAAGGCTTGATGAAAGTGATTAGTAATGTGTCAAATGTTGACCTCATCATTGATCATAGCAAAAAGAACTATTTTCAAAAACCTGAAAGTTAAAAGTAAAAGTCACCAGTCTTCATATCAAACACAAAAGGCATTTGGCATCATCCAGACCTACAGAGCAAAACTCCAAAGATTGGTTTTCCTCTGACTTTCTAATTCTAGTTCTATATTCACACATTCTTTCACATTCTTTGGGTGAAGTATATACTTCTAAGCAATGGTATTATTTTGATGTCCTCTTTCTGAGAGTTACTGCTAAGGGTAACTAGACTATAATTATGTTCTGAGTGCCTTTAGGCCTGGCTTACAATTAACAGTTTTTCCTGGATAATTCTAAATGACGGTTGCATTAGGTAACTAACTTAGGGCCAAATGGAAAGAGAATTTTTTTTGATCCGTAAACAAAATTTGTAAGCTTATCTGTTTCCGCTACTGCATTATATGTGAAGGCCATATTATTATATGCCTTGGTCATTTAAGTAACAAGGCCAAATGTCAAAATAGTTTTCACATTTCACACTAGGGTTCCCAGATAAACAATTCCTATGTGAACTGAAAGTATTTTCTTACACTTTGCTTGCACCATAGCTGTTAGAGACAGTGGAACTATTTTACGTATCTACCAGAATTTTTAAATACTTTGAGCCTCTTCATGGTTTCAGTTGAGTTTATTTGTGGTTTCATCTTGAGAAACATGAATGGATAATTTCTAACTTGTCTGTAAACCAATATAGTATCATGTAAAGATCATTTTACCAAAAGTTCCACTACCTGGGAAAGTTATTCTCATCTCTATAAAATTGGATACTCAGGTTTGATCAAAAAGGATAGAGAATTTATTTCTGAACAACCTGCTGGATATACAGTCTTATCATAGAAAGGAAGATTCTGCTCTTGCTACCCAGAAAATTGCCTTCCAGATCTGAACCTTGCGCATGTTATTTGAACCACTGAAATTTTAAAAGGATTACTACATTTTCCTAAAGTTTAGAGGAAATGATAAAGTTCATGTTGGACTTTAGAAATGCTAAAAACTTAGATATAGGAAGAAAAATTTGAGATTCTACATCTACGTTTCACTCTTTTTTTGCGGTACGCGGGCCTCTCACTGTTGTGGCCTCTCCCGTTGCGAAGCACAGGCACTGGTCGCGCAGGCTCGGCGGCCATGGCTCACGGGCCTAGCCGCTCCGCGGCATGTGGGATCCTCCCCGACCGGGGCACGAACCCGCGTCCCCTGCATCAGCAGGCGGACTCTCAACCACTGCAGCACCAGGGAAACCATTTGTAGTAGTTTTTTAAATTCAACCTATTCTGAGTACAAGGTCAAAGAAGACTCCAAACTAAAATATAAAGCCTCAGTATCTTACTCAGTCTGAACAATTTATTACTCACTGAAAAAGACGTGCTGACTTAGCTGAGAAACAACCATTGGAGAAAATCAGGAAATTGATTATTATTTTTATGTTTCCGAAGTGTCTTCTGTTTCTCTAAAGGCTAAAGTTTTAAAGAGAATGAATAAAGTGATTATACAAATATCCATTATTTGTTCTATTTTAGTGAAAGAAACAAATCACATAATAAAACGGAAAAATATTTCTCATTGTATTTTAGGCATGATAGGAAACAAAGCATTTACTGACATTCTGCTGGATTTGGTAACCATGAACCTTGGAACAAACAACTTTCCTAGTAGTTGGATGAACCTCACTCAATCTGAAGTAAGCTTCTATTTTGTTTGGGTTTCAAGCTTTGAGAATTCTTCTTCTTTAATCAATAAGTCAAGAGTTTTCAAATAACCAGTACCTGCACAGTAACCGACATGTAGTAGCAGCCAATAAACCTGGATGAACAAATGAATGAACTTCAAGTTAAACACTTAGTATGTTCATGCTCAGTATTTGAAAATAAGTGACGATGCTGACAGTCAATGAAACTCTACAGAGGCCATGAGGCTAGCCAGTGAGTTTGTATTTATTACTACCAGATGGAGTGATCCTAACCAGTAATAGTAGATGATTCTGGCCGTGCTTTCTTTTCCTTGTATTCTGTTCCTTAAGAAAACAAAGTGGTTAAAGAGTATTTCCCTACAAGTTGTAGAGCCCTCCCACAATCGTAATTATCATCTTTATTCCTTCTCTGCTGAAAAGGTACAAAGTATAGTACAGTCAAAAGTGTTAATTCCTTGTGTAACGGTAAGCAAAAACCACAAATGTCAAGGAAGCAAAAATCAAAAACACTCTCTAAGTTCTGTCTGGCATGGATTGCTTGGTAGAACCTGAAGGAACAAAAGTGAGAACTGACCCTATTGGCCAAGCTAAAATCTTACTTCCTTCATCAGAATCTCTTACTAAGAAACACGAGCAGATAGAGTGTCACAAGAGAGTCATACAAACATTCCAATGGCATTTCCTGATTTCTTCTAGTTGCAGGAGTTAACATCTTTATTGGTAACAAACTCGGAGTTCGTGGACTGGCGGAAATTCTTGTTAGTAGTCGCGCTGCCTTGGCCCATTCCTCTGGAGGAGGAGCTCTTGGAGACCCTGAAGAGGTTCCAGGCTGTGGATGAGGAACACCTGGGCACAGTCACTTTCAAGCAGTATATGCAGGTCACTACCAGCCCCTGGTGGCACTAACCCTACCAGAGTACTTCTGACCTAAGAAGCTCCCTGATCTCACAACACCAGGTCTCATGGCCCATGTCTAGGCACCTAGAGTCAGCACAGGCACTGTCCAAGTCCCAGGTAGAATTCTGGCTCCCACCCCCAGGGAAGGATCTGAAAAAGTCAGAACTGCTTGGAGAGCTAAGGGTTCTGAAAGAAATCGCAGAAAACATCATTGTCGTCCTACCAAGTGGTTCTTAACCTTGGCTGTACATTAGAATTGCCTGCAGAGCTTTTAATCAGCCCAATGCCCAATACCAAATACTCCGGGAGTAGCAACAGCAGTTACAATGAACACAGGGAAAGGGGAAGGGTTTTTTATTTTTTTCTTTCGGTCACAAGCGTGGTGAACGATAAGATGTTTTTGGACACGTTGAGTTTGAAATGTCTGTGGGAAAAGCAGACAGAAATGTCCCATCTGATATGGCAGATGCAGAAGCCAATCACTATCACGCAGGCAGTTGTTGGGGTTATGAATGGACCAGATCCCCCGAGGCAAGTGTGTAAAGTGATGGATAATCCAGTAACATGGTACCTGGCCATTGTACTTATAGATAGGATGTAACTACTGACCTTCACCAGAGCAATTTTGGGAGCATACAGAGTCTAGACTGCAGAGGATTGATGGAATAAATAGGTCTTTAGGAAGTGAAGATAAGACAGTCGATTCATTTTTGAGAAGCTTGAGTAAGGAGGGAGGAAGAATGAAATGCCATAACTAAGAAGGGCCTGAATGACTTATTTTGTGTCTACTCATCGAATTCATCCTAATTCTCACCACTTCACATTGCTGGTAGACACGAAAGGTGGAAACATTTATAAGGTGCTGATTTTGAAACAGGGTGATAATCTCTAGGTGCCTGTAGCTCGTGTATATTTCACCATTGAAAGATCACATCTCTTCCTGCTTCTCTTTTCTTCCTTGATTAATGAAAGACATGCTCATAGACAGCCCTGACGTTCCCACGCTCAGACAGTTGAGCCAGAGGAAATCGAAGAGGTTCTTCCAGCCTGATCAAGAAAGGCGCATAGCTGATTGGGCTCTAATTTATATGCTTCCCAAGTAAAGCACTTTGTGAACTCTTTCATTGTCCTGGACCTGGGCTTGCAACTTATAGAGATGTTTTGTGTAAAAACATAAACAGCAGGGCAAAACTTACTCTATTTTCTTGTTGGCTTAAGATTTTTAAAAGTGTGCGCTCGTGAATGTACCAACCTTCACTCTTTACAGTATGTTGTCCATTTAAACATCTTTTTGCACAAACGTGAGACAAACTTAGGTGTTCGTAATTTGTACCACAGTGCTGAGCAAAACCAGAAAGCTTCCTCACCAAAAGTGTGAATTTCTTAGAGAAAGTTGGCTGCTGCATGAAACAGAAACTCAGAAATACTTATCAGAACACTGCCTGGGTTTGGGGAGCAGTTGATTTCTGAGCTCTGCCCTCTCAGCTTACGCATCCAACGCCCACTCCTCAGGAGGCTCAGGACAAGGTGGCCATTTGGAGAGGCCCGCTTGACCTCCCCACATGACTCACAGATCTCTAGCGCTCTCCACATCACACACACAGCGTTCCTTCATGGGACTGTCAAAACAGCTTCTGGGGTAAAATTTTATGATTTGTTGAAAATGCCACCTTCGAATACAGTAGTCGAATAGTACAGCTACATTGCTGAAATGAAGTTCTCTGGGGGGGAAAGTAAATAAATAAATAAGCTCCCTACTCTGCTTTTTATTTTGTCTTTTTTCTTTTCTTTTGACTAACTGCGAGTTCATCATAACCGCCACTTAGGAGTGTGCTGATTGCCCCAGCTTCTAAAATGGAATAAGATACAGCGTTTGTGAAGCTGCTGCGGCTGCATACCTGGGCTAAGCCACGCGAGCATAAAAGCGCACCTGCCTTTGCTGCAGCCCGATTGCAGCTGTCACACTCTTGCCTCTGTCACGTGTGGAGGTTTAGTCACGCTCATGCAGAATGCTTTGATGGTGAACTCTCTCAACTCATCTTCTGTCAATGAGAACGCAGGTTATCATAGGCTTAATGAATCAGATGTTCTAGGATCCAAACAGCGCAGCACTTGTTCTCTAAGGAAAAGTAAACTAACCTAAAATTCTTTGACCATATTTTATTTATTCTTTGACCAAATGTCCACAAAGGACATTTCCACATTTCAAGGATAAATCACCTGATTATCCAGTGGGCCAAGATGTGGTTGACTGAACCTTGCTTGATGAATTTAAACCCAACCTACAGTTCACGTTTAACATTTCGCACTGCTAACGTTTTCATGGATGACTTTTTTAAAAATGTAAGTTGTTCTCTGATTAGGTTCTTTCTTCTTTCTCATGTGACCCTCTTGTATGTGAAACACTTTGAAACAGTTTCCTAATCTTTAAAATATCATCTATTTTTTAAAAACTAACATGACTGAATTCTTGGTTTTAAGAATAAGGGAAAATTCCTGTGCATTGGAACAATTGGATATGGAATTGATGGTTGAGAAATCAGGGATGAGTAGGAATCCTTCTTTTAATATTTCCTCTTTATCACTGGTTTTCAGCAATTTGATTATCGTGTTCCTCGGTGTGCTTTTGTTCATATTTCTTTTGCTTGTGTTTCACTGAGTTTCCTGCACCTGTGGGCTTGCCGTTTTTGTCAAATTTGGAAAATTTTCAGAAAGTTTTTCCAAATATTTTTTCTGTACTCCTCTCTCCCATTCTCAAAATCCAGCCACATGTTTGTCCCACAGGATGCTGATCCTGGATTCTTTTTTCTTTCCAATTTTTTTTCTCTCTGACTTTATTTTGTATTCATTTCTACTTCTCCATCTTCTAGTTCACTGATCATTTCCTTTGCAGAGTCAAATCTATTATTAATACAATCCAGAGCATTTTTATTTGAAATATATTTTTGATCTCTTTAAGTTGGGTCTTTTTTATATCCTTCATTTCTCTCTTCATTATATGCATTTTTCTCTGTCTCCTTGAATAAATAAAATATATATTGAACAGCTAAATGAACATCCTTGTCTGTTCATTCTATCATCTGTGTATTTTGGTGTTTGTTTCTATTGATTGATGTTTCTTCTGACTATGGGTTATATTTTCTGGCTTTTTTGCATGCCTTTGTATAGGATGCCAGATGTTATAAATTTTATATTGGTGGGTGTCCAATTTTATATACCTTTAAATATTGTCGGGCATGCAGTAATGTTATTTGCAATCAGTTTTATCCTTTCAAGGTTACATTAAGATTGATAAGGGTGGGTCCAGAGCAACCTTTAGTTTAGGGCTAATCTAGCCCCACTACTAAGGCAATATCCTCCTGGGAGTGCTACCCAATGCCTTGTGTATCAGGAGGTCCTTCCACTCTGCCGGGTGGTAAAATTTTCCCTGGTGGTAACATAGTCCCAGCCCTGTGTGAGACTCAGGAACAGTTCAGCTTACTCCTTTCCTGTGGTTCTTTCTCCAGCTTCTGGCATTTTCCACACATACATCCAGAGGTTGGCTTTCAGTCAAGAGTTGAGGAGATCTTTCTACAGATCTCTAGGGCTCACCCTCTCTTTCAGTGCATCTCTAGTGTTTTGCCCTGAAAATTCTAGTCATCGTGGCCTCCCCCAGCTCCAAATCTATCTTGTCAATCCAGCAGGATGTGCCAGCTCTATCTGGGTGCCTCTCCTGACACTGTAGCCTGAGCAATACTTGGGTCCTCATTGTTCTCCTTATTTCAGGAATTACTGTCCTGAGTTGCCTGTTGTCTAACGTCTGAAAAAATTATGTTACATATATATTGGTCATTTTTTTTATTGTTTAAGGCAGGAGGGTAATTCTGAGCTTTGTCACTCCATCATGACCTGAAGCATAAATCTTACCTACATTCCTCATCTCTCTATTCTCCATGGAGTGGTACTTATGGTCCACAGATTGGCCACTGGGCAAGGATTCTTCCCAGTCAGTGCAAAGCACTTACATTCAAAGCCTGAGCCCGTGCTGGACCTTAGCTGCTTCTGTGTCTTCTCCCTCACAGGTTTCTGCATGGCCAGCACTCCTCTGTTCTAAATGAAAAGAAAACCCGGTCCTCACCTCTGGGGGCTGCATCCCCTTACAATCTACCTAGTGTCACTCCAGCCTTCTCTCAAAACACGGGTGATTCTTCGAAGGAAAGAAGGCACAAGCACAGGCCAGAGTCAGGTTAGGCTGGCCAATGGTTCTTGGAAGTAGGCAGTACCAAGGGTAGATTGTCCCTCTGGAAGATGGTAAGGGAGAATGGCCTAGGAACAAGATGCTTATGTATATGAAGTGCTTGACATGTTTAAAAGTTAAGATTGGCAAGACACATTCTTTGAACCCGAGGAATTAATACCTGATGTTCAGTAGCAGACATGAATGAAAACACCCAAATGAATGAATTGAATGCCAAACATCTGGTATAAACAAGTCAAATTGGAGTTTCGAGGAGAGATCAAAGAGGGCTTCCCTGAGGAGGTGTGATCTAAGCTGGGTCTGGAAAGATGAGTAGGTTTACATTGGTGAACAGGTAGTCACCTCAGGTAGGAGTAATGATGTGAGCAAAAGAGCAAGAGTAGGAAATGGTTCTAAGCAGAGAATGACATGACAAGATTAAAGTTTTGAGAAAACTGATATGGTCAAATGGTCTGAGCTGAAACAAATAAGAGAAAGACTGGAAATGAAGACAGCTCCAAGGTTGCTGGAGCAGCCTGTGATGGAGGCTGTACACCAGCATGGCAGCAGTAGACGTGAGAGGAAGGGAGAGGGGGTGAGGCATCGCCAAATGGGAACCGAGGGATTTGGTAATTAGTGTCAGACATGGGCTGAGAATGAAGGTTGTCATTAAAAAGTAGGTCCTGAGCTCTTGATTCAGTCAGTCACTCACTCAGCAAAGATTTCCAACACCAACAATATGCCCCAGCACCACACTAGGCTCCAAGAACAGAGAGCAACATGAACAGGACATGAGCGATATGAGCTAGTGGAGGGCACTGACCCCTCCAAAGTACTGCTATGCAAGCAACATCCAGGGCGGCGACCTCCCAGCTTCATCGCATGCTGCAACAGTTACAGTGCAGCAGGCACCCCAGTATGTGGGGTTTCATTTATAAATTATTCATGTGTACTACGGCACTAATGCATTCTATACATTATCAAATTTTTTAAAATAAAAATTACAAAAGAATGAGATCCAGTACATGTGAATGGAAGTTCTAGTATTTTCTCCAGCATCCCCATGGTTTCTGCACCCTACTTTGGAGACCACTGCTCTAGACACCTGCAGAGATGGCTTCAATCTCTGTGGTTTTCAGAGGAACAATTACATCTCAGTGTAACTTTAATGATTCTCATTTTTGTTTTCTGTGTAGGCTGGTCTGTGGTTTACGGGAGATGAAGATATAAAAATTCCAGAAAATCCCCTTGAACCTCTGCCATTCAATAGGCAGGAGCATCTTATAGAGGTAATTCCATAACATTGATCCATTTCTTGTCTTTTCTCCCACTTGTGTAATTAGTCTTAGACTCCACCCCGACTCCCGGGTCCTTTGCTGTATCCCCCAAGTGCAGAGTTTAATATTCACTATGGCGACAGCATAGGAGAGTCTGGAGGGAAGCAGGGACCAAAATCTTAGACAGGCTTCTCCTGTTTACTCACTATGTGATCCCAGACAATAGCCATAAGCTCTCCGGGTTTCACTCTTCTCATCTAGCAAATAAGCTGGTACTGGACACACTTTTCGCTAAATGCCCTTCCAATTGTAAAAGCTTTGGATAAGAACTGACTTTCACCAATATATGTCTTTGTTCATTTCTCTTTGATTTTGACTAACTTGAGCAACATTCCAAGAGTTTGCCTACTGTATTGCCCACTACCCGTCAGATTATCATTATTATCATCAGAAGTATCATCGTCATCATTATTGTTATCATTAGCTTCTATCCCTGAGGCCACAATAGAATGCAAGTCCTTAAAATCTGAAAACCGTTCTGACTTCAACACATCCAAGCTCAATAAAATATGAGAAAAGTTGAATGGTAGATTCAGACATGAGAGCAAACTTTTTTATCGATTGATCAATTCAGCCCGCCATGGGTTAAAAATTGCAGTGCAGAATTGAACATGACTCCAGTCGTAACCTGAAAGTGAGCAATTCCCTTCCATTGGACGCATATTCTTTGAGCATCTCTCTTAGATGCTAGCAGGAGAGCAGGTGAAAGAAAGGGGTCAGGGAGTTACCAAAAAATGTCCAAGACATGAGGCTGGCAGTTGCACGGGCACTTTTTTGTTTTGGTTGTTGGTTGTTTTATAAACCGGAGGACTGAGCTCAATTCTCCTGTAAAGCTTTGGAAGTTGTCTCTATATGATTCTTTGAACAAATCTGTCAACAATATAAACAGGTTCTTCCTTCCTTGGGAAGAAGCCAGCAGTCTGAATACGATGTCAAGTAACTTCGTTTTCAGCCAGAAGTTTTTAGAAGTGTTTATCAGAGCAGAGCCCTTCCATGGCTCACAGAGCTGCTAAAGGCGGGAGACAGCCTGTGTTGGTCAGTCCCGAGGACTGCGACACAGTGAGGCCGGAAAGGGCCTTGGGATGCCAAGGAAGGGTGTGGCTCCCACCTGCTGCTACCTAAACTGCTGGAAAGTGAACATAGGAAAGGAACAAAGTGGGGGCCAGAGGCAGGACCACAGAGCCTGAGAAAGAAGCGCTCTTACAGGGCAAAGGATGGTTGACAGGTGTGTGTGTGTGTGTGTGTGTGTGTGTGTGTGTGTGTGTGTGTGTGTTGTCCAGAGGACAGAAGAGGGTGGTGTCCTCTCTGCCCCATGGACTGGATGCTCAGCATTTCATAAGTCTCAACACCCTTCAACTGGGATTAAAAGCACAGATGCCACGGCTGACAAGCTGCGAGGTCTCGATGGAGTTACTTACCCTCTCTGTGCTGTTGTTTTATTTTCATCCCTCTCTGCTGGGAGTGTTGTGCAGCGTGAGTTCATATGTGTGGTACTTTTAGAACAGTGATTGGCACACAGTTAGCCCAATGTCAGTGTCAGCTAAACAGAAGCTAACCACACTAACTCTACATGGTAAAACACCAGTTAATGGTTAAGAAGCTAAAGAAAGGGGTGCAAAGGGAAAACATAAAACAATATAATACGTTTACTTTTTTGGCCATAATTAGAGTAAGTAAAGACCAAATCAGGGGAGAAAACACCCCATGAAGAGGAATTCTGAGCGTCAGGATCCCTGGCCTCTGCTCCCAGTTCTGACATGACCCACTGTAGGACCTTGAATAGATCACTTCACCTGCCGGGGCCTCTGCTTAGCTCTTAAAAAGAGAGCTTGGCCTACGATCTAGCTGGCCACACCCAGCTCCCCTGCTTTGTCATCTGTGTTCTCTACAATCCAGGGCTGCCAGGGGTCCCAGGGACAGACTGTAATTCCTGCTGTCTGTGGGCTCAGATGACCTCAGAGTCCTAGGCACTGGGTAAGAGGTCCAGTTGCATCCGTAAAAGGAACCCTGAGACACGTCCGTGTTGCAATCACATCGTTGTCCCCTGACAGTGACCACTCACTTCCTTATAACTGACAAGGTTCAGCCATGGCCTGGCTGCCCAGCTTTCCACACAACATCAAGGGCAACTATTCCAGTGTTTTAAAAATTCATAGGGATTTCTTGAGAAAAGGCAATTTAATCTCACCATATGCAAATTTACGGTTTTCTCTTAATCTCTTCTCCACAGCTTCCGTCCACATGAAATCCTTCTATTTCTTTGGGCTGTTAATATTTGTTGAAGCCGGGCTCGTGGTTTGAAATACTAGCTTTTTGCTAACAAATCCCAAGTGTCTATTTCCACCACCCCTAACCTCTCTTCCAAACGCTAGACTCCTAGACACGACTGTCTATTGGACATCTCCACTTGAATGTTCTAGTAGACATTTCAAACTCATCATGTCCAAGACTGGGTCCCTGACCTCCCATCCCCACCACCCCACTGCCCCACCTTCACCTAGAGCCCTCTCCATGTTGGTCAGTGGCAACTCTGTCCTTCCTCTTGCTCAGGCCAAAACCCTAGGAGTCATCCCCAGTTCTCTTCCTTTTCAAAACTCCACATCCAGTCCTTCAGGAAATGCCCGTAGTTCTACCCTCAAAATATGTCCAGGATCAGACCACCTGTTCCAAGTCCCATTGCTGTCACTGGAACAAACCAGCCAACTTCACCTGCGTGACAGCAGCGGCCTCATCACAGGTCCTCCATGTCTCCCTTGTCTTGGCTCAGGTCACAGGCAGATCACAGCAGCCTCTACTCCAGCCATCCCACAGCACTGCGTTTTAGTCAGAGGAAACCCCAAAGTCCTCAAGAAACCAACCGGCCTTGCCTCTTCTGTCCCCTGCCTCAGCCACTCTGGCCTCCTCCCTGTTGATCAAATGTGCAGGCATGCTCCTACCTGAGGACACTGGCCTCAGCACTCTCCTCTGCCTGTGTGGCCCTTCCCCTGCGTGTCCTACCTGCTTACTCCCTGCCCACCTCCAACCTTTGTCCAATTTTCATCTTCTCAATTCTGCAACGCCCCTCTTCCCCACCCTTCACTCCAATTCCCCTTTCCTTGACCTACATTTTTTCCTGTGTTTCCATAATGACTATCTAATTTACTTTATTTATTCTGTCTGTCTTCCTCTTCTAGAAATTAAGCTCCTTAAAAGCACGCATCTTTATCGCTTTCCTAGTAAGTGCATTTCAAGCACCTAGAACAGTCTAGAACAGTCCTAAGTACTTTTCTGGAGCCGTCTAAGGTTCTGCATAGTCAATAAGTACTTGTTGAATGAATGAAACCATAGTATTTGTGTTGGGTTTTGAGTCTATGTAAGAAATTTCCACAAATTTAGTGGCTTAAACCAAGGCCCAATTATTACCTCAGAGTTTCTGTAAGTCAGAAGTCCAGTCATGGCTTAGCTGGGTCCTCTGCTCAGGGTCTCAGAAGGCTAAAATCAAGGTGTCAGCTAGGGTTGCAATCTTAGCTGAGGCCAATTCCTATATTGGTTCCAGGACTGGCTTCCAAGGTGCGCTGCTGGCAGAATTCAGATCCGTGCAGTTGTAGGACTGAGAACTTCAGCTCCGAGAGGCTGCCTGTTGTTCCCTGCCACACGCCCTCTCACAGTTTCAGAGTTTGCCTCTTCATGGCCAGCAGGAAAGCATCTTGCTGGCTTCAAATCTCTCCCTGAAGTCCTGGGTCCTTTTTAAAACGGCTCACATGATTAGATCAGAGCCCAAGGTTGAGCTCTCATTTGATTAACACAAAATCAACTGATTAAGGACCTTGTGTCTGCAAAATCTCTTTACCTTTACTCCTGAAAATTGGCTTTCCATCATATTTACAAATCCCACCCATACTCAAGGGCAAGGGATTACACAAGATATGTATTTGAGGGGGTTTTCCAGGGAAACTCTGAAGCCTCCTTAGGAGTCTTCCTATAACAACATTTTAAATGATCTTAAGAACATAGCATGAGGATGAGACTTTTTTGAATGTCTCATCCATTGGTTTAAAATCAAGCCTGTGTAATTACAGGAAGAGTTCACATGTCAACTTATTTTATTTTTGCCCATCTTCCTTCAATATATCACATTGAACTTCTCTGTTAATGGAAATAATGTGTTGCACCTACACAGCCTTTTTAAGAGCATTTCAATGAAAATAGTATTAAAGTTCAAGGATTCATATGAAAGAAATGGAAGATAAACATGAAAGGACAATGCCATGGTTATCTGTTGGTGTCAGCTCCCTTCTACCCCTAGTCCTGCCGGGAATCCCTGAGGACTTCCAAAGGCAAGTGGGAAGATGAAGAAAATATAAGGTCCTAAAGGAACCCAAAAGCTGGATCATGACTCTTCAAATGCCTAAGGCTGCCTTACCATCAGAGAGTGTTTCAAAGCATCTGAGCCTAGCTCAGTGCCACAGCAGACCCTCAGTAAACGTTTGATAAAAAGGGGTGACTGAATGAACGAGCTTGCAGAGCCCATTGACCTCTAAGATTCTTTTCAGATTCATGGCATAACAGACTTCATGTATTTTCCTATCAAAGTTATTCTTATTTAAATTTTATTGGATTTGTCAAATAGAAAATAATTTTTCCAATTGTTATCTCATGGATGTATAATTGGACTTGCTCATAGTTGTAAGGACTGTCAGTAATAAAGAATAACGTGGTGTCTCTAGACCTAGGCACTTGCTTCTTTAAGTGTAGGCCAGGGCCAGCGTCTTGGGAATTGTATAGGAGCTTGCTAAACATGCAGAATCTGAGACTGCTCCAGAGCCGTTTACTTAATAAGAATCTACATTTTATTTTTATATTTTTTAACGTCTTTATTGGAGTATAATTGCTTTACAATGGTGTGTTTGTTTCTGCTTTATAACAAAGTGAATCAGCTATACATACACATACATTTTTAAAAGATTCTCCAGAGAACCTTCAAGATGGCAGAGGAGTAAGACGTAGAGATCACCTTCCTTTCCACAAATACATCAAAAATACATCTACACGTGGAACAACTCCTACTGAATGCTGTCAGAAGACCTCAGACCTCCCAAAAGGCAAAATACTCCCCACGTACCTGGGTAGGGCCAAAGGAAAAAACAAAAACAAAAACAACAGAGACAAAAGAATAGGGACTAGACCTGCACCAGTGGGAGGGAGCTGTGAAGGAGGAAAGGTTTCCACACACTAGGAAGCCCCTTCGCGGGCGGAGACTGTGGGTGGCGGAGGGGGGAAGCTTCGGGGCAGTGGAGGAGAGCACAGCAACAGGGGTGCGGAGGGCAAAGCAGAGAGATTCCCGCACAGAGGATCGGTGCCGACCGGCACTCGCCAGCCCGAGGGGCTTGTCTGCTCACCCGCCGGGGCGGGCGGGGGCTGGGAGCTGAGGCTCGGGCTTCGGTCGGAGCGCAGGGAGAGGACTGGGGCTGGCGGTGTGAACACAGCCTGCAGAGGGTTAGTGCACCACGGCTAGCCGGGAGGGAATCCGGGGAAAAGTCTGGACCTGCCTAAGAGGCAACAGACCATTGTTTTGGGGTGCGCGAGGAGGGGGGATTCAGAGCACCACCTAAAGGAGCTCCAGAGACGGGTGCGAGCCACGGCTATCAGCACGGACCCCAGAGACGGGCATGAGATGCTAAGGCTGTTACTGCAGGCACCAGAAAGCCTGTGTGCAAGCGCAGGTCACTGTCCACACCTCTCCTCCCAGGAACCTGTGCAGCCCGCAACTGCCAGGGGCCCGTGATCCACAGACAACTTCGCCGGAAGAACACACAGTACGGCTCAGGCTGGTGCAACGTCACACTGGCCTCTGCCCTCACAGGCTTGCCCCACATTCCGTGCCCCTCCCTCCCGGCCTCAGAGAGCCAGAGCCCCCTAAGCAGCCTCTCCTTTAACACCCTCTGGTGTGGGCAAAGAACAGGTGCCAGAAGGTGTCCTACACACAGAGGCAGGGCCAAATCCAAAGCTGAGCCCCAGGAGCTGTGCAAACAAAGAAGAGAAAGGGAAATCTCTCCCAGCAGCCTCAGGAGCAGCAGATTAAATCTCCACAATCAACTTGATGTACGCTGCATCTGTGGAATACCTGAACAGACAATGAACCATCCCAAAATTGAGGTGGTGGACTTTGAGAGCAACTGTAGACTTGGGGTTTGCTGTATGTGATTGACTAGTTTCTGATTTTTATGTGTATCTTAGTATAGTTTTTAGCACTTGTTATCATTAGTGGATTTGTTTATTGGTTTGGCTGCTCTCTTTTTCTTTTTAATTACTCTTTTTAAAATAATTTTTAAAAACTTTTTATTTTAATAACTTTATTTTATTTTATGTAATGTTTTCCCCTCCCTTTTCTTCTGAGCTGTGTGACTGACAGGGTCTTGGTGCTCTGGCGAGCTGTCAGGCCTTAGCCTCTGAGGTGGGAGAGCTGAGTTCAGGACACTGGACCACCAGAGACCTCCTGGCCCCATGTAATATCAATCGGCGAGAGCTCTCCCAGAGATCTCCATCTCAATGCAAAGACCCAGCTCCACTCAATGACCAGCAATCTCCACTGCTGGACACCCTATGCCAAACAGCCAGCAAGACAAACACAACCCCACCCATTAGCAGAGAGGCTGCCTAAAATCATAGTAAGTTCACAGACACCCCAAAACCTACCACTGGATGCAACCCTGCCCAGCAGAAAGACAAGATCCAGCCTCATCTACCAGAACACAGGCACCAGTGCCCTCCACCAGGAAGCCTACACAACCCACTGGACCAACCTCATCCACTGGGGGCAGAAACCAAAAACAACGGGAACTACGAACCTGCAGCCTGCAAAAAGGAGACTCAAAACACAGTAAGTTAAGGAAAATGAGAAAACAGAGAAATATGCAGCAGATGAAGGAGCAAAGTAAAAATCCACCAGACCAAACAAATGAAGAGGAAAGAGGGAGTCTACTTGAAAAAGAATTCACAGTAATGGTAGTAAAGATGATGCAAAATCTTGTAAATAGAATGGAGAAAATACAAGAAACGTTTAACAAGGACCTAGAAGAACTAACAAGCAAACAAACAGTGAGGAACAACACAATAAACGAAATTAAAAATGCTCTAGAAGGAATCAATAGCAGAATAACTGAGGCAGAAGAACGGACAAGTGACCTGGATGATAAAAAAGTGGAAATAACTACTGCAGAGCAGAATAAAGAAGAAAGCATGAAAAGAATTGAGAACAGTCTTAGAGACCTCTGGGACAACATTAAATGCACCAACATTAGAATTATAGGGGTCCCAGAAGAAGAAGAGAATAAAGAAAAGGACTAACAAAATATTTGAAGAGATTATAGTTAAAAACTTCCCTAATATGGGAAAGGAAATAGTCAATCAACTCCAGGAAGCACAGAGAGTGCCATACAGGATAAATCCAAGGAGAAACACACCAAGATACATATTAATCAAACTATCAAAAATTAAATACAAAGAAAAAATATTAAAAGCAGCAAGGGAAAGCAACAAATAACGTACAGGGGAATCCCCATAAGGTTAACAGCTGATCTTTCAGCAGAAACTCTGCAAGACAGAAGGGAGTGGCAGGACATATTTAAAGTGATGAAAGGGAAAAACCTACAACCAATATTACTCTACCCAGCAAGGATCTCATTCAGATTTGACAGAGAAATTAAAACCTTTACAGACAAGCAAAAGCTAAGAGAATTCAGCACCACCAAACCAGCTTTACAAGAAATGCTAAAGGAACTTCTCTAGGCAGGAGACACAAGAGAAGGAAAAGACCTACAATAACAAACCCAAAACAATTAAGAAAATGGTAATAGCAATGTACATATCAATAATTACCTTAAATGTAAATGGATTAAATGCTGCCACCAAAAAACATAGACTGGCTGAATGGATACAAAAACAAGACCTGTATATATTCAGTCTACAAGAGACCCACTTCAGACCTAGGGACACATACAGACTTAAAGTGAGGGGAGGGAAAAAGATATAGCATGCAAATGGAAATCAAAAGAAAGCTGGAGTAGCAATTCTCATATCAGACAAGATAAACTTTAAAATAAAGACTATTACAAGAGACAAAGAAGGATACTACATAATGATCAAAGGATTAATCAAAGAAGATATAACAGTTGTAAATATTGATGCACCCAACATAGGAGCACCGCAATACATAAGGCAAATGCTAACAGCCATAAAAGGGGAAATCGACAGTAACACAATCATAGTAGGAGACTTTAACACCCCACTTTCACCAATAGACAAATCATCCAAAATGAAAATAAATAAGGAAACACAAGCTTTAAATGACACATTAAACAAGATGGACTTAAATGATATTTATAGGACATTCCATCCAAAAACAACAGAATACACTTTCTTCTCAAGTGCTCATGGAACATTCTCCAGGATAGGTCATATCCTGGGTCACAAATCAAGCCTTGGTAAATTTAAGAAAATTGAAATTGTATCAAGTATCTTTTCCGACCACAACGCTATGAGACTAGATATCAATTACAGGAAAAAAACTGTAAAAAATACAAACACATGGAGGCTAAACAATACACTACTAAATAACCAAGAGATCACTGAAGAAATCAAAGAGGAAATAAAAAAAATACCTAGAAACAAATGACAATGAAAACATGACGACCCAAAACCTATGTGATGCAGCAAAAGCAGTTCTAAGAGGGAAGTTTATAGCAATACAATCCTACCTCAAGAAACAAGAGAAATCTCAAATAAACAACCTAACCTTACACCTAAAGCAATTAGAGAAAGAAGAACAAAAGAACCACAAAGTTAGAAAAAGGAAAGAAATCATAAAGATCAGATCAGAAATAAATGGAAAAAAAATGAAGGAAACAATAGCAAAGATCAATAAAACTAAACGCTGGTTCTTTCAGAAGATAAACAAAATTGATAAACCATTAGCAAACTCATCAAGGAAAAGAGGGAGTGTACTCAAATCATAAAATTAGAAATGAAAAAGGAGAAGTTACAACAGACACTGCAGAAACACAAAGCATCCTAAGAGACTACTACAAGCAACTCTATATCAGTAAAATGGACAACCTGGAAGAAATGGAAAAATACTTAGAAAAGCACAACCTTTGGATACTGAATCAGGAAGAAATAGAAAATATAAACAGAACAATCACAGGCACTGAAATTAAAAATCTTCCAACAAACAAAAGCCCAGGACCAGACAGCTTCCCAGGCAAATTCTATCAAACATTTAGAGAAGAGCTAACACCTATCCTTCTCTAACTCTTCCAAAATATAGCACAGGGAGGAACACTCCCAAACTCATTCTACAAGGCCACCATCACCCTGACACCAAAACCAGACAAAAGATGTCACAAAAAAAGAAAACTATAGGTCAATATCACTGATGAACAGAGATGCAAAAATCCTCAAAAAAATACTAGCAAACAGAATCCAACAGCACATTAAAAGGATCATACATGATGATCAACTGGGGTTTATCTCAGGAACGCAAGGATTCTTCAATATAAACAAACCAATCAATGTGATAAACCATATTAACAAAGTGAAGGAGAAAAACCATATGATCATCTCAATAGATTCAGATAAAGCTTTTGACAAAATTCAACACCCATATATGATAAAAACCCTCCAGAAAGTAGGCATAGAGGGAACTTACCTCAACATAATAAAGACCATATATGACAAACCCACAGCCAGCATCATTCTCAATGGTGAAAAACTGAAACCATTCCACTTAGATCAGGAAAAGACAAGATTGCCCACTCTCACCACTATTATTCAACATAGTTTTGGAAGTTTTAGCCACAGCAATCAGAGAAGAAAAAGAAATAAAAGGAATCCAAATCGGAAAAGAAGAAGTAAAGCTGTCACTGTTTGCAGATGACATAATACTATACATAGAGAATCCTAAAGATGCTACCAGAAAACTACTAGAGTTAATCAATGCATTTGGTAAAGTAGCAGGATACAAAATTAATGCACAGAAATCTCTTGCATTCCTATACACTAATGATGAAAAATCTGAAAGAGAAATTAAGGAAACACTCCCATTTACCACTGCAACAAAAAGAATAAAATACCTAGGGATAAACCTACCTAAGGAGACAAGAAACCTGTATGCAGAAAACTATAAGACACTGATGAAAGCAATTCAAGATGATACAGATGGAGAGATATACCATGTTCTTGGATTGGAAGATTCAACACTGTGAAAATGACTAAAGCAATCTACAGATTCAAATGCAATCCCTATCAAACTACCAATGTCACTTTTCACAGAACTAGAACAAAAAATTTCACAATATGTATGGAAACAAAAAAGACCCCAAATAGTGAAAGCAATCTTGAGAAAGAAAAACGGAGGTGGAGGAATCAGGTTCCCTGACTTCAGACTATACTACAAAGCTACAGTAATCAAGACAGTATGGTACTGGAACAAAAACAGAAATATAGATCAATGGAACAGGATAGAAAGCCTAGAGATAAACCCACACACATATGGTCATCTTATCTTTTTTTTTTTTTGCGGTACATGGCCTCTCACTGTTGTGGCCTCTCCTGTTGCGGAGTACAGGCTCCGGACGCACAGGCTCAGCAGCCATGGCTCACAGGCCTAGCCGCTTCGCAGCATGTGGGCTCCTCCTGGACCAGGGCACGAACCTGTGTCCCCTGCATCAGCAGGCGGACTCTCAACCACTGCACCACCAGGGAAGCCCGGTCACCTTATCTTTGATAAAGGAGGCAAGAATATACAATGGAGAAAAGACAGCCTCTTCAATAAGTGGTGCTGGGAAAACTGTACAGCTACATGTAAAAGAATGAAATTAGAACACTCCCTAACACCATACACAAAAATAAACTCAAAATGGATTAAAGACCTAAATGTAAGACTGGACACTATAAAACTCATAGAGGGAAACATAGGAAGAACACTCTTTGACATAAATCACAGTAAGATCTTTTTTGACCCACCTCCTAGAGAAATGGAAATAAAAACAAAAATAAACAAATGGGACCTAATGAAACTTAAAATCTTTTGCACAGCAAAGGAAAACATAAACAAGAGAAAAAGACAACCTTCAGAATGGGAGAAAATATTTGCAAATGAAGCAACTGACAAAGGATTAATATCCAAAATATACAAGCAGCTTAATATCAAAACACAGAGCATTCATTCCAAAAATGGGCAGAAGACCTAAATAGACATTTCTCCAAAGAAGATATACAGATTGCCAACAAACACATGACAGGATGCTCAACATCATTAATCATTAGAGGAATGCAAATCAAAACTACAATGAGGTATCACCTCACACTGGTCAGAATGGCCATCATCAAAAAAATCTATAAACAATAAATGCTGGAGAGGGTGTAGAGAAAAGGGAACCCACTTGCACTCTTTGTGGGACTGTAAATTGATACAGCCACTATGGAGAACAGTATGAATGTTCCTTAAGAAACTAAAAATAGAACTACTAGGCATATACCTTGAGAACCATAATTTAAAAAGAGACACGGGGGCTTCCCTGGTGGCTCAGTGGTTGAGAGTCTGCCTGCCGATGCAGGGGACACGGGTTTCTGCCCTGGTCCTGGAAGATCCCACATGCCGCGGAGCGGCTGGGCCCGTGAGCCATGGCCGCTGAGCCTGCGCGTCCGGAGCCTGTGCTCCGCAACGGGAGAGGCCACAACGGTGAGAGGCCCGCGTACTGCAAAAAAAAAATAAATAATAATAATAATAATAAAGAGACATGTACCACAATGTTCATTTCACCTCTATTTACAATAACCAGGACATGGATGCAACCTAAGTGTCCATCGACAAATGAATGGATAAAGAAGACATGGCACATATATACAATGGAATATTACTCAGCCATAAAAAGAAACGAAATTGAGAGAAGAACAAATACCGTATGCTAACACATATGTATGGAATTTAAAAAAAAAAAAAGAAAATGGTTCTGACGAACCTAGGGGCAGGACAGGAATAAATACGCAGACATAGAGAATGGACTTGAGGACATGGGGAGGGGGAAGTGTAAGCTGGGAAGAAGTGCAAGAGTAGCATGGACATATATACACTACCAAATGTAAGATGGATGGCTAGTGGGAAGCAGCTGCATAGCACAGGGAGATCAGCTCGGTGCTTTGTGACCGCCTAGAGGGGTGAGATAGGGAGGGTAGGAGGGAGACAGAAGAGGGAGGAGATATGGGAATATATGTATACGTATAGCTGATTTACTTTGTTATACAGCAGAAACTAAACAATATAAAGCAATTATACTACAATTAAGATGTTAAAAAAATCAGTTCCATGACTTTATAAACAGACATACTTATTTAAAAAAAAAAAAAAAAAAGATTCTCCAGGTCACTGCATGCAAATGTTTGAGAAGAGCCAGTCACCTCCCCAAACAGGGCCACATAGTTGCTTAAGTGTGACCTCTGTGTCCCAGAGCTTGGCCTAGGATTTGCGGGGCCCCAGAGGATATTAGGTCCCGGAGCACTAACTCCTCACGCTGTCAAATGCATGAGACACTGCATCTAGATCTGAGCGTCAGCTCAGTCATTCAGGATGCGGGAGAGACTTGCCAAACAAGCTGATACTCAGTGATAAGCACAGTCTTTCCGCATGGGAGTCTACACTGGAAGAAGTCACATTACAGTCAATAGTCTGGGGAGTTCAGTGCAATGTGGGCCAGTTTAAAGAGTCTAATGGCTCAAGTCCCAGTGGCTTTGGGCATTGTTCCCTGCCTTCTCCCTACTCCCCAGGGAATGAGATGTACCAAAAGCTTCATGGTTGGGAGTCAGGGCCCAGTTTGTCAGGATGGAGCTGAGGATGGACAGAGGGGTCCTTGCTCCCTTTTCCTACTTAACATGTCATCCCTGCCACCTTAATTAGCACATTCATTCCTAAGTATGTTGGTACCATTGATTAGCATACAATTTTCTTTAACATCAGAATGTTTCTAGCCCTACTTTTTATGTTTTTTTACTTAGCATACTCTTCAGTTCATACCATTCATTACATGTTAATTATAGTAATTCAGTCCTCAGAAAGTGACCGTATTCCAAAACTTTGGGAGGGATTCTTCATTGCCTGTCCATCTACTGTCTACCAAAGTGTATGCATTTGACCTGTGGCTGAAATTCTTTTGTGTGACAGTTTTTCTTTAGATTATTTGCTGACTGTGAGAAGGATCCACCTCAGCTTGACTACACACAGATGCTGCTTTATTTTGCTTGCCATCCGGACAGTGTGGAAGGGGTCTACAGGGCCCTCAGTGTGGCCACTGGGACTCACGTCTTCCAGCCAATTGAAATGCCTCCTCTTGGTGCAGAAAAGGTAATTGTGGTCCAGAAATGGACTAGCGTTGGGGTCTGGAGGGGATTCCAAAAGATCCTAAACTTCTAAGAACAAAGACTGGCTTTTATCAATCTCTGTATTTTCCCAGGTTCCTCACACGATGCTTTACTAGGTCTTCGATAACGCCTTACTCAATTGGGTTAAGAACCAGGGACCCACTATCTAAAAAATGTTTTGGTAGTTAAATCCAAATTTGCTCAAAGTTTCTTTGGTGAAACCGAAGTTTGCTCTGTAAAAGGCAGCCTTTACTTTGCATGAAGTGCTGATCCTGAGAAATGAAAGAACTGGGTATCAACCCAGACTATTTGTCACACTCTGTGGAAATTCTATGTAAAACAAGTTCAGGCCTCAGACACATCCCACATGCATATGACACTTGATAGTATTTCAGGCCCAAACCTGGCCACCTGAATTCCACAGGCACTTTGTGTCACCTGCATCCAGTGACAGAAAAGCTTAATGCTCAATAAAACCTCACATCCCCCTGTCGATTTCTAAAGGGTTGACATTCCCTGTTTTGGGGGAGGTAGAAAAGCCTCAGAACAGGGAAATGACTAATACACTTATTAGGTGTCCATTGGCATGACTTTTTACTCTTCACCTGACCTTTTGGGACAGAGCAGTGGCCCTCACGATGGAATGATTTTTTCTGCTCTTCTTTGTGGACCCAGAGGGGAGAGGGATGCTGCACAGTTCAGACTCCTCGGGTGTCCTAGCTGCACTTCTTTTCCTTTCATACATGTTTGTCAAAACAGAGTATAATGGGTTGTCTGAGAAAAAAATGGGAAGTTCCTATGACAGCTTTCACACCCCAGAAGACATAGACTCTTTTACAGGCAGCCCTATATTTCAGCCCTGAGCAGATGACCCGGAGGATGTCCTACCCCTTCCATCAGAGGCAGGGCGAGGCCAGAGTGCCGCCTAGGAAGCTGACAACTCAAGGCTCTTCACCTCGATGTACTTTAGACTCAGCATTAACACTGACACAGTGACAGAAAGTTCAGGAAGGAGTTACTGTTATTTCCACTCAAGAATGCTGTCTTCTTAGAACATAGGAAGACCATTTACATTTTCCCAAAGAAATGACGAGTTAGATGTGGTCTGCCTACATCTCTCTACAGATTGGGTCTCCTTCACCCAACACTGGCATGGATCATAACCTGTCTGGAGGTCTCAACCTGTCCTCAGGGAAACCTTCCCTGACCTGGAATGGTGGCAGGCAACCCTGCCCTGTGTTCCCATAGCGTGCTGTGCACCCCCCTTCACCATAATCCTCATAGATAACTACTTCTACAGGGTCAGCTTCCTTTCTGGACTCTGGGCACCCTGTGGGCAGGGCCATCTGTCTTGCTCTGCATCCCCTAACCTGCCTTCCTGAATCTGAATTACTGCTACAGAGCTCAGTAAACCTTTCACTGAATGGAGCAATCAATCACTTCATTAATTAGCTTTGTAAGTCCTACCCTCTGTGTAGCCCTGTGATCTGCAAAGGATATAGAAGAAGCCAAATTTGCTCCACTAAAGGGATTCCATCTAATTGCCCTTATCCATACAGGAAAGAATGGGAGAATGATGGCCCACACATAGAGGGAACACAGAATAAAGGACAGATTAACATGGGGCTTTACAGATCAAAAGAGGGGTCTAAACCTTCTTCTTTGCCACCTCCGTACCTTTGCTCTTGCTATCCCCTCCACCTGGAGTACGCGTCAGCTCATCTGGAAAGGTTCGAGGGCTCCCCAGTACCCAAGACGAGATCATTCATGAAGCTTCCCCTGACCCACGGGGCATTCCCACAACTGGGCCCCATTTACATCCAGATCCTCTCCGGCAAGGCTGAGCACCATCACATGCACCTGTGCATTTACTCAGCAAACATTCATCCAGCACCTCTGGGGATAAAGCAAGTAAAATAAAGACTACGGCAAATGGTGATAGACACCATGGGGAATAAAGAATAGAGGGAAAAATATAGGAGTCTGGGTGGGAGTTGCCGTGTTAAATAGAATGGTCACAGAAGGTCTCTCTGTGAAAAGACATGGAAGCAGAGGCCCAGACTGGTGAGGGAGAGGGCCTTGCAGATAGACCCCTGGCGGAAGCGCATTTTAAGTGAAGACAGCAGTAAGTGCAAAATCTCTCAAGTGGGTCATGCCCGGTGGACCCTAAGGAACCGCAAGTCAGCCAGCGTAGTTGGGGAGGATTGAGCTGGAGGAGAGTAGCAGGCAAGGCTAGTGAGGGGGAGAGGGCTCCGAGGGGCCCTGGAGGGGCGCTGGCTTTGACTGTGTCAAGAGATGAGATGAGAAGTCACCGGAGCAGGGTCGTTTGATTTAAAATGTACCCCCATACAGGACAGACTGTAGGGGGCAAAGGAGGGAAGTAAGGAGAACTAGTCATTCAGGCAGGGGGTGGTTTATCTATTGAATCCTACTGCTGTTCTTCCTACCTTGCGTTGGGGATGACTTGTTACCCATCTTTATGTCCTCCAAAGTAGCAAGTGCTCAGTAATGCACACAGCAAATACTCGATTAGTGTTTGTGAACATGGCAGGGAAAGAAGGGGAGAAAGAGACGAAGAGAGAAGGAAGGGAGGGACTCCCGTCTCCCAGGTAGAGAGGAGGAGAGCAGACATTCCAGAGGCAGAGGCAACAGCAGGGTCAGGAGGCCGCACCTAGCCAGAAAGACCAGGAAAAGGAAGTATGTGCTACAATGGTTGCCATAGCAACAGACAGCTCTCTGGGTGGGTAGCAGCCAAGCCAGCTAGCACAGGAAGGCACTGCATCCCTTCTGTCCCTGACCCGGTGGGTCATTCACTGGGAGCTCGTGCCCATCCAGGAAGCAACTCCCCTGGAGTACTTCTCTCAAGAGCTCTTTTAAAGCCCAAGGACACTGCGCAGGAACTGCCCCATGACCACTGCACAACAGAGATGAAACCATGGTTGGGCAGGGATGGGGCACAGGTCTGTCACACACCACACACACAGGACTACTCCTGGCTGGGAGTGAACCATAGGAGCTTTTGAAATACAGGATCCACCCACCTTCCTCATTCTTGCCTACTCCTATAGCCCTCGCCATCCTGCCTCCAATTATGCCGCCCCCTTTCTGTGCCCTTTCCAACTGTATTCTAGTTCCCTGGGCAACTTTATCCCAGGAAGGCAAAATGAGCCTGCTCAGAAATAACACCTCCAATAGATCTATGTTCACTCCCAAGACATTTAGTGGGATCTCGGCTTTTACCTTCCAAAAAACAACTGGAAATCTCCCTGATACTTCATTCTTTCTGAGTCTATATCTGCTACTCACACTGTTTTATTCACCGTGGCACAGACCTCCTGTTAAAACCCACGGCTTTCTGGGTAATTTAAAAGAAGCTCAAGAGCAAAGCACTCGGGAGCAGGCACTAGTCATCGTGAAGCTTCAGATAAGTTGATATTTGAGAAAATGGTTCACCCTGACCTGTGGAGGTTGGGGTTGTGATATTGGACGTTAATAAATTATGAGCTTGAACCTCCCACATTTTGAGAGTCTTGTTAAAGCATCTTGACAGAGATGGTTTGAGGCCTTGGGTTTCAAAAAACTTAAATGTGCATCCCATTCTGCTCATTGATGCTTTGCTCACATTAGTCCTAAGGACTGATCTTCTGTTCTGCCTTCTGAGATGTGGGACTAAACAGACTGAATGGCAGAAATGCACGGTCAGGCACCACTCCAGGGGCACGTTTGCTGGGAGTCCTCGAGGGCCGTCTCTGAGAGTGTGACATAGTGCTTGCTAGCGCCACAATCTGCCCCGCTGCTTGGAAGATAATGTGACTCACACAGAGTTTTGATGCCACTAATTATTGCTCATTCAGAAGCCCTGGCTTTTCTCCAAACCAGCATCCCTGGTTTTGTTCATCCACCCACATTCACAGTCGTGGTCTTTCAGAGCGTCTGTTGGGAGCCCCCTCTCGCGCACACACTGCAGTCCGGCCAGGATGCTGAACTGGCTCCTTTGGTCCTGATCTTGGCCTCCCTCTTCTCCCTCCCCTCCCACTGAACCACTAAGTCTATTCTGTTCCAGCCCCCTAGAGAGTAAAAATAGCAAACATTTATAAAGCATCCTCAGATACAACAAGTTAAGGATTCTTCACTCAAATGTTTAAACTGTTATCTTTTGACTAAAATAAAAAATCTATTTATCCCATGATGATTATAGCAAGTCTTTGAGAAGCTGGACCCTCTGTAGTTATGGAAATAGTGCAGAGAGAGCAGGTTCCTTCTCTGTTCAATTTTGGTATTGCCTGCTTATCCAGCCCAGCTAGTCATGTGCTCACCCACAGGTTCTGTCTCTGTCTTCTCCACGTAGCACCTGTGCTGCCCTCTGAATAGAAATTCATTCATCTTTCAGTCATTCAGCAAGATGTTCTACATCTCGACTATGTTCATTTCAGTACACCAAATATTCTATCGCCCCGGGGGGATTATTGACGGGTAGCCAGTGTGATGATTCCCAGGCTTCTTAGATGGAGACAAAAAAAGCTAGTTTCACATTTCTGCCGAGTAGTGTTTCAACTGTTTAAAATAGAGAAGAGGCTGGATGAACAAATAGATAGATAGATAGATAATAGGTAGATGATAAATAGATACATAGATAGATAGATAGATAGATAGATAGATGATAGATAGGCAGATGATAGATATTTGTACTTAATTCCAAAAACTTCACCTGCTAGAGCATTCTCCCCCCACCCTCCAAGATTAGATTAAATTCCCAATTTACCAAAGGATATGGAAACCCAACTAAAGCAAGGTGACCACACAGAGCTAGAGCAAATACAACCTGTCTCTACTGCACTATCCTCAGCCCCTGCAAATCCCTCAGAGGGGCTTATGACAACCAGAGGCTTAATTCTGTGCTGTGTTATAATCCTTTTACACATGGGACTTACGTGGCTCTTTGGAAAGAACTTGCGCGATCTATGCACTTAATGCTTCTACTGAATTGAGCGTTTACAGGTATTGGCACCCTGCTCTGATTTTAAGCCTAAATTAGCATTTTTCCTTCATCGGAATAAAGGAGAATCAGCCCTCAGGTGTTCTCTGACACTGGACCAGTCAACATTCTGAAAATGCCCATTTTCCTATGGCAAATTGTTGAATATCTATTACCTCATCATCAGAAACACACACATACATTTATAACAGTAAATACAGTAAGTACAAATCTACTGTAAAGAATTTGAAAAATACAAAACAAAGTGAAAAAGAAATCAGCTGTTTGACCAATCAGAGGTAACTACTTTCAATTCTTTAATGTATCTGTTTCTCTTTTTTTCATTTCTAAGTATAGCTATATAAGAAAATGAGGATCCTGGTATATTTATTATTTGTGTTCTGTTTCCTTTCTGCACTCATCCCATGAGCGTTTTCTCATGTCACTCAGTATCCTTCTAAACCAAAATGTTCACAGCAGCATAGTATTCTGCCACAGACCGACTCTATCACTGATGTCACCATTCCCCATTTTTGGAGCCATAGGTTTTCTATTTGTGCTGTAAGTAACATGGAATGAACATCCCTATACAAAAGTCTTTGTGTACATGAATAGTTCTTTAGAATCAATTCCTAGATCAATAATTATGGCATCAAAGTGTAGGCATATTTTTCAGGCTTTTGATACGTAAGAAATTACATCAGGAACAATTTACTTTCCCATGCTCAGAATGCCGGTGTCTGAGTTCATGGCTCTTGGCCAAGTGTCAATGAACAGCAATAAGAATCCCAATCTGTCCGTATTCAATTTGTTTTCTATTTTCCCTTCTGGATGTTTAGTCGGGTTTAACCTCCAGTGTCCAAACAAACATTCCCAAAGCTTCTTAGAATCTGTCAAGCTTGAGAAATTAACTTGCCCACAGCCTCTCGACTGCAGGCAATTTCCAAAGCAAATCTTGTTCAGAAATCTAGCTTCATGTGTAAAACAGTGGTTACACAAATTCATTCCACTGTCCTTTCACTGAGGAATGCGGTGTATCTGGCAGGGTAGTGAGCAGAAGCCTGTATGGAGGTGAGTAAAACGCCCCTACACTGAGGCCTTTGTCAACTACCAGCAGAACTGGTCTGGGATTTCAACATGATTTCCAGCACAGCCAGCATATTCTATCTCTAGATTTGTTTAGCTAGTTTGCAGTAGGCACCATCATCCCAGGGCATAAAAAGTGCGGGACCAAACTGGTGTTTTCTAAAGATCTCTATTCCTGGAAAGACTTCATGTTCTCTTCATTGAATTGCACAGACCTCCTCCTTTACTGATATGAGACCCATTGAGGAATATCCTGAACTTGAGGACAATTTTATAAGTGAAGAAAGGGAATTACAAGAGGAAGGGGAGGAAAAGGCAGAAGAAATCTCTGAAAATGCGAACACGGAAATGATTTCCATGGAAACACTACTCAGAGTGTTCCGAGGAGCAAACGAAGCTCAGGACGCTAACAGATTTGCCAGCCACCAAGAGACAGAGAACATGTATTCAGAGGTTGGTTAGATTATTTCATAAAAGGGGCAACCTGTACCCAAGAAAAGTTTCCCTCAATTTTGAGCCTATGTTCGTAGAATTTCTCCCCAAATGTATCATCATATAGAAAAAACAAAACTTTTAACATCATCAGGATTGTAAAGTTAATCAACTTTCTTTATTTTTTCCTTTTAAGAACTTCATAAAAGTATTTCAGGACCTAGGTTCCAAGAATCTGGAGCCAATTGAAGTTGCTCTTCTTCTGAAGCATCCTTTTATTCAAGATCTGATTTCAAGTTATCCAGACTATAAAATCCCTGTAAGTATTACCCCAAGGTCCTAATACAGTCTTAATTTGGTTGAGTTCAGGTTCAGGGCTTGGTGGGATATCACAAATGTGGAGGAGCAGAAGGAAGGAAGAAGCTGAACTAGGCTGGAACAGGGTCTGAGGAAGCTAAACTGGTAATGGTGTCAGGCCAGAAAGGCCAGCCCTCAATACCCAAATGGCAGCAAGTTCAGACAGAGTAGAGGTGACTATCAGTACCTCGGTACCGTGATAGGACTATCAGTGTATGGATAATACTATTAGTACTACAGATAGGACCACCAGTACTAGGGATAGTACCATGGAGCTGCCCCATTGGGACTCTAAGGACTTGGGTCTACCACAGAAGGCTGGAGGTAGGTGGCTGTTAAAGTTGGGTGGGTGGCCGTATTCATGTTCTGCATTATTCCAGCCATCGAATGGCCCTGGCTTATGATTGAAGAGTATGGAAAATAGAGTCCCCCTGCCGAAGAGAACTAAGGGGACCATGATCCCCAACCAAGTGCTGATTTGTTCACCGTACTCTAATCATGGTACACATTGTCTCTGTAGCTCATGCAGTGACAGTGCTTATGAAGGAATGTGTGAGGGTTCCCTCAGAGAAACTGTTCAAGATGGGAAAACTGAGGACAAAACCTAAAGAGACCGGACCAAGTCAGCAGAACAAAGGAAGGAAGAGAGGAAGAGCTGTGTCTCAGAGCTACCTTAACCACGCACATCTCAAACACACGTGCTGAATGTGCACCCACCGGGCAGGTCCCGGGTCCCCAACAGTAAGGGCTACAGAAAGCAGGGGGTGACCCCCTTTCAGAGTGTGGCAGGTTGCTACAACCCTCTCACAAGCCTCACACACTTAACAGCGTGAAGTCTTCCTATTTGCCTCCTGTTAGTTGTTTATTGGACTACGAAGAGTTTGCTGAGTTTAAGATAAAAACGCTTTCACTTTGATAAGATGCAAGTGATCTAAGAGGCGTTTCTCCTGACCCCTCAGTGATAACCTGCTATGCCCGGAAATCAGTCTATCCAGACTTAAATATCTTTGTACCTCCATTTATTTGTTCTCAATTGATGATCCTTTTTACATTTTATTACTTCTGTTGGCAATAATTGAAATTGATTTCTAACCAGCTGGCAGACACTAAGCACTTTCAGTAGTGAAGTATGATGACAGCATTTAAGAACATAGTTTCTGGAATCATAAAGTCATGGGACTGAATCTCGGATCCACCACTCACTAGATACCTGACCTTAACTTTCTCTTGACCCGGGCTTTCTCACCTGTTAAAAGGGGATAACACCCATTCCTAATTCAGAGGGTTGTGGAAAGGATTAAAGGAGATGGTGCCTCTAAAGCACGGGGCACAGTATCTGACACATGGCAAGTACTACAGAAACGATGGCTGTTAGGATATCTATTCAATACTGAGCACTTACCACTGAGGCTAGTAAAATAAGTTTCCATGGGAGACAGCAACATGAGTACCAAACTCAGTTGCTGTTCCCAGGCAAATTCCACTTCTGTCTGCAACAGAATGTGTACTCACAGGAATTAAATCAATAACAGAATGATAGAAGGTAAACCACACCCAAGTGCAAAATTACAGGAATTCAAAACATAGGACTTTTTGTGCTAGAAACTGAGTCTTCAAAGATGGCTGGAGTTTAAGAAAATTGAGAGGGTGGGGAGAGAAGGTCTATGTGGATTTTGCTGTAGGGGTGGAGAGGAGACCACATCCTGGGTGGAAAGAGAGGCCCGGGGGAAGGCGTGGAAGCCGGGCAGCGTGGAGGAGTGGAACCCCACTGGTTGAAGAGCAGACAGCAGGCTGTGAAGGGCTTGGAGTGATCCCGTTGAATTAGTAAGATCAGGCCAGATCGCAAAGAACCCAGGCATCACGTGGGGAAATATAGTTTCAATCTGAAAAGCGATGGAGAATGGCAGGGCTTCTGAGCAGGGGCATGCTGTGATGTGAATTTCTTCGTCCCTAAGTGTTTCTTTGCCTCTTAAGCATATCATATCATTATGTCTCTACATTTAACAGCCCTCTTTTTTAAATTATTTATGTCTCTTTATTTAAACAGGCCCGAAATGTTTGGAAATGTGGTTGGCAACGTTCTAAGTCATTGTACTCATACATCCCACTAGCATTTACTCTTCACATTGGGACTGATATGTCACAGGTCCCTTTTCGGCATCTTATACTCCATACTTGCGTTAATAAAGACCAGCTTTCTTCCCCACTTAGGATGAGGGGATGAGTCAGTATGACCCTGGAATTAGTGGGAACAGAGCACATCAGAGCTAGACAAAGGGTGGAGAGAAGTGGGTGGGTGAGTGTCACAGAAAGGATGGGCGGCAGTCTGCCAGCTGTGGGTGTCTCCCTACTTTTGCCTTCCCCTGGGCAACCGTCATTCTGTGTGAGATGTGTTCCAGAAGCCCATCACTTGAGACTGCATTTCATCCTACACATTCTGTTCCACATTTCAGGGAACGGCCCTCCTATTTTAAGCCAGTAAAATAATTTTCAAATCCTTAGAATTATATGTAATAGGGTTTATCTTACATTACCAAGAACAATTAGGACCCTAAAACGATGCCACGCTTATTTCCTCCTATAATGGGAGAACTCCCTACAAAGTCAGGACGATTTGGGGAACATTCTTACTTCTGGAGACTTTAGAATGACTTGATATGATTGACTTGCAGAGAAGATTCTATTGGCACTTTCCTGAAAAAAGAAACCCACCAACAGATGACTGACTGCCTTCGAAGGCAAGTCCCTTGAAGATGTGTTCTGACGCCCAGGGAAAGCTGAAGTCCACAGGGCTCTTGTTAGTTTGCATATTTCCCTCATTTTGAAAGGAGTTTTATCAACTTGCACCCCAGCTGAAGCACTCCTGACATTTTTGAGCAGCACAGGACCGACTCCGTTGTGGCAGGATGTCTGATATTCTGGGCTGCAGCCCACTATATTCCAGGAGCACCTTGATGCATTGATGACCAAAATGACCTCTGCACATTCCCCAAATCCTCTCTGGTGCGCAGACTCCTCCGGCTGAGAGCCCCCCAAATGGAGGGTATCTGACCTCCCATGAACCAGCCTCATAGCTCAGGTATCACCTGATACTCTAACAGTAGAAAAAGAGTTCATCAGTCTGTCTGTCTCTCTGTCCGATGGTTCATTCCTTCATTGCCAAGGTGCTTCTACTGAGTCAGCTTCTTCAACCCTCCCCATCCTGGTCCTTTGCATCTCCTCCCTGTCGCTCCACCCTGGAATCTCATGAGAGGGCGATGGACCACCCGCTATCATCTAATCCGGGCGCTTTCATCTGATTGTGACCCAAGGAGAGCTGAGCCTTGGATCTGAAAAGCCTAACTGTGATGTTCAAAAAGGAAAGAGGTTCCCTTTCCAGTAAGGTGCTCTATTCTCATTTTCACTAAGCAAATAAAGAAAAGAAAGAAAGGAAAAGAAAAAAAAAAATCTCTGAAGACTCAGTTACCAACACTCTCATCCTGTCATCATTTTTTTGCTCCAGATATCCATGTACAAGTAAATAGATCACATTTTTAAAATGAACTTTAACCACAGTGATGTTATTTGAAGATCTTTCAAGATAAGTAGAGCAAAAACTAGAGTGTGGTTTTTCAGGTTAAAATGTTGTTTGCTGCTATAAACAGTGGGAAGTGAAGGTTGTCGCCTAACAGCTCTGTGTTTACAAGGTTCATGTTTGGAAGCAACACGCATTTTAAATACATGTGGAAAAAAAAGCGAGTGTGCGTAATTATTTTGATACGTTGTATTTTTTGCTCCTTCTGGTGGGTGGCCTGGCTTTGTGGTTAGGAGAGCAGAGTCAGGGACCATGCTGACTGGGTTCACACTTACGAACTGTGTGACCTTGGTCAAGTGACCTCGTAGTGCCTTGGTTTCCCCACCTGTAAAATAGGGTTAATTATCAACCATACCTCACAAGGCCCTTGTATGGAAGAAATGACTTAATCCATATAAAGTGCATAGCTCCGTGCTTGGTAGATAGAAAGCACTCAATACATAGTAATTATTATTACTATAATTATTACTGCTGGTCTGCTGGTGGTTGCAGTTCACAGGAAATATTTCTGAGCCGTGCAAAATTGTACATGGATGAACTAAAAAGCTGGCATTTCAACTCCTGAATTCAGTGTCTGCTCTTTGGAGAGGGCCCGCTCAAAGCAGCAGGGACCGGGCACAGCCAAAAATAAATTAATTAATTAATTAAACAAAAATAGAAACCTTTGGAACTCAGCACTGAAGAAAAGAAACATATTCTTAAAGCACTTGCCTAAAAAAAAAAAAATTAGAAACTGCATAAATATAATTCTACATTTTTCACATGTGTTTGTACCCCTTCTACCTTGTGATAATGTCTTAAATTTATTTTACAAACATCTATGATTTAAAATGTAACATAGCTGGGTATTTTAAGTGGGAAAAAACAGATCATTCAATCTCTAATGTTAAAAAAAAAAAACTGAAATGAGATAGTCCCCCCACCCTCAAAATAATCTGCTGTTCTAAAATTCTACAAATCTGTAGACATGATTAACTTGGCATTAGACTTTTCCTTTAATAGAAGGTGGATACTGTTTGTTACTGATTGATAGGGAAATAATGTTTTGCCTTTCCCATTATTGACAAACTCTGCCTTTACAAATGTTATTTAATCTGATATGACACCTCTGTTATTAGATATTATTAGATGAGGAAATGGAATCTCCAAGATCTTTGCTGTCTTTCCAAGGGCACAACTAGTAAGTTGCAAGGCAGGATTCAAGCTAAATAGAGAACAATTTTCTCAAAGGAAAAAATAAAAACAACTTACTGTTTAATCACTGCCACATATTAGGTGATCATTCATTCTAACTCATTTACTAATATTTGTGACTTCTCTTTGAATCTCTTCTCTTAGGATGTTAAAATAATTCTCCAAAGGAGTGAGCATGTACAAGGAAGTGATGAAGAGAGGTCTCCTTCCAGACTCACAGAGGAAAAGAAATGAAGACAAGAGAGCGGCAATGAATCTTCCAGACATCAAGTGTAAACGTGGTGTTTGTTGTATACATTATCATCATAAGTGTAGAAATGACCCCTACCAGGCTATGAGGGGCACGGAAAAGGGAGTCTTCCTCAACTTGGAGAATATTCTGTAATAAACTTTAAATTTCCAAGCAAAAATCCGAAGTAAGAAGGAGTGCATTTTGAAGTGATTCCGAAAACAAAAGGCACCAGAACAATATGTTCAAATATAAACATACACATTAAGTCATGAACAGTCCCTGTGAGAAGTATCTACATTAGGCAGATACAGTGAAAATTCCCCCAAAGCTCCACGTCAGGGCAGCATGGCTGCATACAGTTTGTCGTTCTCGCTCCATAAGATTCCAAGGTGTATCTCACTAGCTTAGGAGAAGGCTGCGTTACCAGCTGCTGGTATAGTCACGATCCTATTATCTATTCATAATTCTTTATTAATAGAATATGTTTCTTGTATAGATAGAGGTACAATTATAGCACTTGTATAAATTAGTGACTCAAATTCAGTGATACTTACCTGAAGAAAGTGATTTTGTTTTTGTTGTTTTCGTTGCATTTTTAAGTGAGCACTGATGTATTTTCAGTGGCTGGGCCTCTGTGAAACCCCCTCTGGGTCTCCTCACTGGCTGCTCCTTCTGTGGATTTTTGCTGGACCCTCCTCTTCTACTCAGCCTCTAAGAGTTGGAGGGCCCCAGCACTCAGCCTTCTCTGTCCACAGTCAATTCCTGGAGGAGTCGTCCATTTCCGTTACTTTATTGGGCCAAAGTGAAGTTTCTATTCCCATCTTCCCCCCAAATCCAAACTTCTCTCTTACTGTCCACTTGATTACCACAGGAATGGCTTATCATCATCACAAACTCAACATACCCAAGCCAAAGAGAGGGAGCCTTCACGTCACCCCGCTGCTCCAACCCTCTAGTGGAGTCCCATCTCATGTAGAGTCTGGTCCAAGTCCTTACCTTGAGTTTACCCCTCGCTGCCTGTCTGATCTCATTTCCCGATATTTTCCCCGAGCCCGCTCTGCTTAAGCAACAATTGTACCTTGTTGACCCTGGAACACAACAGACACATGCCTGCCTCAGGGCCTTTGCACTTGCTTTTCTCTCTGCCTGGTCCCAAATATCTGCACGGCTTGCCCCCTGACTTCCTTCAGGCCTCTGTTCAAATGACACTTTGTCAGCAAGGCCTTCCCTCAACACATAATGCAACATAGAAATAACCCACCATCCCCATACCTCTCATGCCCACTTTAATTTTTTTTTCCATTGCACTTATCAACATCCGACAAATGCATGTTCACTCTTTTGTTTGTCTGTCACTCCACTAGGTTGTAAGTTCCATGAAGTAAGGGATTTTGTGTATTTTCCTTATTGCTATACTCCTGAACCTAAGACTAAAAAATCATAGCCAGCTTTAAGTTGCATTATAATACATTTGTGCAAAACGTGTAGAGGTATCACATTTGGATTGATCACTGAAAAAATGAGCCCTCCGAAGACAATTTCAACTGTCAGTGAGAATGATATTCTCTTTTTTTTTTTTTTTTTTTTTTGCGGTACGCTGGCCTCTCACTGTTGTGGCCTCTCCCGCTGCGGAGTACAGGCTCTGGACGCGCAGGCTCAGCAACCATGGCTCACGGTCCCAGCCACTCCGCGGCACGTGGGATCCTCCCGGACCGGGGCACGAACCCGTGTCCCCTGCATCGGCAGGCGGACTCTCAACCACTGTGCCACCAGGGAAGCCCTATATTCTATTTCTTGAGAGTGACACATTGCCTAAATCTGCTTCTTGTGGGTTCCATTCCCAGAACCCTTGTCCTCAAGATGATGGAGGATGGTGATGCAGAAGCTTAGGAGGTGAAGAAGAAACCCAGCCAGAGATTTCACAGTTTCAGCTAGCTGATTCACTTGTAGTTCTAGTTATTCTAGAGAAGGGAGCTGAGGAACATCTGAAAATAGGATTCAAATAAATAAGACATCATGATAAGGACACAGGCAGCCAACCAACCGACATTTTATTAAGGATTGAAGACGACAAGGCAACATTACATTGCACTAGAAAAAAATTAAAAGCGGACACAATGGCTCTGTAATGATGCCTTATATTTCCTTGTAATTGCTTGCTGTAATAATGTTCTTGCACAGTGTAGTTAACGAAGGAAATTGCAGAATTTCCCTCCTGAGGCCCATTATCTCATCTGAACTATAGGAGAGCAACCCACACAAAGGTCTCCCTGGTGGGTATTTGCCACGATGTCAGTCTCCAGTCATCAGCAGCATGGAGCAGACCTGGTGGTGGAACATGACCTAGAGATGTAAATGGAGCTCTCGCACTGCAGGTTCTGGAGTGGGCAAGGGTGGAACTTCACACTGAAAGCAGAGACTGCATGGGATTCTGCCAGAAGAAGAAAGAACGTACTGTAAGCTCCTCTCCCCAAGAACCTTCCAAGTCTTATAATTCTAGTGGACGCCCAACCACCTTCAGGTCATTCTGAGGCTGCTTTTGCCCTGCACATCACCATGTCCTCCGGCTACAGTTTTTGTGAGATGGATCTGAAGTCTCTGATCTCGGACTCTGGATACACCATCAAGATACCTCTCTTAATGCAGACCGGGATGTCAAAGCCATTGTGTGTGGGCACACACACACACACACACACACACACACACACACGGACCCACACCTGCGGATTTTGAGGAGTCTGAGGTAACCAAAAGAAACTGATGACTTATATTAAACTTACAAATAACTAAAGCTTCTAAGCCTTTGTTTCATGTGCTTTAGTTCAACCACATTTCCACCTGTCTTAACAGAGGCCACTTTTTAAAAATATTAAAGTACAGGTATTTACATATAACCCTATTAAATTCATCTTTCAAATATGTTTTTGTATTCTATTGTCATGGTGTTAAAAGAAAATTTATAACCCAATTCTACCATCTAGTACATGTGTATTGTCTACTTACATAGTGGCATAGCTGTCCTGGTCTCAGAGCCCTGGGACAGGAAGGCTCTCACTCCCTCCTGGGAAACTCCTGGAGTCTCGAACTGTCTGCCATCTCCTGTGGCGGCATCTATGCTCCCCTGCAAGTCCTCATCTAATTTAAAACAAAAGAGTTAATCTGATTTTAAATCTCCCAGAGGAGGCTATCCCTTTCAGGACTCTGTACATTCAACCCAGATACCAATCTCGAAAAGCCAACCTTCAAGAGGCCATCATGTCACATGATTAACAGCTGAGCCAACCTTTCTACCAGGCAATGGTCTGATGTACATCATTGCACTTTTGGTGTGTGTTAGATTATAAGATTCGGGGATCACCCAGAACTCATTTTAAAGCTGTCAAAAAATAATATAGTATTTCCTATGAAAAGAAAGGGAAGCTGATGCTATTTTCTTCTAAAATAAATATATCACCAGTGATGTCTCAATGAAGGGATTACCTGGGTAAAGATGGTCAAGGAAACAAAATGTCCGTTAACGCAACAGGCAAAGGGTTAGGGTTCCGGCATGCCTAAGATGAATGAGAGAGCAGTGAAGCTGGGGACGTTCACTACTTTACAGTGAATTTTTCTTCTCTTTCTTCCCATGAATAGGTCTCCTCCTCCTTGCCTGGCTGTCAATGTCCACTTATTTCAAAGATCCATTTCTTCCTCTTTAACAAAGACATATTTTAGACTAATTCATGAGAAAAACCCAAAAGGGGGCCACTGTTTCTTCTAAATCATAGGTCAAGGAGGTATCACCATGGGCTGCTTGAAATAGCTACTTCCAGAATCATTTGCTGCCAACATACCATTGGCCTCAGTGGACGTTCACGTCATCCATGTCCACCTTCTCTCCACCCTCATCCAACCCACACACCAAATTGTCACCCTCTTCAACATCTCCCACTATGTGCACCATCTCCCCTCTTTTCGGCACTAAATATGACTATGTTCTCCAGCTCTCGCTTCTATGAGATGAATCTGAATCTTATCCTGGTTGCTCTCCTCTGGACAGCAATGTGACATTTTACAGGGTTATTCATGATATCTTCACGCTATCCTTGGGAACAAGGTAAACAAATATGGACTGAATGACAAGTGAATTTGTAACCAGCAGAGTGAGGTTCTCAAGCACAGAAGATTCATGACATGAGTTATTTATTTTCCCTCTCCCTTAATGGGCTGTTAGCTATAGGAAATACTGACTATGTCTCTCTTACTTCTGTGATTTACAAAACTTCAACAAAGAAATTCAAAGAGAGAGATAGAATTCATGTGAATTATAATTGTGGTTGGTACAATGTTGGAAGAAATTTGAATTAAATTATGTTTAATAAGAAAAAGAGGGCTTCCCTGGTGGCGCAGTGGTTGAGAGTCCGCCTGTCAATGCAGGGGACATGGGTTCGTATCCCGGTCCAGGAAGATCCCACATGCTGCGGAGCAGCTGGACCCATGAGCCATGGCCACTGAGCCTGCGCGTCCGGAGCCTGTGCTCTGCAACGGGAGAGGCCACAACAGTGAGAGGCCCGTGTGCCACAAAAAAAAAAAAAGAAAAAAAAAGAAAAAGAGGACTCAATAACAAGGTTAGGATATTAACAATAGGTAATAATAGGTAATAATAGCTAATATTATTGAAGGTCTACTATGAGTCAGGCACTGTGCTGAGTGCTGAGGCATTATCTCATTTAGTCTCATAACTCTGTGAAGTAAGTACTCTTAAGATGGCCATTTACACATAATGAAAATGACAAGTAGAGAGATTATGCAACTTGCCCAAAGTCACACAGCTGGTAAATTATAGACATAGACTAGGAACCCAACATGAACACCCAAAGCCATCCTCTTACCTAGTTTGCTCAACTTGAAGTACAAATAACCAATTGCATAAGCCCAGGATGGAAGAAGTATGACTTAGCGATGTTTAAAAATAAAAACAGAAGGGTTTTGGTCAAAGTGAATTGAATCTAATTTGCTGTGTGTTGTGTCCCCTGAAGAGTCCAGTGTCCTCAGAGCAACATTTGTAGGAAGGGAGATGCTGATTTTCCTCTGATCGGTGCTGGTTAGACCTCACTGGCAATTCTGTGTGCAGTTCCTGGCCACACACTTGAATATATGCACAGTTTATGTATGCAGAGGAACTGATATATATATATATATATATATATATATTCAGAAGGGAGGAAACTCAAAACCCCATAGTCTTAGCCTTAAGTAGAGAAACTTCCAATGTAAGGGGCAAAGGAACCATCTCCAACTATTTGAAAAGCTGTCCAGATGAAGTAGCTTCTCTGTGGTCCCCAGGGATGAACCAACTCTAGTGGTGCATGTTGCAGCGTGGCAGATTCCAGCTGACCATGAGAAGCGACAAGCTCCCTGTTGCCAGGATTATTCTGACAGATGCAGGGTACCATGCGGTACCATGAAGGGAACCTAGGACTTTACCCTTTTGTCCTCCTCCGACTGTAGTTTTACCTCTACTGAGTCAGCTCCTCAGCTCTGCAACCCCAACTTCGATCTCTCCAAAGAGCCCTTTCAGTGCCCTCTTCATCGTGTGTGCATTTCTCCTTTCTTTAAAGCTCTTTGAGCAGGCTCATCCCACTGTGTGAGCACCCCCTATTTCCTTGCATTAGAATTCCTACCCATGGCGTCCATTACCACACTCCAGCCACTTAGCTGTGCAGGCCAGCCTGGGGCTGTCTAAGGGAGGATTAAATAGGAATAGAGGAGATACAGACAGTGGACGAACCATTTGGCTGGATGACTATATGGCCCAGCCCACCTCTGAAGTTCTCCTGGGAGAGCTTCTCCTCCCAACCTCCCATGCTATACTAATGGCAGCACCTGTGGTTCTCCTGGACTCCTATTCTCAGAAATGGGGCTGTATCCTTGTCTCTTCATCCTTTTCCCGCCTTCACACCCTATCTTACTGATCACTTCTTACAAATATCTCTCACATCTTTCCTTTCCTTTCAGCGCCCACTCACCACCCTATTTCAAAATCCCTCAAAATCCTTCTTCTAGACTCTTGCAATGGTCCTCATTTGACCCCCCTACTTTCTGTATCTTCTCCCAAAGCCTCCATCGTTCTACCCCAATCCAGCCTCTACACTGTTCACAAAATAATCTTTCTGAATCTTTACTTAAGCACGTCACATTTTTGTTTAAAAACCTTCCCTCTGCTTCCTTGTTATCAAATAGATTCCGCATCTCTTAGGATGTTATTTAGAATCTGATTCTCTCTTTCTATGCCTATCATCTTTTTCACACTCAACTTGATACAACTTCCCTCAGCATGGTTTCTGGTACTTACTAGATACTCAATAAATACGAAATGGATTAATGAGTGAAGAGGAATGTCTCCTTTTTACAGAAATTCTAGCAGGTGTAGAGTACCTTTTTACAGTAAAGATGTTCCTACAACCTTATATGTCCCTTATTCTAGATCTGTGGAGAGAACCGATTTAATCTTTTCAATATTATTTGTGTGTGTGTGTGTGTGTGTGTGTGTGTGTCTGTGTCTGTGTCTGTGTCTGTGTAAGGAGGGTCACTTTCCTCCTCCCCAGATGGCCCCCTGCAGCTCTGGAGGAGGGAGGCTGAGTGACATCAGGGAACATCTGCTAGAGGCTGAATGACTCATGAAGCTAATGAGGACTAAGAATCCTATTATAATCACCTCCTTTTAGCACTGTGAGCCTAGTCTAACTCTGAACAGGTCAGTGCAGCAACCCCTGCCGTCTGGGCTCTCTCAGGCTCCTCCCTTGCTCCTACCTTTTTTTTTCTCTAAATAAAAGGTTCCCTAACTCTGCTTCCAACACCTTTTGCAACTTATTCTGTCTCCTGTTGTACTTAGCTGGCACGTTTGACTTAGTAAGAAATTTACGTTGCCTGTTGGATAGCTCCTTCCACCTCCAAAGTTTTCTCTGCCATGTTCTCTGATACAGACTTAGAGCATCCTCTGTTACTCAAGGCATCATCAAAGATTCTGTTGAGGCAGGGCTAAACAAATCTACCAGCACATTCACTGTCAGATTCTTAGCAGAAGGACAGAGGGAAATGTTGTTTTCAAGCGTGTGTCAAAACAAATCTGGAAAGAGATGCCACTAGCGTCTTGTGGCCACAGTTCAAAGCCCCACAAGGGCCTCACAGGGCTCAAAGCAGCACTCCGAGCACTTGAGCTCCAAACAAACACTGTTGTGTCTTTGCTCACTTCACGGCTAACCGCAGGGAGACAGCGACACTGAGCGCTGTCTGAAGCAGCCTCACCTTGTTATGCGCCCCACAAACCAGGCTGAAACCACAACATCCTTGTGTTCTGCATAGGGCAGACTGCGCCATGGACTCCCAAGGGCGAGGGCTGAGCCTTCTCCCACCAATGTCACCGCCTTTCGAGCCCCTTTCACAGTAAAGCTCCTATAAATCAAGGAGAGCCTTTGCCACCATGCTCCTTGCAAAACTGTCTGCAGGAAGAGTGCCCCGGATGGAAGACATCTCTTAGCTTCTCATGCTCCAGGAGAACTTTACAACTTCTTTCTGAATGGAGTAACTCTAAAAATATGCTGCTTTTATTTCTTTCAGAGTACAACTTCCTCCAAGCTGATAACCATGTTTCTAAATATTGCATTTTCCTAGGGGAGGCGGGAGAGATAGCAAGCTGGTAGTAATAAATACTTCTTGGGTATTTGACAAGTGCCAGCCACTCTTCTAAGCACTTTCTAAGAATTAACTCATTGAATTCTCATCTATAGGCAACCTTAGAATGTAGGTATATACCTATCCTCATAAAGCAGAGGAAGCTAAGGCGTGAAGGGGTAAGGAGCTCACCTAACTTGCACAGCTAGTAAGAGATTAGGATTCCTACCTGTGGGGGAAGCAATCTGTTTCCAGGATCTTTGCCCTTGACCCTTGGACCACGCTGCTTCTCTGTCATGTGGGCGTCAGGTAGAGGCATCCCAAGGTATAACCACGTGTGTAAAATTCCCAATAGTTCCCTCAGCTAAGGATTCAGCCCTCTGCCCTTTGAGCAATGCCTCCCTACCGATAGAAATTTGCCACCAGGGGCCTTGCCTTATGCAATCTGGTGCCACTGACTTACATACCTGACTTTTCTGTGGTATGTCAGGTATTTTTTGTGGTATGTCTGTGTTCTCAATTTCTCTGTCCTTCGTCTCCCTCCCTTCAGATTCCATATGTCTGATCACGGTATCTCTCTCTCTGACCTTCAACCAGACCGCATGTGACCTAGACCCCCAGTTCAGCAGGAAGGGTCTAAACCCTCTGTCCTGACAAAAACACTTGAGGGCAGAGGGACAGATGAGGCCTCAGAACACACCTCCCAAGCTAAGCCCTCGCCTGCAGAGGAGCCGCGCTAGAAGGACTTGGCAGGTGTTTAAAAAATACATAGCAGGTCGGGATATCTTTGTAATGGCTTCTTAGTCTATCTTTAATTTTCCCACTTTTCAAAGACAGCACAGGATAGACTTCCCTTCTCTTTATTCTACTATCAGAGAACAGAGCACAGGTACTATGGTAAACAGCAATTAGCACTCATCGTCAGTGCTGGAGAGGCCGCAGGGCATGTCGAGGACTGTCACACAGTAATCGGCTGCGACCCAATATGACCTGGCAGGGCCGTGGGAAGCCAGAGATTCTGATCGTCATGCAGAATCTCTTCAATTGTAAATATTGACAGTTAGTTCAAATAGTTTAAAACGTTGTGTGGGTCAACTCTGTGTGAGCCAGACGATTACGTTCGTGGGCCTTGCGTGTGGCCCACGGTCTATCAGTTTTCCACGGCTGGGTTTCCCAGAGGGGCTCACTCCAAGCAAGTCAGAGGGCTGGTCGGTGTAGCAAGGGCAGAGGCTGCTGCCAAGCCCCACGTTTCACAGCTTCAAATGCACCCTGAGCCACGGCCACCACTAGCTCATACGGCACCAGGCACCGGCTGGGAGACACCCCTTCCTGCAGCCTGATAGGGCACCATGGCAGGCCACGGCAGATCTAGTTCAGGGCTAACAGAGCTCACCCTCACTCTCCTCTCAGCTGGTCGCATTTTCACAGTACACAAACTGCCCAGCCGTGCACAGCAGCCTTGAGGTGGTCCCATCCAGCACAACTGGACGCTCCAACCACGTGGACGAAAAGAAACAATAATCTGAAGAAGGAAGGCAGTCAGTGGCCACGGTTCTCCAGCTATCCTTCTGCAAATCCTGGGCTGCCAGGCATTCGACCTCCCGGGAGACTAGGAGTGCACGGCTAGACCAAGATCAGAGGTACCACCCTCTCTGCAGCCCGTCTTCTTGTTGCCTGCATCTCCCATCTATGCTAGACACGGAAGGGTAGAAGAGAGCTATGCGTGAGACAGACAAGGCTGAGCTTTGAAGAAACCTGGAGGTGGTGAACTAGGGCAGATCCAAGAAGGAGCATACAAAGCCGCCCACCATCTGCCCAGGCATTTGCCCGCACATTCCCTGGATTTGGGATTGCTTAGCCATGCACCTCTTACCGAACTCTCAATTTCACCTGCAAGACTAAATTGAGATGGAAGAGCCAGCACGGCTTCCTGTCACCACCCCTCCCCCTATGTCTAGGAACAGGCAAGACCACGGAGGTAGTGATTATTAACAACGCACGTATCAATTGTGACCACACTGTTGTTCCGGAAACCACAGCTGGTGGATCGCTTGCCAAATTGGCTGCAGACTCACTTCGTAAGGCGCCCCCTTCTTTTTGCAGAAATTCCCAGAGACAGAAGAGCATTGTCAGGAGATGTTTTCTCCATGCCTATCCCATCACCCTGTCCCCTTTCATTGCCACCATCACACCACCTTCACTCTTTGGGGAAATAAAATAATATTTTATGAAAATAAAATGTATCTTTTGAAAAGCTTGTTACTGATTCTAGGGGCTCTGTGGGCGAAGGCACTCCCGCTGTGCTCCTCCCATTCTCTGGTTCCCCACCTCCATCCCAGCACTCCCTCCCACCCACCGACACCAAACATCCCCACCATGAAACCCGTGACTGAACAGCTGGCTGGCCCCCTGCCCCAGGAAGCTCCGCAATAATTGAGTAGGTGACATCTGTTTGGCCACGGAACCCTCTTATTTAGGTCCCAGAGCCCAGAAAGGTCCAGGCAATAAACCATTATTTCTCATGAACCTAGAGTTTCTGCTGGGGGTGTAGCAGGAACCCTAACATAAACTTGGGGTTTACGAGACTCAGAAGCCCATTGGCAGAAGATAAAATCCTGAGACAAAATGTACCTTGAGCATAGAAGGAGCTAGAGCAGGTAGATTCAATAACAATGAAATGGCTGTGAACTCAAGACAGAGGGTGATGTAAGTAAATGCTACAAGGGCTGTTTCACAAGAACCCTGGGACACGGTGTCTCTAAAAGAGAATGACACCAAAAGAGGGCTAAGTTGTTTGCTCCTCTCCAGCAGAAAACCCTGCAGCCTCGATCCCTTCCACTCCCCACATACGCTGAGGCTCCGGTGTCCCAGATGCAGCTGGAGACAGATGCCCACTAGGGGAAAGAAGATACTCTGTAGAAAAGGAAAAAAAATCCCTGACAGGAGGGGTGATGCTCAGAGGAAGGGGCCAAAGTCAGGGAAAAGAAAGAAATGGCGGATTTTTGGTGGCCCACCTCGTTGGTTTGCGAGCACATGTAAAAACTACCTCTAGCCTCCCAAAGATTCCCCAGAATACTTGGGCAACCTTTTTCAGGAGGCTGGTGGTCCTGAGAGAGTAGGTGGGTTCAAGCGCCAGGGAAGTTTGAATTATTGTTCTTATCAAACTATTTAGACCTGTAAGGTGGCAACATCTGGAGAAACTAGATCTAAAATATTCATGTACTTTAACCTTCAGAGCCTGTATAAAACTTCCGTATGTTTTCAATTTAGCCTGTATGAAACGTTTCCTAAGAATACGTTGTACTATACACAATGGATCACTGAGGGAGAAGGGGATTCTTGTCCTAGGAAGATTTCCAGGAAGCGAGAGGGTGGTGAGGATGCTCCCTTTCTATCCTCCAGAGGTAGAGCTGCCTCTCTTACTCCTTGAAAATTGCCTCCGTCTTGGTGTCAGCAGATCCAGTGTGGACTCTGAAACTGAGATGTTCCAGACTGGCTTGCCAGCTCTCTGACTTACAAGAAACCCAAGAACTCTTGTATTTCAAGAAGTTGAATCAGTCGTAACATTTTAAATGCAATTTTCTGGTGCTGGGAAATCGTATAGTATTGCAAAAAGGAACAGGGGGATGATAATCACAGTTCAAACTATGGGTATGTTACAGAAAATGTTCAAAGGTGCCCCATGACACTGACTCACTCTGTCTGCTCAGTCAAAGCTTCCCTTGTCATATTAAACCCCCATTGACATCATTACATTTTCATATCTTCAAAAAGGAAGTTGTGTGGCTTGGAAAGTTTTCCTTTTCCACCATGTTGCTTAACCCAGAGTACACCAACATGACAAAGTCAGGAGACGTGTGTGAGGAGAACACGTGGAACCACTGGGCTGCCATCTCCCTGGAGATTTGCGGGTGGAAAGTAATCTCTATATTTGCAAGAAGTTGCTCTTAAATTTTTTTTAATAGATAATGCATGCTCATGGAAAAGTTCAAAGCTTATAAGAATATATGGTCAAAAGCCAGTTCCCATCTCCGTTCTCTCTGTCAGTCCCACAATGCTCCACCCAAGAGTCAACTACCTGTACTAATTTCTTAATTATCCTTCCGGAGAAGATATTTGATCGATACAATCCTTCTCAGTTTAACACAGATTGCAAGTGATTTCAAACAGTGATTTTCAAATGGTAATGCATGTATGAATCACCCAGGGATCTTATTAAAATGAAGATTCTGATTGAGTCAATCTTGAGTAGGGCTAAGATTCCACACTTCTAACAGGCTCCGAGGTGATGCCCAGGCTGCTGGTCCCTGGATCACACATTGAATAGCAAGTATTTAGAACACTGTATTGACTCTAATACATCCTGGTAGTAACGTGAATTAGTACTTCCTTTTTGGAAAGTGATCTGACAACATTTATTAAAATTAAAAAGATTTGAAGTCATCAACCCAGCAATTCCATTCTGAGGCTCTAGCCCAGAGGGAACAAACTACACATAACGTTTCAAGCTAAAACAGGAGACTTTGATGTACTTAGAACATGGTCTTCCTCTCTTAATTGCTTTAAAATGGCTTTGGTATGAATGTTCAAGAAGCTTTTCTTAGCTCCTTGGTGCTTACATGGTACCTCCCAGTTTGGCTGCTTTCAGCAGAAAAAGAAAAAGAGTGAAGTTTGATATCTCAATAATGACCAGAGAGGACATGATTTGAGATTCCCAAAATCAGTTGCTCCTAAGAGTGACCTCCGTAACTGATTAAATCCCCTTGAAGTCTTCATTGAGCAGTACCATCCATTTCTCTTCATATAGCACAGAAGTTGTCACCTATCCGTAAGAGTGCTCTTTTCAAAGCTTGTTCTCCCCCAAAGAAATAAACACCAAATTAGCAGTATCTATCCCACATCACGGTGCAGAATGTGGGGCAGATTACCAAAGTATGTGAGGTGCACCTAATTTCAAGTCTTTTTATCCTCAGAGTTAAGAAACATTATTTTTTCCTCCCCACCACTTACCCACATCTGACTGCAATCAGACAGACACCTAAAATACACATACGGCAGATCAGCTAGAAAAAAATATGGCCACACTTGCATTTTGTTTTGAAGATTTTCAGATAATATCAAAGATTGCCTCCAAGCCACTGTTCTGGTTTTATAATCCAGGGCAATGTTTTAACCATTTCAGAAATGGAACTAGGTTTCTAGTTCTTTCTCCTTCCAAAATGCAGAGCAGATTTTAATTTGACTTCAATGGCAAAATTATTAGACGTAAACAAACATGTAATCTAATACGTTCAGTTATTATCACCTAAAATGTTTATTTTTATGGCGAATTCACAAGAACTAAGACATCTAGACATCCAGACATCCAAAACATCTGTTATCTGCTTCCTTCTTTTTCTGAGAAGTTTCCTTCATAAAGGAAATTTCTAGTCAAAGATTAGGACAAAGATAGCCTTCCTTGTCTCATTTTTCTTGTCACCTGCATTAACTTTTCTCACAATAGTGTTGATGGGCAGCATACTGTTTACTCGTGGTTTGTTAAGGTGAGTCTGTAAAAGTTGATGTTCTGAGGGCTTCAGACACTTACCAGATGTAAACATTTAGTCTTCCTTGGCAAATAACTTTGTGTCCCTCCCTCCATCTGTGGGAAACATCAAGTACAAAAAGAGTCCCCAAGCCTGTCTGAATAAGATAATGAGAGCCATCACCAAGGCAATTGGAAGAACCATAGCTGCTGATCCATCATAACTTTCCCTTCCAGCCAAATATTACACTGTCCCTGTGCAGTAAGTATCCAGGATACCCCACCCCCGACAAAGTATTAGCCTCGATAGGTTAAGAAGGCACCAGGGAGATAAAGTCCCACTCTGACTTTTCCCCAGCACCTTAAGAATATTAAAGTCAATTGGGAATTCAGAGTTCTACACCTGTTGCTTGTTCCTGGAAATGCAGCCAAAGAGTACTGCAGGGGAATCTAGGGTGATCCATGGATCGGGAGGGACAACCCATGATAAGATATAAGATTTAGCACATACAAGTCATGTGTTTTACAGCTTTAGTGCCCCCTGTCTTATAACTTCATAGCATGGTACATAGTAATTTGTATGATTTACTAGGGCTTCCTTTCTGAATTAAGGACAAGAATAAGCAATATGACATTCTCCAAGCAGTACAATTCTATTGTTTATAAATATTAAGGACAAACAGTTACAGGAACTAGGGTGACAAAAGTGCTTCTTGTTCAAACGACAGTTTTCATAAATTAACTTTTTTCCCACAAGTTAACATCTCTGAAATTGGAATGAGGCTTAAAATTAATGTCATCTAGATTTGATGCATTGCAATAAGTAATTCACATACAAATGTTTTTGGTTCTAAAGCAATTATAAGTACTTGTAAAATAAGTTGTTCTCTTAATTATACCATCTCAGGTTTTTGGTTTGTTTGTTTTAAATGTATTGACCTAGGAAGTATTTTATTTATTGATACTACCTAATTAAACATCCTTCTAGCTTACCTAATTGACCAACATTCTGAAGTATCTGGTGCCACACTAAAAATATTTTCCTTTAAAGGTAATTTTTACTGTTACCATTGTTGTCTATCTGTTTCCTTCTTGGCTTGAAGCCTGACTGGCTGGGCCATTCTACCCAATTCCATTGAATGGATTGCAACTCATACTGCATCACTTTGGAAGAAGAGCTATGTAACCCTAACTTTATTCCTCTTTGTTTTCAAATGTTACATAGATTTTTATTGTGAGAGCAGAGCTACTTCTTACACAAGTAGCATTGCGCTTAGCAGGACACTGACCTGACCTACTTTGATGGGAATGGGTTGTACGATTGCAAATCACTTACAAACACTGGCTGACCTCTTTCCAATTCTATAAGGTTTCTCTGAAACACTTACTGAGAGGGCACATGAATTAAAATCATTATGAAATTGTCTCTTCAATTAGACAGAAGCAAAATGACAGAAAATTCTACTATAAAAGTCTATTCTACTCTGCTATTCAGAGGGCGACATCTTTTCTGTATTCCTCTTTTTTCTCCTTGTGTGTTCTTAATGATTCATTAAGAATTATCCTTAAGAACCAAATTGCTCCTTTAGTCAACTCTTACCTCCTCTTAAGTGACCAGTTTAATTCATCTTACTAGAATGATGACTCATAGCTGAATGAATTTATTTAATCCCAGAACTAAAAAGCTGTTTGCAGGACTTGAACAAATTATCTGGTAGAGTTGTTTGTTTTTCGTTTTCATTTTTGTTTTTTAGTATCATGTAAGACACTGCCCAAATATCACTTTTTTGATCCTGAACACTGCTGCACGTAAAATGTTCTCTATTTAGGACACATGGAAATACAACTCAAAATGGTACAAGATTAAGCTTTTGGAGGGTCTAGTGTTTGTAAGTTCTAGAATTACCCAGATAAATCATCCATCCATCCATTTTTATTATATAATTACCAAAGTGCTAATTACATGTATTTTGGGTGTTCCCTTATTGGGGAAAATGTTTCTAACACCTATAAACCACAAGCAGAGTGTCAGATTAAACAAACTCTTTGTTCCCGCAGTTTGTTCAAGAACAATTTGTATCCGTAAGCAAAACTTGATATCAACATGGTTCTGGCCCAAAGTGCTGACTTAGAACAGATGCTGGTTAACAGCTCAAAAGGTAAAGGGTCTACAGATATAAAGGGTTTAGGATTAACTGGACTTCAAAAACGAAGCAGAAGAGAAATGTGGGGAATCCTTTTCATTTCAATTCAAAATTGGCTCAAGATTTTTATTGTTCTTCTTGCCTAGAAAACAAGACCAAACCCTACACATCTGAACTCAGTCTCATAGCATACTACTACTTCAAAGTGGCTCAACCTAAATCAACTTCTGGTACATCACAAAAATAAAAGCTGATATGTCAAGACAGAGCTGTTTTCTAAACTACATAAACAGGAAAACCTAATCTCTCTGAAGTTTCCTACCTGAGCACGTTTTGTTGTTGTTCAGCAAACCTGTTGGTAAATCAAGATGCTGCCTGCAATGGTTGAGATATTGCTTCTTTGACGCAGTTATTTGCAGAGTAACTCATAGTAATCATAGCAAGGTAACAAGATGGGAATAGTTGTAGCCAATCAGACCTGAGCCAATTGTGTTATCTGCAAAAAAAGAGGGAAGGGACTGAAGAGGAAGAAAGAGGAGCAAAAACATGTTTAAGACTGTGTCTTGCTTTCATTAATTGAAATATGAATGATAGGGCATATTGAAACAGGTTGATTAACAATTTTCTTTTTAAACTCAAAGCCAATCCATTTACTTTCATATTTAAAATTTTTATATAAAAAGCTACCTTGTCCCTGGAAAAACTGAAAAATTGTTATTTTCTACTTGTTTCATTGAAATAACATCAACTTATGCATTTGCCCTCATGGAAGGTGCAGGGGTATTTTTTTCAGATTATAGCAAATACGGTAGGATTCTCAAGAGTCAGTGCTGATGGGCATTTGCTGGCATCCCAAATCCCATTCTGTGATCTTAAACTGAGCAGGAGCAGAAGGATTTGGAGAGACATTGGAAAACCATTCAGAGAGCTAACGGGCTGGGAGATGACAAGGCAATAAAAACATAAATAATTTGAGGTGTGCACATAATTTAGTTATGCTCTTTGTATATGTGAAGGCTCCTCTGAAAATCAATCAGTAGCAACTCTTGATGTTTACTGACCTCAACAAAAGAAAATGAGCCTAAACTCTGCATGAAGGAATTAGCTTAACTCTTTTTATTCAGTGAACTTTTCATGAGGAATTAATCTATCACTAGAAGACCTCTAATGAAGTTCCATATGGTTACGATTCTGTGACTCCTACTTCACAAAAAAACCTACAAATATTCACCCATGCATTCATTTTCTCAATACCTATTGAGTACCAATTATGCACCAGGTACTATGATAGTGCTATGGAAATGGACAAGGCATCAAGCTTTTTTTCAGAAACTCCCCACTTAGTGAAGGACACTGACCAATAAACAGACCATTACTCCCCATTACCATGAGCACTTAGGAGGCAATGGGAATGCAGCAGAGGGACAACTGAAGTGTGTACGTGTTCAATATAAGAGGACCATCTAGCATCGGAGTCAAAGTAGCTTATGGAGTCTGTTTCTCTGAGATGGAATTCAGATTTCTCTTACTGGGATGCTTTTGAGAGAGTCTTTCTAGGTCCAGACTAACTTTGAGAGTTTGGCTCATTCCAAGGTATAAACATTATCTCTAAATTGTGTTCTTTAGGACAGATTAGTATAGCACTTAAGAGGATGGGTTTGGAATCATACAGATCTGCATTCTCCTTAAAATAGCAGCGTGGTCCTGGGAAGTTATTTAACATCTCAAAGTCTCAGTCCCCTACTAAATAAGATTGTAATAATTAAATGAGATAAAACAAGGTGCTCAGCATGTATTAGCAATGATGGTGGTGATGACAATGACGATGATGTAGGATAGTGAGCCCGGTGCATAGGCACGTGCTAATTGGCTCTTTTAGGAACCATTGCTAATTACAAGCCTACTTAGAGTTGCCCTTCCCTTCAGGGAATTGCTTTTTCACTCGTAGCTTTCCTACTATGATCTGTATTTCTCTCTCCTGCCTGGGGTTCTTTCTACTCACCTTTCAGAACTTTCAGACTTTTCTTTTGATAAAAGTACTCATGATTTCCCACCCTCAGTGATGATCTTAGCGATTCCTAACTCTCTGCTAGCATTAATAATGAATTTTTACTTTGCATCATAGTCAATCCCTTAAACGTTTCATAAACAAACATTTCTTGTAATTGCAAAACATCTACCTAGAAAGTTGAGGGAAAGGAGGAGTGGTACCGGTTTCTTTTTTCAGTGTTAATCAGAGAAAGACTGAAAGTGATGCTTTATGACTAAACTTTTGAAGAAATGAGACTATTCAAGTTGATGACGTCTTTGTCTGGAGTTGGTGGGTAGTGTTAAGTACATACTTCCAACATTCTTTTTTATTATTGTAACTAAATTTTTGATTAAATTTTCCAAGTGATGAAATTTAAAATTTCCAAATAACTATAAATTTAAACATAGTGAAATATACTTTGGGATCCCATTTCTCTATTCATTTGTGACTGTGAAGCACAGTGATGAATTATCATCTTGAGAACCAAAAAGGAGAAAATGTTCTGCACAACAGTGAGCCAAAGTTGATGGGAAAACAAAAGGGGAAAAAACTCTATCTACATTCACAAAAACTGACAATATGACAATTTTTAAAAATCTTTTTTTTTTTTTTGCCAAGTGAGGGGCAAATAAAAATTCACATAAGAAGAAAAGATAACATGTAGGGAATACTTGTCTACCATAAAGTGTTGAAATAAATTCAGACTGTAGTGAAGACTGCTTATTCCTACCCTCCTTCTGTCAGCAAGACGACTTTTTAAAATCATTCCAGAGATGGTGCAGTTTTGCTCCTTCTTCCCCAGCTACCCATCTCCTCCAGCCTTGTGGGGCCATGTTAACTTGGAGACAATGCTCAAGGGTTGCATCTGTTGTCAAAGGCAAGTTTGTGTGCCTGACACACTGTGAGGCCAAACAAACCAAAACTAAGAGTTTGGAGCAGAGAAAGGTTTATTGCAGAGTCAAGCAAGGAGAATGGACAGCTTGTGTTCAAAAAATCCAAACTCTCCAATGGTTTTCAGGGTGGTGTTCCATGAATCTCAATCATCAGCCTTCTGGTTTCAACCAGTCTGGGGTCTCAGTATTTAAGTACTATCCTCTACTTGGTTGGGGGCCTTATTTCTTGTAGAAGAACTCAAAGATATATTGTTATGTATATTCCTTGAGGAGGAAATCCAGACTCTGCTTTTTTATTCCGTTTGTTTGGGGGTTTTTGTTGTTGTTGTTTGGTTTGGTTTTAGTTTTGGTGTTTTTTTGACTGCTCCTTCTTTGTTTCTGCATCCCCTCAGTTCCCTAGTTAGAAACTGTTTGAATCTGCCCTTTGAAACTCAGGGAAGGCTCAGAGGTTGTATGAAGCCTATTTCCTACAAAAAGGAAACAAGACAAGGAAAGGATTTGTACCCAAGAGGGCCTCCAGTGTCCTACTTGATTTCAAAAATAATAGAATAAAGAGTAAAATCATTTAAAACTCATAACCTAAATTTTTCTTTTGTTTAATAAAAAAAATTAATGTGAATTCAGTTAACAATATCTCGATATAAGACTAAAGGTTTTTCTTGGGGGGGGGTGATATAGATTATTTTATTGGAGTTTGGTGTTGTTTCTCATGTACACTCCCAAGGCTTCATCCAATAATTTCCAGTTTATATTTCTTTTAAATGGACTAATAAGCTAATTATACTTGTGAAACTGAGTAAAGAATGTGTTTAGATGTTTATAATTTTTTTCCTTACAATCATTAACATTTGTCCTACACCTAATTTGATTGAAATATTTCAATGAATCAACTTTTTTTTCAATAACTCTGTTGACTGAAAAAAAATGCACAACATGAGAGTTGTGAGTTAAGTTTTATTTGGGGCAAAATGACAACTATAGGCCGGGAGACAGCATTTCAGATAGCTCTGAGAAACTGCTCCAAATAGGTAGGGGGGAAGGTCAGTATATATGTGATTTTGGTGAAGGGGGAGTGCATGCAATCAAGTACATATTTTTTGAAGAAAGTTACTGCTAGTCACAAGGAGCAGATGTCACCATGAAGAATTCTAGTGCTTTTCTAGATACTAAGAGATGCAAGAATTGGGCTCATACAATCTTCTCCTGGAAATATCTAACTATCTAAAGACCTGTTCTGCTAATTTTTCCCAGAGCACAGAGTGCTTCATTCCTATTTTCCACCCTGAACTCCTTTCAGGGGATGTTGAAAGTCAGCAGCTACAGCGGCTCTTGATTTAATCCTTGTAGAGGTAGATGGCAAGTGCCAATTTGTGGTTGACAATTCAAACGTGTCTTCATAGAAATAACAATTTGTATATTGTATTAATAGTTCATCAGTTCATGTAGTGTGTAACTAATGTGTATAATTACTATAAGTACATCTGGCAAAACAATGTGGCAAATGCAATTTATCTTCGGTAAATAAACAGCTCTACTGGTCAGAGCACCTGGGATGGTCAGTGTGCCCCAAGTTTATGTTTACGGAGCAGACAGAGACCATTGGTTAATCTAAAGAGTTAGTTATGGGAAGCGTCTGTTATACAAGGCTGTTATTACTGTCTGTTCTCTCTCTTTGCACACAGCCTAGGACAGAATGTACTAAACACTATAATCAAAAGAAGAGAGGACAGCCGACTTTTGCCTTCTTGGATCAGTTTATCAGTTACTGATACTGCTGTACCTCCTGCATTTCATGTCAAATAACAAGAGGAAACGTAAAGGAAGTAGTGCCAAATCTTCAATTAGACAAAGAAGAGAGTCCAAAGTAGAGGGACAGGATAAATAAGTTGAAGAAATAAACTTTGCCTTTTTAAGAATTTAAATTGTCACTCTTGAGTGTTCACTGCCCCCATCTGTTTCTCCTTTACTATTGCTAATAACAAAACTGCTGGAAAATTAAAAGCTCAGATGTGTCTTCTGATCTCATTCTTCAGTGTATTCACATTTATTCTGTAACTCTACAGCAATGACTTTGGAGATCATCTAGTTCCTTGTTTTTCAGTGAAAAGCTCTTAAGAGTGAAATTTTCTCTTCAAAGGAAAATTTTAAAAAGAGTTGCAATATATCAAAAAATTATCAAGGGACCTGGACTAATTATAGAGGAAGCAGGTAGTGCTCTTGCCACCCTTTCTCCGTGTCCCCTGAGGACCTCCACAGAGGCCTAGAGCTCTGTGAAAGCCATCAAATACCTTTCATAACCTTGCTCCTGCCAAACAGCCATTCTGAAACTAGTCACATCAAACACACACGCACACACACACACACACACACACACACACACACACAGTAAAGGCATTGATATCCAATATAATTTTACTGCAGATTTCTTGAGAATTTGGAGCAGAGCTATCATATGTTACAACACACCATAACATAACCTAAGACTCTCAGTTTATCCAAAGTTTTACGCCATATGGCAGTTGTCATATCAGCTCAGTGTATCTCTCTCTGTCCTTCATCTCCCATCCCCTTCTCTCCTCTGGCTGCTCAAGTCCTCCACATCCACACCCATGTTTCTCCCCACATACATACAACAGCCATTTCTTTCCTTAAGGAAAACAGAGCAAGTCACCTGTCCACCAATACTAACACCTGGTTCTCAGCCGCACGTGATCACTGTGCCTTGGACCAAGCCCCTGGAGAGCCAGCCACCATTCCTTCAGCTGCACACTAACCTTGTCCAATTTCTCAGACCCAAAGAGAACACCTCAGTGTCCTATTATTCCAATATGCTTTCCACCACGCTTGTAGCTACCATGAAATAAAATGCAGTTTCAAAGAAGAGAGATCACTGTTCCCTGTATATATCTGTGAGTTTATTACTTAATATGAAAAGAGAGGTTTTCAGTCAATCCCACTGCAGTCCCCTGAACAATATATAATTTTTCAAATCACATCATCTGAACTATGATTCATCTCTTCCTGTATTTGTGCTGTGATTCTAGCTACTCAGACTAGAATATTAAAATATGACTCTCTTGTTAGTTTCTCTTGTTAGTTACTTTCCCTAATTAGATATCAGAATGGGACTTTATGGGATATTCTCACAGAGATATTGCCCTCCCCTCTTTGCTCTTAACTATTCGCTTAAAATATTTACACTCATGATAAATTAGAAACACATTTGACAAGATCAATGAAATTTACACAGACTTTTAACTAGACCAAGAAAAAAAGAGTGAGGACTCCAATTATTAAAATCAGGAATGGAAGAGGAGACATCACTATTGATCTTACAATAACAAAAGAATTATAAGGAAATACAATAAACAACTGTATGCCAATAAATTAGACAACCTATATGGTGGACAAATTCCTAGAGAGATGTAAACTACCAAAACTGACTCAAGAAGAAATAGAAAACCTGAATAACCCTAAACAAATAAAGAGATTGAATTAGTCATTTTAAAACTTCCCACAATGAAAAGCCCAGGCTTAAATGGCTTCACTGATAAATTCCACCAAACATTTAAAGATTTAGTGATAATTCTTCACAAATTATTCCAAAAAATAGAAGAGGATGGAAGACTTTTCAATTTATTGTATGATGCCGATATTACCCTATACCAAAACCAAACAAAGACATTGCAAGAAAACTACAGACAATGTTCAGTATGAATATATATGCAAAAATCCTCAGCAAAATACTAGCAAACTTGAATCCAGCAATATAATTAGGCCATAATCAAGGAATGGAAGTTTGGTTTAACATCTGAAAATTAATAAAAGTAATATATCATATTAGTAAAATAAAGAACAAAACACATAATCACCTCAATAGATTCAGAAAAAGCATTTGACAAAATGCGACATGCTTTCATGATTAAAATACTCGACAAAGTAGGACTCGGAAGGGAACTAGTCAACCTGATAAAGGTTATCTAAGAAAAAGCCATAGCTAATGTCATGTTTAATGATGAAAGACTGAATGTTTTTCTCCTGTGATCAGGAACAAGACAAGGATGTCCACTCTCTCCATTTCCATTCAGCATTGTACTGGAGATTCTAACCAAGGCAATTAGTCAAGTAAAAGAAATAAAAGTGTTTCAGATTGGAACAAGAAAAGGAAAACCATCTATTCACAAATGACATGATTTTGTAGGTAGAAAATCCTTAGAAATCCACAAGAAAAAAATAGCTATAAGAGCTAATGAGTTCAAAAAGATTGCAGGACATTCGATCAATATTCTGAAAGCAATTGTATTTTTTTAACATCTTTATTGGAGTATAATTGCTTTACAATGGTGTGTCAGTTTCTGCTTTATAACAAAGTGAATCAGTTATACATATACATATGTCCCCATATTTCTTGCATCTCCCTCCCTCCCACCCTCCCTATCCCACCCCTCTTCGTGGTCACAAAGCACCAAGCTGATCTCCCTGTGCTATGCGGCTACTTCCCACTAGCTATCTATTTTATGTTTGGTAGTGTATATATGTCCATGCCACTCTCTCACTTTGTCCCAGCTTGCCCTTCCAGAAACTGTATTTTTATACAAGCAATTAACAATATGAAAAAGAAATTAAGAAGACAAGTCCATTTACAAGACCATCAAAGAGATTAAAAGACTTTGGAATAAAAAGAACAAAAAAAGAGTGTAAGAATTTTACACTGAAAACTATAAAACATTGTTGAAAGAAATTAATAAAAACCTTAAAATGGAAAAACACTTTTTATTAACATATTGGAAGACTTAATATTGTGAAGATGTCCATACTCCCCAAGTAGATGTTTAGTCAGCTGAATCCTATCAGATTTCAGCCTCTTTATTTGTAGAAATGGGCAAGCTGAAGTGGGCCCTAAAATTCATATGGAAATGCAAGTGTCCCAGAATAGCCAAAGCAATGAAAACAAAAGAACAAAACTAGAGGACTCATACTTCCTGATTTCAAAACACACACACAGCTACAGTAATAAAAACAGTGTAGTACTGGCCATGGAAAATCACCTTATACCGTATTTATGGTTAATTGATTTCAGGCAAGAATGTCAAGACAAATGAAAGGAGAAAGAATAGTCTTTTCAACAAATAGCCTTTCCAAAGATGGTATATACATATGCAAAAGAATGAGGTTCTTTTTCATTTTGTATATGGTAGAATTCTTCCTAGAGAAATGGTGAGAACTTTGGGAAAGCTGTTATATTCTGAGACTGCATTGATAAGACTTTTCAGTAAGAGATCCAAAGGCTGCCACTAGCCTGGCCTGGAGTGAGGGTGAGGGGTGATGAGAGGTGATGGAAGGGCTTGGATGATAGGGGTGAGAGTATACAGATGATGATCAGCAGTGAGGAACACTCACATGTTCTCCAACTAAGCTGTGGAGGAGTTTCCGTGACTGTCTCTAGAGAAGGTACCAAGTTAGGCAGGCTAACTTAGTTGGAAGTCCTGATTCAGAGAGGGCCTTCTCTCCTTGTCTCATGACTATGACAATGTTGCATGTGAGAACAATGATACATGTGACACAGAATGGAGGAAAGAGCAGGACAGCACAGCAACCAGGACGGTGGTGGACCAGCCCTGCATCACTGGCCTAGGGGCTCAGGTATTCGGGAACACTGAGGGGATATAGCTGTCCTAATTCTTCTTTAGATGGAATTTATTTGGTAGTGGAGTGGGGAGAGTTTTGGCCATTCCCAGAGGCAATGAAAGCAGGTAGGAATGACCTTCAAGGACAATGGGGGTTTTGAGGTAATGTTTGCCAGTCAGGACCGATGGAGGCATGGGAAAGCAACTTGAGTTGAGTGGCTGTTAGTCAATTGCTCATTAGACTTTATTAGGAAATCTGAACAGGGAAAAGAAAACTATGCTCCCTAAACTCTTTTTTAAAAAAATTTCTTAAGATCCCTTTTCAAAATTTCAGTTCCACTAAACTGTGAGAAAGAGATTAGCATTGAGGATAGGGAGGGGCCAGAAGCGCTAGCATTCAGAATCAGTGGTCAAAGCTGCAACCAGCTCAGCCTGTTGGAAGGAGCTGGCAGAGAAAGAGAAAGGCAGTGGTTCTCCTTTGCTCCTGCATCCACAATCCCCAGTGGACTCCCCAGTCCCACCCTAGCAGATGTTGAGACAGCAAATCTAAGGTAAGACTGGGCAGGCTAAGTCTTACATGTGCCACAGGTGAGTCTGATGCTCAGCCAGGATTGAGAACCACTAGAAAAGCAGATTCTAGAGCGGCGCGGTCCCCAATCTTTTTGGCACCAGGGACGGGTTTCGTGGAAGATAATTTCTCCACGGATGGTGGGGTGGTATGGTTCAGGCAGTAATGTGAGTGATGGGGAGTGATGGAGACTGGTACCGGTCCGAGGCCCGGGGATTGGGGACCCCTGTTCTAGAGGGAGTCAGGAGCAACAGTGGAGGCTGAGCCCTTGACCTGACCTTTTTGTGTCCAGCCTCCTACCTCCCGCTTTCAGCCATACAAGCACTTCTTCTTAACATCTTTGAGGTCACAGACCTCTTGGGAATTTGGAGAAACCTATAGATCTTCTCCATGCTTTAAAAGAATCTATTCTAGTGTGTTCCACAAGATTTACTTTTCCTTACATACAACCATCTCAGGAAACTCAAACCATAGTTAAGCATGGGACCCAACTATCATTTAAACATATGAATTTTATTCTGAATTGGCAAGGTCAAATTTTTCACCATTGGTAGACTAGGGACCCTTGGTAAAAACAAAACTGAGTTCCAAAAATAAAGGATCACATCTCTTGAACATCAAAGCATTCTTTGAAGTTGGAAAAATAGTGCAATCTCCATATGGACAGAAACAAAGATAAATTGCAGTAGAAAGGGCAGGACATCCAGGACTCAACAGAGTTCATCAGGAATCTCTTGTTTTCCAGAAGCTCTTACAGAACCAAACCAATTTTAGGTAACATCCAAACTCATCTACCTGCAGCAATTAGAAGAACTCCACCTATAAAATTGCCCTGTAACCTCTGAAGCCAATGCTTTAGGCAGGCATTGAAACTTGGGCTTGCTTTACTTTACTTCTCTTTAGTAAGAGGGGATCCATGTAAAGAGGCTCCTAAACACACTGTCCCACTTCCAGTTTTGAGGTTCTACTCTTCAGCTACATTAGTTAGTTTGGTTTTTTCTCCTTTCCTTGCTCTTCTTCTATGGTTGACTTTTAGTTTTGTCTGGGGTTTGACATGAGTGATGGTTTTGTGATGTCATGTCATCAGGCGAGTAGCCCTTGAGCCCATGATTCTCCAAAAGCGCTTTTTCCCCTTTATGGCATCTTTTGGAATGTCATTTTACCCAGACATCATGCACATCATCTCTCTACAATATCATCTGCTGAGGTATCTTAGGTGTTATCCAGCCCCCAACATCTCCATGCACGTGAAATCTGTTGACAACAGTCCTTCACCCCAGAGCATCTGTGTCATATCTGCACAGCTGTCAGAAATGCTGAGAGAAACCTCAGGCTTCTCCCTGGGGCTTTGGGACACACAGAGACTCTGAGATTAGCTCAAGCCTTTCTGCATTGGTACCCTTGGCAGATATCTCTACTCTATTCTCCAGTGCCCTAGTGGTTTAGGGAAACCCGTGGGGTTGGCCACCTCCAAGCATGCAAGTGAGAAGTGGAACATAGGCTCCCTCTACTCGTGAATGCCCCAAGCCTGTCCAGGGACCTTCTCCTTCTACTTGGATTTACAGCCCACTGCGGGGAGGTGTTAGGATGCTGGGCTCCCTGCCTGCCCCTGCCCCTTTATTAGTCTACATTTCTCATAAGTGTTCATCAGCACTCAAGTCTCTGTTTTCCACTGTTTTCCTCCCCTTTTCCAGTTAGATTCTCTTTATTTAGTTGAAAGAGAGAGAGAGAGATCTGGATTGGCTCAGGATGAGGGAGGGAAGGGAGAAATGTCTGACCTGGCAAACAATGGTTCCAAATCTTTCCTATCTTATGGAGTGTGGCTTTTGAAATGGAAAATCAGGAATTTAAAGTCTCTGTTTCCTAGTATCACAATTTTCACTTGGGGTGTTGGAGACCTTCTGGAGGAAGGGGTAAAAGTTAATGGGAGGGGAGACATGTGGTTTAACATTTTACAATATCATTTGCCACATTTGTTACTCTCTTGATGAAAGCAGATGGTGGAGAAAACTTACGTGCACTAAATACCTGTGTGACAGGCACTGAACCATGTACTTCAACCACAGAGTGACCCTCAGAATTAAATACTATTGCCCCATTTTTCAGATTAGGCAAGTGCAGGTGAGCACTGGCAGGGACAGAATTGGAACTCAAGTGTGATTCTGAGACCATCGCTATTCACTAGAATTCAGAGATTGAAAAATTTGAAGCAGCAGAACTCCTTTATTTTTCAAACAAAATCCTACACAGATAACCACACTACAAAACAGGTTTTTGTGCGGGAGGAAGGTTACCATTCTGACCCAGAGTACTCTCACTCTGTTTCCTCCATGTCCATGGTGAGGATAAAAGAACAGGATTTTCATTTCCCTATTTCCAACCTCTTCTGAATATCCAAGGCTGTACTTTTCTTCTTCTCGGGACTTTGCAATTACCTGAAACTTTTTGGGGGGAAAACCAGACCATCTTAGAGTATTGTCCTTATTGGGCAGTTGGAGGGGAAACTGATGGCTGTGTTGAAGTGAAGTCCTCACTGGTCCCATGGGAAGGACATATGGCAGAGCTCTGAGTTATGCGGTGTGCAGGGGACCCCAGAGTGGAGAGATGGGGCTCTGGTTCACCTTGCAAGGAGGCCCTGGATATTGGTGGATGCTTTGCAGCTCTGGGCTCCATCACTTCCCACCTGATTTCCTCCAATTGCTCCTTCATAGCCTGGGAACCTGCCCTCTTTCCCCATCCTTCTCTCCCTTCACTTCTCCCCCAATATGAATCCTTTTCTAGTCTGAGGGATGGACGGAATGGTATTTTCAGGGCCAGAGGAGTTGATAATCCTTTCTTCTGTGACCCTATTTATGCCACTTTTCTCTTTAACTACCTCCAATGCTCAGGATTTTGAAATTCAAAAGCCTGGAAGAGATTCTTCTCTTCGGTGTTTTCAACTGGCACCTTTCTTCCCCAAGAGTTCAGAATGCCTGGCTCTTGCATGAGGAGCAGGGGATAAGAAGAGAAAAAAAAAAAGAAAGAAAGAAAGAAAGAAAAAGGAAGTAAAACCCATGGGCAGGGGTAGGGAGAGACAGTGATTAATATTTCCTAAACACCACCATGCTGGAGCTAGACCCATAGCATGCTGGCTCAGCCTCTGCCTCTTCCCACCCACATCCTTATGAAGGCTTTTATGAAGGACACTCTGGAAACTTGCGCATAAAACACTGCCCAGAATGACCTGATATGTTACTTAAAATAGATTTTTTCCTTTGGGGGAGACACTGTAAAATGATCAGGGTAAGCAAAATTCAGATTCCCATAAGGAACTGGAAAAACTGAGTCCTTTGAGTGAAAAAACAAGTACAAGATGTGCACTGGTATAAAGTCTAAAGTTCCCTGCCTGCCCCTGCCCCTTTATTATTCCACATTTAGCAGAAAGAAATCCCATCCTCTCTGCTTCCAGCAGTGGAGGAGAGTTTAGCTAAGAAAGCACACAACTTGGTCAGAGTTAAGGAATAGACTACGTCGTTTGTAAAGAGGAAGAGAGTTGCTTTGGAAAAGGCACAAGCAGGGTTTACAAAGGAGAAAATGGTGAGAAGCCTCCCTAGCAACAAGACCAACCTCCCTCCTGTCTCAGGGCCGGAATAAGAAAGGACTGCCTTCTGCCATCTGCTCCTGAGTAGGGAAGGTAGGACCAGCCCACGTGCTCAATGCGTGAGTTGCACTGTTGGACATACCTCCCCTCACCTGCCAAGACTGAGGGGAGAGAACTGGCTAAGATTCTGCAGTATCTCAACACACAGAAACCCAAATCAAGAGTCTCAGACACAGCTGCCCGGTCTCTTATAGTCCAGAGGACCTATGATGACAAGTCAACTGCTTTGACATGGTATCCCCCTCTGGGTCAATGTGTGGGAATTTAAAATTTTGAATCACTGACCCTTTTGAGATTCTAACAAAGGAAAAGGACCTTTTACCCCTATATATTGCTTAAAGTTTCAGGAGATTCTCAGATGGAGTACACAGATTTAGAACCCTGGCTTTAGACTTTTGATTCTCTTTAAAGCCTCTCGGGATCAGAGATTGGAGATCAGAGAAAATGGCCCTGATATAAGCCTTAAAAGTCTTACTTCCCCAGTGGCCAAGTTCCAGCTCTGCCCTGCCCAGATTTAGGGCCACTCTCCTGATAGGTCACTTCAAATACTTTAATCCCAAGATGGAATGCCTACCCTCCCCTCCCACAGGTGGAGAGAGATACTACTACCTGTGTTCTTCCTCGAGCACAATTTTGCAAAACTACTGAGTGTACAGCTCTTGCAGAGGCTACTTGTTCTCCCCAACATTCATTCTTCCCTTCTTCCTTTTACTAATAGGACCTCTAGTTTTAGTTGGGGACATAGTTACCCATTTGCAGACTACCTTTACCTTTTTCCTTTGCAGCTAAAGATGGTGACTATTTTGTGGCCAATAGGATAAGAGAAGTGATATATGCAACTCTCAGATCATGTCCTTAAAAAGGAAACTGATTTCTCTTCACATACTTGTTGTCTGTATTTCCCAAGGGCTGGAGTGGGATCATGGTGCTGGTAAACTAACCTCAAATCTGTAGACACAAGCAACATTCCAGGAAATAAAAGAGTAGGCTGGGTTCCTAACTAAAGAACTCGTGGAACTTCCAGCTGCCAAGGATCATCTACTATGAAAGAGTAAGAAATTTGCATCTGTCTTAGAGCCACTTTATTTCTGGGCCTCCTTGTTTCAGCAGCATGGCCCAAGTAATACATACAAAAACCATGAAAACATGTTATATTCCATTCCAAAGTCTCCTGAGACTGGTAAGGAACAAGCATAAAGGCTTACATGCCAAAATAGGAAGTACTTTCTTGAAAAGTTTCTGGAAGTGACAATTGTATCTTAAAAACTTGGCCCAGGGTCAAATCGTATGGGAACAATGCTGTCTCTCTGTGGCAATTCCATGAACCGTATCAGTCAGGGTCACTTTTCATGTGGACTTTGCATATTCCACTTGGGTCATCAGAGGATGCCAGTGCTGTTCTTGGAGCTGCTGGGATCTAAGAGGGCAGGGGAAGTGTAAGATGTAGAATTGAGGGCTCTTGCCGATTTTCCCAGTTGTCTGGGTTTGGATGCAATCAGCATGGCAGTCCTTCAGAAAGTGTTCTGTGGGAGGGTAGGAGCTCACCCCAAGGAAAAGAAATCTGTGCAGGGCCATGGGCCACAGTCTAGGATGGTGTCAATCCAGATTTTTCTCCAAAGCACAGTGGGGCACTGTGTCTGACAGTTATGAGCAGGACCCTGCTGTGGACCGTCTCAGGAAGGGCTCGAAGAGAAACCATGTGCTGTAGGTAGACCCATGTCCTGCCAGATGCCTGCAGAAGCTCCGGGGTCTACAGCCATGGCCAGAAGGTGTGCCACTTTCCCGAAGGATCGGTACTCGTGATAACATTTTTATCAAAATGAGGGCATGTCCTGGCATCAAACTATTCACTTTCTGGCAGAAATGTCTTTAGCAAAGAGTGACCAGTTGGTACTCAAATATTCCATTTTTGTTGCCTCCAAAGACAGAGACTAAAATCTTGTAAAGACAAAACAGCTCTGGCATGTCAAACTCTGCCCAGAAAAAACACAAGCAACAGCAAGTCACGAGGCTGAAGACGTGGGGTAAGGAGGAAAGGGAAATGAAAGAAGAGCCACAACAAGGAAAATATTGTGCTCCTGGAAATGAAACTTCACGATGCTGGGACTCCCCCTTAGAAGCCTGGGGCCTGACTCAGCACACACTGATAAAATGCTAAAAACGAATGACTTAGGACTAGGGCAAAGTTAGATTTCCCCACAGCCTTCTTCGCCCACTTGACACCCTTGAGTGTTTTTATTTCTCTTTTCCCATAGTGCTCGGGGGTCCCCAGTCACACCACTGAGCTCACCTTGGTTTCTCTTTTCCGGCAGAAGGCAGGGCCAATGATTGCTTTCCCTCTTATGGGTAAAATCTAATCTTTAATTTTAAAAGGAAAGTGACAGTGGGCAGAGGGGAGGTTAAAACAGATTACAGATTTCAAAGAATGTATTTTGGGACTTTTTGAGTATTTTTTCCAGCGTCAGATTTTGCCCAGTATATTCCTATAGCAACATACTGCCTATTATTACTATTGTTGCTGTGTTTTCACTTTATTCTCCTTTAATATTCAATCTCAAGGTGAGTGACTTTTACATCTTTCTCATTTAGGAAAAATTACTAAATGCTTGGGGTTATTTTATAAGCTTCATCTAAAAACTGACTCAGAGAAATACTTTTGCTTTTGAAACAGTTTGTTTCCCAAGGGTGTTGAAAGAGGCAACACGTTGGTGTCTATCCCACTAACTCTATAATTTCCGTCAAGGATGGAAATAAAATTTCTCTTCCTAAGAGAAGAGTTGAGATAGTGAAGATTATCAATAAGTTAAGCTCTCAGCCTGAATTTGCTCAGCAATATCTTTGTCCTTGTGGACTGGGGAAAAACAGAAAACATGGGACTTCCTGAGGGGACTTTTACCAAGTGAACAAACAAGAAACAATCAACGAGTGTACGCACTCCTCCAACTCAAACATTACAGAATTTCAAATCTTGCTAGAAGGTCAATTCCCTGAGCTCTTTAGGACCCTAACCAGTTATACACAGAGGGCACGTAACTTATTACAGTATGAAAATAAAAGAAAATCTTTGTGTGTTTTGTCAGCTTCACAAATGGTCCAAATAATCACAAAAAAGGCAGAAAGGAGAGATGGTATCAACTGATCCTGGGAGTCTCACAAGGTCACTCTGTTCTCTTTGTATATGAGAAATAATAAAATGCTTTTGCACCATATCATAGGAACTCCAGAAGCTAAAGGAAGACATCAGAAAGAAGAGAAAGGTAGCGATGAGAAGAAATGATGAGAGAAGAGGAGAAAATGTAAGCTCTGATCAAGTTGCCCCATCAAAGACTGCTTTTTGCTCAGATCCTGATTCCACAGTTGGAGGTTCAGGTGCCTTGAGCATCTTTCCACATCTGCTGTTCTCATCTCTCCACTCTCCCTTCTCCCGTAGTCAATAATGACAAGGCAATATAGTAAATGTCTCCTTTTGGGGGGTAGGTGGAGTAAGGAAGCTTTTCTAAGCTTCCAAAGATCTGGGTAGAGAAAGTAGAGAAGGTACCATTGTTTCCCCAGAATGTCTAGAAGGACTAAGGAGGCTTCTCATTTCTTTGAGCGCCCCACACTTAATCTAGGTTCCTCTCTGAGGTCCTTCAGCAACTCCTGCCCCACCCAAAGAGAGTAAGTACACCCGTGGAAATCCCCTGAGCAAACTAGCACATGCTGTACCAAAATATTGTGTCTTGGCTTTGTTCTTTTACATCTTCACAACTAAAGGAAAGAGATACAATCAAAATGATAGTCCACTTAAATGATAAACAAGAGAATTTAAAGAGACATGACCCAGTTACTCACCTGTGGAGTGACAGTCTGTGAGCAGTTCATGAGGTCTGTGTTGGTGGATGGATATGATTTGTGATTTCTCTTTGAGGACTTATTTAGTTCATAGAAATTTATAATTAGAGCTTTCTTGAAAGGATATTCAGCTCAAGACGCAAAACACACGGATTTTTGTGAATCAGGCTTATGATTTTCTAACTGAGCATTCAAAACAAAATCAGAGACGAGAACACAAATTATTATTTGAGGCACAAACTTGTCACCGTTTCTTTGGTTTGGAAGATGTGTGAAAGATGCAACAGGTGGAGGAGGTAGATTATGTCCCATTCAGTTGGCTTCTTGCTCTGAAATGTTCCTTGAGCTTGTAGTCCAGAGTGTGACTATAAACAGGGCATCCCGTATCTGTCACGGATCTGCCTCAACCCTGAAGAGGGGCTTCCAGGGGCTGATACAAATGCCCCACCTCATCTTTTCCCATCTTATGAGATTGTCACAGTAACTGTAATGATGACAAGCTAACTTATGCAGCTTTCAAAGACTCTCTGTTTTACACTTGGGGAGATGTTTTTCATCTTGGTTACTATAGCCATTTTTACAAGCCCATAGGATTTTACCCAATAACAGTGAATTTTTTTTATTTTACCCAATAACAGTGAATTAAACAGAAGTTTTACCCAATAACAGTGAATTAAACAGAAGTTCAAAAGTTACTGTCCACTCAGCATCTCTGTACTTGTCACTTTATAATCCTAGTCTAGTGGCTTCTTTCTAAAAGAGCCAAGGTGAATCAAGACAGTGGTGTTTCATGGCCAGAATCCGGGCTAGATTATCCGTGAGAAGACATGAGCAGAAGAAGTATGCCCTTCAGGAGCCCTGTCTGTGTGTTGATGACAGAACCGCTATGTACCTGTGCCTTCAAACGTGAATGATAGTTTAAGGGGGAACATCCAACAATTACTAAAAAGTCAGCCAGGCTTAACAAATATCACTGCTTTAACCATGAGGTCATGTTGGGGACAATTTTGATGGACAAACTAGTTTAAGGAGAGTCTGAGTGACCTCTGTCATTGTCTCAGGCTTCTGCCCCATATAAGTAGGTACCAGTGTGGTCTGCATGTACCGTATGTTACTGCAAAGCAGTGCGGCAATCAGATCTTCACAAATAGAATCCCATTTTACATACATGGGGAAGACTATTTAAACAAGGGGTCTTTTCCTGTAAAGGGCTAGATGGTGAAGATTTTACACTTTGCGTGCTGTACGGTTTCTGTCTCAGCGACTTCACTGTGCTCTTGCAGCCCCAAAGCAGCCATGTTACAACAGAACTTTACTTACGAAAACAAGTCGTAGGCCAAATTTGGCCCCTAGGCCATAGCTTGCCAACTCCTAAATTAAACAAATAATTCTTGAACGCCTACTATGACGGGTGAGGCATCAGTAACCACCAGGGATACACAAAGAACAAAACAGAATAGTTACTGTGCTTGTGGAACTCTCTAGCGTGTATGTTCTGAGATGAGAGGTAGACAATTTAAAATATACCTGCAATAAATGACCTCATTAAGTGCAGAATCTTTCTTTAAAGCAAAACTCACCCCAGACATGCCACTGATAAGTTTGTCAGTTTAGATTTTTGTCTCATGATACTTTTAAAGCAGGACTAGGCTAGTTTGAACCTGGATTTGAATCTACCACCTTAGTCTGAAACAAGCCTAGTATGTTTGGGGGCTGCCAGGGACACCAAAGAGGTACAAGCATCTCAAAGGCTCCATCCCTTCCTTCCCTCCACTTCTGCTTATAGCAACACTCCTTTTACACACACTTCCTGTTTCTGGCACTTGCCTTCTTTTCTGCTGTTTATACTTCCCCCAATACTTCCCCCCTGTGGTTAAACAAGTATAAAGTCCTAAAGCTGGAGATTTAAGTTGCTCTCTCTCTCTCTCTCTCATTCATTCCTCCCTACACATAGGCTCACGCGCCTGCTCTCTCCTCTCTTTCTCTCTCAGAATGACACCTCTAGGTATTGCTTTGGGTATGGTTTTCTATTTACTTCAAGCCGTTTCTGGAGAAAGTGGCTATGCAGAGAATGGTGAGTCATTTCTAACTTTTCTTTAGGATTTCAGATGATCTCTAGCATCTGTTTCAGGTTGCTCAGATCCCTAACAGACCAAAGTGGGGCACTGGGTTAGAGGGAGTTTGAGGGCTTGCCATGTAGTCAGGCGTTTTGTGCATTCTAAGCACCAGGACAGGGGGCCTGGGGACAACACTGTGAGTGGTTTGTAAAGGCTTAGAATTGTCAAGGGATGCACTTGACTCTCTCAGTGTGGATCTTACATGTCGGTCAATGCCTCTGCTCTTACAAAAAGAACACCCACAGAGACACACTGGTTATGCTTGCTGGAGAATCTTCAAGGTAATTTTTCCTTGTCAAGAAATGAAGCTCATTTTGTTCTGTTTAGCTTTTTAGAAGGTTCTGAAAGCTTCACTTTCAAGATAAAATAATATCCAAGAACAACAGCTTTGTCTGCACTTACCTTTGCTATATCCTCAGCACCTACTCTAGCATCTAGAACATAGTACACATTTAACAAACATATGAAAATTTCTTCAAAATACTTTAGTTTTGGTAGAATCGTGTGGTATTCTTAGTGAATAACTGAATAGGGTTAAGATCTGAGCGAGTTCTCATTGCAATATATTTAACTATCTCCATGTCAGCAATTTTACCATCATATAATAATTATCTTTGGGATCCTTAAAATACTTAGTATCTCGAGGCAGATGCTGCCTACTTTGTAAATCTATTGTAATTACAACTGAACCGTACACAAAGGTGAAGTAGTCCAGAGGAGCCACCTGGAAACTTGGACCACCAAATTGCTTCTGAAAATTAAATGCTTTCACTTTAAGACTTACAAAGTGTTTGCTTAACGAAGATATCAAACACATCAGTCTAATGAATCAGCTTGGATATCTTAAGTTAGGTAATTTCTAAGGATGGAAATCCCTAGAATACTTTCTTTAAGGGACTTTTCAGAGGGTTGACATTTTTCACAGTGTGACCGTAAAAAAATGACTTTGTGGGAGATGATGATTATTTCATGGTAAATGTTGTCTTGTGTCTGTAGATAGATGCTTGGCACGTAACGCATAAATCTTACTCTTTGGAGTATAGTATATCCCTTCTATTTCTCCCTGCTGGTCATATTATTTTGAAAAGAAATTAACAATTTTAATTGAAAGCTGAGTTTTCACTTCAACTCTTTAAATTTCAGGGTTTTTTTAGGAGATTTGTAACCACCCATCCACATGACTACATCAAAATGCTTCCCGGTTTGGAGTGTCAGGAATTCAGAATAATCAACTGTGGTTTGTTAAAAGATAAGTTAGTTCTCTGATAACCACAAGAGTGATCAAGAGAAGAAAGGGATACTTTTTAAAAATCCAAACCATTTAGACTTTTACTCAACTAAGCCCTTTCAGTAGGAAGCTTTTAAACCACACTGCCTTGTCTATAATACATAGTTCGAAAAACCTAATTTTTATAATGAGCTTTTAAAAATTAATAGGTTAACTCGCTGTTAAAAGCTCTATGTAATTTCAAAGCCATAGTCATAATAACATCTTTGACAGAGAACTCTTTTTCAAAGGAGGCCCAAATGTTTCATGTACATTCTCAGAATTAGAATTCTTATTTTACCCTTTCATTACTTATTTCTCAAAAAAATGTGATAAAGTAGCTAACCCTGACTGAGTGCTTACTGTGTTCTAAGAAGTCTTTGTATACATTTATTCAGTGATTCCTCATGATAACATGAATTTAAATATCAGAACTCTGAAGCTTAGAAAGGTCGAGTAACCTGATGGAAGACCACAGCTACACAGTAGAATAGCCAGGATTTTAACCCACATCTGTTCAGCTCTGGTGCCAGAGGTCTTAACCACTGTGTATATGATGCTTAGCTAAGCTTAGAGCAGGTATAACATTCTCTTTGTAGAATGCCGTGCGATTTTGCAGGTTATTGAGGAGAATTTTTCTTGTATACAAAGCAACTTGGCTCAGTAACACCTGCTAAAGAGCCAATGAGCTGTTTCTCAAAACATGGCCATTTTAATTGTACGACCACTGCTTTTTTTCTCATTTATTGAAGTATAGATAACTTACAATGTTGTGTTAGTTTCAAGTGTACAGCAAAGTGATTCAGTTATACATACATATATATATATATATACATATATATATATATATATATATATATTCTTTTTCAGGTTCTTTTCCACTGTAGATTACTATCAGATATTGAGTATAGTGCCCTGTGCTATACAGTAGGTCCTTGTTATTTACCTACTTTATATATAGTAGTGTGTATATGTTAATCCCAAACTCCTAATTTATCTCCCCCCACCTCCCACTATCCCCTTTGGTAACCATAAGTTTGTTTTCTATGTCTGTGAATTTATTTCTGTTTTGTAAATACGTTCATTTGTATCATTTTTTAGATTCCACATGTAAGCAATATCGTATGATATTTGTCTTTCTCTGTCTGACTTACTTAACCTCTAGGTCCATCCATGCTGCTGCAAATGGCATTATTTCCTTCTTTTTTATGGTGGAGTAATATTCCACTGTATATGTATACCACCGCTTCTTTATCCATTCATCTGTCAATGGACATCTAGGTTGCTTCCATGTCTTGGCTATTGTAAATGGCCACCGCTTTATAAAATGTATAAGAATATACAGCAAGCTCACTTTGCCAGATTGGATGGTTAAGGATAGTGGGAGTGCTTTCTTCTGTTAATACCCGGCATCTGCTAGACTCTGCTCTCTCTGGCTTACGTTGCATGTTGCAGAATTTTTGAGTCAAAGATGATCCACAAATGTCTGAATCCAAATAGTAATGTAGGTTCTGTTGTACAAGATTGGTGGAAGTTCTAAAGAAGAGAAAACATTAAGAGAGCATGAGTACTGCCATATAAGGGCAGACTAAAGCCACACAGAACCATTCCATCAAGAAATGTGCCAGCAATTAGGGGACTAGATCTCACTCTATGAGATTAGGAACGAATATGTTTTGAAATGGGAGCCCTAAACGGTGGGCTGCCCCTCACTATTTAAAATTGTCATTAATAAGAGGGCCATACTCTTCTGAAATTACACAAGGAGTCTTTGCTGGTGGCAGAATTGTGAGCCGGATGGGTTCTAGGTATAGTCAGAAAGAGCAGTGCACACAGCTCTTATCTAGATGTGGCTTTTTGAGACTTGTCACTTTGACTGAACTGACCCTTCTCTCAACTGGTTGATCCACTCACAACCAGCTTTAGTAACTTTCCCATCGAACTAATGGGTTATTGATTAAAGTGGATGCTGCTTGTAATCCCATGGCCTACAGGACACTAAACTGGGGTTTGATTTTTGGTATATTGTCTATCCTATTTAAAGCCCTAGAGCATCTATTTTCTAGTATCAATGGGCCAAAGTAATTTCTAGTATCATTGGATTTTGAAGCAATCATAGCTCACACTCAGCCTGAGAATGGCTTTGGTTACTCTGGATTTTCTCAGATCCCACTTGGAGTCTATTTGCTGGCATAGTTTTCTCTATTAAATATTGTAAAATATACACACAAAATATCTATATAATCTTAAGTGCCTCAACCCAGCTTAAGAAATCGAATACTCTCTCTGACAGACAATACTTTCCAAAAGTGGCGGCAAAAAAATTCTGGTTCCCCACATACTTCCAGAATTTTGCTAATACCTAGAAAATGCAATATCTCTAAAAGAAGATTGTATAAGCTCAGAAATAGTATCTATAAGATTCATGTCATGTAATTTTTCCTAATCATGGTTGCCTCAGTTAGTAGCTTAAGACAAGTTGCCTTATATAAATATTCACACAATGGAGATAATCAATGGTACTTTTAGTTAGGATGCCTATTTAGGCAAGGGAAAGCTACCATTTTAAAAAAGGGAACTTCTGAATGCAAGTTAGCTATCACCTTTCATTCAAAAAAAATTCTTGGGAGGGAATAAATGAAGATTAGTAATAAAGCCCAAGACTAGATTAGGTAGCACATAAATAATAAAGTATCTCATTTGAAATGTATACAAACAAAAGAAATTCCCATCTATATAAGAGAAAGCGTGTGTTTAGTGTCTCATTCTAGACCTCCAATGCACTAACCCAATGGCAGAGATATTTAGAAATCTTAGGAGGCTATTTACTAATTGTGATGACTTCTTTTCTATTAGAAAAAAATCTGTGCACATTAGGTTTTGTTTTGGTTTTGTGATTTTGTTTGTTTGAAATCCTATTTCTTGTCTATGTCTTTGGGCTTTCCTTCTTTAGATAAACAACCATCACTCCTTTATGTCCACCACAGAAGGCTGCCATTTTATCAGTCCCTCCAGATTTCAAAAGGACGCACTTATTGGCTTCATTAACAGCTGTAGGTTTGTTCTTTCCCAGGAGACTTTGACGATGCAGAAATGGATGACTACTCATTCTCGTGCTACAGTCAGCTGGAAGTGGATGGATCCCAGCACTTGCTGACCTGTGCATTTGACGACCCGGACGTCAACAGCACCAATATGGAATTTGAAATATGGTAAGGAATGGTGCCTTCAGTGGGTGCTTAGAAATCATCTGTCTCTCTTTTGTATACTGTACAGCACCAGCTGCAAAGGTGAGAGTGTGGGAGTTAATTATCAAATATTATAATTGAATAAATTCCAAAAACTTCCTGGAACTCCTTGTCCTTCACCAAGAAACTCAAGCAAAGCAACTCCCAAGAGCTCATCTTTCAGGTCCCGCTGTTACAGCCAAATGATAGTATGGATGTAGGAGATCCCACTTCCCTCCTGACTTCATGGCAGAATTTAAATTCTGGTTCTTCTGGGACACTCATCCCCCAAAAGCTCTTTGCCCAACATGAGACAATGTAGTGTCTTGAAGCTGCACTTGAGGGCAGGTGCCTGGTTTCTAATCCCAACACGAGCACTTACTAGCTTTTTAATCTAGAGTAAGTTGTATAACTTTTCTATGCCTTAGTTTCTTCACCTGTTAAATAAGATATACCACCTCATAGGGAGATGTGATGCTTAAATAATTTAATACTTTAATAATTTAATTAGAAGACATATCTGGTGTGTAATAAGGAATGAAAAAGAGGCATTAAGTCAAAACTCTATGAATCTAGACTCAGCTGCCATCCCCTTGACACAGTTTGACTTCAGATGGTACTCTCAATACGAGTTTTGCAAAAATCCACAGAAATAAAGTGGCTCTTGGTTTCATGGAGCCTCTGAGAAAAGGTAAAAAGAAAGTCTGTGTCTGGTTTGAAGGTTTGGTAAAGAACTCAGAACTTTATCTTCTCCCTCTTTCACAAATCATCTCTTGTTGCCAAGGGTTACTATCTCTAATGACTTGAAAAAAATACTCGACCGTGAAATTCTGACTTGTGGCTATTTCCAAATTCATATCAGATGACCTAATTTTAGTTAGTTGCCTAGTAAGGAAAGTAAGTCAAGATCCACCAGTACTAAAAGAGGGCTTCGTAAATTCTGTAGACACTCAGCCAATCCTCCACAATATATAGTCTAGACAAGCCCTGAATCCCACGTCTTACATTAATTCCCTACATCTGTTCATGAAGTGTCTTCTGCTATGGTCATTGGATAAATATGACCTTGGACGTGAATTCCATAGTGTGTTCTCAGTCTGCCTCTGTCAGTTCACTTCTATAACATGCTTTCCAGGAATAAAATATATCAAGAGAAGAGGAACCTACAATGTTCAGAATCTGTGCAGCAACTAGACTCCACTAAGGCAGCCGAACAACTCATTCAAAAGATGCACTCAGGGCTTCCCTGGTGGCGCAGTGGTTGAGGGTCTGCCTGCCGATGCAGGGGACATGGGTTCGTGCCCCAGTCTGGGAAGATCCCACATGCCGCAGAGCGGCTGTGCCCGTGAGCCATGGCCGCTGAGCCTGCGCGTCCGGAGCCTGTGTCCGCAACGGGAGAGGCCATGACAGTGAGAGGCCCGCGTACCGCAAAAAAAAAAAAAAAAAAAAAAAAGATGCACTCATTTTTGTGGGCAAAACCCTCTCCAACACAGAGGTCTGCTTTGGGCTCTCCAGCCAGCCGGGTGGTGAACTGCAGTGGTTTTTCTTGGGGAGGCTGAGGCTGACCTTCTGTCCACTTTCATTCACAATGGTATTTGACCACTTCCTTGGCCACTTGAACAAACTTTACCGCTTCCTTTAACAAGTCTCTTGATTTCTCCTGTCATATTTTAACCTGTCCATAGCCTCCGTTTGGGTTTTTCAGTTGGGTTCAGATATTTCTGTTGGAAAGCGATTGCTTTAAGACACGTTTTCAGTGTGAAAGTATAAGTATGAAGCCCTTAGTAGGTTAAGGTGCTTTTGGAGAAAAGCCATTTTCGCAAAGGTATCCAGAACCTTGAGGGAGAGATTCGCGCAGCTCCTGGGTTCAGAGTAGTGACGTAGCTCAAGTTAAAGCCACTTAAATAGAGTGCTGTACTTGCTGCTTTGGTTGGGCTTCTTTTCCACAATGAGACTAGCTTTATTCGAGCTTGTTTTTCTGTGAACATAAATTTATAAAGAAAGAAATTGTAAATGATTGAAAACTGTGAGTTCTGCTGAAGTCATTACACAGGCGGGATTGTTGATAGAAAGCAGGCGCTGTTTCCCAGAGGGCTCACCAGGGACGTTTTCTAACAAGCATTGCCTGATCTGGCCGCCAGTCTCCCAGGCTCAGAAACCCATTACTTAGTGTTCAGTGTTCAGTGTGCAGTGTGCAGTTCCATCTCTCAGGGATGGACTTGGATTAGCCAAAATCACAGAGTTGGATTGCCAGCACTCCAGTTGACAACTTTACATGGACAGATGCAACTATCATAGTGACCCAAATGTTCACCCCCAGCTCAGGTGTTTGGGGGGAGGAGAGAAAGAGAGGGCCAGTAGGTTGTACATCAGTATAAATCCACTCTCACTGGGGGATCTAGAAATTCTTCATTCACCAGAACCCTAACCAGCTCCCAGGTACCTGGAGTGACAAAGCAGAGGCTCTGGAAACAGGCAGGGAGGTTGGAATCCAGGTAGCGGCACTAGCTCTGTGACCCGGGGAGTCATTTAAGCTCTGATCCTAGCAATCACCTTGCACTGGGGTAGAAGGTTTAGTGTCTGGTTTATGGCCTGTAAATGGTACTTAATTCTCTCAGTGTCGTCAGATTTTCATTAAAAATGTGATCCAAAGGTTCCGCAAATACAGCAAAACAAAGGAAATTTGTTTGTTGATTTTAAGACCAGAGTTAATTTGATTCGTATCTCAAAGTGTTAATTTTTCTAAATTTAGTGGCCATCATTTAAAAATCTAGGTATCTCTTTAAAAATCAGATTTAGTAATGCTGGGCCTAGACAGCAAAAATTAGCTGAACAAAATTCTGATTGCTTCTATAGATGGGGAATTAAATCTCAGTCCTGAAGTTGGGCTCCCTTTTCTCATTTCTATTACCCACGTGGACACCACAGGCATGTAAATGTGGAACCCTGCTTTTTAGGTGTCTGCATAACTTTCATATTCAGCTCAGAAGGTAATTATATTTCCTTTAGTTCCACATTCTTGGGGCACCACAGTCACTCCCAGGTACCGCCTACAGATACCACTTCAAATATGTCATTTTTTTGTTTTCATCAATTACCACCAACATCACAGGCTGCATCCTGCCAAATCTACTTCATGCTCCTGACTTAACTAGCAATATCCGTCAAGTGTTTTTAATTTAGTCCTTTCTAGAGTAATCCATACCAACTTTCAAAGGTGTTTAATACTTTTGAGAAGATTCTGTCTTTTAGGGCCAAATGAGGAATAAAATCTATGGCTGTTTTTAGTATTTCCATGTAAATATCTGTTTGCACCAACAAGAGAAATGTATTTATCACTCTAAACTCCCGGCGATTGCAGGAGGCTTAGGAAGGTGGCATTGGGGTGAAGAATCAGGTGCAGTGGTCCCAAGCAATCTCGCCCTGTTTTCAGAACAAAGGAATTTGTGTGAGTGGCTTAGGTTTGATGTCCCTTAGGAAGCTCCTACAGGGCCAAATTTGCTAGCCTATAGTACTGCTTGGGTATGTGTAGTGATCTCTTCACCAAAATACCCTAGAACAGCTCTATCTAACAGAAATACAATGTAATCCACAAATGTGTGAGCGATATACGTAATTTAAACTTTCCTAGTAGCCTCATTTAAAAAAAAGAAATAGGTGAAGATTAATTTTAATATTTTATTGAATGTAATATTGCCAAAATATTATCATTTCAACCTATAATCTGTGTGAAAAAAATATTCATGAGCTATTTTACACTCTTTTGCATTCTACATCTTCAGAGTCTGGTATTTCATATCTAGAGCACATCTCAATTTGGATAAGCCATATTTCAAGTGTTCAACATCCACTTGTGGGGTGATGGCTATTGTGTTGGCCAGTGAAATCCCAGAACATTCCCAGTCCTAGCAATACACAGTTAGCAACCAAGTAAGCTGTTTTAATTTAATTAAGTGAATTGAAATGAATTGGATTGAATTGAGTTGAGCCACTCATGGGGGGACACAGAGTTTCCTCCAATCTCCTAAAGCCAGGGTTAGTGGCACAAAGCAAGACTGTCTGTTCTAGACCACAGTTGTCTCTTAGTCTTCCGGCGCAGCTTCCCCTCCACATAGGGCAGCTCCTAGAGCTCAGACCCCATAAAAGGATGCCTAGGCTCACAAGACAGCAATATGGTGATCCTTTATTTTTCTTGCTCATTACTTGCACTCCCTGAAGAGCAGGAATGAACTAAGAATACCATTTTAGATTCTTCTTAAATGTCCAAGAGTACCAGGACCTTGCTACATGTTAAGGATCTGCAATGGAATATTCCACACATGCTTTACTTACAAATATATCCTAAACTCAATGATTGAACCAAAAGCCATTTCCTTCTAATTCCTCCATAGCACATTTACCTAAAGTTCAGAAATGGGATCCTGACCCAGTTCTCCTCTTCCATCCTTACTCATCAAACCATGACAGTGTTGCCATCTTCAGAACTTTCCATCTGACACTCTTCTCAAGTTTGTTCCTTGGTATCCATCCAGCTTACCTTAAAATTTTGCTTTTTATTTTTACTCTTCTCCAAATGGGAAAACCCATGTAGCCCAACAAGGGGCATACTCTAGAAACTCCAACACACACACACACACTCAAAGCCAGAACTGCATACCCTAAATAACAGTTAACAAAGAACTATATTGGGGGGGAAAATTTTAAGGAATTTCCCACAAACAATAAATATTTTTAGCCAATTATTAAACTTAAAATTTATTCATCAGTCTTACGTTTTCATGACTACAAGAGCTTAACCACAAAGACCACAGCAGCCCAAAGGTGAGAGGTTCTTCACGTAAAGCTGAGGCATTCTCCTCAGATTTTAACTCCATGCCCACCTCGCCTCAAGCCATACAGACATGTTCCTTCTGCTCAGACTTCAGGAATGATCCTGGAAAGGGCTCACATGCGCACATGCACAGAAGAGTGCACACACATCCAACTCACCATAGAAAACCAACACACATTCTTGGTTGTCAGAAGTAAGTGACCTTTTTAGACTATACTCCCTATAATTTTTTTTAAAATCTGATTAATGAGAAGAATTCTCTTCATGGAAAGCAAACTTCTTTCTTCCACAATCCTCACTTGCAATTTGACCCAACTATGCCTCTTTTTTTGGCTATCTGGCTGGATTTAAAGACCATTTAGGAAAAACAAACTGGTAATCATGGTTATCACAGGAGATGTGAATTAAATAGAGGGTTGAAGGAAAGAAATGAGTAATTTTACTTTTACTCTGCACTGTTTATTTTTACAGTAAGAATACATATTCTGCTTTACTTCCTTATTGTTTATGTGGTTTATTAATTTAACTTCACTTTCTTTTTGGATTACCATTCATTCGGGGGTAAAGTTTACCTATGGTAAAATGTACAGATATTAAGTGAGTTTTTTTTTTTTTTTTTTGTAAATACTTCAACTCTTTAGTCAACTTTTTTTTTTATAAATTTTCTTTCTTTTTTTTTTTTTTTTTTTTGACTGCGTTGGGTCTTCATTGCTGTGCACGGGCTTTCTCTAGTTGCGGCGAGCGGGAGCTACTCTTCGTTGCGGTGCACGGGCTTCTCATTGCGGTGGCTTCTCGTTGCGAACCACAGGCTTTAGGCACGAGGGCTTCAGTAGTTGTGGCTCGCGGGCTCTAGAGTGCAGGCTCAGTAGTTGTGGCACACGGTCTTAGTTGCTCCGCAGCATGTGGGATCTTCCCAGACCAGGGATCAAACCCATGTTCCCTGCATTGGCAGGTGGATTCTCAACAACTGCGCCACCAGGGAAGTCCATTAAATGAGTTTTGAGAAACATATTTGACATGTTGCCATCACCTCAGTTGAGATACAGAACTTTTCTTTCACCCTAGAAGGATGCCTCAGGTCCCCTTCCAGTCTTTCCTCATCTCCTGTGAGCAATCACAGTTCTGAAATCTATCACCCTTTGGTTTTGCCGGTTTCTGATAATTCTCATAAATGAAATAACACACTACTCACTCTTTTCTGTCTGACTTCTTTCACACAACAAAATGTTTTAGAGATTTATCTATGTTGATGTTTATCTCATAGCTCATCTTTTCAGTTGCTGCATATTAATTCCACTGTTCAAATATATCATAAATTTTTAATCCTTTCTTGATGGATGTTTGAGTTTTTTCAAGTTTGAGGCTATTCTTTTTAGTTACTATTAACATTCTTATACAAATCAGTTTGTTGGTACATATTTTCATTTCTCTCAGGTAAAAACCCCAGAGTGAATTACTGTATCACAGGGTAGGTGTGTATTTAACTTTATAAGAAACTACCCAACAAGTTTTCCAAAGTAGTTATACCATTCTACTACCAGCAATGTATGAGAGCTACACATCATTTCCAATATTTGGCTTTGAAAGTGTATGTCATGATTTTATTTACATTTCTCAAATAACAAATAACGTTGGCCAGCTTTTCAGGTACAGCTGGCCATTTGTATGTCTTCTTTTGCCAAGTATCTGTTAAAGTCTTTTGTCTTTTTTCATTGAATTATTTGTCCTTTTATTATTGATGGATGTGAATTCTTTATATGTTCTGGATACAATTCTGATGTTAGATATATGTACTACAACTATTTTCTGCTAGTCTGTAGCTTGCCATTTCATTTTATTAATGACATTTTAATAAGCAGGAGGTTTTCGTTTTGATGAAGTCCAATGTATTTCATTTTTCTCTTTTATGTTTAGTGTTTTTTGTGTGATGACTGTCTGTCTACACTCAAATCTAGGAGGATATTTTCTTATGTTTTCTTCTAAACAGTTTACAGTTTTAATCTTTAAATTTAGAGCTACACTCCATACCCAATTAATTTTTGTGAGATTGAGGTTCATATTTTCCACACATTTGCTCAGTTGTTTCAGGACAACTTGCTGAAAAGATTTATTTCCATTGAATTGATAGAGTGCATGTTTTAAAATCAAGTAACCTTATGTGTATGAGTCTATTTCTGAACACTCTATGTTTTCCATTGATTAATATTTCTGTCATTGTGCCAATGCCAAACTGTCTTGATTATCATAACTTTATAGTAAGTTTGAAATCAAGTACTCTGTGTCCTCCTTATTTGTTCTACTTTTTTCAAAGTTGTTTTGACTATTCTGAGTTCTTTGGGTTTCCACATAAATTTTTTTTTTTTTTTTTTTTTTTTTTTTTTTGCGGTACGCGGGCCTCTCACTGTTGTGGCCTCTCCCGTTGCGGAGCACAGGCTCCAGATGCGTAGACACAGCGGCCATGGCTCACGGGCCCAGCCGCTCCACGGCATGTGGGATCTTCCCGGACCGGGGCACGAACCCATGTCCCCTGCATCGGCAGGCGGCCGCTCAACCACTGCGCCACCAGGGAAGCCCTCCACATAAATTTTGGAATCAGCTTGTCGACTTATTTTAAATCCTGCTGAGATTTTGATTAAAATTACATACACCAATTTGGGGGAAATTTCCATTTTTCAGCACTGAGTTTGCTAATCCATGAATGCAGCTCTCTATTTATTTAGATCTCCTTTAATACCTCTCAGGAATGTTTTGTAATTTCCATTGCAAAGGCCTTAAACATCTTTTATTAATTTTATTTCTAAGCATTTTATGTTTTTATTGCTATCATAAGTGGAGCTATTACTTTTTAAATTTATTTTCCAATTTTTGGACACTAGTCTATAGAAATATAATTGACTTTTGTATACCGACCTTAGTGAATTCACTATATTCGTTCCTGTGATTGTGTTGGAGAGCCTTTATAGTTTTCCATGTGAACAAACATGTCTGCAAGTAAAGAAAGTCTTATTTTCTTTCTTTTCAAACTGGTGATTTTTATTTGTTTCTCTTGCCTTATGCACCGGCTAGAACCTCCAGTGCACTGTTGAATAAAAGCTGTGAAAAATAGATATTCCTGCCTTGTCTTTACCTTAGGAGAAAACTGTTCACTAGTTCACCATTAGGTATGTTATTAACTATAGACCTTTTGTAAATGCCTTTTATCAGGTTGAGGATGTGTCTGCTGAGAGTTTTATCATAAATGGATGTTGAATTTTGTCATATGCTTTTTCTAATCACTTGAGTTGATCAGATTATTTATGCCTTTTATTCTGTTCATGTGGTGAATTGTATTGATTGATCTTTGATTGTTGAACCTACCTTGATTTCCTGCATGCATCCCACTTTATCATTATGTGTTAATATCAATGTATTAACATTTTCTTGAGGAACATTAATTTGTAAATTTCTTTTCTGTAATATTTTTGCCAGCTTTCTGTACCAGATTTGAGCTAACTTCATAAAATAAGTTGGGAGGCGTTCATTTCTCCTCTATTTTCTGAAAGAATTTGTGTAGGAGTGGCACTATTTTGTATATATATGATAGAATTCACTAGCTTTATCTGGGCATAAAGTTTTCTTTGTAGGAAAGCTTATTAATAATAAATTGAACTTCTTTGAAAGAAAGGGAACTATTGAAACATTCAATTTCTTCCTTATTTTCACTTTTGGGCACTATTTCTTTTTAGATTACTCTAACTGTTGCAATATTCAACCATTTCTTAGAGTTTGCTTAGAGTTAATGTACTAGTTCATGTAAAATATAAGAAACTTGCAACAATATAGTTGTACTTATCACATTCTACCCTTTGTACTACTGTCATATATTTTATATCTACATATATTGGGTTTTGGGGGTTTTTTTTGGCTGCATGGGGTCTTCGTTGCTGTGCATGGACTTTTTCTAGTTGTGGAGAGCGGGGGCTACTCTTCATTGCGGTGTGCAGGCTTCTCGTTGCAGTGGCCTCTCTTGTTGCGGAGCATGGGCTCTAGGCGCGTGGGCTGCAGTAGTTGTGCCACATGGGTTCAGTAGTTGTGGCTCGTGGGCTCTAGAGCACAGGCTCAGTAGTTGTGGCTCACGAGCTTAGTTGCTCCACAGCATGTGGGATCTTCCCAGACTAGAGCCCAATCTTTGTCCCCTGCATTGGCAGGCAGATGCTTAACCACTGCGCCACCAGGGAAGTCCCTACATATACTGTAAATGCCACAATAACGCTACAGTATTTGCTTTAAACAATCTTTATCTTTAAAGAATTTAAGAGAAGAAAATATGTATTGGCTTCTTTATTTATTCTGGTAAACCTAATTGCTTCCTGTAGATCTGAAATTCCACCTATTATTATCTCCCTTTGGTCTAAAGTACTTCCTAAAACAAATTATCTCAATTTTTATATAGCTGGAAATATCCTTATTTTGCCTTCATTATTGAAGAATATTTTGTAGTGTAAGGATTCAAAGTGGACATGTTTTTCCCCTTCCAGAGTTTTAAATATATTATTCCAGTGTCTTCTCATTCACATAATTTCTGATGAGAAGTGATACTTTTCTCTGGATGCTTTCAAGATTTCTTATTTGCCTTTGCTTTTCAGCCATTTGACTATGATGTACCTAGGTGTGGTTTCCTTTGTATTTATCCTGCTTGGATTGGCTGAGTTTTTTAAACCTAAAAGTTGATATTTTTTGCTACATTTGGGAAATTTGAGAACATTATTTCTTTAAATATTTTTTTAGCCAAATTCTTTCTTTTTGTTCTGGAACTCTAATTGCATATTTATTTATCCCCTGGATATTGTCCCACAGGTCAATAAGACTTTTTCTGTTGTTTTAGATTAAATAATTTCTATTGATCTATCTTCAGCTTCACCAACCTTTTCTTCTGACTTCTATCTGCTATTACATCCATCCCATACATTCAGTATATTTTTTAAAACTTTAAATTTGTACTTGTCAGTTATAGTATTTTCATTTTGTTCTCTTTTGTAGTTTCCACTTCTCCACTAAGATTCTTCATTCCTTTAATAATTATGACCGTATTTTGTTTAACATATTTACAAAAGCTGTTGAAAAGTTCTTTTCTGCTAGTTCCAATATCCAGGTCCTCTTGGCTTCAGTTTCCATTGACTGCTTTTTATCTTCACTGTTTGTCACATTTTTCTATTTCTGCTCTTTTGTAGCAGCTTTTGAACGTAGGAAGGACACTATCGATAATAGGGTGCTTTGTTGATTGACTGATTGATTGGATTCTGATAACTTCCTCTGGCAAGTGTTAATTTTAACTCTGTTACTCAGTTAACTTGGCCGGATTAATCTCCAAATTCTTCTTTTGAGGCAGCACCAAAAAGATCTTCTTAGTTCCTTCTAGAGCCATCTAGCTATTGCCATGGTTTCCTTGGATTTTCCTCCACATCTGCACAATTAAGGGGACATATAATAATTTAAGCAGAGTTTATATGCAGACTTTGTGTCTTCTATGTCTAAAGTTTCTTCATTTCTAGGCTTTTCTCCCTTAAAAATACCCAGCCACTCAGGCCAACCGAAACTCTGTCCTCTAACTTCTCAAGACAGTAAAACTGTGGCCTTCTGTTAGATTCTAAATGCCCATCATAATGTGACCTGAGAAGTGCCTTCAGATAAAACAAAACAAGGGCTTCTCTGGTGGTGCAGTGGTTGAGAGTCCGCCTGCTGATGCAGGGGACACGGGTTCGTGCCCCGGTCCGGGAAGATCCCACATGCCGCGGAGTGTCTGGGCCCGTGAGCCATGGCCGCTGAGCCTGCGCGTCCGGATCCTGTACTCCGCAACGGGAGAGGCCACAACAGTGAGAGGCCCGCGTACCGAAAAAAAAATACAACCTAGAAACAAGGATCTAATCCACCGTTTTCTAAAGAATTAAATTCCCCTAGTGTTTGCCTGCTTTTGGTTCTTCTCCAATGCTTTTAAATAGTATTTTCAAAACTATCTTGCTCAAAGTTTTTGGTAGTCATGTTGATGGTTAGTGTGGTATAAGCTACTCTGCCACTACTGGAACTAAAACATACTTTCTTTTTGAAATAGGAATTTTTTTAAAAGAGTACAATTTGGAGTTTTGATGTGGTCGCATAGTAGGCAACATTCTCTTTTCTTCAGTTTCCTGAAAGCCTGATTTTAATTGGGAATAGGAGGTCAGAGAAGTGACAGAATTCAATTCCTAGAACATTTAATCTAAGGAACATGGGGAGAAGGGTTGATTTTAAAGTCTGTTAATGAGTTAAAAGTGGAACTCAGCCAAAATTGCCTATGAAAATTCCCAAATTACCCATTAAGTGTATATGGTTTTATGTATATAATCCTTTAGACTATTTTATTATTTCCTTTAACACTCTTTTGGTCAATATTTCTTTACAGGCTTTATTTTTTCAATTTATTCCTGCAGGATATCAAAAAAAGAAATTACCTTCCCACCTAAAGAAAGTATTTATCTCCTAACAATCAGTTATTACAAGATAAGAATTTTCCATTATTTTCATGAACATGCTTTAACTATTTCAGGTTCAATTGCATCTAATGCCTGAGTAAATCAATGCTGATTATAATGGCAGCAAAAAGCTATTTTATTTTAATTCTCTCTCTCTCAAATATGCATCTACCCTATGGACAAATTTAAAGCCACACAAATGAAAAGTGGATGTGATGCTATTCCTTCTATACAGAAACTCCTACTTGAATTAAGACAAATTCCTTTTTTGTTTCTACAGTGGGGCCCTTTTGGAGGTAGATTGCCTGAGTTTTAATAAACTGCAAGGGATGTATCTCATCAAGACAAAGAAATTCTTACTGATTGGAGACAGTAAAATATGTGTGAAGCTTGGAAGAAAAAGCATGACTTGCAAAAAAATGAACATAGTCAAAATAGGTAAGAAGTTGTATATGGGGGAATGTCGCCATTTTTCAGATATCAGAAGACAGATATCTGTGTCTGAACTTTCTGTATGTTAAAGTAGACAAATAATGAAAACTATTTACAATAGAAAATATCAAATTCTCTAATGCATATAATTTCTTAAGAGGAATGAAAGTTTGAAGCTTATGCTATTTATTCTTACTGTGAGAGAACTCTGAGGGTCTTCAAACTGAGCTATGAAAAAGGGTGATTGACACTTACAGATTGCAGGAAGAGTTCATCTGTGTGAAGTGCCTAACTGGAGCTGGGCCTCCTGTACTTCACCCACACACGTCTTTTCCTTCCTCACCTTACCTTTTCCTGAATTCCTTGTAATCTTCTCCCCACATACCTACCTGTGAGTGTATTTAGCAAAATTATCAAGTTATTTTTAAAAGTAAATATGCCTTCTGTATTAGAGTTATCCAGAGGAAACAGAGCCAATAGGATAGATGGATATACATAGATACATAGATGAGAGATAGATAGATAGAGAAAAAGAGATTCATTTTAAGGAATTGACTGTCATAATTTTAGGGGCTGGCAAGTCTGAAATCTGTAGGGCAAGCCAGAAGGCTAGAAATTCAGGTAAGAGTGGATATAGTGGTTTTGAGTCCAGAGGGCAGACCAGGCAGTCTGGAAACTCAAGCAGCATCTCTATGTTGCATTCTTAAGACAAAATTGCTTCTTCTTCAGGGAATCTCAGTGTTTGCTTTGAAGGCCTTCATCTGATTGAATGAGACCTACCACATTTTAGAGAGTAATTATTTTACTCAAAGTCTCCTGATTTAAATGTTAGTCATGTCTTTAAAAAAAAATACCTTTAGATTAGTGTTTAGCCAAACAACTGGGGACCATAGCCTAGCCAAGTTGACACATGAAATTACCATCACACCTTCCTAGGAGACTCACTATTGAGGAGTGATGCATAGTCATATCTGATTTGGCCTAGAATATACATATTAAGTGTAATATGTATGTAGAATATACATATTACACTTGGCCAGAAAAAGTGATAATTATTATATTCCCAAAAAAGTACAATTTGAATTGCTAAATTTATCTGTATGTTTCCCTTGGTTCTATATAATACACATAGTAATATGAATCATGGATTTCAGTAAATCCATTCGATTATCAGGTTATAAGTCAGTATTAATTACCAATTCACCATTCGGTTACCAAGCAAATAAAATGATCAGAGAGATTGGGAATATAGACACAAAAAGTTTTCCCATTACTTACAGATTTATCACACTGAGGTAAGAAAGGTTCTTTTTCAAAACCTCAGAGATACCCTGGTAGAGGGGAATGTCTAAGCCAGTTATGGTACATCAGTGCAATGGAATCCTAACTTCTTGTATTCATTCTACCTATGGAGTTTTACAAGTGAAACCATGTATGTAGGGAGAATACTGTTCAAAGTGATTGAAGAGGTGCATTCTCTTTCTGGTTTTAAATACTATGGCTCTGTCTCTCCCTCTTCTCAACCCCCTCCCTTCACCCTCCTAAAAGAAAATTAAAGGTAAGAGAGCAATACTCATTAGAGGTGACAAAGAGAAACTTGGAATCTAGTCTCAGTTTTGTACCACTAATATAGTAAAGGGCAAAAGCAGAAGTTCCATGTTTGAACAGTCATCTTGTAGAAAAAGCAGAGGGAGAGTAGAAAAGAGACATTAGTCACGACCAGTGTGAGTGCGTAGGGGTGGTGGCACGACAGGCTCTCTCTGATATTGGGACACAAGCAAGCTGAGTTTTGGTCATTTGGAGACTAGGCTGCTATGGATGGATGTTCAGTTTGTACACAGGGCACTACATCTACAAGTTCATCATTTACTTTGCAAATATGTATTTACTCTCGGAGAGCAGGCAGAGAGGGCAGAGACTCAGTCTTGTGACAGAGTCCTGAAGCCCCAGGGGAGAGCCCCTTCTTACAAAAACCCACCCCAGCACAGAGGGCCCACATGCATCTTAGTGCGTGAGCATGTGAACACTCAGGGCACGCCCACAGGCTCTTGGTGGCAGTCTGCCCCATCAGACTCTCCAGATCTCATATGCCCAGTGCTCTTCGAAGTCCACATTCTGTACCACCCAGCAGATGGAAAACCTGACCGGCCGCCTCCTCTGAGGGACCAGAGGAGAGACAGGGTGTGCACTCTGCTGGTAGCATAGGTCTACAAAGGGGTGCTGTGAGCACCTCGGGGCTTTGGAAAGCACACCTGGGCAAGCAGCATGAGCGGTGGTGGAGACATGTCTCCCAGTAGCATCATCTTCTGGTTCCTGATGCTACAGTTCATTAATAGAACAGTCATTTAACTAAATTGACATTAGATGCTGCTGATTAAACCCCAGAGCCAAAGGTCCCCTGCAGCCACCGGTCCCCTCACTCACAACTCCTTCTTTAGGTGTGGGTCCCCAGTAAGCCTGGAGGGGCAGCTTCTGTCTCCCCCCTTTTCTTGTCAGGGTAAATTCATATAATAGTTCAAGTTGTGCCAAGAATAAATTAACTTTTTAAGATGTTGCTTGAGGAATGAGCACCTTTTTCTAAGTTGCTTAAATGTACCATTGGGTTTAGAAGCAGAACTGTGTGGGGAGAGCCTGCACAAGCCAGTAAGAGAGAGCTGAGCACAGAAATAAAAGCTCAGTGAAGGAGAGAGAATTCATTTGTATCACTTTTTAGATTCTGCATATAAGTGATATCATATGATATTTGTCTTTCTCTGTCTGGCTTACTTCACTTAGTATGATCATCTGCAAGTCCATCTATGTTGCTGCAAATGGCATTATTTTACTCTTTTTAATAGCTGAGTAATATTCCATTGTATATATATATATAGCACATCTTCTTTATCCACTCCTCTGTCAACTGACAGTTAGGTTACTTCCACGTTTTGGCTATTGTAAACAGTGCTACAATGAACATTGGGGTGCGTGTACCCTTTTGAAGCATGTTTTTCTCCAGATATATGCCCAGGAGTGGGATTGCTGGATCATATGGTAGCTCTGTTTTTAGTTTTTTAAGGAACCTCCATACTGTTCTCCATACAAATGAACTTATTTACAAACCAGAAACAGACTCACAGGATAAACTTAGAGGATGAACTTATGGTTACCGGGGGGAAGGGGAGGGGAGAGGGATAGATTGGGAGTTTGGAATTGACATGTACACACTGCTATATTTAAAATAGATAACCAACAAGGACCTACTGTATAAATAAATAAATTTTTAAAAAAATAAATAAATGAAGGAGAGTGAGACTCAGGATCAGACAGAATTGGATTTACATCTTATTAACTCATCCTATGGGGGCTGAACTTAGCTAATTAACCCCTCAGACTCAGTTTCCTCATCAGTATATTGGCAATGAGTGAGTGTTGATGCAAGATGTCATAAGTTAAGAGCTTGGCACTTAGTAAGTATGTAATCAACATTAGTCTGTTCTTCCCTGAATTCTTCCATTATTGAGAGGCCTTGGGAGATGGGGATGCAGCAAGGGATTCAGTGTCAAAGGTTTTGTTGAGAATGTGACTCTTAATCATTTCCTTGAATGGCAGGTAGAAACTGGCTTGGCTGGTGTCAAAGGACTGACAGTCTTCTCTGTTTCTCTACACCCACTACCTTTCCTCCTGCTTCCCTTTGGGGTATCTTCCCTGTTTATAGTGCATCTAAGGGTAAAAAAAGGTAAACTTCCCCTTGCAGAAGACATCCAAGGGTAAAGAAAGAAGCACTTCCTCTTTTTCAGTACCTCTGGGGGAATCAAGGCAGGAGACATTTAGGCAGCCACCACTACGAGCAAGTGATTATGACAAGGGGGCCAAACCTCACCACGTGAACTCCTTTTACTGGGTCAGCAAGTCAGTCTTAAAGCCCAGATCATATAGCCTGGAATCCAGCTCAGTCTACTGTGTGAAGTTGTGATGAACACTCCCTCATTAACAATAGGTTTAGGTTAGATTTTAACCTATGCATCTCCCAATCTCTGTCTGAGATCAGCCATGCAAACAAGTGGCTGCCCCATCCCTAGACAACTAAGTTCCCAGGCTTTAGTGAAAGAACAGCAAAGACGCCAAGACAGGGAAACCCCAAGTCAAGGGTGGGAGGTGTCCTGACACACATGTGCTCATAGGATTTCAGTACCTTTCTCCGGGTTTGTTCTGCCTGAAATAATACCTCTCTCCCTCCCACAGTATTTCATATATGGTGCCTCTGATCCTAGGCAGGTAGACAGGAGAAAGAAGCCAGAGAGGAGTTTAGAGCTAAAGCAAACAAGACTGAAGAAGCAGGCAACCTGCAGTTACACCAGAAGTTATAAGCCAGGGCCAGGATGCAGATCCCCAGTTTCCATGTAACTGAGATGAGGTGTAAGGCCCCCGGTTTTAGCAGAATAATGAAGACTCAAAGTTCAAATTCTCCTGCTTCGGGGCTAGTTAGTAACAAGTCCTCTAGTACTCAAAAGGAGAAGAGAATATGTTTTCTGCGTAAAATTAGCACTAGCTACTGTAACCAATACGCCCTAAAACATATATCTCCACCACCATAAGTTTATTTCTTGCTCATGTAAGAGCCAAAATGGGTGTTTCTAACCTGTGGGTGGTGCTCCTTCAAGCAACATTCAGGGCTTCTCCATCCTGGGGCTCCACTCTCTTCAACGTATGGCTCCAAGTGGCAGAAGGAGACCGAGCATTGGGGTCACACATGTGGGGTTTCTGGGCCAGGATGGGAGGCGGCGCACATCACTTCCACCCACATCCTTCACAAGAACACACCCAACTGCAAGGGAGGCTGGGAAATGTAGTCAGGCTTTGAACCGGGAAGAAGAAGAAATGGTTTTTACTGACCCAGAAAAGGAATGTGATTTTCAGAGTAGATGCACTTTAAAAATTATGATTATTTCCTTGACTACCCCATAGAATGACTTCATTTCTTTTTCCTTTTCAGTTAAACCTGAGGCTCCTTTTGACATAAGAGTCGTCTATCGCAAGGGAGCAAATGACTTTGAGGTGACATTTAATACATCGCACTTACAAAAGAAGTATGTGAAAGAATTAATGCATGAGGTAGCCTACCGTCAGGAAAAAAACGAAAATGATTGGATGGTATGTAGGTCAACTACATTTATACGTTATAAAATTTATGAAGATGTATATAAAAATATCTTAATAGGACTTCCCTGGTGGCGCAGTGATTGAGAGTCCGCCTGCCAACGCAGGGGACACGGGTTCGTGCCCCGGTCCGGGAAGATCCCACATGCCGCGGAGTGGCTGGGCCCATGAGCCATGGCCGCTGAGCCTGCGCGTCCGGAGCCTGTGCTCCGCAACGGGAGAGGCCACAGCAGTGAGAGGCCCACGTACCGCAAAAAAAAAAAAGAAATTAGGCTTAAATTACCACACATACAACTGACAGATGGTTAATATTCTTAAAATATAAAAAGGTCTTATGAATCATTAAGAAAAGGACAAATATGACAATAGAAAAATTAGCAAGAAAGTTGGAAATGTCTCACAAAATAGAAAATATGTAATTTCAATAAGTATAAAAAACTAATAATCAAATAAATCTAAACGTACATAACCAGAGGTATTACTTTTTACCCATCAAATTGATAGAGTACTTTTTCCTCCTAAGGATGACACACGTTATTGGAGAGACTGTGTCTCTATATTGCTATTCACGATGTACAATTATATCTTTCCAGAGGAAAATGATTCTTGCTCACTAACCTTACCATTCCCTTTCATCTCTCCATGGGATGTGAAATGGGAGGAAAAGAAAAAGAAGAGATTAGACTGTGGAAAGGAAGGCGGGAGCCTGGGAGTGATTTATACCCTCCCTGACTGGGAGAGCCCAACTCACCTGAATAAAGAAAAAGACCCATTTTATCACTGCCCTCCTTGACCACTTGCAGCATTGTTTGTGAGCTCACACACTCTGCCCCAATTCTGCTTCCAACCCCTCCACGTCAGAGCTCCTTTTTCTAACAAATATGAGAGAACCTCCAGAGAATGCCCACATGACTAAAGACACTCAACTTGAAATGATTTGGGAGATGTGAGCACCGCCTCTTTTTCCACCTTAAAAATGTAGTGACCTTTTTTTGCTCTTCAGCACATGAATTTATCCAGCACAAAGTTGATGCTCCTACAGAGAAAGCTACAACCCAATGCAATGTATGAGATTAAAGTTCGGTCCATCCCTAACACCAACTATTTTGAAGGCTTCTGGAGTGAATGGAGTCCAAGTTTCCACTTCAGAACTCCAGAGACCAATGGCCCAGGTGAGAAGTGACTGGAGTCTGTTCCCCCACCCCCACCCCCCCACCCCCACCCCCACCCCCACCCCCCCCACCCCCGCCGTAGTGCTTTGCATGTCAAAGTCTGTGAGAGACAGTGAGAGCTAGAGAGATGAAACAAACCCACAAGTTAGGACTCCCCAGAGGGCATTCTTACACTTTCTTTGAAAAATGACCTGCCATCTTTGCCCCTTTTGTGAAGAACGAAGAAGGGGTGGGAGTAGGAGTCTTAGTCACTGATCAGCTGATGTAGGCTCTCTGGACTTTACTGTTCTGGGCACTCCTGGGAGCCACTAGTTCTGAACAAAATTCCCACCCACTACCTCTAGTTTACCAATTCAGACTGGGATCCCAATGGCCGCTGCCGCCAAGTCCCTCTAGGGAATACCATAGGGGGTGGCAGATGGGTAGGCTGGTGTGGCTTTCGCATGTCTCCTTTTCTAGAATAATGAAGATATCCTGGGAGTCTAGGAACTGAGAACAGCCAGAAGAACCAAAGGGCATAGCTCAGGCAGACCACTGGGGACCCAGAGCACCCCACATATACCTTCCCTTTGGGGGATGCACGGAACAGCTCTGCTGCACCGGCCTTCCGTCCTTACCCTAGGAATTGCTGAGGCTGCAGGGTAGAGCATCTCTCATCATTCCCCTGCTCAGCTTCTCTCTCTTGCTGGTGGAAGTTAGGCAGGGGGTACTGCTGTCTTTAATGTTAGGTCACTTTTAAATTCCAAGTGACAGATCAGGACCTGGTCTGGACCTGGTCACCTAAGTCGGTGCTGAAACCGTGTACAAGCTCCTGTGTCCTTGTCTTTTGAAGTGAAAGGCTGACTCAAGAGTTAATGATTGAGAAATGTGAAGGTGTAGAAACAAAGAATAGCTATTGGGCGGGGGAACTGGTAACAATTTATAGATTATAAATCCGCCACATCTGCCACCGAACTCATGGTTCCCTGAGAGATACAGTTAAAGGCCTGACACACATTCCTAAGTTGTTTTTAACAGGAAGCACACCCCTACCAGATGAAAACTGCTGACCACAAGAACGTAGACCCTAGACTGTTTTGAACCAGAAGGTTGATGATGCTGACTCCCCATTCCCTCCCCACCAACCAATCAGAAGAATGTCCACAAGCTGACTACGCCCTGCTCCTTGAACACTATAAGACTCCTCACTACCCCCTCCAGGGTTGGTCACGTAGTCTTGAGGGCATTAGCCCGCTGTGGCCCCATTTGCTTGGCAAAGCAATAAAAGCTACTCTTTTCTATTTCACCCAAAACTCTGTCTCCACGTTTCTATTCAGCACCGGTGAGCAGAGGCTGTTTCAGCAACACTGTCACTTACTGAAGCCCAAATTCCCCCATAAAAGCTAGTACATCATCCTGTTTACTGAAAAGCAACTTTCACGAAATAATAAATGGGCCCAAGTTACTAAATAAACTCAAAGCATCCTGAAAGTCTCCCCCACGGCACGCTTCATGATTGCTAACCAAGATCTATCCTTGCCTTCCAGGGGAGATGGATCCTGTTTTACTAATTATCATCATTCTGAGTTTCTTCTCTGTGGCTCTGATGGTCGTTCTGGCCTGTGTGTTGTGGGAAAAAAGGTGAATTTCTTTAACTAATCAAGAGAGTGTTTATGTGGGATTCCAGACAGTCAGAGCTCTAGTCCTGTTTATTGATGAGAAAACTGCAAAGGGGAATAAGGCATTTCAGGAATTGCAGGGCCCTATATCCCTCTTCATCCTCAGGCACTGATGAATTTCCATAGTTAATGTCACAAGAGGTAAAAATATATAAACTGAACATAGGGCAAATCCTCCCCGCAAACCTTTCCTCCCAAGTGTCCTCAGTGGGTAAGAGCCATCCCCCCAGAATGCCTGGGCAGCTGGAGGGACCCATGGGAAATGCAGAATGTTTCTGAAGTCTTAGCTTTCAGCACACAAATTCATGAGACTTTTGCATTCTACCCCATGATAGGGCCATGCTTGTTTCATCATTTAGACACACTTCAGTAGAGTTATTAATGTTTTAGGAAGATGCCCTCAACACAGGGTCACATACCCGCTGCCCCCCAAGATACTCCAGTTTCTAAAGTACCACCCTAAAGCAATTTCCCTGTGTAACTTTGAAAGTATGTCTCACTTCCACCAAAATCAGAGCAGAGGGGTTGCTGCCAATGAAGAGAAAAGAAAGATGACAAAGCCTATTTTGGGGAGTAGATGAACAGATCAGATTTTAGTTTCATAGCTACATCATTGCCAAGACTTATTGTTCCTTTTCTCCAGGGCCCTTGGCCAGGGGTGTATCATTGTTGTCTGGTTCACAGAGTAGATCAGTGACAATGGTCTCTGGTCCAACCCCTCTATGGACTGGTGGGACTCTGAGGCCCAGAGAAAGCAAGTCACTTGTCCAAGGTCATCCACCTAGTTGTGGCAGAGCCAAGGCTAGAAATCTGCTCTTCTGACTCCTGGCTCAGAGTCAGTGGGAAGGTCTACTGTGCCTGCTGCCTCCACCATTCATTACATCTTCAATGTCCTTTTATTTCAGAATCAAGCCTATCATATGGCCCAGTCTCCCTGATCATAAGAAGACTCTGGAACAACTGTGCAAGAAACCAAAAAAAGTGAGTGCATCTGGTGCTTCCATCACTATGTCAGAGGCATCCTGGCAGCCGAGAATGATGTTGCAGGATGAAGAATGGCTGAACCTCAAGTGTCGGTCTTTCGTGTATCACATAACTAGGGCCCCTCATAAGATGCCAGCTGCAGGTTCCTGGAGGTGGGAAACTAAAATGAAATACAAGTCTCAGAATTTCCCAGACTTCCCCAGGGATACTTCAGACCCTGAAGTATCACAGCACCTCCAGAGGCAGAGAGTCAACTAGAACATGTGGGTAATTCTGTGACATACCCTGGTAAACCCCTGTTGGAAAGTTCTTGAGCTCTTTTCCTGAACAGAACATTTGCTGATATGTCTCTCTGGTGCAGTCTTAATGCCTCTATCTCTCTCTTTTTTTTTTTTTTTTTTTTTTTTGGTGCAGAATTTGAATGTGAGTTTCAATCCTGAAAGTTTCCTGGACTGCCAGATTCATAAGGTGGATGGCATTCAAGCTAGAGACGAAGCAGAAGGCTTTCTGCAAGATCCTCTTCCTCCACAGCTAGAGGAGACTGAGAAGCAGAGGCTCGGAGGGGGTATGCAGGGCCCCAACTGGCCCTCCGAGCATGTAGGCATCAGCCCAAAAACTTTCAGAGGAGAGTCGTCATTCAGGTGCCTGGCTGGGAACATCAGTGTGTGTGATGCCCCTGGACTCCCCTTCTCCAGGTCCCCAGATTGCAAGGAAGGTGGCAAGAATGGACCTCTCCTGTACCGAGACCTGCTGCTTGGCCCTGGAACTACAAACAGCACCCTGCCCCCTCTGTTTCCATTCCAACCCGGAACCCTGACATTGAACCCTGCTGCCCAGGGGCAGTCCATCCTCACTTCCTTGAGATCAAGTCAAGAAGAAGCCTATGTCACCATGTCCAGCTTCTACCAAAACCAGTGAATTGCAAGAAATCGATGGCCAGAACCATCATGATGAACAGAGATAACTGAGTCCCACTCTCGCTCACAGCACAAAGAAGACAAAATGAAAGCAGCCCCTCGACATGGTCCACAGGATTCTGAAACAGTGTTTCGACCACACCTCCCTGCTTCAGTGGCAAGAGACAGGAGGCAGGAGCATTCTGCTCCAGGCAATGCAATGATTCATTTATTTCAGAAAGGAAAAAAAGCAGAAAAGAGTGAAAGAAAGGGTGGAGGAAAAGATGGAAGGGTGGGGAGGGCAAAAGGGAGCAACGGAAGAAAGAAGGAGAGGAGAATTAGAATAAGAGACACCATTATCAGGAATCACTATGTACACAGTGCTGTGCTACATGCTGTACACATCTTTCCGCACTGCATCCTCACAATAATCCTGGGAGGTGGGTGCGATTAGGATCATTCTCTACGTTACAGATGATGAAACTGTAGCTTACATTAGCTTATCCATGCTCCCCACTCAGCAAGGAATAGAATCAAGATTTGCTACCCAGGAGTCTAACTGCATCTCCTCCAAGTCATGTGCCTTCCTCTTAACTAGGGACTGTCCCATTCTCGAGTGCCAAACCTCACTTAGAACAGGGTGACTCTATAATGTATTGTCCAAACTGGGTCACTTTTGCAAGTGAAAGGGGAAGTTATAAATAATCACTCCAGGACAACAAGCGTAAACCGGGACAGTCCCAGGCAAATGGGGACCTGTGGTCACCCGAACTGAAAAGGCTACCAGGAAGACAGGGGCGGGAGGAATGGCTTATGACATATGAGGCACCATGGCCAGCCATGTCTACAAAAAGTGGAGAAGGTAAGACGGAGCCACAAAGACCATTTTATTCCATTTTTCTGAAAAAGTGCTCGAGAGAATCAACTAGAAGCCTGGAATTTCTATTTTTAGTTATCAAGAGCATGACCCACTTGCTCCTCCCACCCAGGGGCATCCACTGATGATGGAAGAACCTGTTACTGACTCAGGACACTGGTGCGTTCGAGCCGTGAGCCAGGACATAATGTTTCTATATGTGTAGAGACTTCCCAACCCAAATCCATCCACCATCCTGATTTCTATCACCATGAATGTTGCCACAAAACTTCAGGGAGAATGAATTACAAGCCCATGCAGTGAGTGAGTTGACTGTGGCCATCTTCCCGAAGATATAGAGAACATCTGACATGGGTCCTCTTGCATTTCTTGGTCCAGATAAATTTTTAAAGGCTGTCTCAAGCCAAATCAAGGCAGCGAAGAAGCCTCAGCTCAGGGCAGTGCAGCTGATGCCTCTACACAGGCCCCCATACCATCCCCATCGCCACTCCGGGTGTACACAGATCAGGAGGGACATCAGTCCAGGATTGATATTGTTGTTTGGGAGTTTGTCCTCATTGTTGTCATTTATGTTTTGCCTTTTTTTTTGTTGTGTTTTTAGTTTGTTTGGGGGGAGATTAAGTGCTTTTAATTTTTAAAATTTTCTTTTTGGTTTTATTTTGTGATGTCTGTGAAGTGAGTTTTAAATAGTGGACTCATAGACCTTATCTGTTGGCTTAGAGACCTAATGATAATCAGACTAGTTCAGTGTTGTACCTTCCAGTGCTTTTCTCTGAATCACTAGCAATGACTATAGTCTCATAATCCCTTAGATTTGCTCAGCACTTTTGTGATTTTTCAAAGCACCTCTGTAAGCATTACCCCTTCCATTTTCTTGACAAGTATTTATGGAAAGCTTGCTCTGTGCCAACCACAGCGGTAGGCTGGGAGGTCTAAGACAAACAAGGTTGGGACCCTGCCCTCATAAAGTGAAAAATCTAATGAAAGGTAGCTTGCAAACAAATCATTATAACACAAAATGCGGTCATGGAGGCATGTTCGAAGCTCCCTGCTGGAAGGCAGGCAGGGAAAATGCCACAAGAGTGGTACACATCTTTGTGGAAGAAAAGCAGAACCTGCCTGGCGTGAGAGCAGAAGACATTTTCCACCAGGCAGAGGTCGGTTATTTACCTTCTGTAGAAACGTGAGCCAAGTCTCGAGGAAGAGGTCATCACAGGAAACCTCACGCCCAGCCCAGCCCTCTTGCATCTTATTCATAGAGGTCCTATGAAGTACTTACCATTATTATCTTTGCCTGATGTGAAAATGGGGACACAGACAAGACAGGTAAGTTACTCGACCTTACATGCTAAGTCAGGACTGGAAGCTGTAAGTTTGTATCCCTCATATACATAAACAATCTCTCAAAGAAAGGAGGGGATAGGTCTCAAGGAAGATCAAGGTCCCTCCAGCTTTAAAATCCTGTTAGCATAGATTATCATTTGAATTCAGTGTGTGAATGTCTGTCTGTTACCGGAGGTATGTAAAATCTGTGTATCATACTCTTATAATCATAACTGCTGCTAATGCCTGATTATATACTGTATAATGTATGATTACAAAGTTGTTCTGACGAACCCTCTTTGGGATTTCATTAAGAAAGAAAAACTCCTGGTCAGAGACAGTGCATAAATTAGAGATGTAAACTGCTAGTTCTATATGGTGTGAAATGAAAAGAAAACTGATAAGTAATTTGGTCAATTAAACAACCACGTCTGAATCTAGGGCACCCTGGCTTATTCTACTGACTTTCTACCAGCCTTTGCCTCTCCCTTCATTCTTATTTCCAGGGGAATTTGCTTCAGAAAAGCCAAGTGTGGGCTGTTTCAGATGTGCATGCTTGTGTTTTCAGAGCATTTGTAGAGAGAGAATTGGTCAGGAAGGCAGTGAGCATACGTGATCAGACAGCTGGAATGATGGAGATCAGATGGCATTTCTGCCAGTCCCGTTGTTTCTCTTCGGGGTTATTCTTTAAAATATCCATTGTTCACTACACCTAAAGTCTCTGATTTGACTGTGTACTTCCACATGCATTACAAACATTTTGCAGTGCTGCTAAGTGTATTATAAGTATCCAATGTGTGTTACAGTCATATATTTAATTAAACACTATGGAACTCTCTGTGACTGCACTTGTCTTCTATGAGAAATACGAATAAAAGGATATCCAAAATGGGCCATGCTTCTCCTCAGCCACTGGAAACATCCCGGTGTCATTTGCTGTTACTTTATGGATTGAGATTTTCAGAGGAAACTTTTTTCCTCAATTAAGTAATTCATTTGCAAATTAACGAATTAGCAATTCATTGAGGATCTGCTCTGCATTACTTTGCACTAAGCTGGGCGCTGGGGTGATGGAGATGAGATGGGATGTCGCTCGCAATCACACGGGGACAAAGACACATTGGAACAGTCGACAATGTCATATGGGGGTGATGAGCCAAAATATCAGCCATGAATCTTAGCTTTAGGCAAATAGGAAACAGCTTTAGCTAATTTGAGCAGGAAAGGAATTTATGAAAGGCTATCAGGGAGCTCCCAGAATACCTGGGAGGGCCAAAAAACCAAACACACGGAGGCCACAGAGCCATCCCGCATCTCAACCACTGGCACCTCCAGAAATGGGAAACAGCCCTTCACTGCCACCACCCGCTCCAGAGCAGACTCGACAGCAGCATCCCAGAGCTGCACATCACCGGCTCTGGTTTAAAGGCAGAGCAGGAGCCTGTGGCTGAAAGCAGCTATGCCTCGTCCTGTGTCTGGGCGCCAGCAGCGGGAGTCGGGGCAGAGAATAGCTGGCATTTGCATCTTCTGCAGTGAGAGGCAGGCTCTGCTTCACAGAGCCGGGATTTCCTCAAATGTAGGAAGGACCTTCTACTGCTGGGTGAGGAAAACAAGGACAGCCAAGGACGCGTTAGGAAGGAAGCACGAAGAAGAGGTGGCGTGAAGGAAGTGCAGAGTAAATAGGAGAGTGCCAGCTAACAGAGCCTGGAGTAGAAAGAGGGCATTTCCCGGCAGAGGAAACAGCATGTTCAAAGTGATGGAGCTTAGAGAGAGCCTGGACCATCTGGGGAGTTACAGATACAGTAGGTAATGTCTTCTTATCTGTCTCAGCTGGGAACAGTAGGGTGTTGGTGGTTACTTCTGAGAGTCAGACACAGGACACTTTGATCAAAAAACAATATGTATCTACCTTGAACAACTTATTTGAATTTAAAACATATGAGTGGATGCCCATTCATCCCTCTTTTATTACAAGGCCAAGGCTGTTCCTCTGGGGTCATTGATTGTAGTTCCATGTTGTCTTTCTTAAGTAATACACACCAGGAACACTTCATCTACTCCTTCTAGTTTTGCTTTCTTTAAGATGGAAAAGAACTTTCAAACACTTTAGAAGATATCTAAATGTAGATGCCTAGCTTTACCTCCCCACTCCACTCTCTTACCATCATTTTTCCCACCCTGTTTGCTAGCAATATTCTCTCAATATGCCTTTATCAAGTCCCTTCAAACCATTGCAGCAGTGCTCCTAGATCAACAGCAGTCTTTCTTTGCACACTCACATTTTGCCAGCTTGCATCATGTAATTACAGTAACAAGTCCGACTGGACTAAATGAGTTTGGGAACACACACAACCGACCTGGGTGAGTTTCTACCTTACTTGCTGGGCACTAGAGATAAACCTGCCAGCCGCCAAATCCCGATGTAGGTGTCAGTGTAACTCAGAGAGAGAATGGAGTGTGCAGGTTCACTCAGCAGGTGCTTCAGTGGAAGCTGTCTATGGGCATCTACTCAGCTTAGCATCCCTGGCTGAGATGACACTTGGCAGAATTGGTGGGGCCAGTGGCATTTGACACGTCAGCCTAAGAAATTTTGATTTAGTCTGTGGCGGAGGAGGGTGCTTCACAGGATTTTAATCAGGGGTGTGGCATAATAACTTTCATGTGTGTACTTACCCCTATTGTCACCACACTGATTTGGAATTGTCTAATTTGTCTGATGTCCCTATGAGCTTCTGAGCACTCTGGCGGAGAGGATTATGACTTATTGGGGTTTATGTCTGCTGCTAAACACAGCACGTAAAATCTAGAAGGAAAGCAATTATACTCCAATAAACATGGTATAAATAAATAAATAATTTCAAAACATAGAATGAATGAATCAATATGTTAGTGAATGACATTTTATTAGTCAAGATAATTCCTCATTGCCATTCGAGATAGAAGAATGCCAGGTTCAGGCAGAGGCAGGCACAGCATCCCTGAGAGAATAGCTCATCTGGGCAGCCACGTGCAAGGTGTCAGTTGCCTCCTCCATCCACAGTTACCTCCACAGCTGCACTCTTAACCACCATAACCACAGAAGTGGAGAAACAATAGGGCGAGGTGGTGTGGGGAAGAATTTTCCAAAGCTTCCTTTCTTTCATGAGTACCTGCATTTAATTCTGTTTGTTCATTTATTTAGTATATTTTAGATCCACATTTGAAGGCTAACCCAGCTTCTGAATTTTAATAGCTTGTGGCATTTGTATGGAATTTGTGTACAGCTTGCAATGAGGCAGCTGTTCAGACAAACAAAGTGTGTTATGTAAAACCTGGTGGGTCCGAGGGATATGTTAACACTGCTCAGGACACTAGTGAAAACCAGCTGTGAAGCAAACAACACACAAAGCCCCTGAGATTTGAAAAATAAAGTTTCAGTGCTTAACACTTGAGTTCATCTGGTGGATCCCTCAACCATAAATCATGAGGGCGAATTCCTTTCTACTCTGGGTGAAGATCTCTCATCAAGGAGGAGAAAAGAACTTGCAGAGACTGAGAAGGACTTTTTCCTTTTTTATAACAAATTAGTTGCTGCAAAGTGCAAACTGCACGAGTCATTAGACAAAATGCAAAATAATCAGAAAACATTTTAATATGAAGCTAAAGACACTGCTATTCACTGATAACAATGAAATATTGCTTTTATATCCTATGAGATAGTTTAATTAGAGTTTCAATAAATGCTTCAGCAGGATACTGATGAATACACTTCACTGTAAAATCCCTTTTTTGCATATTAATAAACTTTGAGAATCGTAGTATGAAGTTGCCAACGTAGATTTGAGTGGTGCTTAGGATTTTTTTTTAAATAAAAAGCTTTAGTAAAATAAGAATAGAACATAAACCAGAATCATGCTCAATGATGAAGTATTAAAGGTTATACTCCATTAAATTTACAGATAACACAAAAGAAATTCCATTGCCATCACATTTAACATTGGCCTAGAAATCTAGGAAATGCAAGCAGACAAGGAGAAAAGTAAGAAGCATAAATATTAAACAGGAGGAAACCAAATGATCATTACTGGCAGATGAAATGATTGCACATCTTGAAAACACAAGCGGATCAAATTTTAAAAATACATTAAAAGGCACAAAGACTTCATTAAGGTCTTTGATTACAATATTTTCATATGTTGAGTCATTTCTTTAAATCTTTATTGATGCTTTATTACTGAAATAATACGTGCCTCTTCCCCAAAATTCAAGAAACATAGACGTATACAGTGTAACAAGTAAAAGACTTTGCTCGCCAATCCCACTCCTCTGAAATAATCACATTTATTAATTGATGTGTAGCCTTCCACATCATGTACATATATACATATGCTGTTATTCCAGATACTATATGGAAAAATACATGTTCAAGAAGAGCCTGAATGACTCTGGAGAAGAAAAATAATGAGAAGAAACTAACTACACAAGGGATTTTAAAATTTTACTCTTTTTTTTTTTTTTCGGTACGCGGGCCTCTCACTGTTGTGGCCTCTCTCGTTGCGGAGCACAGGCTCCGGACGCGCAGGCTCAGCGGCCATGGCTCACGGGCCCAGCCGCTCCACGGCATGTGGGATCTTCCCGGACCGGTGCACGAACCCGTGTCCCCTGCATCGGCAGGCGGACTCTCAATCACTGCGCCACCAGGGAAGCCCTATTCACATTTTTAGTGGCAATATAAATTACTATCATTATACATTTATAAGTGACAAAATTACAGATATCCTTAGTTATATTTTCTTCTTTTTCTTTTATTTTGTGACAGAACAATCAATGGAATATATTTGGTTGGCCAAAACATTCTTTCGGGTTTTTTTGTAAGATGTTACAGAAAAACCAGAATTTTTTGGCCAGCCCAATAATAGAGAACCTGTGTCCAGGTCCATGTACTTACAAAAAAATTCATTATTTCTAATTAATGTAGTAAAGGTGGATTATTTAAAAGAGAGAAAGAGAGAGATTGGAACAACACACCAGCCATTTGTGGATAAAAAGGAAAGTGCTGACCAACTTCTTACACCAAAGTAAATCCCACATAGATCGAAGATGTAAATAATGTAAGAAAGGAAAACAAATACGCCAGAAGACATAGGTGAATCATTTTATACATTTTGGATGTGGAATGCATTTCTACATAAGACATAAAACCCAGAAGCCATAAAGATCGATACATTTGACTACCAAAAATTTAGAATATTGATAAATTTTTATTGCATTTTTAAAATCCACAACAAAAAGAAAAGATAAAAACAAACTGGAAGGGCTTCCCTGGTGGCGCAGTGGTTGAGAGTCTGCCTGCCGATGCAGGGGATATGCATTCGTGCCCCGGTCCGGGAAGATCCCACATGCCGCGGAGCGGCTGGGCCCATGAGCCATGGCCGCTGAGCCTGCACGTCCAGAGCCTGTGCTCCGCAACGGGAGAGGCCACAAGAGTGAGAGGCCTGCGTACCGCTAAAAAAAAAAAAAAAAAAAAAAAACTGGAAAAATATAGTAACAGTATGACAGGCAAAGTGCTGATATCTTAACATCCAAAGAATCTTATATGTCAATAAGCAAAGTATGAACAATCCAGGAGGGAAATAGACAAAGCATGCTAACAGGGGGTTCACAAAAGAAGTGAAATTGACTATAAAAATATGAAAATGTGCTCAATCTCATTCAGAATCAAAACATGCAAATAAAGTGAATGAGACAGATTTTTTTGCCTATTAAACTGGGAAAATTTACAAGCTTGCTAAACTTCAATACTTGCCAAGGGCATGGGAAAAGAGGCTTTCTCATATACTGTAGGTAGGAATACAAATTAGTACAAATTTTAAGAGGGCAATTTGGAAAAAAGAGCAAAAATTCAAAGGTGAATACCCGGAAATTTCACTTTTAAGAATTCTCTACAGAACAAATCACAGAAGGAGTCAAAAATATATGTATAAGAGATATCGATGAAACATTGCTTGTAGTAGAGAAAAAAAATTAATATTCTAAATAAAATATACTATATCCATACTATGGAAAATTAGCAAAACCATTAAAAGAAATAGGGCAGAGCTTCATATACCATAATAGGGAAAAATGTCTATGCCATTTTTCTAGGAAGAAACTCTGCAGAGGTCTCCACCTCTCCTGCCGATCATTCCCATGAGGAGAAAATACTAGATTAAGCAGTGTGTCTTAGCTATCGCTACACTAATGCTCAGTAACAAACCATGTCAAAGCTCAGTGGCTTCAAACAACGTCATTTATTCTCACAAATTGCCCATTATGTGGGAGTTGACTGATCTAAGTTAGGTTCTTCTGGGTAGTTCTACTGGTATCAATGGGGATGACATAGTCATCTGCACCTAGATGGAAGTCAGCTGATTTAGGCTGAGTCCCGCTGGGAATACCACCGTTCCATGAGTTCCCTCTCTTTTTCCTGAGACTAATAGTCTACCCATACTTCTTCTTATTTCACAGTAGAGGTACTAGGGGACAAGCAGAAACACAAAGACCTTTTGAGGCTTACATTCAGAACTGGCACACTGGTCACCTTATCCTATTGGCCAAAGAAGTCACATGGCCAAACTCAGAATCAAGGAGTAAAGAAATATACTCCCTCTTGTGTGGGAACTCCAAATCATAAGGTAAAGAGTATGGATGAGGAAAGGAGTAAAGAATCAGCAGTTAATGCAAATTACGTCAGTCAGATATGAGGAGAGTTATGACACCACATTTACAGGAGGACGCAAATGTTGCCTGTACCTAAGGAAGCCCTTCCTATCGCGTCGATACAGCAGCAGGCTCACTGTCACCTTCCCTCCATTACTTAATGAAATGCCTTTAATCTGTAAATTTCCTGAGAACATTTTGGGAAAGAAAAGTGGTTGGGCCATGGAAGGATTTCAATATTTATAGATCCTTTAGTCTAATAGCAAAAAAATGTAACCATTTCTTACATAAATTAAGTGGGGAAAAAATTCTCTCTTAAACATGAAATTTACTTTTTCCCTTCAGTATGATTGACCCAACTGAAGTAATGTGCACATCCTTGGATCAATAACAGTCACTGAGAGAATGCCATGTACTGGTTGACTTGGAAATGGCTCACCATCTCTGGACCTGAGGATGAGATGGACACCTGGCCAAAACAGGGGTGACAAAGAAGGAAGGAAATAAAGGATGTTAGAGAAGCAAACAAAAGAGTCTAGTAAAAAAGAACCTTTTCAAAATTATATATAAAGATAGACAGAATACCAGAATTAAGAATATGCTTATAAAACAGTCTGGAAGGCAGTGCTCCAAAGAGTTTTCAGTAGTTATTATGGGTGAGAAGAATGAAATGGTAAATGAGTACATGAAAGCAGAAGACTTTCCATTTACTACATTTGTCTTCTTTTCCTTTTGGGAGAAAGTGTGTATGTTTTATTATTGTAATAAAATAATTAAAAGATCAAAATGTTTCTCAGTATAATTATTACTTGGAATTAAAATTTTCATTTTTTTTCTAGAATAATCTTGATACTGCCTACTTTGATAAAAAATGAGAATTTGCTGTTCTAGAGTCATTGTCCAATTTCTTCCTTGTGATATGGGTGGTACAACAGTGAATTTCAAGATTCCCCATCTTCCCATCTTTTAAATAATTTTTGAATTCTACCCATTAATTGAGCACCTTTTGTATGCAAATGGCAGTGATAGATGTTATGGAACAAGATGATATGACATGTCCCTACAATTTGCATATCTCCCTATCTGCTGGGTGGTCCTGGTGAAAATTTCACAATGTTGCCAAATGGGGTCCTTACAAATGTGTGTTTTTCTTTATTCGTACTTGGCAGCAACCTCTCCCAATGCACTCCATCGCTAGCCAAACCTCCACCTCCTACTCCAAATCCTCATTGAATCTCAGTTCTTCTCATTCCCAGCAAGTGACTTTACCTTCACTTTGAGAAAACTGAGTCAAAACTCATGTTTCCTCTCTATTTACTATCACCATCCACACACCCCCAAACCCCCATAAACCTCTACCAACTCTTCGCCTAGGCAAAGGATGAGCTTCCCCTCCCTCAGTAGAGGACAATGTCAACCGTTAATGTCCTTTACCGCAGTCCCTCCTCCTTCTCCAGAATCTTGCTCCTTCTGTCATCCAGTCTCTCCTGTACCTTTGCTGTTTTTCATTACGTTCATTGGCTCTTCACCTTCCAGATTTTCCTATCCGTCCGGACCTACACCTTGAACTTTAGAATTGTGTCTTCTATACTGAACTCTCATGAGTAAATAGATCATATTTCTTTCGTTCAAGGCTAAATCTCCAGCACCTAGAGTAGTAATATTTGCTAAGTAAATATTTTCTAAGTAAATATTTATTGGTTGAATGAATGAATATCCAAATGCCTGTTGTATTTCTTCCTTAAATATCCATAGCTTTCTCAAAAGTGAGCTCCTCGTTTACCCCATTGGCAGCTCTCAAATTTGTCATTTCCCAAGTATGGTAGAAAAGCTGCCGAGATTCAGTGGGTGTAAGAGAGGCAGCAGGCATCTCAGGGATAACACGTGTGATCTGAAGTTACACCCTTCCCCTTCCCCTGCTTGCCAAATTTAAGAACCATAGAACAGCCTTCAGTGGGAATCCCAAGAAAGACTTAAGCTACATTTTCTGCCAGACAGCTTGAATGGGGCAGTGCTCCAAGTGTGAATGAATGTCTGCTAGAGAAAATAATATTTCTTATACATCTGACTAGTAGACTATGATATAAAGATACATATATCCTCAACAAAAGCAGCATAGAAAATGAAAGAGCAAGTCAATCTTGCTAGAAGATTGAGGAAAGCTCTGTAAAACCTTTTAACTTTTGAATTGAACTTTGAAATATGAGCCAGTTTAGCAAATAATGACTTAGCTTGTTGCTGTTGCAACCCCAACTAGGTGTAGTGCAATCCACTCTGACACTAACTACGCAGAGTTAAGGCAGGCCCCAGAAATTAATGGGCACCACCCCCAACAAGAATGGTCTTCTTTCAGACATTTTCTGCTTATTTCTGGGCTCCCCAGGCTACTTATGCTTCTGTATTAGTCAGGGTTCTCCAGAGAAACAGAACCAAGTGTGTGTGTGTGTGTGTGTGCGAGTGTGTAGAGAAAAAGGACTTATTTTAAGAAATTGGTTCAGAGACTTCCCTGGCGGTCCAGTGGTTAAGACTCCACGCTTCCAATGCAGGGGGTGCGGGTTCGATCCCTGGTCAGGGAACTGGATCCCACATACCCCGCAGCCACGAAAAGGAAATTGGTAATTGGTTTACATGATTGTGAGGACTGGCACTTCCAACACCTTAGGGCAAGCTGGCAAGCTAGCATCTGGTAAGAGTTGGTGTTGCATCTTGAGTCTGAATTCTACAGAGCAGGCCAGGCCAGCCAGAACCTCAGGCAGGGTTTTCATATTACAGTCTTGAATGTATAGCCATTCTCTTAGAAATGCAGGTTCCTACAACACCCTCAGGTTCATAAATTCCCTAGAATGACTCACAGAACTCAGGAAAGCACTCTACCTACAATTACAGTTTTATTATTAACGATACAAATCAGGAGCACTAGCCAGATGAAGATACGTAGGTGAAGTTTGACAGAGAAGGCAGGCTATGCTTTGCTCTTCTCCTGGAATCAAAGGGTGTCACCCTTCCTGCATATCAATTTGCTCACCAACCAGGAAGTGCTACTGAGCCTCAGTGTTCAAAAGTTTTTATTGGGTCTCATTGGTTAGGCATGCTTGATCAAAACACTGTCCACAGGCCTGAACTCAATCTCCAGAACCTCTCCCCTCCTCAGAAGCTGGGATGGCCCAAACTTTCCACTCTCTAATTATGTGGTTAGTTTTTCTGGTGACCAGCCCCCATCCTGAAAATATCTAGGTCCTCACCCTATGTCACCTTCTCCCCATGACGTATTGAACCATGTTGTTCGGTTATTCTGATGAACTATCTCCAGATAAGATAATTCTCTTCTATTTAATTTTTCCCTCTAAGATGAAACAAGAATGCACCTGATTTCTGTTCTCATTTCCCTGGGGCTACAATAAGTTGCACTCCAAATAACAGGGAAATGCGATAGCCCTCAGAGCAACAATAAAATGGCTGTGATATTTTATACACAATGAATTAGAACAGAGGTATATAAAAGTACCCTAAAGAGACAAACATCAACTGCAAGCAGGCAAGGCAGACCAGCCTGAGTGATTTCACTGGACATGCCTAATTAACACGTCTAAAGTGAAGTGTGTGTCCCTCCTTATGGGCTGTTAGTCAGCCATGATGCATTGAAAACGAGACAGGTCAGAGAGGGCATCTTTGATTGTCCCCTCCAGGAACGGTTGGGAAAAGATTATGGTCTCACTAGCAAAATGAATGTTATAAACTGTCAGACTAATTTCAATAAATATTTTAATCTACATGCCCTTTCTTCTGATTCCAATGACCAAATAACTTCATAATAATAATTAAGTTTCCAAAAAGAGATCTGTCTCTAGGGCAAAACATTTCTCATTTACCAACATGAATAACTTGGTTCCAGTATGTGCAATAGGACATAGCTACACCTCCCCACAGAAATCCCCTGCATAGATATAGATGGAAAATTCCTAGGTCTTGTGTCATAGGGGCAGATAAAGGATGAGTTGCCTCAGTGTTATGGCAGCATGAATATCAAGGCCTGGAATAGAACTATGAGGCCCAAATGACAGAACTTGCTGATTAGAAAATAGTTACCTTATATGGCTGTAGAAGTTGTTTTCTTTGCTGCCAATGTGGCTAAAGCTAGAGAGACCTCAGTTCTACCTCTAACCTGGCAAATACCTCACTCCATGTTGGTTTGAAGTATGCTTCTTTAAGAAAATGGAAGGCAATGGGACTGCTATTTCAAAGGTTATTCAAAAAGCTAGTTGGGACTTCCCTGGTAGCGCAGTGGTTAAGAATCTGCCTGCCAATTCAGGGGACACGGGTTCAAGCCCTGGTCTGGGAAGATCCCACATGCCTCAGAGAAACTAAGCCCGCGCACCACAACTACTGAGCCTGTGCTCTACAGCCTGCGAGCCACAACTACTGAGTCCATGTGCCACAACTACTGAAGCCCGTGCACCTAGAGCCCGTGCTCCACAACAAGAGAAGCCACTGCAATGAGAAGCCCGCACACCGCAATGAAGAGTAGCCCCCGCTCGCCACAACTAGAGAAAGCCCGCGTGCAGCAACGAAGACCCAACACAGCCAAAAATAAATACATAAATGAATTATTTTTTTAAAAAAAGCTTGTTGTCCACCAAAATTTGTACTCTCCTGTCATTAGATAGATTTTCATTGGCGGGAATATTTCCTGCCCGGGACTGCACTTCCCAGACTCCTTTGCATTTAGATGTAATCGTGTGACTATTTATCATCAAATGGAGTGCAAGCAGAATTGATGTGCGTCACTTCCAGACCAGAGCTTTTCAGAAAGCTCTTCAGCCTTCTCTATACCTCTTTACCCTTTAGCCATGTGGATGTCATTGATGATGAAGCCCTAGAGAACAGCAGAGCCACAACACGGATTAGTCCTGCAACCTGAAATCACTGCACAGAGAAAAGCTGGTCACCGACCATGAATAGCAGATACAGAAGACTGTTTCATGAATGAAAAATAAATATATTTTGTGTTTGAGCGTTTGTAAATGTGCAGGTTTATTTGCTACAGCAGTTAGTGTTACCCTAACACACCACAGGTATATCCTCTTGCACTGCTTAGTCATATCTGAGAATAAACTGCTAAAAGCAGCCTTGAACTGAGTGCTAAGCTGTCATTCTCTCATCCTCAGACCTAGACGCGGTCCTCTGATCTGGTCTCAGCAAACTTGAGAATTGCATTCTCCATAGTAGACGAATGGTTTGGATTCCAGTTTTAGTATCAGTTGCTATGAGCTTGTTCAATGGAGGTCTCAAGAGATAAAACCTACCCTCAGTGGGCTGCCACCCTCAGGTCTTTGAGGCTGGAAGGCTGCAGGACTCGGTCCTGGACAGTGAGAAATTCTCCAATTGAAATACCACCACACAAGTGCTACTTCTCTCCTTCATGTGCCTGGGAAGCACACATTTTCTACGGTACTTCCTTCAGACTTTCACGACTTTAAAGACAAAGAGAGGATGGCCCAGCAGACAAAAATCATAAATTAGTATGTTCAACCAAAGGTGGGCAAATAATAAGTCAAGTGCACTGGAAATACCCACGCTGGTATCTCTCTACCCCTCACTACTTGAAATGTTACCCAGAGACCAGAGGCATCAACATCACAGGGAAGCTTGTTAGAAAGGCTGAAGTTCAGTCCTTGCCCCAGATTTCTGAATCCAAATTAGCATATTAACAAGATCCCCGTGGGATGTGTGTGCTCATCAAACTTGGAGAAGCCCAGCTTTTAGCCTTCCATCTCCACTCCCACGCTCACTTCTTCTTTTCCAGGATGAAGGGCCTTTGGTTATGTCCACCCATTTTTGTTCCCTGAGAGGCAGTCACTAGAGGAAGAGAATGGGTCAAGAAATGTGACATCTTGAGCCTTGGGGAGCAGCCTGGAAGTGTGGGTTCAAAAGATGAATTCCAAAATCAAAGTCCCCCTCGCCAGTTTACCCCAAAGCCCCAGAAAGTCTCCAGGGCTTCTAACAGGCACTTCCCTTTCCTTGTGCATCTCTCTCACCTTCATAGGCTGATCCAGGAAGTGAGTCACTCCTAGGAAGCCCAGCCTTCAGCCAGGTGGGTTAGCTCAGCTCACCTTCCTTTCATCACAGGAGGCACTTAAGTCCCCTGTTCACGCAAGTGTGGTAATTTGCTGGGTTTTAATCCCCAGATCAAAATATAAAAATAGGCCCCCCCCAAAAGTTATTGTATTTCAGAATAAAATAAATTTTACTTGTGAAGTATTCACCAAGAGAAACTAAAATAAGTAAGCTCAGGAAATTTTACACAGATGGATGTTCCTCCAATTCTTTTATTATCACCTCCTGCTACAGACTCCAAAGACAGCAGATAAAGTGAAGGTGTGAGAAACAGCTACATTTACACCTGCAAGAGGCACAACTATAACAAGTGCATTATTTCACCTAAGGAACACCTCCCAGTCTCACTTTATGATTTTCTTTCTTCCTTCTTTCCTTCCTTTCTTTCTGATTTGAAAAAATATTCTCAGGCATTTAAGGAAATGAACATGTTCCAGGTAATAAAATAAGATGATTGAAGATCTATTGCTTTTGAAATTCCAGATCTTCCAGAAACTTTAGTTCATCAAAATCTACAGCATTGGACTTCTTTCAAACTCATTCCATTCTCTGAGAGTCCCTGGTTTGCAAAAGAATTAACAGACAAAAGTCATAATCTCCAGGATTCTCTCATCATTAAAATGAAATAGGCATCGGCATCAATGGAAGCGCTAACACCAGCATAATAGTTCAAAAAGTCTTCTTTTGAAACCTGAGGGGGATAAAGGGCAAGGGAAAAAGAAGGAAATGGTGTCAAAACATGTGTGTCATGGTTTAGCGGTTTACGTTCTCCCTGAAATCTTTTCTATTGAGTTTGCTTTGCCACTGGACATCAGGCAGGGTCAGGAGAGTCAGCGGGGAAGCCCGGCTTGACTTTCCCCTCTGACTCTGAGATGGGGCATTTGCAAGGGCCGCCAAAGACCTGCCTGCCCACTGGCCAGCTACAGTTTTCCCACAGCCATCATTTCTTGTGATAAGATAAAAATCTCTAGAGTTGTGCTATCCAATACAGTAGCCACTAGTCACACGTGGCTTTTTTAATTTAACTGAATTAAAATTAAACATAATAAAAAGTTCAGTTCCTCATTCACACTACCCCCTGTGGCTAGTGGCTGACATCTTGGAGAATACAATATAGGACATTGCCATCATCACAGAAAGTTCTACGTGACAATGCTGCTCTAGAGCATACTTTGTGTCATGATACTTGTGATTATCATTAATACTCTAGAGAAGTTTACAGCATACATGAATAGATAAAGAGCCCTTTAGTGAAGGGGAGTCTAGACCAAACACAGAGGGAGGGATGAAACTAGAGAGGGGGGAACCTCCCGGGATCCTTGGGCACCCAGGAGTACATGATGCCTGGGGTTCCATAGCACAGAGCAGGGGAGTAGCCACAGGAGAGGTGCTAAAGGCAAACTCACGCAACCGCCCAATTTGGTCAGGATATGTTAGTGTTTTATGCTTGGCCCTGTACTTCCGATAACAGGCAATAGAGTTAAGAGCAGAGACACAAAGAGCACAATCAACCTCTAGGTTCCATCTCTCTCCCGTCCCTCTTAACCTGCCCTGCTCCTTGATGTAGCCCAGAGAGTAATAATATTCCCCGTACTCTTTGAAGCATCGCTCAGAGGCCGAGCATTCTGGGAACTTGCTTGGCCCGTTAGGCAGTAGTCCAACCCTGCAGGGAAAGGAGTATTAACATCAAATTTTCAAACTCTCGTTCTTGGCTGTCAAAATAATGGTTTCTATGGGTAATTACGTTTTGTTCCTTTAAAAGCACAAGAGAGTACAATCTGAACAGAGCCTCGTCATTTTCAAAGAAATTTCATCACCTGTAACTGAAACGTCACACAGGTAAAATTTTAAATGATTTGAAAGCACCATCAGGGAAGTAAACTTTTAAAGAAGCAGGGTGTGTAACATGTTAGTTAATAAGAAGAAATATATTTTGGAAACACTTTAAAATGGAAATAGAAAAGATAGATGAACTATTTTATTATAAGAGTAGTTAATGTTTCAAGCCTTAAAATTGCAGAAATCCTACTAGATCAGAATCATGTTAATGGCAAGGCACAGTCTGATAATGGGACAAAATGACAAGGCTGGTATCATAAATTAAACCATGTCTAACCTTGCAGCTCAAAAACTTCTCAATCTCTGGTTCCTAGAAATGATGTACTAACTATTACCATTAAAGACAAGTTCTTGCTTTCAGGGCGTACCTAGCTTACCATGCACAGCTTTTGAAACAAAATATTTAAACTTTTATGTCATAGATATCTAGTGAAATCTGCTTGATAAAACATTGTTTTTGAGCATAATTTCTATTCAATTTCTATTTGAAAATCCTATCAAGACAGGATTTACATATAGGAACAGCTCATTATCTAGAAAATAGCCTGTTTTCCAGTTATGCAAATAAAGTCTTGTCAACTAACTGTTGGCCTGATATTGTTTTATATGTGGGAACTTTTTATGACTAGCATAATAATTATACTTGTATGCAAATAGAGATCTCCAAGCAGCTGCAAAACATACGCGAATATAAGTAGGCACAGCCTTCATAACCTTCTTTACATTAGTGATTTGCTTCGCAGCCCCGTCTTTTTTAGTATAGATGAAACAAAAGTTAATTGTCACACAAACCCTACCTAAATGAGCTCAATGATTGGAGCCTAAATTAATGGTGATTTACTATATTCACTTTGCAGCTTCAAAGGTAACCTGAAGTAAATGGGTGCTGAATGATATTGCTAAATGAGATTTTAGGCATGACTAAGTATGAAATCTGTAGAATGGTATTTAGTTTCCCAGTTTCCTTGGAAACTAAAGGAATGATCTGGGTTTTCTGAGGTAATGCCTGATGTTTGCTAATACCCTGCATTCGTGCCCCACTTTATCCCATCAAGGTGGAAGCACTGTGGCAGGAGCAGGCCACTGGGCATCCATCATTTTCTCTCAACTGCAGGTCCGCATCCTGTCCTAAGCCTCCCCTGGAGCACTGATTGTCTCCAGTTCTGCACGTGGCCTGAGCGTTCCTAGGAGACCAGCAACTCAAACCTTTCAAGTTTAAGATCAAGATGTTCCCACGATCAATACCAGTCCCTGAGCGCCAAGTGTTAAGACGAGTAAAGAAATAGGTACCCAAGTCTTCAGTGACAGGATTACAAACTACAGGCTCAAGGCTTGCTTCAAATTTCAAGTGATTGGGGCTTCCCTGGTGGCGCTGTGGTTGAGAGTCTGCCTGCCGATGCAGGAGACACGGGTTCGTGCCCCGGTCCGGGAAAATCCCACATGCCGCGGAGCGACTGGGCCCGTGAGCCATGGCCACTGAGCCTGCGCGTCCGGAGCCTGTGCTCCGCAATGGGAGAGGCCACAACAGTGAGAGACCCGCGTACCGCAAAAAAAAAGAAAAAAAAGAAAAAATTTCAAGTGCTTGAGCTCTGAGACGCCGGGTCCTTTGTAAATTTATTATGAAGTCTAGAGCAGGATGAAATTGGAGATGAATGATGGTTGTGTGGCCAGCGTGACGTAAAGCTGGGTGTGACCCTTCCTGCATCTGAGCTGCTTGCTACAGGTCTACTGTTGGGAGCAAAGGGGGAGCCGGAAACCCATGGTACTCACAGGACCTTTGGTGAAACAGAAAATGCATCCACAGCATTCAGTGGCTATTAGGACATTTATGATACTCCAGAGCAATAAAAATATATTCCATTTATGAAGAAGAGGGAGAAGAATCCAGAACAAAAGAAAATAGACCATTACACTTTGAGATGTTCCCTCCCTGATGCTGTCTACCTTTCTGGTGGTGGCGAGGTCCAACCTCAGCTACTGGCTGGTTGCTCATATTTTCAAGGGGTTTCTCTCCTGAGGAGCACCTTCCACTCCATTTTATGAGGGGAAATACTGGCTCTGGAGAAGCAGGTGTGAGAATGAAACAAAAAGCTCGTGCTATTCTCAGAGAGGAAGAGCTGTTTCACCACAACCCCTCACCACACCAACTGAGATGGCAAAAAGATCCCTTCTCACACAGTGCTCTTCTCAAAACCCCCAGCAATCACTTGTTTATGTTTCTTTCAACAGATTTCGCCCATCATCTGTTTTAGAACACTTAATTTTAGGGGATTCATTTAGTAGGGTTTTTTTATTATTATTACAACAAATAACTAGCTCTCTCTATCAAGGTTTATGTCATTTTCATACAAGCAACTTGGAGGAGTAAAATTATGCTTAGAAATACGGCTTTCAAAGGATCAATTACATGAAAATAACATTATATAACAATCTATCAGACCCTCAGCACCTTTGTTTTCCCTTCAATCATAATAATTTCTAAAATTTAAAACTTTGTCGCGTCTTTCAACAAGCCCTTCATTTAAAAGAACAGCCTATAATTTCCAGGAAAGCAAGTTTGCTGACTAATCTGAAAAACTGGAAGTTGTGAAGTTGTTTTTTCTTCTATGCCCCAAAGAGATACGCGTAAATCCAAAAAGGTACACTGCTCAGAGCGTGTGCGTAGAATTTCATGAGGAAAGGGTAGAAAGGCACCCACTCACCATCCTAGAATAATCTGGTTAATTTAACCTCCACTGGATTAAACATCAGTAGAATAAATTGCATCTGTAGGGAGCCTGATGAGGGTTGAATCATGACCTGCTTGTACTCTTGTGATTCAGTGAGGTGTCCCATACCGGCCAGGAGAAGTGAAGGGCCAGTGACCTACCTCCAAGAATAGAAGGGTATTTTCCTTGACTGTCTACACCCATCAGATCCACTACATAGTTCTTCCACGCACCACCATGTGAAGGGTCCCAACCTCCCTGATTCAGAAGCCAGATGAGACTCAGAGAGGGGAACTTCAGTGCCCACGCTTCCCTTCCTCTTTGATCTCTTAAAGACTGTGGGCAGTTAGATTGGCCCAAAAGCCAGTAGTTTTGTTTGCATTTATTCTAGCAAATTGCTTATCCCCACAGCCTAGAAAAGAACATGGCACATGGCAATGGCTCAATAAGTATTTTTTGACGGGATGTCTTTTCACCCTAAAACCATGATGTATGCAGCCTACTTGGAGGAGGCCCAGCTCTGCCTTAAAAGCTGCTATTACGGTATGAAACGTGACTCCATGCTTGCCACCAAACCACAAAGAACCATACTTTGCCCTCCAGAGGGCCATCTGGGGTCTGGAAAGAAATCCTATCAGGGTTTAAATGACTGAAAATCAGCCCTGCAGACTGGCTGGAAGAACTGTGCCTCAGTCTACAATTCAACTCATGCATCTTGGGTTTCTCGTTTGCCCTCTAACTGGAATTCAGGCAGGATGTGCTCCAGCTCTTGACAGCGACTGAGTCAGGGCTCCTCCATTCTTCCCTGGGTTTGCCTTGCGGGGAGTTAGAAACCCAGATTCGGTACCGATACCGGTAGCTTGTTCTGACCAATCCTGATTCTCAGAATTCTCATTGTTCCTGTTTCATGAAACGCTGCCAATTTCATCCTCTGCTCTTTGGCTTATTTGTGTAATTTTCGATCTGCGGCCCAGGCCTAACAGTTGAAGCGCTCCCAAGGGTTCTTTGGGAGACACTTTTTGTGTTTTATCCTCTTACCTAAGCGGTCAGTTTATCTATTTTTTTTTAATTACGAAGGGAGTAATGTTTTAAATGTACAAGTTTAAAAATATATATATACACAGAAAAAATATTAGCAAATAATTTTTTTAATGACTCTTCTCTGTTCCTCCCACTGCTACCAGAAGGAATAGACTTAAATAATGAGTGATTGCTGATTAGGCCAGAAATCAGAGGTTAAGACTGAGAACAGGAGTGGAGTGATCCTTGACCATCAGGTTATTAGATCTGGTTTCCGGAGGGCAATGGGGCCGTGGTGGAACCCTCGCTGCAGTCTAGAACCTAACCTGCTAGAAGGGAGGTGACTTAATGTGACCCAATACACTGTGAGGCATGGATTAGCAGAAATCTGATAGCAGTGTCCTGTGCCCCAATTAGACAGGAAGCTAAGTACTACTGGGGAAGACGAAGCTGATAGCTGCAACCTAGTCCTTCTTCAGAATCACATGCTAATTCTATGGCCCCAGTTAAGCAGAGGTATGAGTCATTCCCAGAATCAAAGACACAAATTATCTAGAGCAGCAGGCTTGAACCCCACCATGCGCAGATAACCGGGGGCCTCTCCTTAGTCACAATCTGCAAGGTATAGGCTGCAGAAGACATGGATATTTTCCCTGTCCATTTCTTCATAGTTTCTTCTGGCTTTCTACATCATTCCTACATATTTCTTCATCATACTTGGCATCTTTTGGACTGCCACCATCTACATAAGCCTACATAATAAATCCAATGGAAACCCAGACTTGTGCCATTCATTTGCAAAACAAAAGCTAGCTTCCCATGATATGGGGATGCTCTCATCCTCAAGAAAAGATCTCTTTTCCAGCCTGTCACCAGGGGAACTGAGAGTTTAGCTTCTCAACAACAAACAAAGCAAGGCATCCTCTTTGATGATTGCTACCATTATCATCTGGAAACATCTGTTTTCACAATTCTTAAATCAATGTATATCCTGATCCCAACTTCCAAATCTGCGAAGTAAAAAGTAAACAAATGAATTGATACAAAAAATGGCAAGTGTGTTCCGACACTAAATCCAGAGCCACTTAAATACATAAAATCATAAAGGGAAAAATTACCCCAATCTATGTCCCTGAACCAGGGAATGAGTGCAGCCAGGGACAGAGTGACAAAAAGGACTGTCCCTGAGTAACAAGGTCATTCCCTCCGGCACCATAGCCAGAGGGTTAGTCACCGTGTTTTTATCTCTGGCCCAGAAACAGGACACAGAGAGAGAGAGCTGCAGTTTCAGTATCTACTTTCCAGCAGCAGGGGCTACCTTTGCTTAGAAGCCTTTCCTGGGGAGATGCTCACACATCAACAATATGAAGCCAAAGCTTAGACCTGGAGGAGAAGGCACTGAGACACGAAGTGTCAGGATGGAAAAGCTGCTTTGGAGTGTGCCTGTGATCCTAGTCTATGCCATGCCCCACCTCCTTGTGCTGGTGGGGACTTCAGCGTGATGGGCCAACAGCAGGGAGGGGAGAGCTGAATACTCCAGCAGACCACTGATATGATCTGCCCACTCACAGCTGAGATGTCCCACATAAATTCTGAGAGCACAGCCCAGCCTCAGAATTTAACCACAGAAACAGTCCTGGCTCTACTGCTCAAGGAAATGGTCTCCAGTCTCACACCAGCCTTTAAAATGACCCAAAAAAGTCATTTTAAATCTATTCGCCAAACAGAGGCTTCCCGAAACCACAGGCAGAGAAACTCAACATTCAGTTATAGAAATAGAGGCGAACGTGAGGTCTCCTTCTGGTCCCCAAATTGGGACTGAGGCACATGAAGATTTACAGTCATTCATAAAAATAGGTGAATTCTTCCACCTAGAAATGGACCATCTAATAGGATATGGAGAAACACTCTGGGTGCATGGGTGGGATAATACTTAAACTTTTATTAATGGCCAAGGAAGAAATCTAATGTTTATTAGAGACCTGGATATATCAGCCTGGCTCTAGGAGATTTTCGGACCTTATTTTAACTAATTCCTATTTTAGAGCTAAAGAAGCAGCCTCAGAGAAGTCACAGTTAAATACTTAGTTTCTTCATTTCTGCCCTAGAAAATGCATCGTACGTGAGCACGGAAGAAACCCTGGGGTGAACGTGAACTCAGCTATGATCCTGGTTTTGAGCTGATGTTTAATCATTTGGAGCCACATGGCAGCACTCAAATCCCTGGTGCCCGGGTCATACATTTAGAGCTTCCAGGCAGTTCTCATCATGATGATGAAATACACATCGGTGTCCGTGGAAGCGCTCACCCCGGCATAGTAGTTCATAAACTCCTCGGGGGTCACCTACAGTGGAAATGTAAGAAACGAAAACAAAACTTTGTTTCTCACCATTTCAGTGGAGGTCCATCTCCAGGACCCGTAAATGGGAGGGAAATTTCAGTCAAGGAGGTTTTTTAGGGACACAGCTGAGGAACAGATCTAGAGCAAGAGAAAAAGGGAGGTTGATGATGGAGTGAGGGGGTGGCCGAGGGGGAGAGGGGAAGAAAGTCTTGAAAATTTCCAAACCAACCTAAATGGAAAGTGAGATACAGGTCTTGTCTTCCTTTAAGAGCAGAAGCCCTTCTGTTCACGTAAGCAAGACTGAAACTCAGAATAAGAAACAAGTTTTCTTTAACCACAGTGAATACCGTCTTTATGTGACACGTCAGAAACATCACCTCATGTCCTTGTGTCAAGACAAGAAATGTTTTACCTTTCAAAAAGTGGAGCTCAGTCTTATGGGTAAGGAAACAGATTTCTTGTTAAACACTCCTGGGCTTCATGCTTTTTTCAGATACATGTTACTCATTCTAGGCACAGAGGAAGTTAAAAAGATACCCCCTGCTCCATGCCCCCTTGGGTTCTCTCTTCTCCCATGCCTGTTTCAACTAATATTTTTATCTGTGCTAGGATTTTACTTTACTTTCCTTCCAGAAAAAAGAAAAAAACTGTTACCAATTTATTCTTTAAGAGGTGGAGGTGAAACGTACACTCTAATTCAACCATATTGGCTGACACAATTGGTTGATTGAGGGAAATAATTGTCCTCTGGTTTGATCTCTATAACCAGTGAATGTAGCCCCAAGTATAGACTTGCTTATACGGGAGAATGCAGACACAATAATAATGGCTGTTTTGGAAATTTATTGTTTTTTCTAGTTAGCCCTCAAATTTCAGTGTCATGAGAGATTGAAAACATCACAAAAAGTGAAATCCGTAAACAATTCAAAACCCCTTTCTCGTCCATAACAGCAAACTCCTCTCCCCCCGAGTCTTTGGGAACATAGCTATCTCTTCCAAGAATCACGTGAGCTGAATGACCCACTTACTCTTTTTGCTGAAATTATAAGTGAACAGAGAAAAAAGTCTCAGGATCCACAGTCCTCTCCCTGTACTGACCTCTTCCACCTGTCTGTCCCCCCAAAATAGCAAAAAGTAGTAGGAAGAAAGGCGTTGAATGGAGTTACTAATTGAGCTGCGCTTATCAGTGTCTGGAAGTAGAATTAAATAATATATGTACATAGCTTTGGTAAAAATTAGAATACCATTAATGTCTATTTTCTTGCATTTCTTTATTTCTGTCCTCCTTTGCATTCCCCGGTTATCCAACCTTAAGCTCCATCTGGAGTTCCTTTATACTGACAGTTCCGTGTGCATTTAAAATGATTCAACGTGGAAAAGTGTGAATCGCATGTCACTTTTCAGAAACATTTTCATTATGTCTATTAAATGGAATATCCCTGTAAAGTCCTTGGCACAATGGCTGGGAGACGGTAAGCACTCAATAAATATTCCTTAGATTCATAATTATGCTAAATGAGGTTCCTGTGCATAATGTGTGTAGTCATTAAATCAGGCACTTCTGAATCTTTTAGAGGCAAGGATCTCAGATACAACTGTGAATAAGAGTCATTTGGGATACTTATTAAAACTGTAAATCCTTGAGCTTCATCTGTTCCCCCCACGCCCAGCACAAAAAAAAATCAGATTCTTCAGTTCTTCAGGGCAGCCAGCAACCTGCATTATGAATCCATTCCCCAGATGGTGAACGTGCACAGAGCTGGGGATTTATGCAGGGTCTGTGAAATTCAGGTGACATCAAATGCTGTAACTGCTAAAAACCCCAGTAACCCTCACGAGTATTTGAGAACCTAATGTGGCTTGCGAAGATAAATGTCAAAAGAAATGGGGTGAGAGCTTTAAATCAGCTGAATCACAACAACTGGCTACTTTGACTTGGGTTAGAGAAAAGGGCAGCTGAGGTTTCCCCAGCAACGAGGAGGAACCACCTGCAGAAAAGAGGTAAATACACCCTGGGATCCCATGTAGAGTTGGGCTAATTTGGGGAAATGGCAGTTGACTCTTTTTCCACTGCCATCTCAGAGATCAAAGGGCAGCCATATGGGAAGAAAACATACGGTTCTGCTGTTTCTGTCCCTACGCGTTTGGCTGCCCGACAGAATCTAGGCTCCTTTTTTTCCACCTCTGCAATCACTTCGGGCTAAAATGAAGGGTATTTCTCTGTCCCTGGCAGGAAAATGTCAGCAGAAAGAACAGAAAGATCTCCTTCCTGCCCTCTTCAACCCTCGCTCATTGGACTCACCACAAAGTTTCACAGAAAAAAAAATTGGGGGAAATTCCCTTCAGGATGAGAAGGCTTGTTTCTTTCTACCATCTCTGCTTCCAGCTCACTGTCCCACTAAATCCTTCCTGTGTGGCTAAGAGGTCAGGAGTAACCCTCCCCAGGGTTCTGCTGCCTCAGCCACGCAGAGAACTCCCTTCCCCATAACCATAACCTTCAGGACACCTCAGGGCAGAACTGATGTTGGGTTAAAAATCCCATTTCTGGGCTTCCCTGGTGGCGCAGTGGTTGAGAGTCTGCCTGCCAATGCAGGGGACACGGGTTCATGCCCCGGTCCGGGAGGATCCCACATGCCACGGAGCGGCTGGGCCCGTGAGCCATGGCCGCTGAGTCTGCGTGTCCGGAGCCTGTGCTCCGCAACGGGAGAGGCCACAACAGTGAGAGCCCCGCGTACTGAAAAAAAAAAATCCCATTTCTGGCTGTTGATAAAAGACAGAGGACATTTCCATCTGAGCCTAGACACAGTTATGGAGGTATAATTCCTTACCCTACCAAGTGACACATTTGTAACTTGAAGACACCAGTTATTGGAGATGCGTGGTTGCTTTTGTCCTTAAGTTCACTGGAGTTTAGAAATGCGAGTTCATCTCAAAGCCCACCAAAGATTAAATCAAAGTGAATTCTCTTATCTGGCATTCCCTTTACTGAACACTTCCCTGAAATGGCATTTCCATGTAGCAAAGTGTGATGACAAATGATGCTCATAAGGGTGTATGAAAAAGGCATGAGCATCCTGAAATGCTCTGTGAATCATGTTCTCTAAAATTGAATTATGGTCTCATCTTGAAGTTAAATGTACGTTATTATCATCAAATTCCCTGGAATTAGGCTAGTTGTGTATGGTACATACGGCAACCATGAAATAGAACATTTAACCAAAATACCACAGTCTTCAGATGATGGGTATTTTGCTGTATGTGGTTCCCCTACCAATATACGTGCACACACACACACACACACACACACACACACACACACACATTTTTACTACTTTTGTTCTCAGCTTTCTAGATAGTCACCAAGGAAACATTTTACTTCTATTTATAAAAAATATGGTATAAGTATTTTTAAGGTTTTTGGTCTGTTTCCCATTTACAATTACAGATCGGATAGAAGAAATTTCACTAGATTAAGCTCTTTCACTCACCACTCCATCTTTGTCATAGGGTGAGTCAAAGTTATCCAGAAATTTCCGGAACACTTGCTCCTCTGTCCATTCTCCGTTTTGGTACTTCGGGTGGTGTTTTGCACTGTACACCTCACGAAGGTCTTCAATTGTTATCACGCCATCTCCAGTCTTGTCTAACTTTCTAAAAGCTTGCATAATTACCTCTTTTCTGGCTCTGGACATTGGAGGCTAGATACGTAGGAAAGAAACACATACACAGACACACACAAGCAGACGAGCTTTTCCTGTATCATCTGTGATGAAATATCTTACTCCTCTCAGTGACGTGCAATTGTTTGTGTGCTGCTAAAGGATGTGCATTATGACAGCTCCACAAGATCCCTGAGCCTGCACTCGGTCTCCTGCCAGCCTCCCCCACGGTGTGCTAACAGCTTCTGAAAACCAAGCCTCACAACAGCCAACCCAAACCACTCGAAAGCCAAACCCAGTAGATGCGGTGATTCATGGGACCACTTACTCTTAATGCGAGAAGAAATCCATTAAAGTCTATTGTTCCATTTCCATCTTTATCAGACCTCTGGAAAAGCTCTTCTGCCTCTTCCTTTTCCATGACCACAGCATAATCATTTAACCCTTTCACAAATTCTTTGAAATCCAGGGTTCTGTTGTTATTGTCATCCATAATTCGAAACGCTCTGAAGATAAAACACACATACAAAAGAAGAAGAAAAAACACAGAGAACAAGGTGTAAGAATAAAGATTTCAGAAGAAAACCACTCTCAAGGTTTTTCTGAAGTAAAAGACAAGTCTTAGACTCTTCTCTGTACCCTCCTCCCAAATCTGGTGAGCCTCTTCCCAGTCTCTCAGAAAAGAAAACAAACCTTTAAAAATATACCGTATGATTCTAATTATATGACATTCTGAAAAAGGCAAAACTTATAAAGGTGGTTAAAAGACAAAGGGAAGGGGAGAAAGATTAGGTGAAGCACAGGGGATTTTGGGGGCAGTGAAACTACTCTGTATGATACTATAATGGGAGATACAGGACATGCATTTGCTAAAGCCCATAGAACCTCACAGTACAAAGAGTACACTTTAATGTGTACATTAAAATTAGTTAGGAGTTCAGGGGATCCCAGGAAGGAATGCAGACCGTGACAAGAGAATCTAACTGTTGTTTAAAAGTTTGAGGCAATCTCACTGAAGGGGGTTGGGGAGACGAAGATGCCGACTTAAGTAACTCTGGAAACGAGTAGAGTTTGTAAGACTAAAGACAAAAAGAACTGCACTTAACCTCTGTACTCTAGTTGACAAAGGTATTTCCTGTGGAGATATGAGTTAACAATTATCATATTGCTATACGGGTACCCTAGCACTGAACAATTAAATGAATGGCTGGTGGATGGCGGCAGCCAGGCTTCTCACTGTTGGAATGGGGATTTATAGCTAAGTTAGGGCAGTAAGCTAGAAGGATCTGATCCATGTGGTAGAGGATTGAGTTGGAGACATCAGTAGGAACTCATGTTATAAACGTAGATGATTAATATATAATGTATACATGATTACATACATATATACATATATATACACACACGGGTTAGTATAAACACATATATTTCCTTGTTCTAGCTAAGAGGACCTGGAAGTAACAACCCAGTAAGAACCAGCACACCTACAGCCTAGATCTTGGTTTCTAATACAATTCTCCAGTAAAAGTATCTGACTTTCTTGAAGAAATCTCTGATCCTAGAATTGGGGCAGGAAATATGCAAGATGAGACTGGAGTACCTTATACCAGAAAGTAAGGGGGATAAAACTCTACACTGATGGGGATACCTCAAAGGGACACAGAAGCCAACTGAAGAGCTGCCAAGGCCAAAACTGGACCAACTGGAGCAATAAGTAGTGTTCAATTATAAACCAAAGTATAAAATGAATATCCATGAGTTAATATTGGTTTAAGTAAATGATTGAATAAATAAATGTGAGAGGAGAGACGTTTCTCCTGCAGAAGAATTTCAAATAAATTATGTTCATTCTCTGTCCTGAAGGAGCAAAGCCTACTCCCCACACCCTAAGTAGGACTCTGCATAGAGACTTCCCTTTAAAGAGTTCAACATGGAAAGGCAGCGGGGAGAGTAACTCTACACTGGAGAAGCCAGACAGGCACTGCCTCAGCCAGGTGACCAAGGTCAACTTCAGTAGGGATAAACCATGTTGATAGCACGCATGCATCCGTGATGTGACATGATGAAAATGGCACTCTACTTCTGTGGTCCTCAAAGAAACAAAATCCCAGTCTAATAATAAGAAAAAAAGGGGGAAGGGGCAGCCAACCCTTGAGCTGAGGAGAAATTTAGGGAAGGGCAAGGCCAGTAAAGGCGAGGTGGCAGAGGGCACGTTCAAGCAAACGGCCAAGGATGAGACGGTGTCTGTTCACGATAAACTGGTTCACGGTGGGAGGGGTGGTAAGGGTGTGGGGTGGAGATGGCATAGATGGCAGGAGGCCTTCAGTTGAATGGGCCAGGAAGTGGACCGTGGGTGGTGGTCATGAAGGGTTTGCACCGAGGACAAGAATGTGGCCCCAGGATGAAAGAGGTAGAGGGTGGAGTGACACAATATTAAAGGGAAGTGGACTGGTCTTCCAGTTGGACTGTGACAGCCTGGCTAGAGCCTGGGCTTCTGACAGAGCTCAGCTTGGTCTGAGATTTGGGGGACTGTGGAAAGTGACATTCCAGAGCTCAGTAGAAGTGAAGCCTGCCGCAGCCTCCAGATGGGAGGTTGGAGGCCCCTGGCGTGGCATCCTGCATTTCCCTAACATATAACTCTCACACCAGGAGGATTCCCATTTTTGTGGCTCTCAGTGTCCTGCGTCTAAATCCTCCATGAGTCCAGGGTAAGCCTTGTTCACCCATGAATCCCCCAAGATGTCACGATGCCTGGCGCATGGCAGGCACTGGATTTAGTCTGTTGGAAAGAGAGAATGCTCAGGACCTGCCCTCAGGACGCTTACAATCTCTTTCCACTCGGGTTTCTCAGTCCTGAGGGCTACTCCCACTCTCAGAGGGCCGGGAACAGAAGCTGTTCTCCTATGGAGCTGGGGGAATCCCATGGGCAGTGAGCTGCTGATTATCTGACAGGCAATTCCGAAGCCCCTGGAAGTGATGGAGACACCAGTGCTACAAGTGGAACTCCAAAACCTGCAACTGCATCTAAATCAGTATTCCTTCCTCCTTCTTCTAATTCGGCCCCTAATTTCTTTAAGATTAGAGAACTTTCCATATTTATTCACACCAAACCTCTGACCCTAAGCTCAGTGAACACTTCTATAGCATATCCATTTCCTTTTCTGGGCATGCAGAAGGCATTTCTCAGCCTCTCCTGAACCCTGCTGGGAGTTTGGGGTTAGTAGGTGCAAACTATTACATGTAGAATGGATAAACAACAAGGTCCTAGTGTATAACATAGAGAACTATTTCCAATCTCCTGGGATGATTTGGCCCCTATTGCCACAGCTTTAGGGAGTGTTTCTCTCATTGCCCTGCTAGGTGTCTCTAATACCTAGACACACTTCTACCTTCACCTCAAGTCGTCCCAGTAGCTGCACTTAAGAACCAAAAATTGTCACAGGGGACCTCAGAGATGAGTGCTTCCAAACTCTGCATTTTACAAACAAGGAGCTGAGAACCCAGGAGGAAGTGAGTGAGTGCCCGAGGCCACACCGCCAGAATTCGCCTCATCTGGCTGCACCCTGCTTTTCTCCTCCATCTTCCCACCACCCACAGCCCAGGTCCTACCTGCCAAGCCCTTTGATACCCGCGGAGCCCCTGGCTAGGCACTGCAGGCGGAGCCTTTCGATGGGGGTCAGTGGTCATGGTGAGTTTCTGCTTGGCCTGGATCGCCATCTCTCGGTCGTGGCGTGGCGTCCCCGCCATCTGAGAGGGAATCCATTCGAGTCAGCGGGGCTCAGGCCTCCTCGCCTGCCTCTGACAGGGCAGGGTGACCACAGCCTCGCTGAGAAGGAAATTCACAGCACGCTCTCTCATCCACTTCACAAGAACCTTCTCAAACCTCCCAGAATTTCCAACTTTCAGCTACACCAACTATGTCCTGTCATATTTATTCCTTGCTTGTCTAGTCCTGAAAGCCTCTGATCTCTGGCCTGGACAATAGTTTTTAAACATACAGCCATCCCCGATACACTTTCATCTTTCAGAAGCACTCCTCCTGCCATAAAAAATAAGTCTCATTTCACCAAACTCTTTTTGAGCCAATCTTATGTGCTTTATTCTTTTATTTAGAATTTTCCATATTCCCTTTGACTCCAGATTTAATATTCTGCTTTTTTGGTCTAAAGATTAATTTTTGTTGCTTCTGTCTTCACTGAGATTCTCAGTATTGGGCCTTGATGGTTCCTACCAGTAATTAGTATGTTTTCTTGTATTAATTGGTTAGTGCCCATTAACACCTAACTAGGTTCTCAGGACAGAAAAAAGGTAAGTAGACTCTCTCTCCTGAAGAATAGATATATCGTTTTTCTACAGTTTGGCTTTTGTGTTTTAAATATTCAGAAATAAGAGAGAGGATAGATTCAGGGAAGCAACACCCCCTGCGAGGTCTCTTGAGCAACGGAACGAACTGTACTGACCCTGCAGCCGGGCTGGGGCTCTGAGAACACGCACAACGGTGGAAAAGCCACACGCTGGGAGCCTAGAGACCCGGGATCTAGGCCTGACGGCAACGCACTCCCGGTGAGGTCGGAACAAATCTCAGGGCTTCCGATTCCTCCTCTGTTAAATGAAAGGATTGGATTAAATGACCTTTAAATTCCAGCCCTGCTCCAGGAACACTAATCTTCTTATGAGCCCACTCACCCAGTAAATGGGGGATTCTAGAAATTTCTTTTTTAGAGTGAGTTGTGAATGAGAGGAGCAAGAGAGCTTGACGGATGTGCAGAAGAACAGCATTCAGGGTGCAGTAAGAACTGCTGTTCGAAGGCTTCTGCCGCTGACTCCGAGGCTCCCCTCTCCCCCCAGCCCCCACGTGCCATCAGCGATGGCAACCCTCGCGCCCTCGAACGCTGCTGCCTCCAGCACAACCCATAAGGTCTCCCCACAAAGCTCTCGTTATTTAACTTTTTATTTAACTTTAGAGAGAGGGAATCTCAGACTGAAAGCCGAGGCCAGAGCAGAGGGTTCGGGGAAGCACAGCCACCCGGCGGTTCCCTCCTCCTTGCCTTTCACAGGGATGAAAAGGGGAGCGGCTCTTCTCAGGGCTCTCGGACGCCAGTCCGAGAGGAGGCCTTTGCCTGTCTAGGCCCCAGCGCTTTGCTCCACATCGGGAAGAAATTGCTCCGCCTGAAGTTACGTGAACCGTCCTTTGCTTCCTCCAGCCCTGAAAGCAGAGGTTCCCGGAATTCCAGAGATGGGTTGCCTTTCCGGCAGCACTAACTTCCTTCAAACCTGAGTTCGCCTGTTACTGCTTTGTCACCTGATCTCAAGGTGACAATTCCCAGAGCTTGTCCCCAGCTTCCAGCCCTGACTCCACCCCACAGAATCCCTCAGCTGCACCCAGAATCCTGTGCTCAGGATTCACGCGCGAGGCCGCCGGTGCGCTGTCCGGCCATCTTCCACTCCCGCCCTCGTGGTCCTGGCCTGAGGCATCCCTGGTCCTGACCCCCTTCAGCAACCAGCCCCGGCCCTCCCCTCCCACTGTAAGAGCAGCAACTAGGGACGCAGCCCTCACGTGCCCTGCTCATCCTCTAAATCCACCGGGGACCTTGTGTCTTTCCTGCCCCTCCCCCTCACTCAGCGCCACTTGCTCACTCGTTATCCCAGCCACTCTCCTCTGCATCCTCGTTTCCGCTGCCTCTCCCCTGACTTTCCCACCCTCCTCTACCTGCCCTGATTTCCCACACGAGCCACAGCAGCAGAAAGGGAGCAGAGAGGGTGGAAGAAAGTGAGGTCTGGCTCCCGGATCCGAGAGACAGGGCCAGAGGAAGAAACCCTGTGGAGCCCTCTTTGAAAGCCTTCAGGATAATGTTAACAACTTCAATCGCTAACATTTGTCTGCTCCCACTGTGTGGTAAGCACACATCCAATCCTCACAAAAACCCTCTGAGCTGAATTGAAAACAGACAAATTCACATACACCCCTGTTCACAGCAGCACCATTCACAAGAGCCAAAGGGTAGAAACAACACAAATGTCCACCCGTGGACAAATGGATGAACGGAATGCAGTGTGTCCCTACAGAGAAATATTATTCAGCCACGAAAAGGAAGGAAGTACTGATAGAGGATGAACCTCAAAAACGGGATGCTCAGTGAAAGAAGCCAGACATAAATTGTCACATATTGTATGATTCCACTAAGTCCCCTACATCCGAACAAGTTCTGTTCCAAGAGCGCTTCGTAAGTCCAATTTGTTCATAGGTCCAACAAAGTTAGCCTAGGTACCCAACTCACGGTATTATAGTTAGTACTGCACTGTATACTAGTTAGTACTATTGGCTATATAGTACTGCACTGTAATAGGTTTATAATACTCTTCACACAAATAATCCATACATAAAAAACAAGCACTAAAAGTAAAGAAAACTTTTTTAATCTTACAGTACAGTACCTTGAAAAGTACAGTAGTACACACAATGGGAGGCATACAGGGGCTGGCATGCATGTTCACATCTTTGAAAGTTCGCAACTTGAAGGTTCATAGGTAGGTGACTTACTGTATATGAGCTATCCAGAAGAGGCAAATTCAGAGACAGAACACAGATGGGTTGCTGCCGAGGCCTAGGAGGAGGGGGCAATGGGGAGTGACTGTTCAATGGGGACAGGCTTTCCTTTTGGAGTGATGACACGATATAGCTGGTGGCTGCACAACAGAATGATTGAACAGTACACTTTTTAATGGCTGATTTTATCATATGTGAATTTCATCTCAATTTTTAAAAACGCTATGACTTAATTACTCCTATGATTCATATTTCACAGATAAAGAAATTGACAAGCACAAAAATCAGGCGATTTGTCCAGGTCCCACGGTCAGTGTGGCTCACAGAAATTCACACACCATTAGGACTGTAGGACCCTGAAAGGTCATCGAGTGCCACCCCTGCCTCTGGCGACTTGAAAACTAGGGCTTGTGTTGGTCAAGGAACTTGCCCCAAAATCCTGGTCAACAGTGAAGCTCAGGGCTTCAGACCAAGCAGGGCTCTTTGTACTCCACCACCTTTGTGAAATACTACAGAAGCATCTCAAAGCACAATGTGATGGTACCCACGCAGAGGAGAGCAGGGTGGAGTCCCGGAAAACACCCCACCTGACCCATCTCTGCAGCCGACCCTTCCCAGTGACCATGCAGCAGTTACCTCTGGAGTCTAATCTGATAGATCCAGAAAAAAATTACATCCTCTCCTGCCACCCAGCCTATCATGGTACTTGAAATGCCCATGTTAGCTACCCTTTTTAATCATTTAATGACCCAGTTCATCAACAAATAGCTAATAGTTATCATGTGATATTTTCAAGGCAACAGTTGGAACAGATTACTCCAAGAAGCAAGCCCTTGAATGAATAGCTTAGAACCGTAAACTTGAGTACTTAAGTCCCCTAGTTAAGCAAGGCAGGAAACATAAAATTTGCTAAGAACTGGGGGCTTTGGAAGAAGGAAGGATGGGGTAGGGTTTTGGTGAAGAAAGGCCATAGTCAGAGTTTCTGAAGTTTGCATGAGGGCACCAGGGCAAGAGCCTGTTCCCAAACATATGTCACCGGCATCACAGCACTGAACAAGCGTCCCTGATTCCAGAGGACCCTCACTGCGCACGGAGGAGCCCGCGTGGTGACATCAGGGCCCATCCAGGCGGGCCTGCGCAAGGCAGGAAGGAGGCTGCCCTCCGATGCACGTGGCCGCAGCGCCACCTCGTGTTGGCATTGCGTCTGCGCAGGTCCCTGGGTCAGGCGCCAGTTCGGTCCATTCCTTCAACAGACGTGTAATAAGTGCGGAGCGCTGTGCTAGGAGTCGGGGGAAGAGGGAGAAAGACAGACAACGCTTACAGCAATCCCACAGCTGAGCCGCGGCAGCTCAGGAGAGGCGGCTAAGCAGCTTCCTCAAGATTTGTCGGAGGAGGAGCTGATGTCTAACCTTTAATCCTAAAGGAGGTGGAGGTCATCCAGGTGAGGGTCGCGGGGATACGAGAAGGGAGAGCACTATTTCCCAAGTGCTAAGCCCAAAGTGAGAGAGAAAGGAGTATAACGAGCGAAACGCAAGTATTCTAGTCTGACTGAAGGATAGGGGTGTATGTAGGGGCGGGGGTGAGATAGAGCCGTGGAGGCTGGGAGGAAATTTGGAAAGTGGAAATTTGGAGAAACGTGAAACTGGGCAGGTAGGTCAGCAGGCATCAGATCCCCAAGATGCTGAGACACCATGGTAGCGAGTCTGGATTCTGTACTGAAAGCAGCAGGAGACCACAAAGGGTTTCAAGTGAGCGGGCGTGTGAACATGCATGCCAGCCCCTGTATGCCTCCCCTCTGGATAAAGTGTGGAAAATGAACAGGAGGGTGGGACAGGCTGGCCAGTGGGAGGTGAAACCACGCTCGTGACAACCAGGTGAGAGGTCATGCTGCCTCGAAGAAGGTATTGGCGGTGGGGACAGAGAAGATAAAGAGATCCGAGATGGAGAGTAACTGCCCGGGCAGCGAAGGGAGAGAGGTCCCAGGGGGTCTACCCAGAGCTCTTGCTTACCACTCCCCACACCCACCCCCGTGAGGCTGAGACCTGGAGATTTGGGGGCACAGGCCGAGTGGAGCCGCCGGAAGCAAAGTCAAAGGAGACTTTGCGGCAATGGTGGCCAGGCCTCCTTGCGTTGGACCGGGTTAAGGCTCCGTCATCCCACTGTCCTGGCGCGCAGCTGCCTGCCGCTGCCAAAGCTCTCTGCCTGGTTTTCGAGAATCGTGTGGAATGGGTTGTGGAAAGCTGAACATGCATGGAGGTCTGTCTGTTCATGATTCTCGGCGAGGTTCATGGAACTTCTCTTCCTTGAATTCAGAGAAAATTTTGAGCGGAATCCTTGGGGAAGAGAGAAACTCTCAAGCCCCAGGCAGCACTTTTTTGGGTTTTCTTTGGTGACCTCTAGTGGTAATACGCTGAATTACATCCTCCCTCCCTCTCTCCTTCCCTCCTCTCTCTCTCCCCCTCCCTCCCTCTTTCCCTCCCATCCCCTCTCCCCCTCTCATGGTGGGTCGAGCAACGACCCAGCAACACAGAGGTGGACCTTAGTTACAACAGAACATGTTTGAAGGCAATGATTGAGAAAATTAAGCCATCTCTACTGACTCCAATCCATTCAATAAACTGGTTATTACTATGTGGTAGATGGCAAAAAACAAACAAACAAAAAAAGTGGCTTCTCAGGACGTTTCCCCTTAGAAAGTGCCTCTCTGGAATAAATATTAGATCCCAGTGCTCCGAGTAGCCTGAGACTGAAATGAAAGATTTAGACGGTTTGAAGAGAGACGTGGTTTCTACAGTGGAGACTGGGAAACCCCAGGAAAAGTACAATGACAGGTGTGTGTTCATGTTCTTGACATTGTGAGAGTTCCCTCACTGAACCCAGCTGAACTGTATTCAACTAAAGAGACCCTTAGCACCTCTGGCTATGCGAGGGACTGTGCTAATTCTTCAGGTGATATTATAGAGTTGTGGTTCCAAATAGGTATGATCTTGCCTGCTAGGGGACATTTGACAATGTTTGGAAACATTTTTGGTTGTCACAACAGGGGTGAGGGATGCTACAGGCATCTAGTGAGTAGAGGCCAGAGATGCTGCTAAACATGTGAGGAGAGCCCTTGACATTGAAGAATTCTCCAGTCCAAAATGTCAGTCATGCTCAGGTAAAGCCCTGCTGTAGAGAAAGACCTGGGACCAGCAGGGGTGCTGAGACCACCATTGAAGAATAAAGATGCCCACCGTCCTCCCCAAACACAGCAAATTAACATCTCTAGGTGTGAGTGCTGGGGATCTGCACTTTCACGTTTCCAGATGGTCTTAACTAACGCACACCAAAGCCTGAAAACCTCAGCTGTAAGAGACGCCAAGTCACCCGTGAGTGGCAGTAGCAAGACCTTGAGGGGAAAGGCTAGAGGGAAGGTTATAGCATAGCACAGGGTAAGAAGCAGGCATGAGCAGAGGACAGGAATGACCATTTTAACCAGGCCAGGGACCAAGCCCTTGCTCCATGCTTTGCACAACATCAGCACGCCAACTCACATGGAGGGTCTTATTGAATAGAAGTCCCTTGCCTGAAAATGTACCGTGAGACAGTGGCAGAGTCAAGACTGATCTCCACTTCTGTCAAAGCCACCGTGTTCAAGAGCTACGGCGAGGGGCTGAGAAATTGCTTTGGGAATTCAGAGAAGGACTACGAAATGAGACGAAGAAGAGACAAGGCTTCAAGGAAGAGATTCCTTGGAGAGCTGAAAGGATTTCATGGCAGAGGAGGACAGGGGACAGCAGTGCAGAGCAAAGCAGGGCACTCATGGGTCCTAAACAGGACCCTGTGTCTCACCTCGGGGTCCTTGCTTGTAAGGCTCAGTGTAAATTCCTTCTGGTAGAGATGAACAATTTCACTTAGTCCTTTCCTTTTAGAGCTATAGTGTTTACTTGATTGTTTGCTTGTTTTAAGTGATGTGTGAGGTGGTTTTTTTCCCCACAAATTATTATTAAAATTTTTTTGCAATGTATGAATATATAAAAAATCTGCTTTTTGTTTGGATTGCCAACCTCTGCATAAGATTTAAAATATGACAGTATTTAATCTCTCCTTTAATGACGTAAGTACACTGTGGAGATAAGATGTCATTGAAGTCTGGCACCTTACCAAATTTTCTCTGCACAGAAATACATTTTCTCAAGATGTTTAAAACTCATGTTTCAGCTGTTGTCTATATGCAGGTTTCCCTAGAGCCCATGTCTGATAAATCATAGTCTTTTATTCTTTCTTCCAACCTTTGGAATGTGAATTAATCCCTTATTTACTGTTTATGATATGGCACAATTTAAGAATAATATTTCATAAATATTATCGTTATAAAGTGTTTAATTCACACATCTTCTTGAAATTTCATTTTATAATCATCCAACCAGCATTGAGATTAGGGCTAGGTAAGGTACATGGCTGGGGCACAATGTTTAAGGTGACCCTCAAATCTCAGGATTGTACAGACATCAAGCTTGTACTTGCTCAAGGCTGAAAGTGAGTGTCTCCTTAAATATTTTGCCCCAGGGACCTACCTTGCCTCACCCTAGTTCTGGTCTTGAATTCAACATATATTTAATATTTATTGAACATCTATTGTGTGCCACACAACAGCAATGAGTGAGACAACCAAGGTCCCTTCCAGGAGTTCACATTCCTCAGGGTAGTTTTAGCTTTGTTGAATTTGAATTACAGTTGATTTTCCAGAATTGCCAACTGGCTGATTCCAATCTTTTTTCTCTGCTATATTCCACTTTCAGTTGGGTGGCCATGTCTCTCTGGCCAAAGAGACTTAACTGAAAGTGCTGAGGGCTCTGGACGAGCTCTCCCATCTCTTTTGCCTCTTCCTGCCTTAAACAAGAACGTGACACCAGGAGCTGTGACAGGCTTTCTGCAATTGTGAGGAAAGGGCCAAGGGAATCACAGAGATATCAACTTACAGCCCTAACATCACTGAACTACTGAACAGATATAACCAACTACCTGACTCCACACTCCTGTCATGTGAGAAACATAAGCCCTTATTGGCTTAATACATTGTTGGGCAGGTCCTCTGTTACTTGCAGCCGAAAGTATTCCTAACTGGTATACCTGGCAAAAGCTTATTCCTGCAGTGTTTGGGTTGACCCTAGATCTCTACCTTTACCTGGGTAAAATAACTAGCAATCCAGTGTGAGGAGAGCCTCAGCTTTCCCTGAGAACTGGGAGAAAAAGTAAAGTAAAATTCTTCTCTCAGGAGAATTTCATCAACATTTAGCAGCCTCTGCTGCATTTTGGGCTATGAAAGAGCGTGGGAAAAACTGCTTAGCATGATATTCAAGGACCCATGTAACTAACACAGTGTGATACAAGCCCAGGTTAGATAAACACAGAGGCGCCAGGGTTAAGGGGTCCTTGTCAGAATGAGCATCCCCTGGGAATACCTGGAGGTAGCAGCTGTCTTAACAGCGCTCTCCTTGCTGTCTCTCTCTCCATCTCGCTCTTCCCCTCTGCTCTGCCTTGAGTCTCTGGGGGTTTTACCAAGAAATTACTTGCAATCTATTCTGAGTCGGGCAGCCTGCCAGATCTTAAAGAAGCAGAGTAAGAAAATAACTGAACTACACAAAGGTAAGCAAAGCTTTGGCTGGATTTGTGTACAAAATGCAAATAAATAAATAAATAAACTTTTCTTCCAAACTCCCTAGTTTCTATGATTACACTCTTAGAACCAACCATGTAACTTCCAAATAGCCCATTTTTCAGGTGCCATGAGGTCTTGACCTCAGTGATTTGGAACCCACTACAAAGACAAAGCCCAAGTGTACATCTTCGTCCACTTTTAGATGGGAGTAAATCCTCAGCTCTGACTACCATTTGCCATCTTGCAACATTAGTCATCAAAATCACCCACTTAATAATTATTTTACAGTCACTTAAAACGTTCCTTTTGGAATCATTTGTCTATTTAATGTTTATTTTATAGCCACTTCGAAACCCAGCTAATTATTTTCAACCTGCATGGTATTAATTGATACTTCCAGAAAACAAAGAAGTGTTAACGGATAAAAATTCAATGTCAGAATGCCAACATCAGTGTAGGGATTGTGTCCAGCTACTCATAACAGAAACAGGATACAGGATAATTTTCTCTAAAAGTGGTAGAGGTATACTTTCATATAAAAGAAGTCTGGAGACAGTTCAGGTAGTCATCAACATCTCAAGAAACTACTATTTTTTTTACCTTACCATGTTTTGTTTTTTTCCCTCAAAGTTGCCTAAAGTTACAAAATAACTACAGCAGCTCTAGCCATTACATCTACACTCCAGGCAGCAGAAAAGAGAAAGGTGTGAGGGCAAGAAGAATGCACTTCCCAGCAAAGTCAGCCTTTCGTAAAATGGTTCCAGAAGACTCCACCCAACTCCTTTCACTTAAATCTCACTGGCCACTCCTGCAAAGGAGGCTGGTTCTATGGTCTCAATGTTTGTGTCCCCCAGAATTTGTACGATGAAATCCTAAGTCCCAAAGATGGTAGTTTTTGGAGTTGGGGCCTTTCGCAGGTGCTTAGGTTACAAGGGCAGAGCCCTCATACATGGGGTTAGTGCCTTACAAAAGAAGCTCCAGAGAGACCCCTCACCCTTTCCACCATGCGAGGACACAGCAAGAATCCATCATTGTACCAGGAAGAGGGCCCTGACCTGACCATGCTGGGGGCCTGATCTTGGACTTTCCATCCTCCAAGACTGTGAGAAATAACTATCTGTGGGTCATAAGCTACCCAGTCTGCAGTATTTTGTTACAGCAGCCCAAATGATCTAAGACAGCTGGGAAACCTAATTTTAGGCCGGAGACTTTGCCATCCTCCAGGTTTTGTTTACAAAGAGGAACAGCCTGGCAGAAAAAAATAGAGTCCTTCCAGAAAGTAACTGTGTAAGCACTTCTAGATCAGCTTATTCCACAACATCATCTGGAGCCTGAGAGTTTTGGAGGCATTTAGAGCCGCCAGACCACCCTGGGGGAGAAGACGAAACGAAGTCCTAGGAGCAAACATTAGCACCTTGGTGAATTCTCACTCCTCAACCTCTGTTCTTCCAAAATGAATAAGATCGCCTTAACACAGCCAGTTGTCAAGGACACCCGGAGTTTAGGCAAACATAATCTAAAATGAACCAGACCTGGGGACATCAAACCACAGCCCATATGCTGAATATGCCCCTTCGCTTAGTTTTGGAAATAAAGTTTTAGTAGAAAACAGCCACACATGTTTGCTTACGTGTTACCTGTGGCTGTTTTCACCCCACAACTGCCAGGCTGAATAGTTGCAACAGAGACCTTGTGGTCCACGAAGCCTGAACTATTTAGTATCTGGTCCTGTACAGAAACAGCGTGCAGCCCCCTGGGACCACACAAAGGTATCATCAACTGCAAGGGGGGACATTTATTGGGCACGGGCTCTGTCAGGCTCTCTGCTAAAGATGTAGCCTGTGTTTTACAAATTATTCACTATCAGTTTGTTTGGAACAGAAAATGTGTCTGGTGCAAGGTAACTTTTGATAATAATTCTGATAGTTTACAAAGTGCTTTTACATGCATTAGAGGGAACTATTCCTATTTCACAAAATAAGGAAACCGAGGTACAAAGAGATTGAGGGGTTGTCCCAGTTCAGACGTAAGGAGCAGAACCAAAGTTCTGAGTGGCATCTTCTGCGCCTGCCACTTCTCCAAGGGGCTTTTGTAAATCACCCACAACATTTCAAGAAATATTCATTTTTTTACACAAGGAACCATGTAGTCACCACAAGTCATTCATATATAAAAACTGAGACAAGCTTATCAGCAATATTGCAGCCAAAGCACACTTAGTAAGAACAACTGACATTGTAAGTTACTGGAGAGCGTTTGCCTATGGCTTTCTTCTATGTGAAGAGCTCTTTTTGAGGTCAAGGTCAATGATAGAGGTGATACACAAAAAGAAGAGTTTCCCAAGAAAGTAAGAGCATCTTTAATCCACCTCTCAACCAAGGACAGCCCTGCTCACTCAAATGATGTTCTACATTGAAGTATCTGGAAAACCTTGATTGTATTTAACTTCAGGTTTTGAAAAGATGTAGAGACACTGGAGGGAAAACAAGATCCTGGATGACAATGGAATTATGGCTAGAGATGTATAAGAAAATCTGCTCCAAAGAATATCATGAACGGTGAAAATGTTCATGGACATTAGGGTGTCAGGAGAAGGCAGCTATGGTCCTTTCTCTAACACAGTAATCATCCTGTAACACTATCTTCTCCCAAATGCCAGCTTGTTTGTTTCTAAAATATAGAAAACTGCTTTTATGAGCCTTGATTTTTTTTTAATATACAATACTGTCTGAGACCAGAATAAAAACCAAAATTTTACAAGGAAAATTCAGTAGGGTGAAGTCTATTGAATTTATCAATTAAAGAGATGAAAGCAATAGCTGAAACCAGGAACTAAACGCCCCCCTCCTTGCACCTGTGCACCTATCACCACAAGTTACCAGGCGAGGCGTGGCCCTCAAGACCAAGAGCTCCTGCCATGCAGAGACACACAGTCTTTCCTCAATCCCTTATTCCTCTATAAATCTCCTAATTCTCCTCAGTCTCTGAATTATCTTCACTGCTGAGCTCAGTATTCTGTTTGCCCAGCCCCTCCCCTGACCCGTTCTCCAGCCACATCTGTGCTACAAGAGGTTGACCTCTATGAACTGCATAAACCTGATTTCTTTGCTTTCAGGCTTCCAGCTGGATTCCACCCATGGGAGGCACCAGCAGGAGATCAGAGGGCAAGAGGAGAAAGCGTGGTCTCCTCTCTGCCAAGCCACAGTTGTCAGTGACTGCAATCTTCCACCAAAGGCAGCTCTTGTTGAGATCAGATACCTGTTCCTCCTCCTGCCACCCCAGGTCCAAGGACGATTCACCCTCCTCACTGTGGCAGCCCTGGGGCATTTCCTCATCACTTATCTAAGTCCCTGAGCCCCATCCACATTTTTGTAAATTGTCCCTCATTAAATTTTTTTGACTGAGCCGTCCATTTCCTGCCAAGAGTCTGACTGGTACCTGAATTTGTATAAGGACTTCTAATCCAGCAATCTTCTCATAGGAAGATACTTCTCACCCCAAATGCTAAGTACTAAGGATGCATCCCTCCACCTCGACATCATGACCATCCTCACATCCATCTTTGAAGCACAGTCCAGCTTGACATCCTCCCTTTGTCCCTCTTTGGCTCTGTCACTTCCTAAATCACTGAAACTCTGCGTCCTGCCTCACAGACTTCCTCTCTAACCCAAGTAGCCCCATCAATCTGGGAAACCTCAGAGCTTATCTAGACAGCCCACCCAACATGCAGTCATGAGGTTCCTGGAGGTCCTTGACTTCTACCAACTTCATCTGCTCACTCTTTTCACATGGCTTCCGAAGATCCTCTCCTACATTCTGTCACCAGTCAATGCTAGTCTCTTCTCGAAGTTCAAAATTCAACACCTACTTTCTTTCCACCTTTCAGTTTCATTCTTCCAGCCATAGATACTTGTGACCTTAGAAGACCTCTAGACTCCTGACCCTACATTTTCTCTGCAGCCATTTCCTACCTTGTTTTCCTTTCCAGACCCATTTCCTTCCCTCTCCATTGTAGACACCTTAATACAGCATTCTGACCATTTCTAACCTGCGCCTTCTTTCTCAGCCCTCCCTTGTCAATCTCCCACACTGCCTTAGGAATGCCTAACTTGGCTCAATCTGTCTACATGTCCTCTCCTTAAAGGCAGGCTATAAAGTGCGTCTGAACAATCCCACATGCCAGGGTGAGCAAGTGCCTTCAGAAACATGCAGCTCTACTCTTACATGACATTGATTAGATTCTTCTTCCAATCTTTCCAGAGGCTAATTCAAACCTTTGCTACTCTCCTCCACACCTTATCTTGAAATTCTTAGTAAAAATGGATCCACCAGATATGAATCACTCATACCACTCTCCTCCAAGTCTACGAAGGTATTTGTCTCTGAGACTCGACTTTGTCCTCCCTCCCCCTGAGGGAGTGCTGAATTTCCTCCCATTGAAGGATAATCACCTCACCTACAGCGTAGATCCCAACCTCTCCTGGACCCTCAGTCATCAGGTATGCCCTTTCCTCCTCTCCACCAATTCCCCCCTTTATTTATTTCTGTACTTGCAGTGGATTTTATTTTATAATTATTATGTTTAAAAACCTTTAATTTTTTACACAACTGTAAAGATTACACTCCATTTACAGTTATAAAATACTGACTATATGCCCTGCGTTGTACAATACATCCTTGTATCCTATCTTACACCTAATAGTTTGTACCTCTCACTCCCCCATCCCTATATTTCTCCTCCTGCCTGTATATCTATAACCAGCTCCTCCCTTTAGTTCATGAATCTGCAGTGGTCCCTCAACCCTAGACTCCTTCTAGCTATCACCCTTCAAAGCCAAACTACTTGAAAGAGTCTGTTTTTTACTTTCTCATGTCCCATTCATACTTCAGTCCACTGCAGTCTGGTCTCCACTCTGTCACTCCAAAGAACATACTCTCAGGACATCATTGCCAACCTGATTGCCAACTTCAACAGTCACTCTTAACCCCTATTTCACTTTGCCCAGCAGTTGACTCTTATGATAATTCATTCCTCCTTCTTGAAACTCTTTTCTCTCAATGTCTATGAATCTAACTTCCTATCTCCCTTCCTCTCAGATCTGACCTATTTGGTCTCTCCCTTGTCTTCTGCCTGCCTTTTTAAATGTTACTGTTTCCTAGGATTCAGTTATTTATCCTCTTCTCACTCTCATAAATCCCGTAGTAATCTCAGCCTTATCCACCGTTTATCACAACTCATCCCAAATGTTTATTCCAACTCACCCAGTCTCCTAAGCTTCAGAGCCATATTTCAAATTTCCATACAAAATGTACACTTTAATGACCTACAGACACTTCAAGTTTAATGTTCCGGAACCAGATTCATCATCTTTTCCTCCTTATTCCTTGCCTCAGGAAATGGCAGCACCATTTTCCCAAGTCATTAACTGAACATTATCCTAGACTCCTTTTCACCCTGTACCTTGAATTACCAGCCAATTTCTGTAAATTTTTACCATCTTGACGCCTCCTGAATCTGTTCCTTCCCCTGCCTCCTTTGCCATGGATACCACCTTAATCCAGGACCTGGTCCTCTCCCATTTCCATTACTGAAATTACCCCTTAGCTGGTTCCCTACCTCCAATCTAGCCTCCAGGTGACTAGCAGAGTGATCTTTATAAGATGGAAATCCAAACTTCATGCTCTAAGACCCCTTGGTGGCTCCTGGTTGTATATAGGTAAAGAGCAAATGTCTTAGCATTTGATGTATACATTGGCCCTGCCTATCTCTCCAGCCGTTTCAACTAATCTCCACCCCTCCAAAATCTATTCTGCATCTAGACGCACTCACATTCCCCAAACACACCATGTTGTTCTGTATCTCTGTGCCTTTGTACAGGGAATCTCATTTTCAGGAACACCCTCCCTCCCTTTTTGGTTTAGGGAAGTCCTACTCTTCCCTGTAGAATCACTATGGTGAAGCCTCCTATAACCTCTCTCTCCAGAGTAAAACAGCTTGCATCTTCCTTTGTATAATCTGTGCAGAGCTCACATACATCCACATTGCACTATGACATAACTCTTTGCTTTCAGGACTGCCTCTCCTACTAGACTAAAAGGTCCTTAAAGACACAGGCTGTATGCTTTGTGTCTCCTTCAGCACTTAACAGAATACTAGCAGACTGCTACTTACTGGAATTAATAATTGCTATTGTTATTAGATAATTACTATTTGAATATAAATACAAATGAATGTTCACAATTTAAACCTCACTATTTAAAATGCACAGTTACAAATTTAAAAGATTTCTGTAGTTGTAAGATTTTGAGGAAAAAATAAGAGCTTTAAAAAACAAGAAAGAATTCCATCTACTTAGTATGGTTTAACTATGCCCCAGACTGGAGGCAAGTGAGGTGGACACCTTGATAAATGGTATTGCCATTTCCTAAGGTCCTTCTCAATTTCATGATCAATCCAATCAACTCTCTAATATAATTTTTAACATGCTGTGTCAGTTTAATAAGAATTCTGATTCTTATCTAAGTGGTCAGTTCAGCAGGCAGGGTTCCCCAGAAATAGCACAGCTTAGAATGTTAGATAAACCAAAGTCTGAACCAAAGCTCGATTTTTTCATTGTTTTTTGACTTGGAGATATTTAACCTTCTTGAAGCTCACTTTTATCAATGGTCTTACAGGCTACTTACAGTAATTCACCCAGACATTTCACACTTAAGTACCCCGTACATAGTGACTGCTCAGTGATGGTTATTTCCTTCCCCTTTACTGAAAGAAATTTATTTTTGTACATTTTTATCTGAGCACCTCTATGCAAAGATGACAAAGGCTTCTCCCAGTACCAAGGTATTTCCTCCCTAGACAGACAGCCAAGAAGGCTCATCAACTTTTTGATTTTCTTTTTAGAAGGTAACATCTACTGTCTTCTTTCTTCTTTAGCTAAAATGAAACAAAAGTGATCAAATCAGTATAATAGATTAAAACTTTGATTTACCTTGAATGGTAACCTGTTGCCAACAGTTGCTTTGAACTGAAACTATGGACGCTCCCTTTTGCATCTGGGAGGACCAGTCCCCTCCCATCCCCCTTTGCCTCCTCCCTCTTACCTTCTGTCCTCACACCTCCTGGTCCACTCTCTTCCTGCCAGTTGGATGTCTAGGAATCACTGCTGCAAACTTACAGCCTCATTGGCTCAGCTCATTGTCAATCCCTATCCCGGCCCTGCCTCTTCTCAAGTTTACACTTCTGTTGCCTAGGAAATCCAGTGACTGTGAAAACCCAGGTTGTTGGCCTTAGGAGAGAAGCCAACAGGGAGTTGGCCGGCAGTTGTTTGGTTTCTAGAAGGACACAAAACTTGCCTCCGGTTGTATAAGATAATGTTCAGAAAATTCTCTTACTTCTTTAGGCAACTCTTCCCCACCCTTCTGTTGTCTCCAGATGGCGTCTAATTATCAGGTAAGACTTAAAACCACAATACACGGGAGCAGGCAGGTATAATTACAGGTGATTCAAAGTCCTCCCTCCTTCTCCACAGCCACACACTGATAGGATTCACTTCCCACTCTTCCCATCCTTGGTGTCTTCTTTTCACCTTTCTCCTCTTTTTTTTCACTTCTTGTCTTTTTTTTTACACTTGTTCCCTAACAACAAGTTTACCAGAGGAGAAGTGGTCCTGTTTTAGGAAAAAAACACCTTAATCATGCTCTCTCTAATTTGTACCGATGACATCTCTCCTACCTTCATCATTTCCACCACTTCTCTTGCTTCCATCATGAAGTCATGCAAAGAATGGAGACTAGAACTATGAAGATCTGTTCTCACATTACATGTCTTCTCAGGCAAGTGTGGTTATTGACTTCTACAGTCTCTAGAATAGACTCTATATCTACCTTGTCAACTTCTCAGACTTGCCCTGGAGGTCAAGGGGGTGATGTTCTCTATGAATTTTAATGAAGTTTTGTCTTGGTTGAGGAGATTTCCAACAGGGTGTGATTTGAGGTGCAAATAAAAAGCCACTCATTCAAAAATATGTCCTTTTCTCTCTTTGGGGGTTAGATACTGTTTCCAGAGGGTTCCTGCCTATGGCCCATGACCACTACCAAGCACTAAGATGGTACTGACACTGACATGGATTAGAATGTGCTCCCCACCACCACCCCAGGGTAGTTCTGAGTTTCCTCTCCACACACCATTAGCCATTTCATCCCAAAATACCCCTTCTTGCTGCAGCTGACCTCATGGTATCAAGCCGTTCATTTGACTTTCACTACGTGAAATTATTAAGCTAAACTAATAAGCTATTAAGGAGCAATCACTTAGACAAGAGGCACTACCAATGACAGATAAATCTGCCTTTTAATTAATCAGTAAGACAATGGAAAGCGAACTGAGAGCTCTTAGAGGACTGGGAAAGAGTCTGGTTCATCTTTGCATCTTCCAAAATGCCCAGTACCATGTACGGATATGAAATCAGTCATTGTTGGTTGAATCAAATTTTTGAACTGGATAAAATGTCTTTATATGAAGGACATTTAAAATACAAAGTCTGCTTTTCAGAAGTATTTAAGTCCTTGTACTAAGTAGAAGTTTGTGTAGGACCATAGACATTTCATTTACTTCCTTTTACGTGAATAATTTTTTGACATTTAAATAAATAACATAACCATCTCTTAATAGCCTGCAATTAGGATGTGATAAACAAAACAACGAAAGATTGACATGAGGTAAAACCACATCTACAGAGCATCGGGGTAGACAGGTACACAAAGAATCAATATGAGATGGTGGTAATGTAGAAACAGATAAGCAGAACAATGAAAGGAAATATAAATGGCATCTTGAACTTCCTTTCAGAATCTTAAAATGCAACTCCAAGAATAGGTATTTTATACCTAAATCCTTAGTTTATATCATGTTTAATGTCCATTAAAGCTCAAAAATTAAATGTCTTACCTGTGCTTATAATTTTTCAAATGTGTAATTGTGTGTTATAATTATGGAAGACCCCAGGTTCCACTCATAAAATAAACATGCATTAGGTCTGAGTATGTGAACTTGACCCCTAATCCTAGGCTTTTACCATTAGTCCCTCTGATTCTCCAGGAAATGACCTTACTTCTTGTACACACATATCTCCTCCCTTTTCAGAACTGTACCAGCTCTACTGTTTTGGAAATTATAATGTATTTGCATTTTCAGTTCTATTCAAATGGAACAATAATTCCCAAATACTAAATTTAAGGTACGCAAATAGAAAAACACTTAAAAGCATATCTCACCCATAGAGATTTTCAAATCAATTTTAAGGTCTAACTTGTGTACAACGAACTGCATCCACTTAGTTTTGATAGATATATACACCTACAAAGCCACCACTGCAAAGATTTCCATCACCCCATTCACAGTGCACCCTCCCACAGCCCACAGCCCCATGCAACCATCAGTCTCCTTTTTGTCAGTAGAGATTAGTTTACATTTTCTTGAATTTTATGTAAGTGAATCATGCAGGAGGCACTTCTTTGAGTCCGGCTTCTTTCGCTCAGCAAGATCATTTTGAGATCCATGTATATGGTTGTGTACATCAGTAGCGTGTTCCTTTTTACTGCTGCGCAATAGTCCTTTTTATGCATATACCACAACTTGTTTATCCATTCACCTGTTTATGGGCATTTCGTTTTTTCTTAGGCTAAGGCTGTTACAATATCTGTGTACGAGTTTTCAGGTGGACACACATTTTCATTTAACTTGAGTAAATACCTAGAATTGGAATGGCTTAGTCATTTGGCACATAGATGCTCAACTGTTTTGGGGAAACTGTATGGCGATTTTCCTAAGTGGCTGTACCATTTTACGTTCCCATCAGCAGTGGAACGTATGGATTCCAGTAGCTCTATGTCCTTGCCAACTATTGGTATTGTCAGCCTTTTAAATTTTAGCCATTCTAGTAGGTGTGTTGTGGTAACTACGAACTTTTTGGCCAACCCAGTGCAATCATCCAGTACAGTTTGCTGAAAAGATTTTTCTTTTTCCATTGAACTGTCTTTGCACCTTTGTTAAACATCAACTGAACATATTTGGGGGTTTATTTCAGAATTTTCGAGACGTGCCTGCTGTGGTAGCCAGAGAGAGATCACAGAGGTCTTGTATTCCCTGCAGTGGGAGCCAACAAAGGATTTTAATCACGGAGTGATGAGATCGGATTTCCAGGTCATCAAGGCCATGCTGGCACCAGCCCTGTGTAGGATGCTTGGCGGAAACAAACCGGAGGCATCGTTCTGGCTCATTGGCTGCTCTTGATCAGATTTCATGGATTGGGGCGGGGCCTAGAAAGCACCAGAAAGAGTTGGCCTCACTGATACCAGATGATCAGGAAGGATTTTGTAGTGAGAGCAGGAGAGAGGGAGTTACAAGCCAGGGAGCCTCATCCCTAGGTCCCTGTGTTGCTTACGAGGGGAATACAATTCTGGCCATTCATTCCAATGACAACACAGAGAGGGCTTCATATCTGTCCCTCAAGGAACTTACGCCAAAGACCAGTTTAATAGATTTTATAAGAATTGTGGAAATAAAACCTTAGCTCACACACACACACACACACACACACATACACACACACACACACATACACACACACACTTCTGCATGTGACATGCTCCTGTGGGGGACACACTTGCAGCATGAGAACTCACAGAAATGGGTGGAGAACAGGCACCCAGCTATCCACACACCCAGGCAAATCCCATCCCGTCACTGGCAGGTGTGGGCATTTTCCTATTTCTGCAGGGAGCATTTGTAGGAACTGTGTCACGTTTTCATTTGAATTATTCCAAGATGTGTTTCACCACCCAGAATTAAGCAATCCAGAACTGCAGTTTCCAGGGCCATCCCTTGTTTCTCATATTTTCTTCACCATGTTGTAATCTACTAGATACCATACACTAGAACTTTTAAGGAGGAATTTAGTTCCATTTCAGAATGCAAAAGTAAATAGGAGGACATGATAATTGAAGGTAAAATATTTCATGAGAGCAACAAACCCGAGAGGCAACTTGGAGAATAGTATGAGACAGGAGGTCAAAAGTCCAAAAAAAAAAGAAAAAACCTGTGGACGGCAGGATGAGTCACCACACCAGCCTTCCACGTCCCGTCTCCAGGTTGTGTCCAGGGAAGAAAAAATAACCAAAAACTCCGGAGTGTTTTTTTTCTTGTTTCTGTTACTAGGAACTGAATGTCATCCTTAAGGGTTTACCACACATAGGGATGTTCTCTGCTCCATGAGGTGGCAGATGGAATGGTTCCTAAATCAAGAGGCTTGGGCACGGCCATGGTTCTTGGACCTGAGGCCCCAAACCTTACACGTAAGTTCCATTTCTCCACTTAGGTTTCCGGGACCCCATTTATTCGAGTGGGGATCCTGAGGAGGCAACTGTGAACAGTGGGAAGCGAGCAGCATCAGCTGTGGACCAAAGGCTCCAGGACTGACAGCAAAGGAGGTGCTCTGCGCAGGAGAGGACTTGGGCAGAGACCAAAGACGGGGTCCTGGGAGGTGTGTCCCTGCTGACCTGCAGGACGGAGACCAGGCTTCCCGGGCTGTGAGGTGAAATGCAAAGAGATCCAAGAAGGCCCGCATGGAAGAATCAGACAAATAGCTCATGTGAGTTCTATGAAAAGTGAAAGAAGGAGAAATTGGGAAAGAGCCTGAGAAGACTCTGAACAGAGAGACTGAAGCAGGCTGGTCTGAGTAGAGGTGTCCGTTGGTCGGGGGCAGTCCAGAAGCTCACGTTCAGATTCAGAGACACAAAAGTAGATTGTGGGCTGCTTAGAAGCTTGGCGGGGGGTAAGGGGGATGAGAAGTGGGGAGTTATCCTTTAACCCATGTGGAGTTTTAGTTTGGAAAGGTGAAAAATGTTCTGGAATGGGATGGTAGTGACATTTGCACAACAATGTGAATGTACTGAATGCCACTGAACTGTATACTCAATGGTTAAATGGTAATTTTATGTGGTGTGTATTTTACCACAATATCTGGGGGAGGGGTTGGTGAAGTAGAAGAGAATAGCTTTATTGCTTTGCGAGGCAAAGGGGGCCACAGTGAGCTAATGCCCTCAGAACTGTGTGTCCTGACCCAGGGGTGGGGGGTGCCTGAGAGAGTCTTATAGTCCAGGGGCGGGTTTGCTGATAAGGATCAGGGTGTGTTCAGGGCCCGCATTCCGTCAAGCCAGAGATCATCTGGCGTCAGGTGATGATGGGCGAACTGTGACCTTCTCTGGAACGAAGAGTGCTTCGTCAGGTCTTCCATTTGGTGGGGGTTTTAGCTCTGCAGAGGAGCTCACAGGTAACGTTATGCATGGTCAGTCCCCTACATACGAACTAGTTCCGTTCCGAGAGCGCATTCTTAAGTCCAATTTGTTTGAAAGTCCAACAAAGTCAGCCTAGGTACCCAACTAACACAATCAGCTAGAACTGTACTGTAATAGGTTTATAATACTTTTCACACAAATAATAGATGAAAAACAAACAAACACAAAAAAATAAACGTTGTTAATCTTACAGTATAGTGCCTTGAAAAGTACAGTAGTACAGTACAACAGCTGGCATCCAGGGGCTGGCATCGAGTGAACAGGCAAGAAGAGTTCCTGACTGGAGGAGGGAGAGGAGGTGAGAGATGGTAGAGCTGAAGGATTGTCAGCAATAGGGGACGGAGGGCAGGCTGCAATTTCACTCACACCTGATGTTGATGGAACACGCGTCCACATCTTTGCAAGCTTGCAACTTGAAGGTTCTTATGTAGGGGAATTACTGTATATCTCTTGAGGGGGAATCAGGACCCTGCCCCCAAGGCTATACTATTGTTTCTTCACCACCGCTCCCTTGTCTCCCCATACCCTCCCTTAAACAGTAATTTTATGTGGTGTATATTTTAAAATAGAAACCCAAGAGTTCTTCATAAAGATTTCTAAAGAGGCAGAAAATAGGAGAAAGGTGTGTCCTATCACGAGAAAGTGAAGGGGAGGATGCCAGCGGTGTACAGTGCTGCGGGAAGCCTTCAAAGAACCAGTGGCTCCCCAGCACACCCTCTCCAAGGCTCCACTTGGCCTCAGGCCTTCTTCAGCTTCCTGGTCCCACACAGCCACCCGGCCACCAGGCCCAGCAGCTGCCCACAGAGCCACGAGGTGCCCAGGGTGACCGCCAGCAGGAACAACAAGACGTCCAGCAGGTACTGCTCACAACATGGCTACTGGAAGGTGTGGGGCTTGAGGTGTGCTGCATCCCCTGTCTGGAGGATGGTACCCAGGTGCTGGGCAGGGGTCAGGGGGTGGGAGCGCCTGATGATGCATTCCTTACACAACCACGGCCATTGTGATGAAGGAGAGCGAGAAGTGGACCTTTATAGGCATTACAAGTCTGCAGCCCAAATGTTATCTGGTACCTCTCATAATGTATCAGCAAAATAATTTTTTTTTGTCTAACTCCAATCTTATTTGTATTCAACAATTATATTGCTAACCAATTTTATTTCAGGTAGTCTTCTGCTAGGCAGACAAATGCTAAACACAGTAATAAATAAAATATATAGTATGTTAATGGTAAATGCTGCTAAGAAAATCACACAAGGAAGGAGATGTGAGGGCCAGATGTCAGGAGTATTAAAATTTTAGATGACATCATTCAAACGAACTCTAAAAATTTATGAATATCAGAGAAATAGGAGCACAATACTTGACGATATTAAATAGTTACTATTCATCTGGAGAAGCATCACATGTTATTATAGTTATTTAAAAAGAGATGCCTTGGCTCTTCAGATACATTCTGGGACACAGATGGAGTATTATGATGTTTTGGATTGGCTTCAGAATAAGTTGGGGCAGGGGACAGAGGCAAAGTTGAAAGTGGGTGGGAATATAAAAGAAAGAAACTTTGCCAGGAGTTTATAATCATTGAAGCTACGTGTTGGGCATGGGGAAGTTCTGCTTTTACAAATATTAGAAATTTGTCTTTAAAAATGTTTTTAAAATCTCCCACTATGATTCTAATTTTTCTTGTTGTTTCAGTTTTTGAGGTCACATCATTAGATACATACCCATTTACAGTTATAGTTTCAGGTACCACACATTCCCAGTGAAATAACTAACCTTCATTACAAAAGTACAATCTTGTCTCTGGTAAAGCTTTTCACCTCAAGTCTGTTGGTCTGATATTATTCCTAATTATTCAGGTCTTACTTTCCATTAGTGTTACATGACCTGTCTTTTTCTGTCCTTTTATAATCAACCCTCCTGTATCCTCATGTTTTAGATGTGCCTCTTGAAAGGGCAATCAGCTTGATGTTGTTAAGCAAGTCTGTCAATCTTTGTATTTGAACTGGAGTGTATAGGTTTATATCTACCATGTTTCTATTTCTCCCTCTTATTCTTTCTTTCCTCTCTATTTTGTCTTCCTTTAGAGCTTGGAATATTTTTTGTCATTTCATTTTCCCCCTCTAATGATTTCCGTCTTATCTCTTTTCTTGAAATAAATTATCCCAGATTCACAGCATGCCTTTACAACCTGTCAAGGTCAAAAATTAATCCATATCTTTATCTACTTCTGGGCAAGACAAGAACCCTAGAAGTTCCATTTACCCCCTCCTGACTTACATGCTATTTTTGTTACACATTTTGAGTCTGTATTTTTAACCTCAGAAAACAATATTTTTTACTTCAAGTATATTATATGAATTATACATAATTTAATAATAAAATTATTAATATTTAAATGTTATGTCTATCAATGCTTGCTTAGATTTGCTCATATACCTTCTCTTTGTTCTTTTTTTCTTACATCTCTCACCTTCCTTATGGGATCACTTCTTCCTACAGTATATCCTATAGTATTTCCTTTATCAAGAATCAGCTGATAAGAATTCTCTCCTTTTGCCTCTGGCAGTGGTCTGATTTCACCCTCATTATTAAAAGATAAACTGACAGGGGAGTGGCCAGATGGCAGAGTAGGAAGACCCTGAGCTCATCTTCTCCCACAGGTACACCAAAATTACAAATATTTACAGAACAACTACTGATGAGAAAGACAGGAAGACAAGCAGAAAGTTCTTCTACAACTAAATATATAAAGAATGAACCACAGCAAGACAGAGAGGAGTGGTGGAGACACAATATGGTCAAGACCCATATGCCCTGTGGACAACCCATCAACAGGAGGATCACTGCAACTGCAGAGGTTCTCCCCAAGGAGCAAGGGGTCTGAGCCCCACATCAAGCTTCCCCAGCTCAGGGTTCTACACTGAGAAGATGAGCCCCCAGAATGTTTGACTTTAAAGACCAGCAGGGCCTACTTTTGGGAGAGACAGAAGGCTGTGGGAAATAGAGACTCCACTCTTTTTTATGTTTTTTTTTTTTTTTTTTTTTTGCGGTACGCGGGCCTCTCACTGTTGTGGCCTCTCCCATTGCGGAGCACAGGCTCCGGACGCGCAGGCTCAGCAGCCATGGCTCACGGGCCCAGCCGCTCCGCGGCATGTGGGATCCTCCTGGACCGGGGCACGAACCCATGTCCCATGCATCGGCAGGCGGACTCTCAACCACTGCGCCACCAGGGAAGCCCGAGACTCCACTCTTAAAAGGTGTGCACATACAGTCTTACACACTTCAGGACCCAGGGCAGAAGCAGTAATTTGAAAGGATCCTAAGTCAGACCCATCTGCTGATCTTAGAGAGCCTCCCAGAGATGCAGGAGGCAACTGGAGCTCAGCCTGAGGACACAGGTACTGGCAGAAAGTCATTTTGGGGAACTCATTCTACAACAAGGACACTGGTGCTGATAAGCACCAGTTTGGAATCCTCTTTCTAGTTTATTAGCTCCAGGACCCAGCCCTGCTCACCAGCCCGTCAGGAGTACTGGGATGCCTCAGGCCAAGCAGCTAGCCTGTGGGAACACAGACCTGCCCACCAGCAGGCAGGCTGCTGTAAGACCCTCTGAGCCTACAGCCACTCTGGGACCCAGCCCTACCCACCAGAGGACCCAGGAGACCTGGATCCACCCATCAGTACACCAGCACTAGCCCCGGGACTCCCTGGACCCTGCAGCCAGCCAATGGGAACCGGCCCCACCCACTAGTGGGTTGAGACCAACTCCAGGATCCCCAGGGCCCTGCAGTCAGCAACTCTGGGACCTGGCTCCACCCACCACTGGGCCAGCACTAGCCCTGGAACAAGCCTCATCTACTAGTGGGAAGACATCAACCCCAGGACCCCCTGGATCCCAGCCCCACCCACCAGCAGGCTAACATACCAAATCTGAGACCCCCAAGACCCCATAGCCAGAGCCCCCAGGATTCAGCTCTGCCTACAAGTGGGCTGGCACTAGCTCCAGGACCCCCTGGGTTTCAGCCCCACTTACCAATTAGCCAGCAACAGCCCCAGAACCACTGTAGTCCTGCAGCTGACTATGTCAGGACCAAGCCCAGCCACCAGCAAGACTGCACTGACCCCAGTACCCCATATATGCAGATTGTTATATATAAACCTGATGGTAACCACAAATGAAAAATATATAATAGATACACACACACACACACACACACAAAAAAAAAGCAAGAGAAAGGAATCCAAATATAACACTAAAGATAATCATCAAATTACAAAGAATGAGAGCAAACAAAGAAGAAAGGAACAAAAAAGAACTACAAAAACAGCTTCAAAACAATTAACAAAATGGTAATAAATACATATCTATTAATAATTACATTAAAATTAAATGGACTAAGTGCTCCAATCAAAAGGCATAGAGTGGCTAAATGGATATATATATATATATATATATATATATATATATATATATATATGTCTTATATCTACAAGATACTAACTTTAGATCTAAAGATACACACACACTGAAACTGAGGGGGTGCGAAAAGGTATTCCATACAATAAAAAGAAAGCTGGAGTAGCAACACTTAGATTAGACAAAATAGACTTTAAAACAAAGACTGTAACAGGAGGCAAAGAAGGACATTACATAATGATAAGGGGATCAATCCAAGAAGATATAACAATTATGAATATATATGGACCCAACATAAAAGCACCTAAATACATAAAATGAATATTAACCAACATAAAGGGAGAAATTGACAGTAACACAGTAATAGTAGGGGATTTTAACACCCTATTTACACCAATGGACAGATAATCCAGACAGAAAATCAACAAGGAAAACTGGCCTTAAATTACACATTAGTCCAGGTGGGCTTAATAAATGTATATAGAACATTCCATCCCAAAGCAGCAGAATACATGTTCTCTTCAAGTGCACATAGAACATTCTTCAGGATAGATCACATGCTAGGCCACAAAACAAGTCTCAGTAAATTTAAGAAGACTGAAATCATATCAAGCATTTTTTCCAACCACAATTCTATGAGACTAGAAATCAAGTATAAGAAAAAAAAATACTGCAAAAAACACAAAAACGTGGAGGCTAAACAATATGCTAAAAAACTAATAAATTACTGAGGAAATCAAAAAATACCTAGAGACAAATGAAAATGAAAACACAACAATCCAAAATCTATGGGATGGAACAAAAGCAGCTCTAAGAGGGAAGTTTCTAACCATACAACCTTACCTCAGGAAAAAAGAAAAACCTCAGATAAACAACCTAACCTTACATCTAGAGGAACTAAAAAAAGTAAAAACCCAAAGTTAGTAGAAGGAAAGAAATCATAAACATCAGAGCAGAAATAAATGAAAGAGGGAATAAAAAAATAAAAAAGATCAATGAAACTAAGAGCTGGTTCTTTAAAAAAATAAACAAAATTGATAAACCTTTAGCCAGATTCCTCAAGAAAAAGAGAGAAAGGGCCCAAATCAATAAAACCAGAAGTGAAAAAGGAGAAGTTATAACTGACACCACAGAAATACTAAGGATCATAAGAGATTACTATGAATAATTATACACCAATAAAATAGACAACCTAGAAGAAATAGACAAATTCCTAGAAATGTACAATCTCCCAAGACTGAACAAGGAAAAAATAGAAAATATGAACAGACCAATTACCAGTAATGAAGTTGAATCAGTAATCATAAAAAATCCCCCCCCATAAAAAAGCTAAATTGATTATTACTTACTTTCAGCACATTGAAGATAACATTCCATCATCTTCTAGTCTCCACTTTTGTTTAACGTGAGAAATAAGTTGGGAGTAACTGGGGCTTCAGGAACGTTAATCTATTTTTTCCCATGGCAGCTTTAAAGATTTTCTTTGTCATTAGAATTCTACACTTTTTCTATAATGTGTCTCTCACTTTGGCCTCTTGAATTTGTAAATTGATGTTTTTTGTCAGCTCTAGGAAATTCTCAAAAAATTTCTCATAATTTCTCCACATAATCCTTCCCTATTTTCTCTCTCCTCCCAAACAGGGGCTAGCCTATGATGACAGCTTCCCAGGGATAAATCTTTTTTTTAATCTTTTCTTTTCATATTACCCCTGTTCTATTCAGCAGCAAGGCAACTTGCCACACAGACCTATGCAGGTGGCAGGGCAGGGGCAGAATTATCTCTGGTTCATCCTTAATGTAAGGATAGGACCTTTTCAGTTCCAAGGTCTTTGCTCTTGCCGATCTTGCCAGTCAGTCTGCCAAACCCTCAATCCACATTTGATGGGATCAACAAATCCCCTTAGGGCAAATGCTTTCCTCTCCTTGCCTCCCAGAGCTCCAGCTTGCATTTTGAATTTGGCCTAATGATTCCTTATTATCCTATTAGTCCTTTGATGCTTTGAAGATTGTTTTTTATATTTTATCCAGCTTCTTCAATTTGTTTTCTACTGGAAGGATAGTCTGAATGACCTAGTGTATCAGTCAGAATCCAGTGTGAAGAGAAAAGCCCAGGCCATTGTTCATCTCTTCAGTTATTTTAACAGAGAGAATTTAAAATAAAGACTTTCCACCAGATTTTGGAGAACTCCGTAACCAAATGAGAGATATTGAGGCATTACAGAGTTAGTAGCTATGGAAAGCAGCCACCACCCCTTGTACTAAGGAAACAAAGAGTGAGAATTAATAAAATTTAGAGTCTTGAAGATGGGAGTTGTGCAAAGTTTAGAAGGAGAGGGAAAGAGGGTCTTTCTTATCTGGTGTCGATGCTTTAGGAACTCAGAAGGGAAATCCACAGAGCTGAAACCCAGACCTGGAAGGGGCAGTCACATCCTGCTAGTCCTAATATCTGTGAGGGGACAAATGAGGCTAACTCCAGTAATTCGGAAGAGCTACAAACAGAAAACCACTTCTGATACTAAAACCATCACTGCCACCATGAAAAGCCATAAGCTGTGGTGTTGCTGGCAGGAGCAGGGAGCAAGCAGGATGGCCCAAATCCCCACCTGTCCCTGCAGCCTTCCAGTCTACCTCTGGTGTCCCCTGTTAGCAGAGTCCGAGAGGGAGGGAGCTGGGGATGCATCTGGCAGAGTGCAGCGTCACAAAGCAGGGCAAAGAAAGGTGGGTTCAAGGGCTTCCCTGGTGGCGCAGTGGTTGAGAGTCCGCTTGCCGATTCAAGGGACGCGGGTTCGTGCCCCGGTCTGGGAAGATCCCACATACCGCGGAGCGGCTGGGTCCGTGAGCCATGGCTGCTGAGCCTGCGCGTCCGGAGCCTGTGCGTCCCGAGCCTGTGCTCCGCAACGGGAGAGGCCACGACAGTGAGAGGCACGCGTACCGCAAAAAAAAAAAAAAAAGAAAAAAAAAAGAAAGGTGGGCTCAAAGTTGAGAAACCTCATAAGTGGCCTACCTGGCCTGCCATTTCTGGAACCAGAAATCCAGCAGACTCACTTCTGGTAGCATAGTTGTGTTAGAAAATAACTGTCGGTTATTTCCATTTCAGTGTCTTGAAAATGTAGTTTTCATGACTGTATTTGCATTTGAACATGATAGAAAGTTCAAGTACATTTTTATATTTTCAAACTATTGAATAGATACGATTATCAAGAGAAAAAAAGAGATCTGTGGCTAATAATTGGTCCTAGGAAACGTTCTAAGTAGTCAATTTCCATAGTTTCTTAGTTTCCATATCCCAATCCATTTTGGGACCAATTAATGGAGCCATTTACCACAACTTCAATACGCCATTTCACATTTGATCAAAAATAAATTATCAGGGCTTCCCTGGTGGCGCAGTGGTTGAGAGTCCGCTTGCCAATTCAAGGGACGCGGGTTCGTGCCCCGGTCTGGGAAGATCCCACATGCCGCGGAGCAGCTGGGTCCGTGAGCCATGGCCACTGAGCCTGCGCGTCCGGAGCCTGTGCTCCACAACGGGAGAGGCCACAGCTGTGAGAGGCCCGCGTACCGCAAAAAAAATAAAAATAAAAAATAAAAAAATAAATTATCAGGCAAAATACTCTAAATGTGCTCACTTTTGATAGGTATGAAACATGTCAGACATGTGAGTCTTTACATATACTGTACATATAGATTTAATTAAATTTTTTAATTGTGGAAAACGTCACTACAGTATTTCATTCATGTTCCTGTTCATAACACGGTGAATGATAAAGATATCCAGTGACACACAGATGTAGATATTTAATGATATGCAGGATTCTATAGCAAATAATCTGCAACTACAGCCTCATTAATGTATGGCTTTTGTTTCTTGGTGATGGGCTTAGGGATTTGTATTGTCCAAGCTTCAAGCTTCCTGCTGTCCTTCAGGACTCACATTTTCCCTGGTTGTTTTTGTGGTTTTTTTTTACCCAATATCCAAAGAGGGCCTCCCTTCCCTTTTACCCTCTCCTCCCTCAGAAACGAAGCATTTCCAAGACTGTTACCTTAGGTCCCTCATGCTTTCGTGCCCCTTTCCTGTTGTCATAGCTTTGATCTACCAAAACTCTTTTTCAGGATTTTTATGCAGAATGTAGATTTTCCTCCTTCTGAGCACAGTTTTACCTCATCCTTGGGCCTTCGGTGTCCCTGTTTTCTTTTCTGTACTATTCTTCTGGACTCACTAGCCCTCCACAAAGCTTTGTAGCAGGAGTTCAGGAGAGAGCGCTGCTAAAACTTGATGTTTAGTTTGCCACTTACGGGACGGTGTGGGTTTTATTTGCTCTTGTTGGTTGAACTGCTTCCTAGTGTAAATGGCATGGGATTCCCTGTAGCCTGTGGAGGGCAAAGCCAGGAGAAAAGTCCCTGTGGCATGCTCCATCTCCTCAATCCTGATACCTACTCCAGCATTTTACAAACCTTAGTGCCAGGCAAAGGGGAGGAGATTAGCAAAGAGTGGGGCAGGCTTAATGAGGTTGCTCAGGTTAAGTCGGGCACCTATCGATGAGTCTAAAGTCCCCATTCTCCCGCACATGTGAGGACATTCTGTTATTAATACTTACCCCAGTCACTAGTACAAAGTCTTCTGCACAGTTTTCAGAGCCATGCTGACTGAAGAGAATCCATTTGCAAATCACGTTTTCTACAGAACTCTAAAGAAGGTAACTTTCACCCTTCTAAAACCACTAAAGCTTAGTTCCCACTCGTTTGCGGCAATAGTCCCTTGATGGACAGCACACACCTTCCTCTCTGTACTGTCGTTGGAGTCAACAGTCACAATTCCATTTCCTCTTTTCACCTGCACAGAGATCGAGGCTGGGGCTCTGTGACGGAAACCGTCCTCTGCCTCTCCCTGCCGTGGTCCCCATCACATTTAGAAAGTCACAGAGGTCAACTCTGAGCCAGATGTTTCCTCAGGTCCAGTCAGAAACTGTAACCAAGAGATGAAAGTTATTATTGTCATTATGCCCAAGACTGTTGGATGCTTTGCTGTATAAATACAGACCAGGACAAAATATCAAAGCACAGAAAATTCTTCTTCAATGAGTCAAGCATTGTGGAGGGTTTTTTGGCCCTTTGCCATGTGCATCAAACACTACAGGTTGGTGAACCCAACACCCTTACAGGTCTTTTAGTCCTCACCAGCTGCCAATGCAGAGATTTTTCACGGCTCCTCTTACAGCCTTGAGTCGTCTGGTGAAAGAATTCTAGGCAAGAGGAAAGAAGCCTCTTGGCGAGGGGAGGAGGAAAGATAATTCTGTGAAAACGTTTGCTAGCTCATATTGCCCCTTCTCCTTTTTTGTTCTCCTTGGGACATGGACATGATATCTGGAGCTGGGCAGCCATCCTGCAACCATGAGTTAAAAAGGGAGAATTATAAACGTGCTCTTCCTGACATTGGAGAGCTATTGAACCAATGCCATCAGTTGTCTACTTCCTTCCCATCTACTTCTCATGTCGGAAAAATAACCCTCTTTTTGTGTAAGCCAATGACAAAAAAATGAGATCTTCTCAACTATACCTAACAGAATACATTGTAAGAATAATTTTTTTAATTGAAATCTAAAATGTCTCATCATAAGTTTTAATAATTAAATAGGATGTCATTTCCAGTCATTGCAATTATATGATTTAAAAATAAACAGTTGCATCACTCTGTTAAATGTATGCAGTGGGTTGTAAACACCTCAGCAGTTTGATACCACCATTCATTCTTTTTTTTTTTTATTCATTCTTAACATAGATAATGAACTGCCCATTTTCACTGGGAAATTTTGCATCATTCCATTTTCTTCTTGAATTTTTATTTATTTTCCACTTTCCCCAGAGAATTTATTTCTAGTCTATGTATCTTTATGCTTAAAAGAATTGTATAGAGTATTCTCTCATAGCCTTAAGCATCAAAAATACGTATTCAAATTAATATTTATAATTCCTATAAAAATAAGCCTCTAAGAGCCTAATATTTGTACTAAATTATCATTCTTTGTTTTAATACTTGCATTAAATTGGTCAAAGCTACATAAACATATTTCATATTTCAAAACATATAGTCACCTAACACAAACTATAAAATTTTATTGGAGACATATCTCACAATGAGATGAGGGGCTGTTTTTTCAATTCTTTTAAAATTAATGTATATGTCTGTAGATAAACATTATCTGCTTCTGAAATGAGACAGTTTTGGATCAATATCTCTTAGTTACATAAACACTGAAAAACTATTCACATAAATAAGTAGCAGGAGCACTGAGTTTTGTTATGAACCACCTTGAAAATGATGTACCTTCATTCTTTGAACACCTTCAGAATAACATGCCACGTGAATATGCTATTCTCACAGCAGTCTACCATCAAAAGTTACTTTTAAAGGTCTGTCAGCTGAAAAATCACAATTAACCTTTGGATTTTGTTAAAAACAAAGAATTACAAATCATCTGAATTATAAACACTTTCTGGCTCAGTCATTAGATTTTGAATTGTTCATTTAGTACCCCTACTTTTCCACCCTGGGGCAATGTACCATGCGGGGAATGGGGGTGGGTGAAGGGTGTCCATTTCTTCTGTAAAATAAGAGTCAGGGAATTGTGAAAAGTGTGGCAGGGCAGAGGATCTGCCAACCAAACACAACACCTTGTCAGGCAGACCAGTTTTAGGAAACTAGAGTCAACAAAGGTGGAAATTTACCACTTCCAAACTCTGTGTCATGTAGCCCTTGGGAAATCTTCATGTACACATTATGGTGAAGGTAGCCCAGCTTGAAGGCTACTGGCTTAAGCTGCTCTACTGAGGCTTCCTGCTACTGCTTGCAGTTGACTTTCTAGTAATAGTAACTCTCATCTGAGATGATATGAAGCTCGTAAATGGTCACTAAAGGAAGATGGAATAGCAAGCCTTAGCTCAATAAAATTCCATGAGATAAATTTTAAAAAGAGGAAGGAGTGAAATGAAATGAACTATTATTTGGTCTTAAGCTCTGGCACACTTTTCTGCTATGTTTTGTAGGTTTACTCATTTGTAAAATCAGTTAGAGGACAGACGCAGCTCAGCTCTCAGTAACACAAATGAGAAAGGAAGAGTTGTCACCAGGTGCCATTGTTCTCGAGGGTCTCATCTACCGTCAAGGGAGGTGGTCCTGCCACCAGGAGGTGTCCACAGCCCTTGTTTGTGGAACCTCCCTTTCTTTGTACATGTTCTAACACAAAAAGATCTCTCGAAATTCATCTCGGATTTTTTTGTTTTAATTTAATTTTATTTATTTTTTTATACGGCAGGTTCTTATTAGTAATCTATTTTATACATATTAGTGTAGACATGTCAATCCCAATCTCCCAATTCATTACACCACCACCCCCGCTCCCTGCCACTTTGTCCATGTGTTTGTTCTCTATTTCTGCCCTGCAAACCGGTTCATCTGTACCATCTTGGATTTTTAAATCAGGAAAAAAATAAAACCCGAGGGACTGAATCACCAGTGCAAGTGTTATCTGATTATTACTTACTGTTACCTTGAGATGAAATTTGTTTAAAATCCACTGACAGATGTCTCTAAATTTGGAACATTTCATTTAAGGACTTATAAAAAATAAATAAATGATTAACTAATTTAAAGTCCAGCATGGAGAAAGGAGCCTTCCTGGATCTAGGGGCAAAAAGAAAAAAAACCAAAACCCCACAAAATTTCCCAAGAGAATTCCTTAGCGGATCCAAGCGCCTTCTGCATGCATGTGCATGGAATGACCCTGGGTGGGAGGGATACACCAGCCAGGACCACCCTGTGGTAGGGCAGATTATTCATGGCAAAGAGGTGCTCACAAGAGGGGCCAGTGGGGCTAAAATCAGCCCATCCACTCTCCAAGCCCTGTGCTCTGGCGGGAGGAGGCATCCATCACGGGGACAAGTTTTATCGCTGTTGTCTTAATTTGCACAATGGCTCTCCTCTCTCTCTGTGGTTGCCCCGGTGGTACCTGCTTCTTTCTGGTTGAATGGATTAGACACATGTATCCCGTTAAATGGCAGAAAGGAGATGAAAGGACTTGGAAAGCATAACACATGTCACATTGGTAAAAGATTTCTGTTCTTATTTTGAATGTTCACTACTCGGAAAGGTCTGCTTTCCACCCACAGGCAGTTACAGTGGGTATAAGACTGTCCCTGAGGCCACTGAGTCACCAGGTCACAGGTGAAACGTAACATCCATTCCAGCCCCTCCCTGCTGCCTTCCACATGTGACCGAGGCTCTACTTTCCTCCCATTATCCACTGTCCTTTTTTTTCTTTCTAACACCTCTTCGCCACCTCCCCCACCCCCCAATTACTTGGAGTAGTAATGTATCCAGCAGGGAAGTCGGGGCTGGAGGACACTTCTTAGACATTTTATGCAGCTAGGAATGGTCACGTGACTCAGGTCTGTCTATGAGATTTCACTGGAAGTCTTTGGGTAGCTGCGGTGTCTGGGAAACCTCTTTAAAGAAGCTAACTCAGCTGGTATGAACCTGTTTTATGCCCTTTCCTTAAGTTTCCCTTTTCTTGCCTGAAATTCCAATGTGCTGACTGGATCTAAAATGACCACCTTGAAAATCAGGGTGAACTTGAGGATGAAGCTACCCACTAAGGCAGGCAGAGCAACCACACAAGAAATCCGGACTATTGATTACATCATGCAGCTGCCACATCAGCCCTGGATGGCCTGCCTACCTACACTTTTTTTTTGTTTTTTGGCCACGCTGCATGGCTTGTGGGATCTTAGTTCCCTGACCAGGGATTGAACCCATGACCTCAGCAGTGAAAGCACAGAGTCCTCACCACTGGACCACCAGGGAATTCCAATACACATTTCTTTTACATGAGAAAAAGAAGAAAGAAAAGAAAAGAAAACCCTAAGCTGTTCCCGTCACTTTTTTCTGGTTTCTGTTACTATCAGGTGAATGCGATTCCCAACAGTATGTCAAGTACAGAAAGGCTCAGCTATGGAGAGGCTCTTCTTCGTTTAAAGAAGAAGTTATCTTCTTTCTCATGACTTCATTTTTTTTAATAGGAATATTGAGAAGACAGCTCACAGCTATGAAAAGTGGAGACCAGGGACATTTCAGCCCATGACCAACCTGCAGTCTCCACACCCGATCTGCAAAGGAGTGTTCAGCAGAAACCAAGGCAGAGACCATGGACACAGGCAAGGGTGTGTCTGGCACTGAATGCCCGCCCAGGACATGCTTCCTGAGCTTTGACAAGAGTTTGCAGGAGAAGCAAATAGAAAACAAAAGAATCAGCAAAGCGCCTGCCTTAGGGGTTATTCCATGATAAGTGGTGGAGTGGAGTGAGGGAAGGAGGCTGAGAAGATGCTGGGCATGGAGGCTGGAATGGTTCAGGCTCAGTGCCGTGAAGAAGGGCGTGATAAGGAAGGTGGCTTCAAAGCTTCAGATCTGAGGGGCACTGTTCCAAATTATCCAGGGACGGAATCACAGAACAGCCTATGCTGACTGAAAATAAAGAAGGCCACAAGGGCTCAGTAAAGTATTCTAATCATGGTGATAAATGGACTATTTATAAATGGAATGGAGTATTTATACATGGAATATTTCCTGCCATATCAATAAACAAAGGATGTCACAGTCACCAATGATTGCAGCCCTCCAAGGTGAGCTGGTGAGCCCTGAGGACACTCAGGACTGAAAATATCTGCCATCTAGCAGTCCTCAGACTGCAGCCACTCCCTGCAGTGAGGCCTGAGGAAACTCAGGATGTAAAAATACAGGCCCCAGACAGCTAAGGTGCATTATCAAAGGAATGATTTCGGTGAGCCCAGACTCTTGCATCTTCCCATACACAGAAAAAGTGCGAAATTCCCTAACTTGAGATATCCGGTTTTCTTTATTTAACAACAATCTTCTGATGTTCCCAATTACCTGCTCTTTGTTTCAAAACTCCTAAATATCCTGGCACCTCCCCTCGCCGCCTCGGAGCAGTTTCTCAGAGTTATCTGAAATGCTGTCTCCCAGGATACAGTCCTCATTTTGCCCCAAATAAAACTTAACTCGCAACTCTCACGTTGTGCATATATTTTTTTAAGTCAACAATAGGAAGAAGCCAGTGAGCAGGAATTTGTAGCAAAATAGCAAGTGGATAGGATGTGGAGAATGAGGGTTGACAAAACTGGTGGGAGATGCCAAGAAATGCTGACTCTGCCCAAACACACCACCTTCCAAGGCTCCACTTGGCCTCAGGCCTTCTTTAGCTTCCTGGTCCCACACAGCACCTGGCCACCAGGCCCAGCAGCTGCCCACACAGCCACGCGGTGCCCAGGGTGACCGCCAGCAGGGACGAGAAGAGGTCCAGCAGGTACTGCTCATGCCACCACGGCTGCTGGAAGGTGTGGGGCTTGAGGTGAGCCGCACCCGCTGTCTGCAAGATGTGGTTGATCCAGCCCACCAGCCGCTGGCTGGGGGTCAGGGGGTGGGAGCGTTTCATGATGCTGGTGTCGACCATGGCAGATTTCTGCCTATTGGCAGAGACAGATGGACGTGTTACTCAAGTGGTCTCAGAAGTCTTAGAGATCTTGCATCTCTCTCTCTCTCTCTCTCTCGCTCTCTCTCTCTCTCTCTCTCTCTCTCTCTCTCTCTCTCTCACACACACACACACACACACACACACATTTTCCAAATTATGCACAAAAGATTCCCTTTCAAGGAAAAGTTGTTGGCTTGGCCTTGCTATGGTCTAGTTGGGTCCCTTTAAAAAGTCCAAACTGGGCTTCCCTGGTGGCGCAGTGGTTGAGAATCCGCCTACTAATGCAGGGGACACGGGTTCGAGCCCTGGTCTGGGAGGATCCCACATGCCGCGGAGCAACTAGGCCCGTGAGCCACAACTACTGAGCCTGCGCGTCTGGAGCCTGTGCTCCGCAAGAAGAGAGGCCGCGATAGTGAGAGGCCCGTGCACCGCGATGAAGAGTGGCCCCCGCTTGCCACAACTAGAGAAAGCCCTCGCACAGAAACAAAGACCCAACACAGCAAAAATAAATAAATAAATAAGAAATTTTTAAAAATAAAGTTCAAACTGATATTTGCATGCAAAGATCCATGCTTGGTGCTGGAAGTGCCAAACTATAAAAAAAGTGACTAAGTCTGTAAGGACTAATCTCTACCCCAAGGAGGCTTAAGATATACTACAGGAAACCATTATATTTATTGAGCATCTACTTTGTGCTGGTGTCTGGGCTAGATAACAAATGTGACTCTGGGGACTGTAGCCCAGGAAGACATCTGTGTTTTCCTGCTCCTTCAAAGCATCATGTTGACCAGCACTGGCTTCATGGGCTATGAGCCTGCATATTTGCACAGGGCCCCACCCTTAAATGGGCCTGTGCTTGATTTAATTCTCTGCTGTCACCCTCTTGAAATCCTTAAACTTTATGACAAGGGTCTCCACATTTCACATAAAGGCACATGAATTATGTAGCCAGCCCTGATGTCCAATGTCTGTGGACCATCCCAGCCCAGATGACTCCTTCACAGGGCCAGTAGATCATGCACATTTGGGGTTTAGGTCTTTGAAAATCCAGTGAAAGTTACGAAGCCATTCATCAGAAAATGAGTATTTTAAACATATGAGATACCAAATATGCATAAAGTTTCTGGGTTATCTGACCCCCAGAGCTTAACAACTTTTCTGGGGTTAGGAGTCACATGCAATGTGGTTATTATTCGGTCACCTAACAAGAATTACTTGCAGGTCTCCTATGTGCCACAACGTTGTGCAGTAATGCTAAGTCTTGAGATATGATTCGGGTTTGTGCCCTTGAAGCTCTAAGTTTTTTAGTCCTTCTTCATTATAAGAAAGAAAATATATTTTTCTTCTTCACATGAGATTACTGTGCTGGTTGGAAAATTTCTTAAGAGGTCAGTGGGCCCCTTTGTATTTACTCACTTAACAGGAATCCATTCAAACTTACTTTGTGGCAAGCCCTGTGCTGAACCCTGGGAACATAGCAGAAAACAGGAGACATGCGCTGTTGTCCTGGGTGAGCTTACTAGTGTGGGGGACAGCCAATATATTAAAACATAAAGAAATGGGCAATTACAGATCCTGTGACGTGCTAAGAAAAAAATAATATGCTATAATTGGGGTGGATAGGAGAGAAGGCTTTGGGACTATCAGAGAAAGACGGTCTCTCTGAGCAGGTGGCATTGGGATGAGGCCTCGATGTCATGAAGGAGCCAACCCTGCGAAGAGAAGGGAATGTGTTTTCTAGGGAGCAGCACAGTCAAAACGGCTGAGGTGGGGAGCAGTGTGGGATATTGGGAACAGAAAGCCAACCTCCTGCCTCAGTTGGAATTCTACTATAAGCACCTCCAAAGTAGAAGACCTCTCAAAGACACCCTGTGTCAGTAGTTCGGGCTCCTTACAACTAGAAGGTATAAAATCATTCTCAGCATCTAACCTAAACTGTTCTAGTCGTCCTCTCATAGGAAATAAGTCAGCTGTTAGCATCACACACATATTATTTCACGTCCTGGAAATTTCAGTTTTATTGCAAAAAAGACCCACATGGTTAAAAAAAAAAAAAAAAAAAAAAGACCCACACGGTGCCCGTTGTGGTTTACATCTTCATTCAGTGTGAGTAACCACAAGCCCAGAGAGCTGCACACTTCTTGTCCTCTATGACTTGCTTCATGTTCAGAGCTAATGTCTCAGCCTTGATCTGCTTTAACTGGATGGAGACACCGAAATTTTTGGCATCTACTCGGAGCAGGTTTTCAGGCTGGTCTCCAAAGAGGGGAATCTCCACCATGGGCAGGCCATGTTGGATGGCCTCCATGACACTATTTATCCCACCATGAGTGACAAAAAGGTGGACGTGAGGGTGCCCTGTTGCAAATAACAAAGGCAGCAGAACATTTCAGGATGAAAAGTTTCAGAACAAGGAAAGCAGAAAAGGCAGAAGAAAATACCAATGGGACTTAAAGTGTGTTGGAGCCATTGTGAAGATGACTTTGCTTGCTACACACCCAAGGATTCCAAGCCTTGCCTTTGTATAGAGACTCCTTGACTCAGCCAGAACCCAGGGAATTCTGTAGAGAATAGTGCTAAGCAAGGCAGATATCTCCATCCATCCATCCATCCATCCACCCATCCATCCATCCATCATTCCATCTATCCATTCCATCATTCCATTCCTTCTCTCTATCCCCTCATGCCTCTTTGCTTCTCTCATCTGTTTTCTCTTTGTGTTTCCCTATGTCTATCTCTGTCTCTCTCTGTCTCTTCCTTTCCTTGAGCAAACTTTTCTCATCCACCAAATAATATCCCTCTTCTCTAAATTACTGACACATTCATTGACATCACAACTCATGTAGCACTCATAAAACTTACACTGTATGTGTTGTTCTCTTTAAGTATATGAGAAGCCACTTGAAAGCAAAGACTGGACTCTGCACATCAGTATTTGCTAGCCTTTGCTTACTTAGAGCTAACTAAGGTGATTGTTGATAATGAAGAGTTCATCTCAGCCTGTGTTGGCCAACTGGGATGTGCCTAAGAACCTCCTTGTTTCTTCTTTGAAATGAGAATCATATCCCATGTCCAAGACTTAAAGAAATACATTTGCAGATGTGGAAACAGGAATGTTTTTAAAATTCTACAGATTATTTTGTCATAGTCTTGGTCATGAGCCTCTGATCCAGTCAGTGGCTATGGCAGTGAGGAGTCTCTAAGAAGCAGCCCTAGGCACAGAGATAACCTGTTGTGGGTGAGAAAATTCTCTGGTATCAGAGACTCAGTGTGCCAAATAACTGGCCAGGAGGCTGCTCAGCTTGGCACTCAGGTCCATTGGCATCAGTATCGTGAATGTATGAGTTGCTCACACCTTAGTAGCTAAGGAAGATATGTGTGTGTGTCTGTGTGTATGTGAGTGTGTAAGGGAACATGGGTGAACATGTGCACATAAAGCACTGAATACAGTGGCAATGTGCCCCCTGGTGTGCGTTCTCAGAGCTCACAGATGGTTTAGGATTATTTTGTGGTGACCTTGTTCAAGACCAAAAGCAGTAGGTCACTGTGACTTTGATGGCTGCAGACATCAGGCCTGGGATAGAAAAGAATGAAGGGCCAAAGAACATCAGGAACATCAAAGAACATCAGGGAATTCTTCACTCAGCCCCACTAGTCCATGTGGTCCGTTAACAAGGAATAGAATACTGGCACATAAGACAGGGGGCTGGCTTTCCAAGCGTCTCAGCAAGCAAGAAAGGCCAGTAGTCAAAAATTTCCACTATCACCAAGTCAAAGTTCTCATTCTTTTTTTTTTTTTTTTTTTTTTTTGCGGTACGTGGGCCTCTCACTGTTGTGGCCTCTCCAGTTGCGGAGCACAGGCTCTGGATGCGCAGGCTCAGCGGCCATGGCTCACGGGCGCAGCCCCTCCGCGGCATGTGGGATCCTCACAGACCAGGGCACGAACCCGTGTCCCCTGCATCGGCAGGTGGACTCTCAACCACTGCGACACCAGGGAAGCCCGAAAGTTCTCATTCTTTAAAGAATTCATAGTATCATTTCTCCCTAGCAAATGACTGCACGGAAGCCCTAGTTGCTCCAAAATAGCTAAAACGTGTTCAAATGTGCTTCTGTAAGAAAAATAAATAAATGATAAATATTCATTGGAAGTGTTAATATCACAATACATAAAAGAACCTTGGTCCACTGACAGATGAATGGATAAAGAAGATGTGTTATACGTATACAATGGACTATTATTTCACCATAAAAAAGAATGAAATAATGTCATTTGCAGCAACATGGATGGACCTTGAGATTATCATACTAAGTGAAGTAAGTCAGACAAAGACAAATATCATATGATATCACTTATATGTGGAATCTTAAAAAATAACACAGATGAACTTATTTACAAAACAGAAATAGACTCACAGACATAGAAAACAAACTTATGGTTACCAAAGAGGAAAGCAGGGGAAGGGATAAATTGGAAATTTGGGATCAACAGATACATGTTACTATATATAAAATAGATAACAGAGGTCTACTGTATAGCACAGGAAACTATATTCAATATCTTGTAATAAGCTATAATGGAAAAGAATCTGAAAAAGAATATATATATATATATACACATATATATGTATAACTGAACTGAATCACTTTGCTGAATACCTCAAACACTGTACATCAACTACACGTCAATTAAAAAAAAAGAATCTTGGGATACAAAGAAAATATTCCAGGTAGGTAAGACCACACCCAACAGCAGCCATCCTATCCTACACTGTCCATAAATATGTACCTTAGTCACTCTGGGCAGATGTTCTGCTCTTGAGAGTGTTCCCTTCGTCCCCCCTCCCTTTCCTCACTGCTCCAAATCCCCAGCACTCTCTATGCCAGTTCTTAGAAAATATATCTTTGAACTCTCCATTCCTGAAATCCATGGGCACAGATGCATTATGTTAACTGAAAATGAACTGCCCTCAATGGGGTTTCTGCTCTGGGAGGCTTCTTTGACCACAGCAGACCTCACAGATCTCTTTCTACTTGATAAATTCTGCGACACTTTCCTTAAACTTCACTTACATACTGAACTTTTATGAGTGGTTTTCTTGTTTACTTAGCAAAACAGTGCAAGTCACTTGATAAACACTGACAATACAGGCTATTTTTTAAAAATTACTGTATATTCACATATGACAGATTTCCTCACCCAAGGGATTATTTGATCATATTAGAACAAAATCTAGCTAGCCCAGAGGTTAAACAAAGGGAAAAGAAACCTGGTTCTGAAACATATGATTAGCCTTTCCACTTCAGTGCAGGCTAAGGTATACAGAGAAGATAATGGCAAAGCTTTCTGACATGTAATTAAGACATTGCTTATGGGATTATTCCAGGAACCTATCTTCTTGCAACGCTTTCCCATCACTGCCTATATAGATTATGACCCTGTTTCCTGTTTGTACAACATATGGGGAAATAGGATATCCATCTGCACTCTAAGATACTAGAGGTAATAAGTGCAAGGGCTCGAGACATCAGAGGCCTCCTGGCTGCATGGAGGACCAAGAGAATCGGTACCCTGGCATAGTTATAATTGTCCACCATTGCACCATTGTGCCCCAGGTAGAGATTGTACAGAGGCTGAGAAGTCATTAGCAATATACATATCTCTGCCTGACCTTCAGGGTTAACTTCAAGTCTCGCAATGAAAGTGATTGTCTCAAATCATCCCCTGCTGTGTTTTAAAGATTTCACATAACAAAGGAGTGGTTACTAAAACTTTTGGATAACTTCAGTAATGCTGTAAAAATTCCTAAAATATAATTTGCTAATCATAGTTAAAGTTAAGCTAACAAATAGAAAAGTATCAAGAATGCATGGTTACCTATATCTGTCCTCAAAAATATGAAATTGGGGGAGAATAGACAAAGCATATAGTTAAAATGTATAAATAACGTCGCAAGACGATACAGACTAAGTATCAGATGAGTAGGTTAGGTCAGACCTATCCCAGAGGGACTATGGTCTTCCAGTTTGAGTGAGGAAAGGAGGTTTTATGGAAATAGATTTAAGCAGTACCGTTATTAGTAAATAGATTTTCAGGAAGAAAAGAGGGGACTAGTCCTCTGTAATTAATCCAGATAGGCATGGATTTCTGTCTTTTCACTTCTATGTCTATGAGTAAGGAGTTATGTGTTCCTTTCCATTCCAGATGAAGCAAAAGGAGTCAGCTTCATGTCTTATTTTGCACGAGGTTGATTGCATTTTAAAAGAACTTTACATGGCCAGAAGCTCAACTTCTACAAAATCATTGTTTAAAAGTCTTCTCCATTAATAAATACATGTGAGGAGAAAGGAAAAAAATAAATGGAAAGGTGTCTTTGATTTCCCTACCAACAGTGAGAGGTTGAGGTACCTATGCTTCTGTGTTGGGGAGATTATAGACAAAGATTGTAAGTGAAGTGTTGCAAGGAAGTCCCAGAAGAAACTACCTCCCAGTTGCTACAGGAATACCTTCATGCTTATAGTAGAAGAGAGAAAGGACAGAGCAAGGGAAAGCCTCCAATGGCTGAAATGGAGGATTTGGTGTGAAATAACTTGTTTACCCAACTATCATCATCATTCATCCCTCTCTCCCTCCCCCTCTCCATCCATCCAACCATCCCTTTATCACATCCTCAGCCCAAGCATCCACCCATTCACTTATATTACCAAAACTGTGACTCTTTAGTTCAAATAATTTAAAAAATTACCTGCCCTCAAAATTTCTTCCATAAAGAAATGAAAAGACTTCTTAAATTCTTTGTTATCGTCTTCAGGTAGAAACCAGTTAATAACTTTGTATAATTTCTCCTCCTCTGTAAAACCTAAGAAACACCAACGGGTTAAATGTTAAATGTGTCACACAACATGGATTAACATTAGAATGATGATACCAACATTCGATTGTGTCTTTTGAATTGTTTTTGTTCCATTTGGTTGCTTTCTTATTCAATCTTGTATATGAAAGTATTTCTTGAGAACCTTACAGTGATTCAGGAATGCTTTTTAGTTTAAATTATGGAAACTTCCGTTTAAAGCCTTAATTGAATGTATAGCTACTTGTCTCATTTTATTGCTGAAAAAATAAAGTTAATTAGTTTAAGATAATTTGTCAAGGTTGATTCCAGAGCCTTTGCTCTTTCTGTTTTAGAAAAATTCAACTTCATTATTTAAAGTGATATATCCAAATAGTTTGTGATTCAGTAGAAAGTACTGAATGGCTTAATTAAAATAGTAATCTGCACCTCTACGTACCAGCTTGGCTTCTCCTCGGTTACCCATGAGTTTGATGTTTGATGCTGATGTTTGACCGCTAGCAGGCTTCAAGCCCTATCTCTCGTTCCCTCTTCTGTGCATTACCTGGGCAAACTGGTAAGAAAGCCTGCATGCTCCCTCCCGTGGCCCTAAGTGGGAGTTTCAAACCATGCAAGTCAGGCCCATGAGGCGGAACCCTCACCACATCCCAACCCCCTGCCCACAATAAAATTTCAAGCTAGTCATCCCTCCCTACTCTCGATAGCCATTTTTCAGGGGCTTGGGAACCTGTCCTCTTCTTTCAAAAAGTCCTTATTATTTGAGTAATAAACCTTCCATACTCTTCTTAATGCATTTGTGCCTACATCAGTCATGACGTCCAACCAAATTGTGCATAGTGACCGGGAACAGATCATTGCATGGTCCCACACATTACAGCTCCCATATCCAACCTCAGTGAAATGACTGACTCTATCCAAGGATCTACTAAAAAATACTTGGCAGTCATAGATTTGGCTAATATGTTCTGTTCAGTACCTATTTTACCAGGCTCTCAACTGCAGTTTGCCTTCACCTTGGAAGAGGCACAGTATGCCTCTAACTGGTTGCCAATGGGACATTTCAACAGGTCTACCATTGGCCACAATCTTTGTTGGCAAAATGTTAACCACATCCAACTTTCCCCAGGAGCATAGGTATTAATTACATTAAGGACATCCTCCTCCAAGGAGATTCATTTCACACACTCACTCAAGGCAGAAACGTTCTCAAAGTAGTTCACATGAAGGGATGTGCCACTGTCCCTACACAAAGCTCAAGACCCAGTACCTAAGTGAAATTCCTGGGGAAGATTTGGTCAGTCTAAGGTTTTTCTATCACTGACATTGTCAAGAAACAACTATTGACACCATAATATTTCAATGGGTCCAACATCTTTTAGTTCTTTTTGCATTCTGGAGACAACATATTTCTCATTTATATGTTTTACTTAAGTCCATGTATGCTCATTGCTTGAAAATCAGCCCTTTGGATACGGTCCCAAATAACAAAACATCTAGAATCTGTCCAAATCACAATACAATAGGCACTGTAATTAGTGCCCCTCAAAATTGCCTTTAGCAACCTGCTCTCCTGCCTCCTGGAGCGACCTGACCACCTATGATGGCTGCATGGGTTTCCTATTGTTGCTGCAAAGATTTACTGTAAACTTAGTGGCAAAAAAAAAAAAAAAAAAAAAAAAACAAGCTTATTATCTTACAGTTCTGGATATCAGAAGTCCAAAATGGGTCTCATGTGAGTAAAAGCAAGATGTGGGCTGGCCTGCATTCCTTCTGGAGGCTCAAGGGGACAATCGTTTCCTTGCCTCTTCCAGCTTTTAGTGTCTGCCTGCATTCCTTGGCTTATAGCCTCCTTCCAATTGGCAATCACGTCACTCTGACTTTTCCTTCCACCATCACATTCCTTCTGTTATTCTCCTGTTATCTTCTTTCATTTCTTGTAATTACACTGACTCCACCTGGATAATCCAGGATAATCTCCCCATCTCAAGATCCTTATATCAATCACATCTGCAAAGTCCCTTTGCCTTGTAAGGTAGAACATTCACTGGTTCCAAGAATTAGAACATGGATATCTTTGTGAGGGGGGGGGGCATTATCTGCCTATTATTATGTTCTGCTCTCTGCACCTCAAACACTCATGTACATCCCACATGCAAAATGCATTCACCCCATCTCAACATCCCAAAAGGTCTCAAACTTTTACACTACCAACTCATAGTTCAAAATCTCATCTAAATATCATTGGCTCAAATGTCCCAAATTATAACATCCAAATAATTTAATAAGTATGGGTGAGAGTCTGGGTATGATCAACCCAGAGGCAAAATTTCTCTCCATCTGTGGACCTATGAAATCAGGAAACAAGTTTTCTGCTTCCAAGAAACAATAGTGGGGCAGGTATAAGACACTGGTTACTGATTTTATTAATCTAAATGCAACGAAGTGGAAGGAAAGCATCAGTCACTGGTCATAAGAAATTCTGACATCCAAATGGGCCAACTAATATTGTTGGCCCATCTGGATGTCAAAATTCCTTATTAAGGACTGGAAACAATCCTCTGCGATTTGAAACTCAGCCCTGTGAGATTGAAGCTCTAACCTCTGGGCTTACTGCTTCATCCTCAGAGTTCTTCTTTGTTCTCCATAAAAGTTATCATGCCCTGGGGTCCCACACGGGGACGATGAATCCCCTTAGCTGGTTTGAAAACCAGTGGGACTTACCAGAGGGCTGTAAGAAACCAAGCCTTCGCTTATGAAGAGCGTGTATACATGCCTGCTCACTCCCAGGAACAAAGCAGAGGAAGCAGATTGAAACTCTTGCGGATCTGGCCGGTTTCCTGGGACCAGCCCAGTGCACACCAGGCCTGCACTAGGCTCCTGCTCCAGTGCGGTCCCCACTAGAGTGAAGGCTGCTATTGCCGAGGAGAATGTGCACTTCGGGGGAATGAAGCGGCTCAGACACAGCCCTGCATCTGAACAGGGCAAGGGCAGCCATTGCCCTTGGAGGCAGTCCTCATTTGCAGAGTTTTAACGTGTGCATTTCCACTAACAGTGTGTTCAAGGCAATCTAGGCTTTTTCTATCATGTCCTCAATATCCTTTCAGCCTCTATCAATAACCCAATTGTGATTCCACATAATGATTGGAGCTTATGATTATTAGAGATCTTTGTTTCTTCAGTGCCACTGAGGTTATTTCTTCACTAAAGTTGTTAATAAATAAGCAAGATGGGTGTGTTCAAATTAATAGTTAATATATGGTTCAAATATTCCATACACTGAAATGAGCATCAGGTCAGAAATAATAACCTAATCATGTATTTTCCTGATTTGCAGACACCTAGCCTAGCTCTTCTAATGAAGTAAAGAATGAATATGCTGGGGCTTCCCTGGTGGCGCAGTGGTTGAGGGTCCACCTGCCAATGCAGGGGACATGGGTTCGTGCCCCGGTCCGGGAAGATCCCACATGCCGCGGAGCGGCTGGGGCCCGTGAGCCATGGCCGCTGAGCCTGTGCATCCGGAGCCTGTGCTCCGCAACGGGAGAGGCCACAACAGTGAGAGGCCCGCGTACCGCAAAAAAAAAAAAAAAAAAAGAATGAATATGCTGTTTCAAAGCCTCAGGAATGCCCATGATTAGGGAATATTGAAAGAAACCCTAGACACTTAAAGCTGGAACCTAAGAATAAGACTGAATGGACCTAAAAACTCCCTGAATTGTTTATAGATTTTGATGTACATACATTTGTTAAAGGGGTAGAAGTTCAGTAGTTTCTCAAAGTTCATGCCAAATGTAGTTTTTAATCTAAAATGTTAATTTAAATTAATTTAAAATTTTCATTAGATTAAATTACAATTTTAAAAATTAGATCTTAATACACTACAGCTATTTCATCAGATCTGCTATCAAGGAAAGTGCAAAAGGATACGCATATAAAAGATGCTCAGTGAAGCATATAGAACTTAATCTAGAAGGTGATTAGAATGGTTTTAAGTAGAGACTCAAACAGATATTTGTACACCAATCTTCATGGCAGCATTACTAACATATCCAAAAGGTGGAAACAATAGAAATGTCCATCAACAAATGAACAGACAAATAAAATATGGTATATACATTCAATAAAATGTTATTCAGCCTTAAAAAGGAAGAAAATGCTGATACATACTCCAACATGAATGAGCCTAAAAGATATTATGCTGAGTGAAATGTGCAAGATACAAAAGACAAATATTGTATGATTGCACCTATCTAAGGTATCTAGAATAGTCAAATTACTAGAGAAGTAATGTAGAATAGTGTTTACCAGGGGCTGGGGCAATGGGTAATGAGCAGTTATTTTTAATGGGTACAGAGTTCCAGTTTGTAATGATAAAAAAGTTCTGGAGGTGGATGGCAGAGATAGTTGCACAACCGTGTGAATGTACTTAAAGTCACTAACCTCTATACAAAAATGGTTACAGTGGTCAATTTCATGTAATGTATATTTTTTCACGATAAAAAACGTGAAAGAAATTTCGACAGAAAAAGAATTATTTTAAAACAATCTGAACAATTACAAAGCCTGAAGTCACCTTCAAAGTTTTAGAATTTCTCACAATTTTATTCTTCAAAGAGTCCGCTTAATACTGCATTTTTTTTCTTAAATCAAAGCCTGAGCAACACTTCAGAATGAGCAATCCAGAGCTTAAAGTCCTAAACCCACCCAACACACTTATTAACCTGCCGTGCGACCCTGAGTAAATTGTTCAAGTTCTTAGGGCTGCTGTTTCCTTTTCTGTCAATAGAGAGGAGTTGCTAAGATTTAGGAGCTCACTCTAGCTAAACTCTTTGGATTTAGGCACTTCCTACATCAGTTGCACAAACTCACGGGCAGTCACTAATTTTCAAGAAAACAAGATCATCTCAATGGTAGATTCTGATCTTAGTTGCGTAAATAAGGGACCTCCTGAGAAAACTTCCTTAAATTTCAGATACCATAAGAGGAGAAGTCATCTATGCCATAGAAAAAAGTGATCCTTACCTATTAGAAATCTTATACATGGATAACACACCTGTTCAACAGGTTTTCAAGCCAAGTTATAAAGTAGCATTACCAAAATGGTCTGTGATAATGTGTGGAGGGTTGCTTGAGATGGACTGGAAGTCAGGTACAGGAGGAGAACATAGAACTACAGAGCATGGAGTCCTGGTGGAAAGAGCCAGGAAGTTTTCCTACACCTTACATAGACACACACACAAACACACACATGCACACACTCACCCTTTTCATTCTTTCAGTCCAGTTACATTTGAAGAAACTCTTTGAAAAGACCCTCTATGCAAAAGGCATTGCTATTGCTGTTCCTTGCCTGGAATACACCCAATCAAGAATTAGTGGGGAAGACACCTGGTGGCAATAAATTTCCTCTCTGGAGAAGCATGGTGACATTACAACCATGATCTTGAAGAATCTGAGAGACCTGATTCACCAGTAGAAAATGGCTTCCACCTAGGAACAGTGCACAACTTCATTTTTGTAATGATGAGAGTAGAGATTCTAAGATTGATGGGCTGACAAATCCAGGAGAGGAGGGGTAGGGAAGCAGAAAGTTGCCAGGGAGTAGAGGAAATGAGCGTCATCAGTCAGTCTCTCCATCTCATTCTGAGTAAGCCCTAGCCCACTCACCCAGAGCCTGCTGGCCCAGCTCCTTGACAAGTGGCAAACCTCCATCAAAGATTTCCTCTTGGAACTCTGGCCTCCATGTCAGTGTGATAAGCTTCTTGGGACTTAGGCCCTAAGGAGTTCCTGATCCTAAGGTACATGCTGCATTTCAGCTGGGGACTTATGGAGACACCATGTCCTAAAGAAATAACTGCACTGGTGGAAATTGTGGCATGGTGCCGTGCATGTGAGTGTGAAGGGGTCCTAATGGACAAGCAATCAGAGCTATTTCTGGGATCCTTCTCTTTGGAAAGTATGCAAGAGTAGGAACCAGAAATATGGGTGCTTGAATAAGAGTCCAAGAAGCAACCATTGCAGCAGAAGGACGTGGAGCTATCAGTTGGAGCCAAAATGCTTTCAGTTCAAATATATTTATTTGGCAGGAAGTTTCTCAGTTGGGGCCTGAATGTTTCACATCCATTAAGACTTGGGGATAGACTTGCAGGATAACTGTGGGGTCCATGGGATGGGCCTGCAGGATCCTATATGCATGAGTGGCTGGGACATCGTCTATCTGAGGACAATCCTGGGATCCTAAGGAAAAACAGGCTCAATCCTTGGGAGAGGGGCTCCATCTCACTAAGGTCTCCTCTTCGAACCCGCACCAACACAGGCCCTTTGCTTGAATCTAAGGGTCTCAGCAGCAGAGAAAGCTAAATCAGGAGAGAAATTAATGGCAAATGGCAAGGGTTTGGAGACTGGGGTTAGAGGGATGGAGTACCTACCCTGCCCCCCACCGACCCGCACAAATGGCTCCTCCCTCTTCGTCCGCCCGCCAGGGTAACAAAGCTGCTCCGGATGGTGCAGGAGAAAAAGTGTGCAGCTACTTCTTAATTTTTTTTTTTTTTTTTGCAGTACGCGGGCCTCTCACTGTTGTGGCCTCTCCCGTTGCGGAGCACAGGCTCCGGACGCACAGGCTCAGCGGCCATGGCTCACGGGCCCAGCCGCTCCGCGGCATGTGGGATCTTCCCGGACTGGGGCGCGAACCCGTGTCCCCTGAATCGGCAGGCGGACTCTCAACCACTGCGCCACCAGGGAAACCCTTAATTTTTTTATACACAGAATTGTACAGCCTGACGTAACAGGAAATTATAAAGTACAAATTCTCCACACTTCTGGCCCACATTTTAATCCCAAGACCCGGGAGAAAGGGCAGGATGAAGGGCAACTACACATTCATCCATTCATGGAGGGTCTTGGGGACCCCAGTGCCTTCTGGGTGTCCAGCCCCTCACAAAGCGCACCAGCTCCGTCTCAGAGCCTGAGGCTGGGAAACAGTGTACTTTTAGGGGGTGAGGAAGCTCTCTTGCATTATTACCACAAACAGTCAGCAGGAAAAAAAGATTTTAGGACTTCCCTGGTGGTCTAGTGGTTAAGACTCCGCCCTTCCACTGCAGCGGGGTTCCACCCCTGGTTGGGGAAGTTCCGAATGCCGTATAGTGAGGCCAAAAAAAAAAAAAAAAAGAAAAAGAAAAAAGAAAAACAAGCTTTCAAATAGAGATAAAGTGATTTTTTAAACTCCCCACTGGAAAGTGGGTGACAGTGGAAGCTTGGAGAGGATGATCTTGGGGGTGGGAAATCCTGAGTAAATATTTGGTATGTTCCATTAGGGAGGTCCCGTATGCTCCTGCCATCAGCACCTCACTTCCCTGACCTTTCATTTCCTGCTCAGGAAAACCGAGTGGGGACTTAATTTGATGATTTACGGTTCCTTGCAACTCTAAGATCCCCTGATTCTCAGTGATGTAAAAGTGATCTAAGAGAGCCCACTATGGGTTAAAATAAAGTCTTGGGGAAACTCCACCCTAAGATTATCCCTGTATCCTGATATATTCCTCGGGGTGAAACACTCCACTCTCCTAATTGTCACTGTAGTATCTTCCCTGCTCCACCTTGGCTCCTGGGCACCCTCAGAAAATTATTACTGCTGCCCCTAGAAGCACCTTTCCTTGGCCTCCGAGAACTGCAAACCGCTAGTTAGCCCCAGTCTTTACCGGCAACTGCTGTGCGCCCTCCAGAAGTTTAGGGTGAGCCTCTGAACGTCCAGCCCGCGCCCTGGAGGAGGCGGCCTGGGGCCTCCTGCACTGGGCTGGATCTCAAACTTCTGGCCCCGGCCCCGTTCCTACACGCACAAATGGCTGCCCCCTTTTCATCCGCCGGCCAGGGTAACAAACCTGCTCCAGACCGGAAAAACACACGAGTCTCTCACCAAGCGCCGTTTGCCTGTCTCTGGATCTTTGGCCAAACACTTACCCACCAGGGACAGAGTTAGGATTTTGGCAGCCTCTGAGAGGAGGAGGCCAGGCAGTAGGAATCCGACTAGAAGCAGCGCCTGCTGCCCCGCCATCCTTGCTCCTGTAGAAGCTGCGGGGCCGAGACCCCTGCCCCGCCCCCGCACAGGGGACCTGATGCGCAGGCAGTGAAGGAAAGGTGCTGGCTGAGGGCTTGGGGAGAAATAAGAGAGTGGTTCTGTCTGTCTTCCGTTCTGTTTGTCCCCTCTCGCCCTTGGGCCCCTCCTCCCTCTGTGAGGAAACCATTAGACAGTCTCTCCTCACCCTCCCTAACCTTGGCAGCAGAAAGGAGGGGTTAGTCAGCTGATCCAGTGCTGTTCACATAGTCTCCGCCCTCCCTGCCTGGGAGATAACTCTGAACCAGGAATGGTAGAGACGTTTATAAATCACGTGGATGACAACTCTACCTCCAGGTGACTTGGACCCATCTCAGTTTTATGGACCCTTCCCCAAACTTACGGTACTCCACCTAACCGCTCTAATACTTCATACTGCTGTATCCACGCTCCACTTCTCCAGGTACCTGCTTAAAATCTCTGCTAGTGTAGCAAACTCAAGACCTCCCTAAGCAAATCCCCAAGGGAACCTGACCTACCATTCCTGGATTATAGCACTGATAGCCTTTTAAAAGGAGGTAATTTATTCATGAAGAGGTGCTAGAGTCCTAACTCTGAAGTCCAAGTCTTCACCCGGAGGACCGGACCTCTAAAGCTGAGGCTCTAATCCTGAATGAGCCTCATAAAATAGGCCTAGGGATCTTTCCACAGTCTCCCTGGGTACAAGTTGAGGCCATCTTGTAATTCTGCCGCCTTGTAATGTTAACCCTGGGAAGGACAGGGCATGCAAACCCCAGAAGTCATCTTTGCATTTTCTATCCTCAAAACAAGACTGGCTTCGGTGCGGGGTTTTAGTGCAACTCTGAAACAGGCAGAAAAAGACCTCAATGACCAGAAACAAGAAAATTCCTAGAAGAAAACATAGGCAGTAAGCTCCTTGACATAGGTCTTGGTGATGATTTTTTTGGATTTGACACCCAAAGAAAAGTAACAAAAGCAAAAATAAACCTAATCAAACTTACAGTCTTTTGCATAGCAAAGGAAACCATCAACAAAATGAATCATAACTCACCACAGTAATAGAGTAAAAATGAAGTACCATATTATCTCAATAGATGCAGAAAAAAATCTTTGTTTTCTTGACAAAACTCAATACCCTTTTATGATAGAAACTCTCAGCATAACTAGCAATAGAAAGTAATTTCTTCAATGTGATAAAAGGCATATATTTTTTAAAATCTTGGTCTATAATCATACTTAATTGTGAAACATTGAACTTTTTCCATCTAAGATAGGAACAAAGCAGAAATGCCTGTTCTTACTATTTTTATTCAACAACATGGTAGAAACTCTAGCCAGTTCGTAAATAAATGAATGAATTAATTAAATAATCGGAAAGGAAGAAGAAAATTGATATTGTCAGAGACACTATTGTGTACACAGAAAACCCTCATGGAAGCTACAAAAAGTCACAATAGAATAAGTCAGTTCATCAAAATTGCAGGACTCAAGGTTTATATATAAAAATCAGTTGTATTTCTATCTAATAGCAAAAACTAATGGAAATTGAAATATAAAAAACTTTACATGCCTAAGATTAAATCTAGCCAAAAAAAAAAAAAAAAGTCCATGATCTCTACACTCTACAAAGCATTACCAAAATCAAAAGATGTACAATGTTAATGGCTCTGAAAGCTCAAAACTGTTACAATCTCTATTCTCCCAAAACTGGTCTATAAATCCAACACACACACACACACACACACACACACACACACACACACACAATCCCAGCAAGCTGCTCTGAAGACAAAAGAACTAAATATTTATATTTTTAAAAAGATCATAATCCCCTAAAACATCTATGCACAAACTTTAATTCAAGATGGATCATGGGCCTAAATGTAAAATATAAAACTATAAAACCTATAGAAAAAGAAAGCATAGGCGAATACCCTTCTGATCTGGAGATAGCAAAGATTTCTTAAGTAATAAACAAAAAAATTGATAAACCAGGGTTCATCAAACATAAATGCTTCTGTTCATCAAAAGACTAGTAAGGAAAAAAACAGGCAATCCATGGAAGATCTCTATCCATAACATAAAAAGAACTTCTACAAAACTATAATAAAAAGACAAACAACCTAACTAAAAACTGGGCTATTTTGTTTGTTTTGTTGGTTTGTTTTTGTTTTATACGGCAAAGGGGAAGCAAAGAGGTGGACTGACATGACTTCCTCTTTGATAGAGGTTTCTGGAGCTGAGTGTGTGGACCTGAGTAGGATCTGAGAGAGAGAACTCAAAAAAAAAAAAAAAAAAAGGGAGGGGGCTAAAGATGAACAGACATTTCAAAAAGGAAGATATAAAAACAGCTATTAACACCTGAAAAAATGTTTAACATCATTGGAGATGAAGGAAATGAAAACTGAAACTAGAGGTACCATTTCTCCCTCACCAGAATGGTTAAAATTAAAAAGACTGACAACACCAAATGTTGGTAAGGATGTGTACATGGCCAAAGGTAGGAGAACTATTCAGCAATTTCCTTAAGTGATAAACCCGCATTTACCCATTTCCTTGTTTTTGTCTTTGCTACAATTCTCTCTGGTGCTTAGAGTGTTCCTGCTTTCTTCCTTCTTCCCCTCATCTAAACTGTACCCATCAATTTAATGGTCTTCCTGCTCTGGGAGACGTTACACGGTCTCATGAACACAACTGAAGGAACAGCAATTTTTTTTTTTTTAATTTGATAAACGACTCTAAAAGCTGTGTGCCAGTGACATCTGCCAGTCTCTTGCTTTCAACTATTGGGCCAACAGACATCTTCACATTCCATTGGCAGCAAATCCTTCAGAAAAGTCACTGTTGCCTGGGGCTCCTGTTTAAGAGGCAGTGAATGAGGACTTGATATTTTTCTTCATCCCTAAGGGCCTCTTCTGTGATGCAGATTCTGAAAATCCTGCTGAGGATTAATATTCTGTGTCAGCTTTTACTTGAGGTTTTACTTTATTGGGGCTTCATTTTCTTTTCTTTTAATAATGTTTAAACATTTGCTAGTTTATAGAGCATTTGACAAATGCCCGACCTAAGGGGTTCTACACTTATGATCTCAGGACGCAGCAAATTGGCTGAAAAGTGAGATTCTCACTTCCCAAGCCCAGGAATCAGGCAGTCAACTGATGAACTGAATGATCAGCAATCAACTATGACCACTTTTGCTAAAGAGAAGGCCCGACACTTAGAGAAAACCCTGAGGAGACAGCCCTGCCCTGTGCTCTCGGGTAAGAGATGTTGGGGAAGATAGAGACATGGCTTGTGGAGGGTAGAGTCTCTACTTTGTGGGCTGTAATTCCTGGGGGCCTTTACAATTACATCTATGCCTGGACTTCACCATAAATCATTTACATAAGACATTCTGAAATGGGACCCAGACATAAGTATGCTTTCAAAGTTCAAAGCAGACAGTTAGCCTAAGGCCAGAAAGAGATAGTGTAAGGAGTCTTCTTGAATTCAGTGACTGAATGAGAATAATTTTCCAAGTTATACCTGGAACAGTAGCAAAGGTTTCATTAACTGCAAAATCCTAGTCAAGAAAGATGTGATTTATACTTTGGTCTAATATGTCTATAAATCTCAATCTTTAGATAGTGCAGTCAATGTTTACCATTTGCCTACTATGTGCTGTACACTATGATACATTCTGTGGACCTGGTAGTAAGCAAGGCAAACATGACCTTTGTCCTCATGGAGCTTACAGTTTGACTGGGAAAGAGATGTTGAGCAAATCATTAAAAATAACAGATTAAACAATAATCAGTATGTTAAGGGTTTCAAAGGAAAGAACTAGGCATTATGAAAGTGTAGTCACAATCTAATTAGCAGTTAGTATAGTGATTCTGTCTGTATGCTACTACTTATTTCATGTAAATCAGTTGGGAGACTTTCATTATGCTTAAAAAAAAAGTTAAGGGGCTTCCCTGGTGGCGCAGTGGTTGGGAGTCCGCCTGCCGATGCGGGGGGCGCGGGTTCATGACCCGGTCCGGGGGGATCCCGCGTGCCGCGGAACGGCTGGGCCCGTGAGCCGTGGCCGCTGGGCCTGCGCGTCCGGAGCCTGTGCTCCGCGGTGGGAGAGGCCTCGGCGGTGGGAGGCCCGCGTACCGCCAAAAAAACAAAACAAAACAAAAAACAGTTAAAAACACGTGGGATAGTTTTGAGAAATCCTGCCTAGAAATCCAGGGCTGGAGAGTCTCTACAAAAAGCAAGTCTTTATGTAGAGAAAAGAAAAGTTCCTCTTCAAGGTGGACAAGTGACACTTTGAGCAGCACTGGCCCAGAATGCCAACTCAGGATACCCGGAGTCTGCCTTCAGTATCCCACGTCTCCTTTTCTGGATCTCTCTCCCAAATTTTGTGCGCTCCATTACCCTTCTTACTAATTCTAATAGTCACACATCTAATCTCCAACCCTCCCCTCTCTCCACAGGGAAGAGATTGACAGGTGGTGAGGTTTAAAAGGTGTCCCAAGGCCCCTCCCATTTAGTATCCTAGGAAATACTCCCCATTACCTACTATAATGCAGTGGCTCAGATCAGGGCAGGATGGTGACTGTGTAAATTAACCCATCTATCTACTGATTCAACACAAATTTATTGAGCATTTATTATGGGTCAGGCACAGGTGGTTCTGCAAACAAAAATAATTCCTCTTGGAGCTTATGTCTGAGAAGAGAGATGAGAAATAGCACATATTACGTTAGATAGTGCTAAGTTAAGTGCTAGGAAGAAAAAATTAAGCAGGGATGTTCCCTCAGAAATGACTTCCAGATAAGAGCCTGAAGGAAGAGGAAGAGCTTAACCACACAGATGATTGGTGTTTCTTAATAAATGAATTATCTACTGTGGGGTAACATTTTGCCGGAGACTTCCAAGTACATTATTTGATTATAATCCTCACAGCCACACTGATAAGCACTGTATTATAAGCCATCCACTCACCACTCCCCCTTTTTTAAAACAAATATGAGACTGAGGTTTGGGTTTACTGGAGGTCTGTGACTTAACCAGGGTTCAGAGGCTCCAAACACCACCTTAAGAGATGCCGCTTTCAATACTAATAATTTGTGTATTTTTGGATCTTCCACATACATAATCATGTCAGAGTAAATAAAAGTTTGTTTCTTCTTTTTTCATTCTTAGGCCTTTTATTTCTCTCTTCTTATGATTATGGAACATACAATGCTGAATAGAAGTGGCTTGCTCTGGGTCTTAAAGGTAAAGATTATAGCATTAAGATGACAGTTGCAGTAGTTTTGCATTCATGTTTATACATATATATGTCTATATATATGCATGTAGATATGCATCCTTTATCAGAAAAGAATGCTTATATTTTCATTGTTGTCTTTTTTCATTTATTATTTTTTAATTGAAATACAGTTGATGTACAATATGTTACAGGTGTACAACATAGTGATTCACAATTTGTTAAGGTTATACTCCATTTATAGTTATCATAAAATACTGGCTATATTCTCTCTATTGTACAATATATCCTTGTAGCTTATTTTATACATAATAGTGTGTACCTCTTCATTCCATACTCTTATATTGCCCCTCCCCCTTTCCCTTTCCCCACTGGTAACGACTAGTTTGTTCTTTATATCTGTGAGTCTGTTTTTGTTGTTTTTGCTGTTATATTCACTAGTTTGTTGTATTTTTTAGATTCCAAATATAAGTGATATCATACAGTACTTATCTTTGACTTATTTCACTTAGCATAATACCCTCCAAGTCCATCCATATCATTGCAAATGGCAAAATTTCATTCTTCTTAATGGCTGACTGGTATTCCATTGTATGTATATATACCACATCATCTTTATCCATTCATCTGTTGATGGACACTCAGGTTTGGTTCCATATCTTGGGAATTGTAAATAATGCTGCTATGAAAATTGGGGTGCATGTATCTTTTCAAATTAGTGTTTTTGTGTTTTTTTGGATATACACCCAGGAGTAAAACTGTTGGGCCATGTGGTAGCTCTATTTTTAGTTTTCTGAGAAACCTCCATACTGCTTTCCACAGTGGCTGCATCAATTTACATCCCCACCAACAGTGTACAAGAGCTCCCTTTTCTCCACATCCTAGCCATTCTGACAGGCATGAGGTGATAGCTCATAGTGATTTTGATTTGCATTTCCCTGATGATTAGTGATGTTGAACATCTTTTCATGTGCCTGTTGGCCATCTATATACCTTCTTTGGGAAAATGTCTATTCAGGTCTTCTGCCCATTTAAAAAAAAATTAATTAATTAATTTATTTATTTTGGCTGCACTGGGTCTTCATTGCTGCACATGGGCTTTCTCTAGTTGCGGCGAGCAGGGGCTATTCTTTGTTGCGGTGCATGGGCTTCTCATTGCTGTGGCTTCTCTTATTGAGGAGCGTGGGCTCTAGGTGTGCGGGCTTCAGTAGTTGTGGTTCGCGGGCTCTAGAGCACAGGCTCAGTAGTTGTGGTTCACAGGCTTAGTTGCTCCACAGCATGTGGGATCTTCCTGGACCAGGGATTGAACCCGTGTCCCCTGCATTGGCAGGCGGATTCTTATCCACTGCACCACCAGGGAAGTCCCTGCCCATTTTTTAAATTGGGTTGTTTGTTTTTTTGATGTTGAGTTATATGAGCTGCTTGTATATTTTGGAAATTAATCCCTTGTCAGTAGTATCATTTGCAAATATTTTCTCCCAATCTGTAGGTTGTCTTTTTGTTTTGCTTATGGTTTCCTTTGCTGTGCATAAGCTTTTAAGTTTAATTAGGTCCCATTTGTTTATTTTTGCTTTTATTTCCTTTGCTTTAGGAGACAGATCCAAAAAAATATTGCTACAATTTATGTCAGAGTGTTCTCCCTATGATTTCTTCTAGGAGTTTTATGGTTTCCAGTCTTACATTTAGGTCTTTAATACCTCTTGAGTTTATTTTTGTATATGGTGTTAGAGAATATTCTAATTTCATTCTTTTACACGTAGCTGTCCAGTTTTCCTAGCACCACTTATTGAAGAGACTGTTGTATATTCTTGCCTCCTTTGTCATAGATTGACTATAAGTATATGGGTTTATTTCTGGGGTCTCTATTCTTTTCCATTGATCTAGGTATCTCTTTTTGTGCCAGTACCATACTGTTTTGATTATGTATCTTTGTAGCAAAGTCTGAAGTCAGGGAGTGTGATTCCTCCATCTCTGTTCTTCTTTCTCAAGACCGTTTTGCAGTAGTTTGGGGTTCTTATTTATACATATACATGTCTATACATATGCGTGCAGATATCCATTCTTCATCAGAAAAAAATTGTTTTTTAAAAAATAGAACTTTTACTCTTTCAACTATTAATGTGATTTACAGAAACTGATTTTTCTTTTTAGAAACCTTTTACATTTTGAAATATAGACATATTCAGAAAAATGCATAAAATATAAATGTATAGTAAATAAGTATAAATAGAAAAATGCTTGTAAAAAATGCCCAAGTATAAGAAAAAAACATTGCCCATAGTACCTGAGAGCCTCTCTGAGTGATACCTTTGAATGTCCCATCCCTATCAGAAGCATACTGACTTATATAGTAAATCACCTCACATGACTTTCTTTATAGTTTTCTCAACTATGTATGCATTTTGAAACAATAAAGTCTAGTTTTAGGGTTATTTTTGTTCCTTTGCTGTTTTGATTTGAAATTTTTATCATTCCATTTTTCCTTTATTTGTATCTATATCCTACTTCTGTTCTTTTAATGATTATCGTAGCATGCATCCTCAACTGAAAATCTGGCTTAAGCAACCTCTTTACTCCTCCCTTAGAACACTATAATGCAGTTTGCTCCACTCCCAACTTATATGGTATAAGTTATGTAATTTAAATCTCTATATTTTTAAGTTTATTATGAAATAAAAGGTACATATAGCAAAGCACACATAAAAGCACGTACTATTCAGTGATTCATTACCAGGTGAACACCTGTAAAACCACCCACCCAAGAAAGAGAACACAGGCAGCAATCCAGAAACTTCTCTTGTGCTATTGCAATCACTAATCCCTTTCTCCTCAAAGGTAAGCAACAGCATGACACGTATGGTAATCTTTCCTTGTTTCTTTATGATTTTACTACAAAGCATTCATCTTTTAAGTCTACAATTTAATTTTATCTTTTTTTAACTTTATATAAACAGAATCACACTATATTATTTTTTCACATCTGAATCCTTTGGATCTACATTATCTGTTTCATCCGTGTTGTTACATAGCTGTAATTAATCATTTCTACTTATTCATGCATATATCCATCATGTTGAATAAATAAACTCATTCTGTTGATTGAATTATTTATGGTTGAAGTAACTGTGAGTAGCACAATGAACATCCTTGTACATGTCTCTGGGTACACATACACACACATTTTTGTGTGATATATATACTGGTTGCCAAGCCCAAGTTCACCTACATTTCCTCCTATGTTACCTTCTAAAAGTTTTGTGTTATAGTTTTAGGTTCATGAACCATTTTGAGTTAAATTTTGTGAAAGGTCTAGACTTTTTTTTTTTACACATGGTTATCCAGTGTTCCAGCATCATTTGTTAAAAAGACTACCCTTTCTCTATTGAATTGCCTTTGTTCCTTTGTCAAACAATTGACTATATTTATGTGGGTGTATTTCTGGGCTCTCTGTTCTGTTCCATTTGTCTATTTGTCTATTTTTTCACCAATCCCACAATGTCTTGATAATTGTAGATTTATAGTAAGTCTTGAAGTTGGGTAGTGTCAGTCCTCCGATTTTGCTCTCCTTCAGTATTGTGTTGGCTCTTCTGGGTCTTTTGCCTCTCCATATAAACTTTAGAATCAGTTTGTCAATATCCACAAAATAACTTATTGGGGCTTTAACTGGAATTGCATTGAATCTATAGATCAACTTGGGAAGAACTGACATCCCAGTAATATTGGGTCTTCCCATCCATGAACATGGAATCTCTCTCCATTTATTCTTTGATTTCTTTCAACAGAGGTTTGTGGTTTTCTTCACATAGATCTTAGATATATTTTATTAGATTTATACCTAAGTATTTCATTTTGGGGGGTGCTAATGTAAATGGTATTTTTAATTTCAAATTCTACTTCTCCATTGTTGGTAAAAGGGAGAGTGATTCACTTTTGCATATTAATCTTATATCCTGCAAACTTGCTATAATGACTTATTCCAGGAAGTTTTTTTTTTTGGTCAATTCTTTTAGTTTGCTACATAGATGATCATATCATCTGCAAACAAATATGGTTTTATTTCTTCCTTCCAAACCTGTATATCTTTTATTTCCTTTTCTTGTCTTATTGTATTAGCTAGGATGAATGTAAATGGTGTTGTGTTTTTAATTTCAAATTTCCATTGTTCTTTTTGGTATATGGGTAAGCAACTCTCTATTTCCTTTGTCAGCCCGGCTAGGGTTTCATCAGTTTTATTGATCTTTTCATACACTCAGTTTTTGGTTTTACTGATTTTATTGTTATCCTGTTTTCAACTTCATTGATTTCTGCTCTATTTTTTTTTAATTGGAGTATAATTGCTTTACAATGTTGTGTTAGTTTCTGCTGTACAGTGAAGTGAATCAGCTATATGTACACATATATCCCCTCCCTCTTGGACCTCCCCCCCCACCCCCCATCCCACCCATCACTAGGTCATCACGGAGCACCGAACTGAGCTCCCTGTGCTATACAGCAGGTTCCCACTAGCTATCTGTTTTACACATGGTAGTGTAATTATGTCAAACCTAATCTCCCAGTTCATCCCACCCTCCCCTCCATCCTCCCTGTGTCCACACATCTATTCCCTACATCTGCATTTCTATTCCTGCCCTGCAAATAGGTTCATTTGTACTATTTTTCTAGATTCCACGTATATGCATTAATATATGATATTTGTTTTATAACAATTATTTATTTTAATTATAAACACAAGATAAAGTAATGTGGAACCTACAGTATTTAATTATTTACCTTAAAACATTTCTTTTGTGATACCTGTTAATAAATTTGTAAGGAACAAAACATGCCTTAGTCTACTAAAAAGAGTTTAATCTCAAAGGTGGTATGAAGTAAAACACATAATCAGCAAAATTTTTAGTAACTTGTAGAAATGTACTTTATTTCATGCAAAGCTACATAATTTCCTATATTTTAACAGCTAATCAAATAAACATTTCAAAAAATTCATTACATCGCAATAAATTAAAATACTACAAAGCAATTCCAAGTCCATGAGTTTGTCAAAACCAAACTAAGAGAACATTATGCATAGATAAGGCCAAAGATGCTAACTTACTTATAGGTAGCACTTTGCAGGTTTGTTCAAATACATATTTAGTGAGAATCTGCAGAGAAAAATAGTTACATCTACAACCCATTAGTCAGAAAGGAAAACATCTGCCATTACATACCAGGTAGTAGTAGCTGATTAAAGATAAATTGGCATCATGCACCAAAAATGAACATAATGTACATTTTGAAAATTATGATCAGATGCACATTTGAAAGACTTATCTTCTATTTCACCTAATCCACTGAATTAGATAAATAACAAGTACTTTATTAATGCAACACAGAAATTAGGCATTTGGTATACTTTGCTTGGGTACTGGTATACATAAAAAGATACTGAAGAGAGATGTAGGAGTATTTCAAACTCATACTGGACTACTGAACTTTAGAGTATTGCCCTAAGGAAATAGGTTCTGGGCAGAACTTATTTGAGAAAGATTTTTAAACTACTTAAAAGCAATACTACAATTAGTTACTTACAAAAACATTTTATAAAAATTAAATATCAGAAGGTAACAACATCAATATTAGAGCTCTTTTTTCAATGCTATAATTTATAAACATATATATGAGATTACAGTAATTTAAAAGACAGGTCCACATGTTCTCTATCTTCTAAATGAGAAAAATCCTTCAAGTTGTGTTCAAAATATGGACAAAACAAATCCATTGGATTGCTTTAAAAAAAAAAAAAGTCTCTCCCCTACAATTTGGTGTACTAAGTAGGGAAGATGCTAGCCAGCATTCTTTTGAGAAATACAGCTCTAAGTGATTAGGTTGATAAGATTTATGTCAATAATAACTCAAAATGGTGTTGTACAGTCAGATGAACAAATTATGACTTTATTCTCCCTATGTCTGCCACAGTAAACCATTCTTTCTACCCTTTTGCACTAAGTACAGTAAAAATCTCCTTTTGCAAAATAATGTGAGATCAGGATAATCACAAAAGAAAAGATTTTCACAGGAAAAAAGGTTAATTCACACCAGGAAGTGTGTTAAAAACAAAAGTCTTTTAGGATATCTATAAGAAGAGGAACATGCCAATATTCTTGCTTTATTAACAAATTTAAAATTGTGATCAACCTCGATGGACAAATCTTTTGAAAGTGAAAATAAAATGTTAGGAAAACCAGGCTGAACATGAAAGGAATTAGGGGTGAGGGTATGTTCCCATTGCAATGGGACTGGGGATGGGGCAGGGCTAGTGGCTGCTCTGATGGTGGAGACGGTTCACAGGACCTGGTCTCCAGGAGTTAGTACAGGGGATAACACTGCCTAGTCTTCCAGGTCTCTGAGCAGGAAAAAAGTCACTGAGTTGGAAAGAAGTACCCCACACAAAGGGAATTCACAATTCAGAAGGCTTCCTGTAACCTTCTCATATTGTTCCAACCTCTCTTTAATGAAAACTTTGACAATGATGTATATTATTTACGAACTCCTTTTCATAAAAAGAGGCCTCAAGGTTCTTAATGTTTTGGGTTTGTTTGCTTGTTTCGTTTTTAACAATTACTGGTTTTGGAAGTCTAATTTTATGCTAAAACATTTACACTGAGAATAATTCATTTTACTGAAGTGCCTTACTTAGTGGCGGAAAAAGACAACACACTGAGCTAGCATCCATCACATTTACATTCAGATGTTGCTTAGTTGTCTAGCAAAATCTGTTTCACTACTTTAAGTGCAATACTGCTATTCAAGTAGTGGGATCTGTAGTAAGAACCTTCTGAGTGCACTGATCATCAAAAACAACTGTACACAAAGAACAAACGGAAAAAAATCTGTCAGCACATTAGAAGTCATACTATACAGAGAGGCTTCAGATAGGAAGGAAGGTATAAAAGGAATGAAGGGAAGAAGGAAGAAAAGAAATGAAAGATAAAACTCTAAATTCATTTACTTCTCAACATTTAGAATTTAATACAATACAATCCATTGTATTTTGGAGATTCAAGTATGTTAAGAGTTTTCAGGGACATGTTTTGCCTCTTAGTGCAAATATATTTATCCTTGTGATTTTTCAGGCATTGCCCACACAAATCACAAGTATAAAACTCACATTACTGAACAGTGTGAATTATAATTATGGAGAGTTTATTTTTCCTTTAAAATAGTAATCAACACAAAAATCAAGAACATTCTCTAAATCTACTAAAGGTATAAAAAAATGAGGTTTGCTATTGTACATCAATGAATCCCTTCATTGATATTCTAAAATATACTTAAAAAACACTCACACTGACTTTCCTATCCACATTTAAGTTCATTTGGGCACACAACCAGCATAAATTTAAGAACTGATAATCTAATCAAATAGTAGTGTCCAAATCCAAATCAACTGGCAGCACTTTTTTAAGAAAGTTTCGATTGTCAAACTCTCTGATCTATTCTTTATAAATGAAAAACCCTTGAATGTTCTGATTTAGCCCTTACCACTCTTGTGAAATGAGGGCCTCTTGCGTGATGAAATTATTCCAAAGCCCCTGCGTTCATTTGGTAAGAGAACAAATTCTAATAATTAGGTTTATTTTAATAATGATTTTTACAAAAATGCTCTATTGATAATAAGAAATTATTGATGTAGTAACAAAAGTTAATTAGCAACTTATAGATTCATGAAATTAATAGATTATTAATTGTTATTTTCTGCAATGGTTATTTTGAACTACTGGCTTAGAATATCCTTACCTAACATTATTTAGAAAAATAATTTAGAAAATTTAACCAGATATCAACTATTATGTAAGAAACACCTCAAAAGGTAATTGCCAGAAGTAATTCTTCAAGAAATGTACTTTGCATGTAGTGTTATGAATTTAGTAGTAACGTTTTGCAGTAGATATCATTATATTTTAATAAGCTTCTCAAAACAGAAAACTTTTGTTCTTATTACAGTTTTTTACAAGGTGGCTTAATGAACATTAACTCATTTCCCCAGCAATGAACTCTTAGTCCTCAGGGGTTAAATCATTACCTTCTAAACACAAATTTACCTAGCTAGGTAACCTTCCTATATGATCATATTTGAAATCCTGTAAGATAAATTCTGCTTAAAAAGTTGAATACTCTGGATCACTTAAACAACCAAAAATTATTTTGGAAATAACTCAGAAGTTATTATAATCATAAAAAATTTAACAATAAAATAAAGTAGTACATTCCTTTACTTATTTCTATCAATATATCTTAGGGTATTATAAGTTATAAAAGTAACTGGATCATTTCTTCTCTTTTTCTGCTTCTATTTCTACAATAGCATCTGAGTTTCATGATAAAACCTGATGAGAAACAACATTATACTTAAGGAAAATATTCCAAAGTAAACCCAAAGACTGAAAAATAAAACAATATTATTTTCAAAGGATTTTGATTAATTATTCCCAAAAGAGCTTTTGCTCTGGGAACTTGTAAGCTTCTCTGTAATAATAAGAAACTGGACCCCTTCCTGGGGTGATCCTTTTCCCATCCACTATTTTCAAATAACAAAACCAGCACAGCTAACAACTTATTCTGTCTTTTTAAACGCCACCACATAAACATCAACTCAATACCCTCACAATAGCTTTGTGAGGTAGATCAGTAGGTAAATAGCAAGAGTCCTCTTCATTTTGAAAATGAAGAAATTGAGGCACTGAATGGTTACATGATTTGCCCAAGGTTTCAATGGTCAATCATGAAATTTCAAACAGTGTTAAATTATCTCTGCTCCTGGCCTACTGCTCTCTAACCATGCTTCACAATAAAAGGCTGTGTGTGTGTGTTCTTAAATAAGCAGTCTATATAATCTTCGATTGAGAGTAAAATCTATCCATTGATATTTTAAAAGGGATCAAATCTCAAAGTTCATAAAAATCAGATAATTAGGATGATACACTATTCCTCTCAGTATCTGCATAAAACTGTGGCTTTTAAAAAATTTAAATGATAACATTACGAAAAGAGGAAAATAAAACATTTAAATATGATTCAGGGAAAAACTACCCTCAAGAAACATATAATCAAATTTGACTATATAATTCATCTTCAAACTGGGCCACTACTAAAAGTTACGCGGGATAATAGGTGTTAAACTAAGACAGCCATGGGCAAGCTCAAGTACAGTCACCACTGGGTGAATCCAAGGTATGGATTCTCAGAGTTGCAAATATTTCAGGGACATAACTCTCTGCAAACATGTTGTGCTCAACTATAGTCACTGTGAAATAAAACACTGATGATTTAAAATATAATACCTAACTTTGGCTTAAACACAAAGTTTAAAAAATTCAATTTTAAATAATAACATGTTTAACCAACAAGTTACTACACATCTCCATTCTCAACTAGTTTTCTGTTTTCTATAAATCATAATTTAACTGTTAGTAATAACAGTAAACGGATTGACTTTTTACCTTTGAATAACCAGATATTGTTTTACAAAAGGAATAAACAGGCACCTTTCAAAAGCAGAGAATTTTGTGGGACTCTTTGGTTATTAAAACCCCCCACTATTTACCATTAATAATTACGATTCTCCTCGAATGCAATAATCAACTCAAATCAATATGCTAAATGTCAAAGGTGAACACCTCTCTCTGAAATGAAAATTTTACAAAACAATACCAAAAGCATAAGACAATTTCCAGTTACCACCAAAGACTGAAAGAATACATCACCTGATTATAGTACACATGCTGAAGATACAAACAGTATCAGTTGAAGGATAATCTTAATTATACATGCAAAAACCTAACTAATTTGCATACAGTATTGAAAAAGAGCTTTCTACATTCAGTTATGTCTGGTAAGTAAGCCGTGTTTTAAGACATGGGTTTTGTAAATATGGTTGTTATTGAGGTGTCCATCTCTTTGAGAAATAAAGGATCAACATACTCTTTAGAAACAGAAAATATGTAACTCACAATAATAAAACTGTATAATATTATTCAGTTACAACTATGGCTTCCTTGGACCTTTGAAACAACTTTCCTGAAAAAAATTTATCTGAAACAAACTGAACTACATGTTTTCAACATATACTGATCTTAATCATGAATTAAATCCTTCCACTGTAACTGTACTTCTAAGGCAGACACTTCAGGAATGGTATGTAACAAACCTTATTAGAAAAGATGATACTCTATTCAATGAACAATAAACTATTATTACTAAGATCCCATTAATTTTTAGTGCCTTTTTTATCCTGACACTTTTCACTAAGAGTTCAGTGTAAATTCTAGGGCATACAGATGTTCATAAAGACTGAACTTATGTGTTGATCTTGGTTAGTTATTCCATATATTCTTACAGATTTTAAACATCATCAAATATTCGGCTGCGAGACATTGAGAGGTATCGTCCACCAGGCTGATACCTGAAAGGTGGATAAAGAAATGATCCAAGGCATCAAAAATAAAGAAGGAGAGAAAAACAAGGACACATTAAAAGGAAGTGGCTACATAATTTGTAAGAACTGTAAAATCTATTCAGTAGCTGAAATCAGGAACTTAGCCAAGAATGTTATCCCAAAGGGATTTACCTAATTATAAATCAACCAATGACGGTTTTAGAGCCTATGACATATGACACATATGGCGGGGTGAGAGATGTAAAAAGAAAGGAGTGGGGAAATGTAAAATACATCATGGAACTTAACAGATTTAATAACTAGATTGTTGAATATAAATAGAATATTCTTTTTGCTATTTATAGGCAATACTATAGCAAATATCTTCATGCATATGATGATTTGCTTTTGTTTAATTATTTCTACATAGTATAGTAGCCTAAAGCACAGACTCTGTAGCCAGAGTCCTGGGGTTTAAATGCCTGACTTTGTCATTTACAAGCCGTGTGATCCTGGGTAAGTTATTGAGCCTCTCTGGATGCAAATTCAATTGGACTGACAACCATAAAATACAATTACTGTTGTTAAAGTGCTTAGAATAGTGTGCCACCCAGTTACACCTATGTAAACTATTGCAAAATATGATACATTTCATAAACGGGATTGTCAGAAATAGGCATATAAATATTGTTAAGATTCTACCAAATGATTTCAATTCTTTTTGTTATTTATCATACTACTAGTAGTAGTTTGCGAAGATACTAATTTCAATCACCACCACTAGATGCTATAATTTTTTAAATACAGAAGCATTAGAAGGTGTTAAAAGGTTTCAAAGGTTGCTTAATATGCTTTTTATTAGTAGTAAAGATGAATACTTTCCTTATGTTTATCTCATCAAGTCAGAATGTTATTAAAATTTCAGAGGAATGCTGGAGCCAAAATGATAAGCTGGAACTTACCTTCCTGATTCAGATTCAAGAGGATCATCAGTGAATGTTTCTGCATTAAAATCCAAAGGTTCTGCATCTTGGAGGAGTTCTATTCGGTCCCTTTCAGTCCTATTATTAGCCCTGGTATATTTGGATGCTGCTGCAAAAGAAGAAAAAAATGTCCACTTTCTATTGTTTTTATGGGTCACAGTCTATGGACTCATGGAAAGAAAAGTCAAGTTTATAAAGGATGTGAATTTTGATTGTAAAGACAATATTAAGAAAAGATAACTATGTAGTTATCTTAAAATTAGATTAAAATGATTAATAGTATGATAGAAAATAACAAGGAAAAGTTCTCCCTTGTATGTAGTCTAAGCTCAGAAGCAGCTATAGCGCAAAGACTCAATATGAATCAGAATTAGTATTTAACTATGGTATCATAACAGTGAAATTGTTCATAATCAAATTAAGTTTCAGCTGGTTGCACACTGAATACAGGGGGTGCTACATCTCACTTCTCGGCTAGGATTTTAAGGTGTAATCAACTCAAACTCTTCAAAAAGGCCTGAGTCTTTTTCCCATGAAGCAATAGTTTAGGGCAGTAATGTCCAACAGAAATAAATTCCAAGCCCCGTATTTACTTTTTACTAGTAGATACATTAAAAAAGTAAAAAGAAATAGGTGAAATTAATCTTAATATATTTAATTTAACTCAGTATATACAAAATATTATCATTTCAATATGGGGCACCAGCTACACTGCAAATGCTCAACAGCCATATGTGGCTAATGGTTACCACCCTGGTCAGCACAGATCTAGAGAACTAATCCCTTCTCTACGTGAATGGGGTTTACTTCATAAACAACCTAAATTTTCACAATGTTATTTTGAGCAGCTCAACAGCTTCAAACAAACTATAATATAGGTCTTTTTGAAAATCTAAGGCAAGCCAATTCTCTCATATTTTTGTCATCTTGGACTCTGCCCTTTACCGTTTCTCTCATTCATTCAGCAAATATTGGTTGCCTACCACATGCCAGTTTCTAACTCATCATCCTAAGGCTTTGTGTTTCCTCTTCTCTTAACCATTCTCCATACTCCCAGATCTCTGCATTCTGTTAACTCCAAATCCATGATAAACTTCCAAATCTCTTTGTAGAATCCTCCCTCTATTTTCTAGCTTTAACTGAAACTTTAGTTTCCTCCTATTTCTTCTACGCTAAATCTCATCCAAACACATCCTTTCTTCTTTATCTCCAGGGTCATCTCAAGGGTGCTTATTTCATGCCCTCATTTTTTTTTTTTTTTTTTTTTTTAGTTTCTGCTTCACAACAAAATGAATCAGTTATATATACACACATGTTCCCATATCCCTCCCGCTTGCTCCCTCCCTCCCACCCCCCCCATCCCACCCCTCCAGGCGGTCACAAAGCACCGAGCTGATCTCCCCGTGCCATGCAGCTGCCCCCCACCAGCCATCCACCCCACACTTGGTAGTGCACATACACATATGTCCATGCCTCTCTCCTGCTTTGTCACAGCCCACCCCTCCCCCTCCCCATATCCTAAAGTCCATTCTCCAGTAAGTCTGTGTCTTTATTCCTGCTCTACCCCTAGGTTCTTCATGACATCTTTTCTTTCCCAAATTCCACATACACATGTCAGCACACGGTATCTGTCTCTCTCCCTCTGACCTACTTCACTCTGCATGACAGACTCCAGGTCTATCCACGTCACTACAAACAGCTCAATTTCGTTTCTTTTCATAGCTGAGTAATATTCCATTGTATATATGTGCCACATCTTCTTTATCCATTCATCCGATGATGGACACTTAGGTTGTTTCCATCTCCGGGCTATTGTAAATAGAGCTGCAATGCTACACTGCAGACTACAAAACAAATATACAAAGGAAGAAAGATCTCAACAGAGTGATAATTATGTGAATTAGGTGTCACTGTAAGTGTCCATCATCGGATGAATGGATAAAGAAGATGTGGCACATATATACAATGGAATATTACTCAGCCATAAAAAGAAACGAAATTGAGCTATTTGTAATGAGGTGGATAGACCTAGAGTCTGTCATACAGAGTGAAGTAAGTCAGAAAGAGCAAGACAAATACCGTATGCTAACACATATATATGGAATTTAAGAAAAAAAAATGTCATGAAGAACCTAGAGGCAAGACAGGAACAAAGACACAGAACCACTAGAGAAAGGACCTGAGGATATGGGGAGGGGGAAGGGTAAGCTGTGACAAAGCGAGAGAGAGGCATGGACATATACACACCACCAAAAGCAAGGTAGACAGCTAGTGGGAAGCAGCCACACAGCACAGGGAGATCAGCTCGGTGCCCCGTGACCGCCTGGAGGGGTGGGACAGGGAGGGCGGGAGGGAGGGAGATGCAAGAGGGAAGAGACATGGGAACATGTGTACATGTATGGCTGATTCACTTTTGTTATGGAGCAGAAACCAACACACCATTGTAAAGCAATTATAGTCCAATAAAGATGTTAAAAAAAAAAAAAAAAGAGTGGAGATCTATAAAGAACAGACTTGTGGTTGCCGAGGCAGGGAGGGAGGGATGGGCTGGGAGTTTGGGGTTAGCAGATGCAAACTATTATATATAGAATGGATAAACAACAAGGTTCTACTGTGTAGCACAGGGAACTACATTCAATATGCTGTGAGAAACCATAATGGAAAAGAATATAAAAAAGAACGTATATATATATGTATAGCTGAATCACTTTGCTGTACAGCAGAAATTAACACAGCCTTGCAAATCAACCATATTTCAATTAAAAAAAAACAAACAACTAGTGGGTATCTGTGAAAACTGTAAACCAGGGTGACTGAGGATATACGTTCATAAAATAGAATATACTACAGATATGGTTGTCTTTGTTCAATTCTACAAGTCTCCACTGAGCAGGTACCGTATGCCAGGCTTTGGGCTGGGCTCTAGTGATACCACAGTGAGCAAAACCAGGTATGGTCCCTGTTCTAACGGAACTTAACAATCTAGTGAGGGAGATGAACCATGATCAAATAATGACACAAATGTAAAATGGTAACTCTGATGTGTGTTTAAGAGGAGTGTAACCTGTTAGTAACCATGACGGTGATCTGGCCTAGTCAGAGAGGTCTGGGGAAGGTTCTCTGAGGAAGCTCTGGGGGTGAGATCTGCAAGGTGAGCAGGAGCTAATGCGGTGAAGAAGGGGAGGAAGAGCATTTCAGGCAGAGAAACAGCACAGCAGAAGGAATGGTGTTTGCTTGAGTGAGCAGAAGGCAAGGTGTGCTCGGAGCAGAGAGGGCCGGGGGAGCATGGGGAGAGATCCAGCCTCACATGCGGAAGGGCTTTCCATAAGAATGAAAAGTCATTGTACAGTTTTAAGCAGAGAAGTGATATGATCAGATTTATTGGTATAGAAGAGCATTCTAGTTTCCCTTGGGTGAATGAACAGATTTGAGAGGGAAATAAGAATGAGTGCAGAGGGAGCCCTCATCATTTTTTGACTGCATTACTAAAACAGACACTAAACTGGTTTCTGTCTCACTTCCCTGGAAATCATGCTTTATACAGATGTCAAATTCATCTTCCTAAACCAAAAATCTGAGCATGCTTCTTTCCATATTGAAATCTTATCTTTGGCATAAAATCTAAACTTCTAAGCATGATAATACCTGTTTCCCAACTATCTCTGCAGCCTTGCCTCTCATCAGCCTTCTATAGGCTCTAGTCATAGAGAAAAGCCTACATTTCCCCAAAGGTTCTCTCATGTCACTCATTCTTCCTTCTGCCTAAAACCCCTTCACCTGGCTAAGTACTACTTATTCCTAAACAGTACTTCTTTATAACAGAAATCTGTTCCCAATAAAGAATTCTTTTCCATCCCCTGAGCTGAGTTCTCTCAGCATCAGGCATGCACCCTTACACTCTCTCAGCATCCCTGCATCTCCCCCAAAGACAAACAACCTCTGCCTTCTACTCAGTGCTGGATCCTGGGAATTCGCATTCCCAGAAGCAGATGGCAGGGTCAAGGATGTGGGGAGGTTTCCTAACCCAACCGACTGACCAATGTCTTCTGCCTGATATCAGTCCCTCACTAAATTATAGGCAAACCGAGGATGGAAGTTATCTTCTTTGTATTCCTGTATTCCTGGGAAAGTACCTGATATATATGGGTCAATCAGTAACTTATTATAAAAATGACTGAACAGCCTGAAAAACATCTAGGTAAACAGAAATCAGTACCTGCCTACAATGTGCCTGGGATAAGTACTATTATTTAGGTAGTGTAATTACAACTAATCACTTGATGTCCCAGATGTCTCCTTCTCCTATCAGAATGTGTATTTGAGTTTCTCCTTCCTCTCATACACTGAGGGATGAAAAAAGTAAAGTCACTGCAGAACCACATTTATAGTTCTCTAAAGGCATTTCTGGATGGGTAACTAATCCTCACTCTCTATGCAAGCAAGCATAAGAAAAAAATTTCTTAGAAAACTAGACAATAAACTACTTACATCGGTTGGTACTAATATCTGAGAAGTTTGACTCTTTTGGGTCAATATGAACATTTCTGTTTCTAGTGGAATCTTCTCTACTGTGTCCATAACGTTCTTTCCATTCCTAGGAAAGAAAAACAAATGATTATATAACACAAGAACACACAGTCAGAAAATAATTCATCAGTGATAACAGATTTAGATTACATATGCAGAGTAATATAATCTAATTCTTTTTCATCAGGAATTCATCAGATAATCAGTATAATTAGCACAGTGCCTTTAGAAATCATAGATAGGGAGGGGGGGAAGATGGCGGAAGAGTAAGACGCAGAGATCACCTTCCTCCCCACAGATACATCAGAAATACATCTACATGTGGAACAACTCCTACAGAACACCTACTGAAGGCTGGCAGAAGACCTCAGACCTCCCCAAAGGCAAGAAACTCCCCAAGTACCTGGGTAGGGCAAAAAAAAAAAAGAATAAACAGAGACAAAAGAATAGGGACGGGACCTGCACCAGTGGGAGGGAGCTGTGAAGGAGGAAAGGTTTCCACACACTAGGAAGCCCCTTGGCGGGCGGAGACTGCGGGTGGCGGAGCGGGGGAGCTTCGAGGCTGAGGAGGACAGCACAGCAACAGGGGTGCGGAGGGCAAAGCTCAGAGATTCCCGCACAGAGGATCGGTGCCGACCGGCACTCACCAGCCCGAGAGGCTTGTCTGCTCACCCGCTGGGGCGGGCGGGGCTGGGAGCTGAGGTTTGGGCTTTGGTCAGAGCGCTGGGAGAGGACTGGGGTTGGCGGCGTGAACACAGCCTGCAGGGGGTTAGTGCGCCACAGCTAGCCGGGAGGTAGTCCGGGGAAAAGTCTGGACCTGCCGAAGAGGCAAGAGACTTTTTCCTCCCTCTTTGTTTCCTGGTGCGTGAGGAGAGGGGATTAAGAGCGCTGCTTAAAGGAGCTCCAGAGATGGGCGCGAGCCGCAGCAAAAAGCGTGGACCCCAGAGACGGGCATGAGACGCTAAGGCTGCTGCTGCCGCCACCAAGAAGCCTGTGTGCGAGCACAGGTCACTATCCACACCTCCCTTCCGGGGAGCCTGTGCAGCCCACCACTGCCAGGGTCCCGGGATCCAGGGTCAACTCCCCCGAGAGAATGCACGGCGTGCCTCAGGCTGGTGCAATGTCACGCTGGCCTCTGCCGCCGCAGGCTTGCCCCGCACTCCGTACCCCTCCCTCTCCCTGGCCTGAGTGAGCCAGAGCCCCCGAGTCAGCTGCTCCTTTAACCCCGTCCTGTCTGAGCGAAGAACAGACGCCCTCCAGCGACCTACACGCAGAGGCGGGGCCAAATCCAAAGCTGAACCCTGGGAGCTGTGAGAACAAAGAAGAAAAAGGGCCAGCAGCCTCAGGAGCAGTGGATTAAATCTCCACAATCAACCTGATGTACCCTGCATCTGTGGAATACATGAACAGACAATGAATCATCCCAAATTGAGGAGGTGGACTTTGAGAGCAAGATTTATTATTTTTTCCCCTTTTCCTCTTTTTGTGAGTATGTGTATGCTTCTGTGTGAGATTTTGACTGTATAGCTTTGCTTTCACCATTTGTCCTAGGGTTCTATATGTCCGTTTTTTTTCTGACTTTAAAAAATTTTTTTTCTTAATAATTTTTTTATTTTCATAACTTTATTTTATTTTACCTTACTTTATTTTATTTTATCCTCTTTCTTTCTTTCTTTCTACTTTTTCTCCCTTTTATTCTGAGCCGTGTGGATGAAAGGCTCTTGGTGCTGCAGCCAGGAGTCAGTGCTGTGCCTCTGTGGTGGGAGAGCCAACTTCAGGACACTGGTCCACAAGAGACCTCCCAGCTGCATGTAATATCAAACAGTGAAAATCTCCGAGAGAGCTCCATCTCAACACCAACACCCAGCTTCACTCAACGACCAGCAAGCTACCAGAGCTGGACACCCTATGCCAAACAACTAACAAGACAGGAACACAAACCCACCCATTAGCAGAGAGGCTGCCTAAATCATAAGTCCACAGACACCCCAAAACACACCACCAGACATGGACCTGCCCACCAGAAAGACAAGATCCAGCCTCATCCACCAGAACACACGCACTAGTCCCCTCCACCAGGAAGCCTACACAACCCACTGAACCAACCTTAGCCACTGGGGACAGACACCAAAAACAACGGTAACTACGAACCTGCAGCCTGCAAAAAGGAGACCCCAAACACAGTAAGATAAGCAAAATGAGAAGACAGAAAAACACACAGCAGATGAAGGTGCAAGATAAAAACCCACCAGACCTAACAAATGAAGAGGAAATAGGCAGACTACCTGAAAAAGAATTCAGAATAATGATAGTAAACATGATCCAAAATCTTGGAAATAGAATAGAGAAAATGCAAGAAACATTTAACAAGGACCTAGAAGAACTAAAGATGAAACAAACAACGATGAACAACACAATAAATGAAATTAAAAATACTCTAGAAGGGATCAATAGCAGAATAACTGAGGCAGAAGAACGGATAAGTGACCTGGAAGATAAAATAGTGGAAATAACTACTGCAGAGCAGAATAAACAAAAAAGAATGAAAAGAACTGAAGACAGTCTCAGAGACCTCTGGGACAACAGTAAATGCACCAACATTCGAATCATAGGGGTTCCAGAAGAAGAACAGAAAAAGAAAGGGACTGAGAAAATATTTGAAGAGATTATAGTTGAAAACTTCCCTAATATGGGAAAGGAAATAGTTAATCAAGTCCAGGAAGCACACAGAGTCCCATACAGCGTAAATCCAAGGAGAAACACGCCAAGACACATATTAATCAAACTGTCAAAAGTTAAATACAAAGAAAACATATTAAAAGCAGCAAGGGAGTAACAACAAATAACACACAAGGGAATCCCCATAAGGTTAACAGCTGATCTTTCAGCAGAAACTGCAAGCCAGAAGGGACTGGCAGGACATATTTAAAGTGATGAAGGAGAAAAACCTACAACCAAGATTACCCTACCCAGCAAGGATCCCATTCAGATTAGATGGAGAAATTAAAACCTTTACAGACAAGCAAAAGCTGAGAGTTCAGCACCACCAAACCAGCTTTACAACAAGGGCTAAAGGACCTTCTCTAGGCAAGAAACACAAGAGAAGGAGAAGACCTACAATAATAAACCCAAAACAATTAAGAAAATGGGAATAGGAACATACATATTGATAATTACCTTAAATGTAAATGGATTAAATCCTCCCACCAAAAGACACAGACTGGCTGAATGGATACGAAAACAAGACCCTTACATATGCTGTCTAAAAGAGACCCACTTCAGACCTAGAGACACATACAGACTGAAAGTAACGGGATGGAAAAATATATTCCATGCAAATGGAAACCAAAAGAAAGCTGGAGTAGCAATACTCATATCAGACAAAATAGACTTTAAAATAAAGACTATTAGAAGAGACAAAGAAGGACACTACATAATGATCAAGGGATCGATCCAAGAAGAAGATATAACAATTGTAAAGATTTATGCACCTAACATAGGAGCACCTCAATACATAAGGCAAATACTAACAGCCACAATAGGGGAAATCGACAGTAACACATTCATAGTAGGGGACTTTAACACCTGACTTTCACCAATGGACTGATCATCCAAAATGAAAATAAATAAAGAAACACAAGTTTTAAATGATACATTAAACAAGATGGACGTAGTTGATATTTATAGGACATTCCATCCAAAAACAACAGAATACACATTTTTCTCAAGTGCTCATTGAACATTCTCCACGATATATCATATCTTGGGTCACAAATCAAGCCTTGGTAAATTTAAGAAAATTGAAATTGTATCAAGTATCTTCGCCAACCACAACGCTATGAGACTAGATATCAATTACAGGAAAAGATCTGAAAAAATACAAACACATGGAGGCTAAACAATACACTACTAAATAACGAAGTGATCACTGAAGAAATCAAAGAGGAAATGAAAAAATACCCAGAAAAAAATGACAGTGGAGACACGACGACCCAAAACCTATGGGATGCAGCAAAAGCAGTTCTAAGAGGGAAGTTTATAGCATTACAATCCTACCTTAAGAAACAGGAAACATCTCGAATAAACAACCTAACCTTGCACCTAAAACAATTAGAGAAAGAAGAACAAAAAATCCCCAAAGTTAGCAGAAGGAAAGAAATCATAAAGATCAGATCAGAAATAAATGAAAAAGAAATGAAGGAAACGATAGCAAATCTCAATAAAGCTAAAAGCTGGTTCTTTGAGAAGATAAACAAAATTGATAAACCATTAACCAGACTCATCAAGAAAAAAAGGGAGAAGACTCAAATCAATAGAATTAGTAATGAAAAAGGAGAAGTAACAACTGACACTGCAGAAATACAAAAGATCATGAGAGATTACTACAAGCAACTCTATGCCAATAAAATGGACAACCTGGAAGAAATGGACACATTTTTAGAAATGCACAACCTGCCAAGACTGAATCAGGAAGAAATAGAAAATATGAACAGACTGATCAGAAGCACTGAAATTGAAACTGTGATTAAAAATCTTCCAACGAACAAAACCCTAGGACCAGATGGCTTCCCAGGCAAATTCTATCAAATATTTAGAAAAGAGCTAACACCTATCCTTCTCAAACTCTTCCAAAATATAGCAGAGGGAGGAACAGTGCCAAACTCATTCTACGAGGCCACCATCACCCTGATACCAAAACCAGACAAGGATGTTACAAAGAAAGAAAACTACAGGCCAATATCACTGATGAACATAGATGCAAAAATCCTCAACAAAATACTAGCAAACAGAATACAACAGCACATTGAAAGGATCACACGCCATGATCAAGTGGGGTTTATTCCAGGAATGCAAGGATTCTTCAATATACGCAAATCAATCAATGTGATACACCATATAAACAAATTGAAGGAGAAAAACCATATGGTCATCTCAATAGATGCAGAGAAAACTTTCGACAAAATTCGACACCCATTTATGATAAAAACCCTCCAGAAAGTAGGCATAGAGGGAAGTTTCCTCAACATAATAAAGGCGATATATGACAATCCTACAGCCAACATCGTCCTCAATGGTAAAAAACTGAAAGCATTTCCACTAAGATCAGGAACAAGACAAGGTTGCCCACTCTCACCACTCTTATTCAACATAGTTTTGGAAGTTTTAGCCACAGCAATCAGAGAAGAAAAGGAAATAAACGGAATCCAAATCGGAAAAGAAGAAGTAAAGCTGTCACTGTTTGCAGATGACATGATACTATACATAGAGAATCCTAAAGATGCTACCAGAAAACTACTAGAGCTAATCAATGAATTTGGTAATGCAGCAGCATACAAAATTAATGCACAGAAATCTCTGGCATTCCTATACACTAATGATGAAAAATCTGAAAGTGAAATCAAGAAAACACTCCCATTTACCATTGCAACAAAAAGAATAAAATATCTAGGAATAAACCTACCTAAGGAGACAAAAGACCTATATGCAGAAAATTATAAGACACTGATGAAAGAAATTAACGATGATACAAATAGACAGAGAGATATACCATGTTCTTGGATTGGAAGAATCAACATTGTGAAGATGACTCTACTACCCAACGCAATCTACAGATTCAATGCAATCCCTATCAAATTACCACTGGCATTTTTCACAGAACTAGAACAAAAAATTTCACAATTTGTATAGAAACACAAAAGACCCCGAATACCCAAAGCAATCTTGAGAACGAAAAACGGAGCTGGAGGAATCAGGCTCCCTGACTTCAGACTATACTATAAAGCTACAGTAGTCAAGACAGTATGGTACTGGCACAAAAACAGAAATATAGATCAATGGAACAGGATAGAAATCCCAGAGATAAACCCACACACATATGGTCACCTTATCTTTGATAAAGGAGGCAGGAATGTACAGTGGAGAAAGGACAGCTCCTTCAATAAGTGGTGCTGGGAAAACTGGACAGGTACATGTAAAAGTAGATTAGATCACTCCCTAACACCACACACAAAAATAAGCTCAAAATGGATTAAAGACCTAAATGTAAGGCCAGAAACTATCAAACTCTTAGAGGAAAACATAGGCAGAACACTCTATGACATAAATCACAGCAGGATCCTTTTTGACCCACCTCCTAGAGAAATGGAAATAAAAACAAAAATAAACAAATGGGACCTAATGAAACTGCAAAGCTGTTGCACAGCAAAGGAAACCATAAACAAGACCAAAAGACAACCCTCAGAATGGGAGAAAATATTTGCAAATGAAGCAACTGACAAAGGATTAATCTCCAAAATTTACAAGCAGCTCATGCAGCTCAATAACAAAAAACAAACACCCCAATCCAAAAATGGGCAGAAGACCTAAGTAGACATTTCTCCAAAGAAGATATACAGATTGCCAACAAACACATGAAAGAATGCTCAACATCATTAATCATTAGAGAAATGCAAATCAAAACTATAATGAGATATCATTTCACACCAGTCTGAATGGCCATCATCAAAAAATCTAGAAACAATAAATGCTGGAGAGGGTGTGGAGAAAAGGGAACACTCTTGCACTGCTGGTGGGAATGTGAATTGGTACAGCCACTATGGAGAACAGTGTGGAGGTTCCTTAAAAAACTAAAAATAGAACTACCATATGACCCAGCAATCCCACTACTGGGCATATACCCTGAGAAAACCATAATTCAAAAAGTCATGTACCAAAATGTTCATTGCAGCTCTATTTACAATAGCCAGGAGATGGAAGCAACCTAAGTGTCCATCATCGGGTGAATGGATAAAGAAGATGTGGCACATATATACAATGGAATATTACTCAGCCATAAAAAGAAATGAAATTGAGCTATTTGTAATGAGGTGGATGGACCTAGAGTCTGTCATACAGAGTGAAGTAAGTCAGAAAGAGCAAGACAAATACCGTATGCTAACACATATATATGGAATCTAAGAAAAAAAAATGTCATGAAGAACCTAGGGGTAAGACGGGAATAAAGACACAGACCTACTAGAGAATGGACTTGAGGATATGGGGAGGGGGAAGGGTAAGCTGTGACAGTGAGAGAGTGGCATGGACATATATACACTACCAAACGTAAAATAGCTAGCTAGTGGGAAGCAGCCGCATAGCACAGGGAGATCAGCTGGGTGCTTTGTGACTGCCTGGAGGGGTGGGATAGGGAGGGTGGGAGAGAGGGAGACGCAAGAGGGAAGAGATATGGGAACATATGTATATGTATAACTGATTCACTTTGTTATAAAGCAGAAACTAACACACCATTGTAAAGCAATTATACTCCAATAAAGATGTAAAAAAAAAATAGGAAAGTATAGATAACTACTTCTTTTATCTCTAAATGCTTTTAATAGTTGCCAAACTTAACTTGAATGAAGATATTTATAGACATTTTTGCTAGCTATGATTCTTTTAAGTTATTGAATTCTATCTAAAATGTCAAAATAGTTTTACAACTACAATAAGTTACCTTGACCATGTAAGAGTTATGATAACTCATAGTAATTAATGAGATGTTAATAAAATTTTCTCTCATCCAAATAAAGTACAAATCAGAGAGACCTGAAAAGTCATTTCTGATAGCAAAATTAGAGTTGTATACAAACATAATTAGGTAATGACTCATGTGGCATTGTGTCTTAACTGCACTAAAACCTTATTAACTGGAATTCTACTCATTAAATTCGTAGAATTGAAAGGAACTTTAGAGGTCCTAATTAAGCCTCCCATGCAGTGCAGGGTTTCATTTTAAAATAACCGTGCCAGATACCATTTGGCCCTCTTACTAGAAGACATGGAAATTTCTATTTGTGATGATCCCACTGCAATTTTGGTAAACTGTGGAAGTTTTCACAAAAAGGTGAACTCTATTTCCAGTCACTTCTGCTCTTTTGTTCTAGTTATGCCTTCTGAAATAAAGACCAAGTCTCCCTTTACATAACATACACTAAAATACACGAAGACAACTATCATGTCTCCTGAGTCTTCACTTCTCTGGTAATGGACACACTCAGATGTTGAAAACCTGTGGTAACTGTGACTAGATTTTTCTCATTTTTTGCCTTTTCAATTCTCTAGGAGGTTAGTTTGCCTCAGGAAACGAAGGACTAAGGAAAAATTAAAGAGGAATAAAATTAATGTCATATTACAAAAAAAGCATAATTGTCAAGCAATCAAAATCACTTTAATAGCAAGATTGCATGAATTTATTCACTTATCCAATAAATATTTACTGAGCACCTACTCTAGGCAAGAAACTGCTAGATGTTGGACATGAAGTAATTTACTACTAATGACTTTTTACAACAGGTCTGACAGGATACCTACATGTACATCTGAAACTATTAAAACTGCTTTTCTGTAAAAGTATATCCTATGTCTTTTTCCCACTGTTTTTAGCCAATTATTCTAAATCAATAAGATTCTTATGATATTTCACATTAATCTTTAGGTTACAGAAATTTAATAAGTACGGTACTTACTCTTCGTCGACTTTCACCTTCTTCTTGCCGTTGCCTTTTTCTCTTCTCTAGAGACAGAAAAGTGGTCTCAAATTTGGTATAACATGGTTTAATTAGATGTAGAGTAACTGAAGTAAAGGTATCAGGCTATGACCAATTTCCTTTAAATTACTACAAAGTCAAAGGTAATAGGTTATTGTTGGAAAGAACTGGAGAGTTCACCTAACTCCACAGAGAATACTTTCTCTACTTTTGTTGGAGATGGCCCTTTAGGCTCTGCCTAAATAGCTTTAGTGGGGAAGAACTTCTTCCCCATGGTGACTTGAAATTTGTTTCTCTGAAACTTCTCCCTTTTCTTTATGTCTTGTCTTCTAAATTAAGTTCATACTTCTTTCTGCATAAAAGTCTTTTCCATTACTCTCTTCTGGCTATATACTCAGCAGTGGTTCTTTTCCATAAGATATGCCCTACAGACTCATTCTGGCTGTCCTAGACTCCTTCTGACTTATCAGTCTTACTCTTGAAAATCTTACCCAGGACTGGATATGATACTCCAGATGAAGTCTAATTAATGCAAAAAGCAGCAGAACTATTACATTAACTAGATACCACCTTCCTATGAGAGCATGTGAAGGCTACGCTGGCCTATTTTAGAGCCACAGTACATTTTGGCTTACATTTAAATAAGATCACACAAAAACCCCAGACCCAAGTAGGGAGAATGTCTAAGAACCAATGTCCCAAAACTCAAGTTTTGTTTTTCTTTTTCCTCCTATTCTACCATCACTTGAACATCAGGAAATTTGATACACTCAGTTTTGAGATTAGATTCTAACAGAGTGCCATGTATTCTAACAGGTTGTTAATGATTACCACATTCTAAAAACCAGCCTTGGCTTGAATGATTTCCTATGCAGCATTAAACTAATGATGATTCTTTACCTTGTTTTTAATGATGATTCTTTAAATTAATGAGTTTTCTAACTGTATTTAACTTGGCAAATCTATTTCAAAGCAAACAGGAAAATGACTCCAACACCAAGCAAGGGCGTTATTTAGTTGCAGACATATTAATTATTAAAACCTCTGCAGAATTTCTTAAAGACAGATGAAACAATTATTTATGTTTTTGAATTATTTTTGCTATGAAAGTTTTCTGTAGAATTTTAGCTAAAACATATTAATTTGTAATTTCTTAAGATAGATTAAAAATTTCAAATCATACAAACATTAATTTTGTATTCTCAGTCTTAGCACTTTCCTTTCATTCATTTTAAAAGACAAATCTTACCTCGTCTGATTAATTCTTTTCCTTCATCAACTAAGTCTGATGTCATATCGTTATCTCCCATGAACTGCTGGAAACCAAGTAGATTCAAACAACGAGTTCCCAAGCTAATAAAAGTCGATTTTCAAAAAGATAAGCATTATTTCACACTGTAAACATTAAGATATGTTAATTGTTCTTTAGTATCTGCACCCCACAGAAGCCTATGGTTTATTACTAGTTATCATGTCAAGTTACCTAGAGCTACATTTGTCTTTCTTTAAGAAGTACTTATTTCCCTTTCTAAGAAGCTTATATGCCCAGTACTCCACTGACTAGGGTATGCACCAAAGCCATATTTCTTACAGACACAAATTAAGTTAGGCCATTAGCATACCTTCAGAAGATTACTATAGCAGGATGCTAAACAATGGCTATAATATAAAAACAATTTATTCTTTTCTTATATTCAAACAGCAATATTAATACTGAAAATACACATACACAACCAGTATTTACAAGTGCAGAATATTCTGGCTTAGAAAGTCTTAGTTATGCAAATTGATTTTCATGTTTTTTTAATCCTGAGAACTACTCAATTCTATTTAAATAGGTGTTACTATAAACTCAGAATTCATTACTATAGCTTATCTGGGGGTTATCATTTTATATCTTATTTACTATTTACTTTAGACCTCACTGTTGTACAGGACAGAAATACTCTGAAAATATGGCACGCAAGGAAGGAAGGATTAATATTTGTTAAACTCCTATTATGCATCAATTTACAGATACTCTTATTTAATTCTTATTATAATTCTAAGAGATACATAACACTTTACAGATAAGGAAACAGAGGTACAAGGGGTTAAAAACCTTGCTAAAGATCAATTAATAAATTTTAGACCTGAGGATTTAAATCCAAGACAAAACAAAGACCAAGCTCTTTTTATTACCTTAGTACTCAAACGTTTTCATTGATTTCCTTTTTTTTTTTCTTTTGAGGTAGAGAAGAATAGCTTTATTGCTTTGCCAGGCAAAGGGGGGCACAGCAGGCTAATGCCCTCACATATGCCCTCAACACCATACATGGAGCAAGGGGGAGAGAGGAAGAAGGAGAAAGGGAGAAGAAGTACGTGTGTGTGTATGTTAGGAGGAAGAGAAAACAGCGGAGCAATTTAAAAAAAGTGAAGATCTCCCATTTTACATTAGTGATGTGTAAAAATCTGGCTAATTCATAAATTATCTGCCTGCTTTAATGTATAAGGAATGCTCTGTATGACTTAACGGTAAGTAAAACTAGGGTTTCAGGTAGATGGTCATGCTAATTCCGTGACTTTAAATATTCCCTTACCATCTTCATGTTCTTGTGGGAATACTATACTCCAGGATGAGATCATTGTCTCTGGGAAGGTCTTAGCTTTGTCTAAAGTGTCAGGAAACAGCTTTATATTCTCTAGGCAGTTAAGTCTGAATATTAGCTCTGGGTATGGCTGTGTGCTAGTAATATGGGAATTAGACTAATTTTTAGACCAGCATTAGACCAGCATTTCAAAAGAAAATTGACCTATAAAGTCAAGTTACCATTGAAATGTCAGCAAGGCATTGCTTCATATACTCCTATAATAGAGTATTTTTATAATTTGAAAATTGAGGAATATGACCATTTTTTCTCTTAAAGAAAAACGGGCACTCAAAATTTATCTTTATTAACTCTAAAACAACACTTTTAAGGAATTATTTTTAAGTTCAACAATTTTCCTTTTAGACATAGTTCCTTACATTTGTTTAAGATTTTATAGTTGACAAGGCACTATCCCACCCATCTATTCCTCGATCAGTATAACAATCTAATAAGATGAGATGCTAATCTTACCAACATAAATACTAACATGAGAAGATATGATTTATACATCACAAGCTCTTAATGTTCCATTTGTAGTTTATAAACTGTTAAAATGAATAAGCATATAATAAAATATAATTTTGGATATCCAAAGGATGATTGGTCTCTTCCTTTAATACATGATTTTCATAGTATAAACCTCTGTCTTTTCTACCTTATGGAAAAAAATTGAAAATATTAGATTTTTTTGTCAGTTCAAATTAACCGTTTTATTTTAAATTATAATCCTTTAGTTCCTTTACTTATGAGAAGGTAAAATATATATGTTTTACAAAATTCAATAGAGAATTTATTTCAAACAAAACTTTTCTGTTTACTCAATATCCTAGTGTTAGAATATCAGTACAATAATGTACATTATTTACAATAACTATATAATGGTACTGAAAGATTTAAATGAAAAGTGGTTGGATGAAACTTATTATCAATAAAATTTTTTTTTTAAGGGGCATTTTTGGTGTGTCATGGAGCACTTAAGCAGTGAAGAGGGTAGGCAGAGTACAGGATGTGGGCACCTAACACGTGGAAGTAGGGAAGACAGGGGGCTAGAAGCCAAGCACACCTGTCTTTTAACTCCTTTTGAGTCTGATCTCTGCCAAGGTTCTACCACTTTTTCTGATCCTATAAAAAGAGCAGCCCATGTACTTTCCTGCCTTACACGTACTGTCTGATTTCAACTGTTCCTCACCTGACCCTCTGTTCTGGCTATGATCTGAAATATCTAGAAACCCAAAAATGATTGTGGGGAAAGCCCTAAGACTAATATATGTTTCTGGATACAAGCTGGGTATGGGGGTGCTTCATAAGCTACACTGGCTGCCAGTACCACAGGCCAGGACTCAGAGTTAACATTCTGTAATTAATCCTATCACTCTGTAGACTAAATATGTGTAACAGAATAACTCTCTCTCTTTTCTTGAAAATATCTTTGGAGGGAGAACCTGACCCAGTCACTCAAGCGACCCCTTTAAACTATGCCCAGCACCCACAAAGTCACAATAAAACAAACAACTAGAACCCAATCAGTGAATATTTAAAAGAGCTTTAAGGAGAAAAGTTATCCAGATCAGGCTAAGCATATGTGGAAAATAAGCAATGTTGTTTCTTACCTAAAGTAAGTAGCAATGCAGAGAATTACCACCAACATAGGATAATATATATAGAACCCATCTGCAATAAAGGATAAAACTTTCATGGAACCCATAATCTGAGGAGCAAGAAAAAATTAAATCAGTACACTTCTATAGCTTTCATTCTTTTTCATCATTAGAAAATTCACCCATAACCATTTATATCAATTAATTCGGAGTTTTCAAAAAAGTAGAAATGAAGCACTAAATAGACTGATTTTTAAGTTCTCATCACAAGAGGAAAGAAATTGTAACTGTGAGGTGATGAATGGTAACTAAACTTATTATGATAATTATTTCACAATATATACATATACCAATTATGTTGTACACCATAAACTAATACAATGTTATATGTCTATTATAGCTTAATTTGCTTATTTATTAAGATTTTTCTCCCTCAAATATTAATATTTTATAAATACTACTGAAAATCATCAAATACATTAAGACCATAAACATAAAGGTTAATATTATTATAGGTCAGGTCTATTGATATTGCTCAGCTGGACAACCTATATGAACCAAAAATTAATTTTTTATAATAAGATATAGCAATATCACTTTTATTCAGTCATTAGTAATTACATATACAATCTGTAAAAGAAAGTTTTAGTAATTTTTAAAAAGATCCTAATAATGCAACAGAACTTTTCCGCCAGCAGTAAAAATAAATTTCACAATAATAGCACCCTATATAGATAATGAATCTAAAGAACTCTTTTTTGACAATACTTACAGATGTATAAGCAGTTGGCTGTGTATTCTGGTGAGAGATGGATGAATCCATATGGGTCAAACCCAAGAAATTAAGACATAAAGGAGGAGTCAAACGGCAAAATAACCTGCAGTAAGCATTAATAAACACAATATATAAAAATTAAAGCAGGAAGATACATTATATATTATGTTGAACTACATTAAGAACATTTCAGATCATTGTAACTATTATTCTCATCTATTTGTATTTTTAATTCTTAATACAAACTGCCCTTACTTTTGAGACATTCTGAAAATCCTATTAATCACATCTTCCTTAAAAACACCAACACCTACAAGGCAAAACTCCAGCCTCAGGTTATCTCCTTCGCTGGTGTTTGCCACTGCTCTATCCCAAGAATTTGCAGAGTGCCTCTGTATGTGCCTCTTCCACACCTACCATCTGTGTAATCTAAATCTGTCTCAATAGCGTGACGAGGACAGTAACATCCTCAGGTGAATTGTACTCAGTACGTAAAAGAACTGAAGTTTTATCAAAGTATGTCAACTCTGACAATTACAGGTATAAATAATAGTTGGAGCTCAGTTTTGACCAGATAAAAAGAGAACCTTACAGAACTACAGAGTTGGAGAGTAGAAGGAGACAAAAATGAAGAGAGGGTGTGAATAGAAAGAGGTAATATGAGTTCTTTTGTGGTGATAGAATAGTTCTGTATCTTGATTGTGGTGGTGGTTACGGGAATCCACACACACACACACACACACACACACACAAATAAAGGAAAAAAAATACTGAAAATTAATAAGCTCTGTGGTCTAGTTAACAGTAGTGTGTCTGTGTTTGTACAACAGCAATATAAAATGTCTCCACTGGGGGAAGCTGAGTGAAGGTTACTAGGACTCTTTGTATTATATTTGCAACTCCCTTTGAGTCTATAATTATTGGGGAAAAAAAGGTAAAAAAAATCTTAGAGATGCCTCAGATATTGATTCCTCTTGAAGTTCCCAAAGTCCAGCCCTAAAAACCTAATATGACTAAGTTAACAATACGGACAAATAGTAGATTGTGCAACCTAGCCCAAGCTGGAACCATCTCTCTAAACTTCTACTAAATCTCTCAGCAAGAATTATTCTTTTGGTGTTCTTGGTCCTCCACAATTCAGTTTGAGGCCACTGAACCTCAGAACACTTTCTAGGTCTGACTTAGTCTCTAAACTCTCAAATGTTCTTCTTATTACTAACCTATTTACTGACCCTCTAATTGGTAAATCCAGGCTCACTATGTCTTTCTTTTCCTTCCTAATCTAGCATACCCATTTTAACCCTAAACTTCAAGGAGGATTTAGCTAGCCATCAACAAGCACCTAATTAATACTTAAACCTAATCAATTAGCTCATAGAAATACAGGTGTTAGTGAAGACCCATAAACAAAAAGAAATAGAAGAGAGATCCATAAGAATACATGTAATGGAGACATTTCCCTTGTTTCTACACACAATCTACTTACATGCCACTGAAAAGAAGGCTGTAAGCATCAGTCTGGTGATGTGAAGCCAGGTAATAATAGTTAAATACACGAATCCTGAACACAGTAGAATAAACACAGATACTGAGGAAGAAGATGGAGAGGAAGCAAGCAATCTAAGAAAACAAAGAACCCAGTTTCAGACTAACAGACTTCAATACTTATATACTATCACAAGCGTTATCTTTGAATTCCAGCTAACATTTATTGACATTCTAAAACTTATACACAGTAACAGTATAAATTTTTAACCGCCTAATTTCATTTTTTCATAAAATGAAATTATGAAAAAAAATCTACATCTTAATCAGTCCCACATCCTATCCATAAGTTTCAAAGCTACCTCCTGAAGTGAGCCTGTTCTCCCATTCCCTTGGCAACTCTTCACGTGAAGACTATAAGTTATGTAGCTTCACTGGCATAAAGAGGATCAAAGCATTCTCAGAGAAGTACTTTGCACTATTTTGCATCTTTTCATCTCTCCTCAAATACAGTTCTTAGTTTTTATATTCTGGGTAAAATGATGAAGCTCATTTTTGGAAGTGTGAATAATAACACTGTGGGAAACTTCACTGCTTTCATTATTACTAGAAGAAATATATGGAGAAAAGATACAACAGTTAAGGATTATACTATGGCTGACATTTATTTACGACCCATATAAAATAAACTGACCTCGATATAAATATAATTGTATGTTTTTTCGGCCAGCTGTATGAAGACTGCAAAGAGGGATAAGACAGGTGTAGTGCTAAAGAATGTGCACTCTGACCACACAACAATCACGGAGAAGATGGACAACACCACAGCAAGTACCCTATAAAACCATGGTCGCAAAAGACATTCCCAGTACCACTCTGGAAGATAAAAGAAAAAAATGATTAGGAAAACCATAAAGGAGTAACAGCGTATTTACAGTGTTTCAAAATACCTCCAATACAAGACACGTAATTGCAAAGAGAAAAACAGTGGTGGAACCAGGCAGACACCATCCTAAGCAAATGAATAGCAGTAATGGGACAAACTGATATTATGTGCCTCATGCTCTGATAAGAACACATCATTGCTGAGGTATTCCTGCCAAAAATGCAGAACGTGCATCTGATTATGAGGAAACATCAAACTCAAATTCAGGGACATTCAATAAGAAACTGACCTGTACTCTCCAAAACATTAATGTCATAAAATAATAACAGATACACAGAAATCGTTCCAGATTAAAGGAGACTAAGGAGACATGACAACTGAATGCAATGCACGATCTGGGATTTTTTTACAAAGAATATTATTGAGATAATTAGCAAAATCTGAACAAGGTCTGTAGATAACTGTACTGTATCAATGTTAATTTCTTTATTTTGATCACATTGTACTTGGTTATGTAAAAAACATCTTTATTCTTAGAAAATACACACTGAAACACTGAGAGGTAAAGAGGTTATCATGTCTGGATTTAACTCTGAAAAGATAAAGGAAAAATATGTATACAGATAGAAGAAGATAAAGCAAATGAATAAGGTAAAATGTTAACATTTAAGGAATCTGGGTGAAGGGCATATGGGAATTCTTTGTATTATTCTGGCAACTTTTTGTTAAGTCTGACTTTAGGCAAAAAAAAAAAAAAAGTTAAAGAAAAAAAAAAGAAGAAAACTCACAAAATTGAAAAGGTTATACTTCATTCATTGAAGAGTTGAGCTCCTGGCTCACTCTAAATCTTTTCAACTCTACTCACAGGATAGTTCCTGGTGATTTCAATATCCACACAGGTGATCCTCCTTTCAATACCCTGGTCTTTCACTTCCTCGACCTACTCTCCTCCAATGAGTCTGTCCTCCAGCTTACCTCAACTACTCATCCTTTAAATCTTTTATTACCGATAACTCCAACCCTTATAATCTCATTAAAGAATAGGATCCCTGTCCCCAAGCAACACCTTCATCTACTATTCCAGCTCCACTGACTGACTTTACCCTGACTGACAGTCCATTTATTCTACTACATTTTTCTTGCCACTTAACCTGATGTCCTTATTACTTTCTTTACCCAGCTCAGGTTCCATAGTCTTTGAGGATAATCACTCTCCAATATCCCAATTCTCGTGGCCTCTCTTGCTTCCCTGTACTTGCTAAGCTAAACCATGCTCTGGTTAGATTCAACTCCTTGGCTACCCTGAGCCTGCACCCATGGAACTGCACATTGCAAGAGTAAGACACGCAACTCTTCTGACTCATCTCACTTCAAATTCTTAATCAATAGCTTCAAGTGGATCCTGAGCACTGCTTGGCTAGCGTACTATAATTCACCAATCTTCTCCCATGCCTACTCTCCCTAAGCAACTATTTTGCGCCTTCTTTCCTCAAATTTCCAAAATCTCTTGCCCTATAATTACTCTCAGCATTTCACTGAGAAAACAGAAGCTGGAAGAACAGAACCTCCCCAAGTGCCCGCCACTACATCTTTTCACATCTGCTCAAGTATATTTGTGCTTTACCTCCTAAACTAAGGCCTTTCTCCTCACTATTCACTATTTCCCTTTTCATCTCACCTGTAAATGTACATTGTCTCAGCCATTCTCTTCTGTCTCAACATATTTCCTCGAAGGTGTCATTTGCAAATTACATGCAATAATTTCTCTTGACCCTACCACTCTCCTTCAGCTACTCCCTCTTTATTCCCTTTTATACAGAAAACATTTTGAGAGTTTTCTATTGTGTCTCTAACTGCTTTCCCTCGTTTTTCTTTCAAATTTCGATCAGGCTTTTTCACCCTTCCCCCCACTTCATTTCTCTGAAATCCCACTGTCAAGTCTTAATATTCATAATAATCTACCTATCTGAAACATTTGAAAAGGTACTTTATACAACCTTTTTCTCAAAACATTTCACTCTCCTGGTTTTCCTCCTATCTCACCGGCCATTCTTTTTCTAGTCTTTTCTGCTGGTTCCTCCGCATCAACTTGATGTCTAAATTGGCAGTACCTCAGGCTTGGTCCTCAGATTTTCTCTTTTCTCTATCCCATTACTTCTTCACTGACTTTATCCTAACCCATGGCCCACCTATACATTAATGATACCCTAATTTATATTTGCAGAGCAGACTTCTTCCTTGAACTCCAATATCTACAGCCAACTACCTACTCAGCATCCTGTTCATACCTTTATGTATATATTGCCTGTTTTTCTCACTCTGCAAGGGCAGGAATTTTTGTCTTTTTTGTTCACTGATATATACCAAGCACCCAACAATTCACAGCATATATAGGCTCAAATGTTTGTTGAATGAATGAAAACAAGTATCACATCATTCCTTTATTTAATTAAAAAAAAAGATCTTCATTGAGACATGTGTTATGGCCATTATGTTTTCATACTCAAGACCAAACATGTAAAATAAAATCAAGGGAACTTAACAGTTTATTTGAATAAATAAGGTAAACAGAAGTTCTAATACTGTGACACTTTGATATTTTCATTAAGTTCTTCATACTAAATTTGATAACATTTGAAGAAAGTGTCATAAATAATCATAAAGGAGAATAAAATAATTATGACTATTGAATGTAGGTTTTGTATATAGACTAATAAATGTAAGTAATCAAAGAGGACATCTTAGGGGAACATTTTAGCAGTATGTCAAGACTAAAGAAGAGATCCACGCTTATGATATAAAACTGCTTAAAATTCTAATTGTTTTAAGTATATATTATGTATACAAGATATGCTTGATGTATTGCATATATTTTTGCATAGAATTTTGGTTATCTGTGAAGAAAGTGGAAGCTAATAGTTTATATGTTATATGACAAGTAAAATAGTTTTTGGGGGGAGGTTTATCAAATACATAGTATTACCATATGGCATAAGTCAAATAACACAATTATAATTTAACTTTGCATTGGTGAAAATATACACTTTTCATCAGAAAAATTATCAGCATTAAACTTTGAAATGTACATCAAATTACATACCAACTGTAGGATTATAAAAATACTGAATAATTCTATTTTCTGGCTCCGGCGATTGAAAGGTATGAACAAACTGACAAGTAGCACTAGTTTCATTTTTTGCTACATCTTCTAGATAAAATGCTTGTTCCAAAAGAATCTGCCATTGTACTTGAGTTCGACGGTGTCTCTGAACTGAATAAATCACCTAACAAAGAGAGCGGGGGTATACCTGTCAGTGTTCTGATCCAACAGTGATTCAACTCCCCACTAAGGAGCATGTTTTGGTTGTCACAACAATAGGAAAGGGGTCGTGGCATTTACTGGGTGGAGTCAAGGATGTTAATATTCTATAATACATATAACACTCATGCTTAGTGAATAGTTCTCCCTCCCCAAATTCCAACAGTAACCATGTCGAGAAAAACAAAGTTAAAACACTTCAAAGAATAACGATAAGGACAGGATCAAAGGAAGTTTCTGATACACATTCACTCAAACTTCCTTTTTTGTGGGCAGTAATTACAAATCTAACTAAAATCATCAGAAGGTAAAAAGGCTATATAAAGTTACCTGTTTATGTAGTTTTACCAGACTCTTTTCACTTGGATAGGTATTATGTTTTTCATCAAAATCTTCGTAATCATCCATGTTCCTACCCATTTTTTCCTGATACTCTACAGGGCACTACAAGGAATGAGTAGATTTTTAGAAATTTTATTTGCAAAAAAGATAAAAATTTTATTTTTATTAAAAATCTTTCATTCTGGAGCATATCTAATTTTCTTGTAAACATCTTCCAGATTTGAAGTCGTCTACACCACTATTAGTCATTTATTACCTCTATGAACTTGGGCAAGTTGGTTAACCTCCCTGAATAGATCTCAAAAGGTAGCAAATATAAGAGAAATGTAGAGAATTGATTCTCATGACTATCATCTTAACCAAAAGGAGCACTAGCTAATAATTAGTATAACAGATTTAAAATATAGGAAAAGAACTGGACAGCCATATGCAAAAAAAGGAAACTAAACCGCTCTTGCATACCATACATAAAAATCAACCCAAAATGGATTAAAGACTTGACTGTAAGACATGAAACCATAAAAATCCCAGAAGAAAATATAGGCAGGATGCTCTCTGACATTGGTCTTAGCAATATCTTTCTAGATATGTCTCCTCAGGCAAGGGAAGCAAAAGCAAAAATAGACAAATGTGATTATAACAAACTAAAAAGCTTCTGCACAGCAAAGGAAACCATCAATAAAATGAAAAGACAACCTACCAAATGAGAGAATATATTTACAAATGATATATCCAATAGGAGGTTAACATCCAAAATATATAAAGAACTCATACAACTCAACAATGAACAAACAACTTGATTGAAAAATGGGCAGGGGAGCCGAATAGATATTTTCCAAAGAAGACATACAGGTGGCCAACAAGTGCATGAAAAGATGTTCAACATCACTAATTATTCAAGAAATGCAAATCAAAACCACAATGAGATTATCACCTCATACCTGTCAGAATGGCTATTATCAAAACGACAAGAAATAACAAGTGTTGGTGAAGATGTGGCGAACACAGAACCCTCATACACTATTGGTGGGAATGTAAATTGGTGCAGCCGCTATGGAAAACAGTATGGAGAGTCCTCATAAAATTAAGACTACGGGGCTTCCCTGGTGGCGCAGTGGTTGAGAGTCCGCCTGCCGATGCAGGGGACATGGGTTCATGCCCTGGTCCGGGAAGATCCCACATGCCACAGAGCAGCTGGGCCCGTGAGCCATGGCCGCTGAGCCTGCGCATCTGGAGCCTGTGCTCTGCAACGGGAGAGGCCACAACAGTGAGAGGCCCACGTACCGCAAAAAAAAAGAAAAAAAGACTACAACTACTGTATGATCTAGCTATCCCGCCTCTAGGAATTTATCCAAAGAATATAAAAATACTAATCCTAAAGGATATCTGCACCCCCATGTTCACTGCAGCATTATTTACAATAGCCAAGATAAACAATCTAAGTGCCCATCAGTGAATGAATGGATAAAGAAGATGTGATACACACACACACACACACACACACACACACACACACACACACACAGGGGAATACTACTCAGCCATTAAAAAAAAGATAAAATCTTGTCATCTGTAACAACATGGATGGACCTTGAGGGTATTATGCTAAGTGAAATAAGTCAGATGAAGACAAATACCATAGGATTCAACTCATATGGGAAATATAAAAAGCTGATAAACAAACAAAAAGAAAATAAATGAATAAACCAAACCAAATAAAAACAAACATGTAGATACAGAGAACAGAGTAGTAGTGGGGGTTAGGGTGAAATGGGTAAAGGGGATCCACTGTATGGTGACTGATGGAAAATAAATTTTTGGTGATAAGGATGGTATAGGGTATCTAGAAGTAGAAATATAATGTACACACAAAACTCATATAATGTTATAAATCAATGTTACCTCAATAAAAAAATAAAGGCTTACATATAAGTCTTTAAAAATAAAGTAAACTAAATACAAGAAAAGGAATAGTTCAGGGGTTCTGTGGTTGCAGAGAAGACAATTGGGGAACTCATTTCTGGAATAATCATTTTCGGAAGTATATGAATACCTCTAATTCAATACTAATGCATCAAAACCTTAACTGTATGGTTTCTTATTAAATATCTGTATTAAATATCTCATAATGTCATTCATTTTATGAAATATATTGTAAAATACCATGTACAAAGCTGATTAAATGTGATTATTGAGGACCTAATTTATTTCCTTATAGGAAATACGCTTTTAGTGACCACATTTCATGACACTTTTTTTTTTTCCCCGGTATGCGGGCCTCTCACTGTTGTGGCCTCTCCCGTTGCAGAGCACAGGCTCCGGACACGCAGGCTCAGCGGCCATGGCTCACGGGCCCAGCCGCTCCGCAGCACGTGGGATCTTCCCGGACCGGGGCACTAACCTGTGTCCCCTGCATCGGCAGGCGGACTCTCAACCACTGCGCCACCAGGGAAGCCCTTAATGACACTTTTACAACCTATAAAGGTCCATCTCCATCAATGTGTCACGGCAATCATTTTACATTATTTAACATAACCTCTATAGCCACATTTCAATGGAAAATACTGCCAATAAATAATGTTAAACCTATAGTAACAAAAGAACAAATTCTATGTACAAATTACTATGGGTTTATGGTTAATATTGTCATGAAAATGGAAAGGAGTTGGAAGACTTCAATCATAGGCTGTTTGCATACTTTTCTGATGCTTTTATTATAATATAGTATGTAAATTTACATTTCAAAAGAAAATAGATGAGAATATTATTTAATTACCTTTTTAAGTATTGTGTCAACACATTTTCTCAGTGGGTGGTTATACTTGATGCTCTCATTCACTTTACGAACTTCCTATGAAAACAGTAAGAGAAATAAAAATATTTCCATTTCTGTAGATTAGATGTTTCAAATCAGGATGCTCTAGGTACTATATATATTCTCACAAGTTTAGTTCCAACCCAAATTACTCAGCATATAATAAAGTTCTATTCTCTGAATAAAAACTCTTAAGAACACAAATAAAAACACAAAATTATAGAACAGCTATACCTATACCCTCACACTTTTTATAACTTTCTAGATTTACTGCCTTACCATTTGCTTACTTGGTACACAGAGATGAATAAACATTATAAAAAGTCATGAAGGATCAGGCAAACTGAGATTCTAAAAGAACAGGACTGCGTTTCTCCATCTTGTTCCTCAAGTTCAATTATCTCATTACCTAAAATACAGCAGAGAAACCAGAGGAAGCAGAACAGGCTAAAAATGTCACAAAGCACCTGCTCCTTTCCAATGAGAGAGTACTTTACAGCAGTCACAACTAATGATTCATCCCACATTTTTAAAATTAAGAGTTCACTATGTGCCAGCACTGTGCTAGGTGTAAGGTCACCACAATCCATACTGGAGGGTGGAGTGGGAAGACATGGTGTTATAAGTCTTTCACTAAGATTGCAGTGTGGTGATGAGATAATTAAATCAACAATTTAATGCATATGAAAGAAATAAAGGGATTAGAGAAGGGAATCTTTAGAATCAGTAGTTCTAAAAGAATCACGATATTCTATAATATAAATGAAATTTTTGAGAAGGTTGGAACCACTGTTCTAGGAAGAAGAAACAGCATGTTCAAAGGCTGGGAGGCAAGAGTGAACCAACCAGGATATTAAAAATAACAGTCTGATTATAGAGCAGAGGATGGCCTTAAGAGATGTAAAACTGGGGGGCAGGGAAACCATAGGGCATATAGAAAAAGTTGTGAAAAAGAATAACGTATATGGAAAAAAAATCACTATCCTTAATATATGGAGAGCTCTTAAAAATCAAAAGAAAAATGGGAAGATACAGAAGAAATGCAATTGGCCAATAAATATCTGAAAAGATGTTCAATCCCACTAAAAAAAACTACAAATTTTAAAATGAGGACAGTTTTCTTGTAAAATTATAAAAAACTGCTCTTATATAATGAGGTAAGATTGCGGGGGAAAAGGCCTCCCTATACACAGTAAAATGTGATGTAATCTATTTGGAAGATAATTTAGCAATAACCATCAAAATTTAAAATATGCAGACCCCATGAATAATCTGTACCAACAGACACTGCTCCTGTCAAAGAGCTTAGCTTAGTGAAGAAAACAGACATTATTCAAATAGAAATGGTGTGAAAACTGCTGTATAATCTAGTGTGGAAGACTTTCTGATGAACCGATTACTTAAACTGAGATAAAAAGCTAAACTGAGGATAGGAGTCAGCTGATCAAAGGAAGGAGCAAGAATATTCCAGACAGAGGGACAGCATGTACCAAGGCCTCCAAGCAGAAGTGAACAAGGAGTTTCAGGAAAAGAAACTCCAGTGACTAACGGGAAAGGAGAGCAAAGGTCTGCACTGTGCTTGATCAGGCTGTAGAGTAAGAGCAAAGTATTCCAGAAGGCCTTAATAACATTTCATTTTGAGGTCAATGAGTAAGGCCTAAAACCGGAATGACAGGACTTGGGTTTTTAAAAGGTGCTTGAAGCATCACTACATTACACTCTTCCATTTCTAAGCTACCTTAAAGTTTTGTTGACTAGTTAGCATAACTTTGAATACAAACTATACAGTCTGATTATATATTATATATGAAAATCATATTTTTCCTCTAAATTCTTTAGCATATTAAACAAAAGCAAGTACTGGAACATTGATATTTGCTATAGCTTATAAATTTAAGTTTCCTTCAAGGTTCATAATTTTTATAAAGTGTGGAATGTATTTGAATAATAGCTTATTTTCTTCATATCAAATAACATAACTTTGAACTCTGTCATTATTGTGACAATAGAACTCTATTATTTTCAGTGGAATAAGTAGCTATTTGTCCCTCTCCAAATCCTCTACCTTGAAAAATGACAGCAGGTAGAGGTGACCTCTGGCCATCTAGCAAAAATTCCTTTTGAATGGTTTGACATGGCTTATAAGTTTTATTAATGCTTCAAAGAAAAGTAACAGACACACAGATGTATACATTCACTCCATAGAAAACATATCATAAAACACTAAACTGGTTTTTATAAAACTGCATTTGGAAGATTTTATGGATAGATGAAAAATATAATTAGTAATTACCAGAAAAAAAAAAGGTGATTGTGATCTCTTAAAAGATGTATTCAAAACCAGTGGATTTTAAAAGTTTTCTCTCAAACTAAGTTATCAGTATTCTTGTCCATGCTTTATTCTGCGCACCTCCATCAGACTGATTATCCTAAACCACATACAGTATCATGTCTCTTCCCTGCATGCAAGGTGTCAATGATTCCTCACTGATTTCAAAATACACTGAACTTTTGAGTCCGACATTCAAGGCCGTGCTATCTGGCTATCTATCTTTCAAACCTTGTAAACTTTATCTTATGCATAATTAATTTAGTTTTAAAACCTCCTGATACCTGACCAGAATGCTGTCAGCTATGAAAATTCTACCCATTCTTCAAGGCCCAGGTCATATTTCACTTCCTCCATTTCACCTCTTCCTCTAGGCGAAATTTCTCTACACTAGAGCATGTATCATTTACAGTGCATTTATCATATACTGTGAGGGACTGTACAATTTTCTACTCTAGACCGTTAGTATCCTAATGGCCAGTTCCACATAGCACTTAACATGGCAGGAAGACACTAGGTATTTAAAAAATGATGAAAAAAATTTCTCCACAAGTTTATAAATTTTCAGACATTCAGAAAAACAGGAAGGATCCCAAATGCCCTTTAAACATATGGACAAAGAAATTCATACCTGCTAAATCATGCATTTTTTGAGGGGGCAAAAAAGGGCTAGAGTTCTTCTGCTATGTATGTGGACTTCCTGCTATTTTCAAAAGATCCATTAAGAAAAGAGTAGTTTCTTACCATATAAAAATGGATCAAATTAACATTTTGTACACCTTAAATTTACACAATGTTTTACGTCAGATATATTCAATAAAAATAGTGGTTTCTTATTGACATGGAAAAATTTCTCTTATCTAAATTTTTTTAAATCCCTCACACCTTAAACCTACACTAAAATAGCAAAGAAAGCATCAATTCCAATCCTTAATTTTCCACATCCTATTTCTAAGTAGAGGACTCCCATTTAACAATAACAAAATCTATCTTTATTCACTGACGATTCCTCCTAGCAAAATCCAGATCTAAAATAAACTGCATTTAATTTATACTTGGTCAAGGAAGTTTGAATGAACTGGTGAAATCCATATTCCTTAAATCTGAAACAACTGAATTTAATACCAACTTTTGAGGGGAACATTATCAAATTTAAATGATCTCCTTTTAATTATTTTATTATCAAATATAAATTTTCAAATTTTTTTTCAAAATTCAAAATTTCAAATATATCAAATATAAAAAATAACAAATTAACTTCCTTTGAAAAATGTAATAACATCCATCACATGCTTAAGGAAATGTAATAGAGTATTATTTATAGGAGATTTACTCCATATTTTGAATCAATGTCTTCTGCTACAGTTCTTAACATTTTATAAATAAATGCAAGAAGTCAACATAAAAATTTTCAACCACAATTAAAGAATCAGTATCCATTCTTTTGTTCATTTATTCATTCACTTAAAAATGGCTGCTGAGTATCTAAGAATCTGGAGGACCAAAGAAGGTGTTTTGGGTTGAACTGTGCTCCCCCCAAAATCATATGTTGATGTCTCAAGCTCCAGTACCTTAGAATGTAATCTTGTCTGGGAATAGGGTTGTTGCAGATATAATTGGTTAAATTATGATAAGGTCATACTGGAATGGGGTGGGCCCATAATCTGTCTGGTGTCCTTATAAAAAGAGGAAATTTGGACACAGGCACACAGGGAGAATATCATGTGAATACGAAGACAGAGATCTATAATACAAGCCAAGGAACACCAAAGATTGTCAGTTAACGACCAGAAGATAGAAGAGAGGTATGGTACAAATTTCCCTATAGCCCTCTAAAGGAACCAACCCTGCTGACACCTTGATCTTAGATTTTCAGCCCCCAGAGCTCTGAAACAATAGATTTCTGTTGTTTAAACCACATAGTTCATGGTACTTTGTTATGGCAGCCCCAGGAAACTAACACAGAAGCCTCCGCTGAAGAATTCTCACTTGTGTTGAGACCTGAAAATGAAGTAGGAATTAGCTAAAGAGACTGGAGAAATGAGCATTCCAAGAGTTTGGGAATAGCATACTCAAAGGCAGAATAGAGTGCCAACGAACGTAACGGTTAAGAGCAGGGGTCGGCAAACCAGATCCAATCAGGCCCACCATCTGTTCTTGTTTGAACACATCCATTCCTCATTCATTGATATACTGTCTGTGGCTGCTTTCATGCTACAGTGATGGAGTAGTTGCAACAGAGACCATATGGCACAGAAAGCCTAAAATATTTACTATCTGGCCCTTTACCGAAAGCTTGCCAATCCCTGTTAAAGCATGAACTAGAGTCACAGTGGCTCTATCACTCAGTAGCCATGTGAACATGGCAAACTCACCCTCTCTGTGTCTCATTTTCATTTATTAAACAAGGGTAAAAAATTCTCCCTTATAAGGTTGTTTTGAGAATTAAATGTATTAATATATATAAAGTGCTTAGAAAGTCATAGGCAAATATGTGACTCTATATACTTGTTTGCCTACATACTTGTTTGCTATTATCATCACCATTATTAAGTTTGAGGAACCAAAGTTGACCAGCATGGGGAAGACAGAGAGATAAGAGAGAGCTAGACGTGGGCCAAATCATGTTTTGGTAGGCCACATTACAGCATTTTGCTTTACTCTAAAGTGAACGAAAGCCTTCAACATAAGGTTTTATGCTGAAGAATAACATTATTGGAATAGCATATTTGTGCAGAAGAGCAAAATTTGAGGTGACTACAACCTTTTTTAAAATCAACAACGAAATTATTAAACAGCAAAATTTTATAATTTGTTGTATTTTTTGTGTATATTATTGAAATTTAATACTTTCAATAACTTTGTGAAGTTGGTTCAAGTCATATGAATTTTACAAGTGACTAAAATGAAGTACCTTATTAAGATTACAGACAGGAAACGAAACTTAGGGACACAAATTCCCATGTATATTGGTCTCTAAAGAGGTTTCCAGACTTGGTGGGATTACTTTGGGTCATATTTTCAGGAAGATGCGTCCTTTAATTTCTATTTTCACTTCTACTATGTCACGGTAACCATATAACTTATCATCTAGTCTGGGAAACTTTTGAGTCTTAACTTTGAACTATTAAAAGTTAACCCAGGGGACTTACCTGGTGGTCTAGTGCTAAAGAATCCACCTTGCAATGCAGGGGACATGGGTTTGATCCCTGGTCAGGGAACTAAGATCCCACCTGCTGCGGGGCAACTAAGCCCGCGCACCACAACTACTGAGCTAGCGTGCCTCAACTAGAGCCCCCGTGCCGCAAATTACAGAGTCCACATGCCACAACTACAGAGCCCACGTGCCCTGGAGCCTGCACACCACAACAAGAGAGAGCAAACCCGCACATCACAACTAGAGAAGCCCGTGCACCACAACGAAGAGTCCGCGCAGCACAACGAAAGATCCTTCATGCCTCAACGAAGATCCCGCGTGCTGCAACTAAGACCTGGCGTGGCCAAAAACAGAAATAAAATAAAAATAAAAGTCACCCCAAGACAACAAGCATAACACTGCACTGTTGAATATATTCTCCCTGCATCTCTGCCGGTTAGAGGATGGAGATGATATCTCATGAAGCTGAACTGCCAATAAGAAGTCATTCAAATGGATGAGACATCCTTAATAACTGTACATCACCAAATTTTTATTCTAAAGCCCATCAGTGTGCCAACAACAACAAAACCAACAGTATATCCAAAAGGAGATACACACAACTTGATGACTGTTGACTCCACGGTTTAAAGTTACTTACCTCCATGACATCTTCTAAAGTCTCTTCTGCATCTGCTTTCTCCGTCATCAATTTGGCTGCCTTAAAATAAGTTTTCATAAGTAGATAACCTCTTTTTGCTCCATTCCAGTATGAGCGAGGGATTTCTACCAAGCCATACCCCAACAACAACACCAGAAGAAAAAGACCCCATGTATTTGCAGCAGCTATCCCAATTGTCTGAAGCTGGTTCCTAAGGAAGAAAACATAAGCAGATAGCTGTGATAGATAAATTTTTGCAACAAAAATGTTAAATGGAACTAGTGTTAAATGTTTTCTCAGAAAACAACTGCCCTACAAGATGGCTCCAATTTTATATGAAAAAATTCGACCTTCAAATCCTCAGCTACTCTTTTAGTAACAGCATATAACGTGTTTTAATGAAAAGTTAGAGTGTGACTGCAGAAATAGATTTTAACACAGGAAACACGGCTTCTATTATAGTTAAAATTAGAATCTAGGAAAATTCATGGCAAGAATTATCCTGAAGAAAATATATTTTTCATTAGGTGCTTTCTTATTTAATATTAACCAAGAGAAGCCTGAAAAAAATTTTAAGCCTGAAAAAATTTTAACTTGTTTTAAGGCAGATGCACGCAAACCTCAAGAATGCAACAGTAAGGATTATCATTGCCACTCCATTCCTAAACTTCTCAGCTCTGACTCTTCACGTATAACAGACCACAAGTATAATACAGATTTCAATTTTATTGCAATGATAAATTCAAAGTTAAAGAGAAATATGCCCTCAAATTATAGTCAGAACAAAAGAAAAGTATTCACAAGTTCCAATGAGAAAGAAATCTAGGTATTTAGTCATACACAAAATTTGAAAGTCTATCATAAAATCATGGGAGTTAATACTTTTAACATATAGCTCTTAGACAAAGCATCAGTCCCTTGTCCAATATGTATATTCAAAGATGTTATTCCATATTTTCCTTCTTAGTAATATATATTATTATGATGTTCTTCTGGGGGAATCTATAAAACATATAATGGTAGGTTTCTCAAGGAAATGTTTGTTAACCTGCATATGAGATAAAAATTAATTTTCAAAAATGCAACTGTATACAGAAACAATGTTAAGAACATGGTTTTTCTTACCATTCTAAGTGCAAGTGTGGGTTTACAGCTACATAAATTAAAAACGCTCCAAAAATCAGCAAGTAGGTGCCATAATAGATTGCATTCTCAATCAGTGCAGTTTTGATCTTTCCAGTAATGGAAAACCCTCCTGATCTTGCATACGACTGCATAAAAGGTAACAGAATCCTGGATGATAAGAAAGAATATGATTAAAAAACACTTGACATGTCTGTATAATCTCAAAATACTGAAAATATGTGAATCTCAATTTTAATGTGCAGTTCTTTTCATGAATAATATGATTTTGAGTAATAATTAATACTGAACCAAACTATAATAGATAGCTGAATATTTTCCTAGTATTAAATTTTGGGGAGAGCAAAGCACATTCCTGGGAGCAAAAGGAGGCCACGATGACCAAGAGAGAGTACAACAGTATGCGTGGCTTAAAATGAATCTAAAAAAAGGCCTTCAATGCTTTTATGAATAATTTAGATTGCATCCAAAGAATAATGAGGAATCATTTTCTTTAACGGAAAGGAGACATGATCAAATTTTAGTTTTCTAAGGACTGATAAAGCTTCAACATGGAGAATGTACTTAAATGGAACAAAACTGGAATTATTTAGAGAGGGTAAGGGGTGGTGCTGTGCTAAGAAGCAGGAGAGAGTATACTGATGTTGAAGTAGCTAGGACACATCCCAAAGGAGGTGCACAGGAAGTAGCTTTTAGAGTCATCACCATATCAATGGTAGTGAAACAACATCAGTAGATGAAAGCTGGAAGGGTGAGTATATAGAATGAATGAAGGGCTTCCCTGGTGGTGCAGTGGTTAAGAATCCGCCCGCCAATGCAGGGGACACAGGTTCAAGCCCTGGTCTGGAAAGATCCCACATGCACAGAGCAACTAAGCCCATGCGCCAAAACCACTGAGCCTGCACTCTAGAGCCCATGAGCCACAACTACTGAAGCCCGCGCCCCTAGAGCCCATGCTCCGCAGCAAGAGAAGCCACCGCAATGAGAAGCCCGCGCACCACAACAAAGAGTAGCCCCCACTCGCTGCAACTAGAGAAACCCCGTGCACAGCAATGAAGACCCAACACAGCCAAAAATAAAATAAATTTAAAATAAATAAATTTAAAAAAACAGAAACTGATTTAGAATGAATGATAAGGAAAGATATGAGACGAACCCCTGAGAAATATCAACTTTTAAAGGAAAGGCCAACAAACAGGAGACCAGCAAAGGAAACTGAGAGAGCAGTCAAGAGCTACAGAAGAAAACTAAGGAGTATATGGAGCAGAAACCAGAAGAAAGTATTTGAAAGGGAGAGAGAAAACAATAGAATCAAATGCTGCCAAGAGGTCAAGTAAATTAAGAGCTTGTATGTGCGAGTGGAGAAGGGAGGGTAGAAAATACGGTTCAATGGGTTGCGGAAAGGGTAAGCAGTGAGCAAATGGAGACACTGATGCAGACAATTCAAGAAGTTTGGCTGGGTAGGATAAACTATGGTATACTCACAAAATGGAACGTTTTACAGAAATAAAAAAGAAAAGAATACTGAGACATACAACATAGAAGAATCTTCCAAATATGTGCGCAAAAAGAGAGAGGCAAAAAAGTACATACTATATAAGTCCATATTTATAAAGTTGAAAAGCAGGCAAAACTAATCTATGGTGATCAAAGTCAGAATCATGGTTACCTTTGGGGAGCATAATGACTGGGAAAGAAGTATGAGGGAAGCTTCGGGGGATATTGTTCATGTTCTATATCATGATCTGGGTGCTGATTACATGGGTGTATTCACTTTGAAAAAAGTCAAACTAAACATGATCTGTGCAATTTACTGTACTAATTCATACTCAAAAAAAGTCTCTCTTAAAAAATTCAGCTGTGATGAGTAGATCATTGAGGGGGAAGATAGAAAACTGGAAAGGGTTCTGATTTGAGACAGTTTTGTTTTGTTTTTAAAGATGAGAGAATTGTACATGCTTGGTTGAAACTGGAAGCTAGAAGTATAAGTAACGAGAGCTGAAAGGGATGGGTCCATACTTCGGGAAGAGGGACTCTTCCATTCTTGGAGGGAAAGAAAGAAAGGATGGGTAGGTAGGTAGGTTTGCTGGTAAGAAGCTGAAAAGAGCTGCCATCTGATGACTTCTTTTTTCACTGGGAGGCAGGAAGTAAAGTCATCTGCAATGAGAAAAGGCGATTGTTTCTAGGATGTGAGAGAGAGTCACAAAGGGAAGAGCTGAGGTTTGTAGTGATTGGAAAGATTTGTTGTGGAGAATGAAGAGCAAGCAGACGAGAGAAACAAAAGATGAAAGTCTGGCAATGTTGAGGGCCTAGTCAAGTTCAGTGAACATGCTACAGGGGCACTACCCTCTGCTATGTGATTTTTTCTCTTGCAATGTTCACCACCTCCAGTTTTAGAGCTTAGTTACCCGCATAATATCTAAAATGCTCAGTAGGCAGTGGAAAAAGTATGAGTCTGGAGCACAGCAGAAAGACAAAGCTATATCAGGTAGAAAGAACGATCTGGAATGCATCACAGGTTAATGAAACCATGGCTATAATTAAAGTTGTTCAAGGAGAGTCAGATAACAAGATGACCAAAGATGGGACCCTAGGGAACACCAACCTTTAGGAAATGCGCCACAGAAATGGAGCCCATAAAGGAAATTCAGAAGGTTGGGCGAAGCACATAGAAAGAAAACCAGGGGATAATGATGACCTTAGCAAGAGAGCATTTTCACGTAACAATGGGACTTGAAGAAAACTGAACTGAAGAATGTCCAGAGAGAAGGCAATTACTAAAAGGGAATGGTGACGAGGAGAATTTTTTGTTTCTGTTCTCTATTTCTTCTTTTTTTCTTTTCATTCCTTTTAAGATGTGAGAGACCCGAATGAGCAGAAGAGACAGGATACAGATTTGAGGGAAAAAAAGTGACACTTGAATAAATTCTAAAATATGAAAGTTGACTGGAAAAATAATCACTTTTAAAAATTTAGCCAAAGTATCAAAAATTTTATCCTTCACTACCACTTACCATGTTAAAAATTGTGATGTCCAATATACTACCCTCCAGAAAATTGGCATGATTCCATCAGGAATATAACTCCATGGCTTGAAACACGGACGTTGGCTATTTAATAACAATTTAAAGCCAATTAATCATAAATGATTATTTACATGAATTGCACAATTAATTTGTGTGTGGCAAAGTTCACTTATATTCAGATTTTAAATTATTGATTCTAATTTGTAAAATTTCATAGAAAACTTAAAATTCAAAGCTGACTGTTGAAAAAACATACAAAAAGGGAATAAAACTGTTTTAAAGAGGAATGCATTTAAATTTTCAACTTTCAGTGTTTTTTTTAGTCATTGAGTAAAAGAGGACAGAATGTTCTAATAGATTAATAAAGTGACAGTCTTTAAAAGCAAATGCATCATGAAATCAAATCTCTGATTTGGTTACCTTTAGGGTTGATGATTACCTTTAAGATACACACTCACCCCATTTGTGGGGCTGGTTATGGCAGGAAGGAGAGAAAGACGTTAGGTGATTAATCCCTAGAAACTGGAACCCTAACTCATCAGTCATATAGCATATCTCCTATGGAGATAGATGCCAGCATCTATACATAATTCTGTTTGAAGTTTCTGAATATATGTGTATCTGCCCATAGATTCTTCCAGTAATAGCCTGCCTAGACTGTAAGGCTATCCTTTAGTCCAAAGGCTTCCAACAATCCACAATGGCTCTTCAAAAGGGAATAACAACTACATTTAACATTTACCCTTATCCAGCTTTGATTAAAAAAAAATAAAATAAAAGCTGCATAAAGAAGCATGCAAACACCACTTAAAGCATTGGTAAAAGCTATAACCAATATTTGTTAGTTTTTTACTTGGAAGTTTGATATGAATTCAATATAACCTTTTGATAATTTGAACTTTATTCTCAATCTAAAACTATAATGATATCAAAGGATGTGCAATATGAAAGGAATATCCTACATACAGAATAATCTCCTCGTCCTTTATTACAACCTTGTAAATTAAGGCAAATGAGAAAATGCATGCCCCATTTTTTTTTGGATCGGGGAGAGGCTGAGAGGAAAAACAGCTTTTGGAAGTTACTTTCTTAGTAAGGGACTAAAAAAAATCAGGTCTTCTCCAAGCTTCTCATTAGCATCTACTGAAAGGCCTTGTTTACCAATATCTAAAATTTATTTAAGATTTAAACTTAAGGGGCTTCCCGGGTGGCGCAGCAGTTGAGAGTCCGCCTGCCAATGCAGGGGACACGGGTTCGTGCCCTGGTCCGGGAAGATCCCACATGCCGCAGAGCGGCTGGGCCCGTGAGCCATGGCCGCTGAGCCTGCGCGTCTGGAGCCTGTGCTCCGCAACGGGAGAGGCCACAACAGTGAGAGGCCCGCATACCGCAAAAAAAAAAAAAAAAAAAAGAAAAAGAAAAAAAAGATTTAAACTTAAATAAGATACAAGGTAATTAAAAGTCTATTAGCAAAGGATGAAGAAGGGAGGTGAATAGAGAACAAGGATAAACTTTTATAAATATAAAATCCAGATGGTAAAAACCGACAAGTTTTAAACAAATTGCCCCCTACAATATTAAAAAAAAAAAAAAAAAGAAGAAGAAAGTACCTTGGAACCGGGGTAGCAGCTGCATACAGTCCTGTAATGTTGCTACTCTCAGTAGGGCTCGAGTTTGCAGCAGCATGTTTGCACCGGTTGTATATTGTCTAAAGCAATGAAGGTATGGTTTAAAAATGAAAACCAAAAAGTTACCAAGCACTTAAGGGATATTGAAGTGTATCAACCTATCTACCCAAAAGTACCTTCCTGGCTATGCTTTTTAGTAATCAAATTCATAGAGTAACTCTTAAGTTTAAAATATAAGTTAACTTTTACATGACTTGGTTGTCTTAAAAACATATCTCAAACATGCTGTATGACTACAACTGCCTTTTAAATTGTGAAAATCAGTTTCACCTCTTACCGTACTAACATCCAGAGGCAGTATGAAGACAATTAGAAAGCAGAGATACCAAGCTAGCAGTGTTCCAACAATTACAAGTCTATGTTGTTTCTTAAAGTCTCCATATCGATGAAGTAGGAATAATGCCAAAAAAAAGACAAAAACAATCTCGAGTCCCAAAGCTGCACCACTCATTATTCAATGTTTGCTCTGATTAACCAAAGTAATTCACATACAGGCTTGGATCATATCTGTAAACTGAAAAAAAAAAAAAAGTGTTAACATAGGAAATGACCACTTGGAAATCTCCTAATTATTTTTTTATTAATGTACTAATAGATTCTTTAGAAAACTGTCAGGCTTTACATTGGACTATAAGTAAGATGAAAAGGATAATTCCTACTCTCAAGTACTTAGTCTTATTTTTTAAATCATATGTTGAAAATTTCACATAAATTGTATCTTCAGGAAAAAAACTATTTTAGCAAAAACCACACTAGTTCCAAAAATATTACAAAGTAAGAATACTAGATATGAACAGTTTCAATACAGCATCACTTGAAGTTTGTTCCTTAATATTATAAGCCCTAACAGAATATTTTCTATTAAATACACTAGTGACTGGATTCTAGGAAATTAGATATTTTGTAAAATAAAGTTTTCTAAGTATTGATAGTCACTACTTAAATTTTCTAAAAGAGAGGGAGGGAGAGCCAGAAAGAGAGAGACCATTTGAAAGTAACATTTCCTTTGTTTGAAACAGTATTTTTCTTTCTTTCATCCTAATCTTGTCTAACTTTTGGGACCTGAAATTCTTATTCATTTACTGCTCCACAAAATAAACTCAATATACTCACCACTTTCCATCTATCTATACAAATCTTATTTTCTTTAAAGTTACTTCACCTATTTTATAGGCAGAAAAATTTATCAATGACTACTGAATAAAGTCATACATTTGAAAATATTTTTAATTATAAATGTTGATGATACAGATAGCAGAAAATGGTTTATTTGATGTCTCTCTACTCTTATAAAATAATTTACCTTCACTAACTGAAGAAAATATATGTGCTTTTCACCTCTATAAAATCAATGTCAGGCATTTTTCTTTGTCTATGGATTAACTACAGTATCCCAAGGAACGAATCAACATCTTAACACAGAGAATCAAGATTATGATGCAACCCACCAAAATAAAATAAGGTAGAATCAATAAAATATGTCAAATTAACAAAGATCTCCAACCAAAACTAGTTATTAAAAGAATAAAGAAATTTGGGTACTTTAACAGTCTAAATTTAAATTTACATAAGAAATACTTCTATATGGAATATCACAAATAAAAATCACATTTAGGGCTTCCCTGGTGGCGCAGTGGTTGAAAGTCCGCCTGCCGATGCGGGGGACACGGGTTCGTGCCCTGGTCCGGGAAGATCCCACATGCCGTGGAGCGGCTGGGCCTGTGAGCCATGGCCGCTAAGCCTGAGCGTCCGGAGCCTGTGCTCCGCTACGGGAGAGGCCACAACAGTGAGAGGCCCGCGTACCGCAAAAAAAAAAAAAAAAAAAAAAAAAAAAATCACATTTAATAAACTACTTCATTATTTCTTTATATTATTGAAGTAGTTTCTTTCCATTCCTCTGTGGATTTCAACCAATATTTTCATTCTTAAATATCTAAAATTGAAACCCATTTGTCACTCTCTATCACCATATCCTGCTATATTTTTCTTCAAAGCACTTATCCACCTGATATAATGTATATTCTTTACTGTCTCCCTGAAAACACCCCCCAACACACACACACACACACACACAGACTCCATGAGAGCAGAGACTTGACTATTTTATTCAGTACTGTACCCCATGTCTCTAATAGTGTCTGGCATACAGTCACTATTCAAAAAATATCTATTGAATGAATAAGCCAATGAATAAAAAACGTTACTGTATGCTTTAGTATATACACTATTTTTTATTACTGCTGACTTCAAAGTCAATGTAAAACTCTTGTTATTGTCCCCAAAACTAATTTTACAAATACTTATTACAACTCAAAAGGCTTAGAACTCTGCTCATTGCTACTACTCAAAATTTCAAATTTCATTTTCAAAGAAACAACTTGTACCATCACAATAACAGTGAGTTAATCTTATTTTTAAGTCAAGAATAGGGCTTCCCTGGTGGCTCAGTGGTTGAGAGTCCGCCTGCCGATGCAGGGGACGCGGGTTCGTGCCCCGGTCCGGGAAGATCCCACATGCCGTGGAGCGGCTGGGCCCGTGAGCCATGGCCGCTGAGCCTGCGCGTCCGGAGCCTGTGCTCCGCAATGGGAGAGGCCACAACAGTGAGAGGCCCGCATACCACAAAAAAAAAAAAAATAATAGATTAAGTGGTTAGGTGACAGCTCGATGTAGAATGTGCTGATGAAAACTGTTACCATCTTTAAGATACAGCTTTTTTAAGAAAAAAATCACTCAATGTGAATTTAATATAATTATCATATGAAAATCCCTTTATGGTTGGACCTCGATACTTATTTTGCCTGAAATTGTCCAGTGCAAGGAGTATGACAACCATAGAAAAAAGAATGGATATCAGAGATTAGCAAGGAAATGCTAAGGCATGGCAGAACCATTGATGGTCTATTACTGAAGTATAAGAAAGGATATTTGTTAAGATTATTCAATAACATTAGAAAACTACCATAACATTAACTGAAAAACTAGATTCACAGATTTTTACATAACATGCATAAAAATAAGAATGAATGAACAACAATGAAATATGTGGAAACATCGATAATAGTTACATAATAAGATTATGGATATAAGCAAACAACACAATCAGTTATAAAACAATCAGTTATAAACTTGCTGCTAGTTACTATCTTTTTTATAACAGCTGTCAGTTTTTCAGTCTGATTCATAGTACTTTTAAATGTTATAGTGAATAAAAAGAATTATGGATCCTTTATTCTAGTATAAAGAAATGATTTGGTTACATCTCTTCCCATACTCAGTGTATTTGTCTCCTATTGCTGTTGTAAAGAATTACTGTAAACTTAGTGTCTTAAAACAACACCCACGTGTCATAGTTTCTGAAGGTTAGATATTTCATAGTTTCTGTGGGTCAGATGTCTAGGCACAGTGTGGCTCAACTGAGTTCTCAATATTGAAATCAAGGTGTCAGCAGGGCCTCCTTTCTGGAGACTCTGGGGAAGAATCCATAGTTCCTTCAGGCTGTTGGTAAAATTCAGTTTGTTATGGTTATAGGACTGAGATCCTCATTTCCTTGCTGGCTGTCAGCTAGCATTTGCCCTTAGTTCTAGAGGCTTCTTTCTGGTCTTTGCATGCAGCCCTATATACCTCAGAGCCAGAAATGGCTTGTCAAATCCTCTGCATGCTTGAAACTGCTAACTTTCTCTTCTGCCCTTTGCTTGAAGAAAGTTCTGCTTTTAAGGGTTCATCTGATCTCACTGGGCCCACCTGGATAATCTAGTCATATTTACTGGTTCCACAGGGATTAAGGCATAGATATCCTTGGGGGTCTGTTATTCTGTTCATCACACCATTTATTTCAGTTCAAACTGAACACTTGTTGCCTTGTTATGACAAAAGGTTATGCCTAGGGGGTCCCATGAAACTAGAAATGAAAGTTGGGATTTCCCTAACCTGAGATGAGAAAATAATAGTTTTAAAGTACATATCTTTGACCTTGTACCTAATTTTAAATAAGGAATTTTTTTTTACGGTGCAGAATGATAGTAGTTTCCAAGGTTCCTTACGAATTCCTATAGCCTGTTTTAGTTGTTTCAACTGAATAATTTTCTGTTCAAAGCTAGGGGTGCTGTATTCTCCATCTGATTTAGTTATTTGTATATTAAATTCATAAAATAATTATCAATTAAAATCGAATAAAAATAAAGATTGGACAACTCAAGTATGGTGTATTAAAAAAAAACTCATTGCCAGGGTGGACAGCAATTTGGCACTAGGTATCGAAGAACTTAAAAAAAGTATATATCCTTGTGGCCCTAGCAACACTTCTTCAAATAACTTAGAGAAAAACCAAAATGGGAACAAAGATTTATCTACAATATTATTTTTCACAGCAGCATTATTTAAACATAAAAACATAGAAACAACTTAAATGTTTGTACTAAATAGTTCACCAAGTCTTAAAAATGTCCACCAGTCTCATTGTTGTCCATTACCTTTTTGACAAAAGCAGCCAAGCGTTTCATAAATCACTAATCCCGCTAACCTGGCCATGACCTATGGGAGCAGGGATCTGTGTCTGAGTCAAGGACCACCTAACAGAAAGACTCCATTACAGACAATGATTAAAGGGGCCCACCAGATTCCTCCAGCCCAGAAGAAAGGTGAGACCCAGAGGCACACTTTAGAGATGTAAAAAGGGGCATGGGTGGGATCTTAGGGAGTATACATAAGAAACGCACATATATGTATGGACAAATATACATCAAAATGCTAAGTGGTGCCACAACGTAGTAAAGAGATGACTTCTATTTTCTTTCTTGCTCTTTCTTTGTATGTGTGTGCTTTTAATTTCAAATGATAAGTGTATTTTTTGTAATTTTAATACTATTTAAAAATCAGTGTAGTAATATGAAAGTAAAACACATAGCAACTAGACAATGAAAAATTTTGCTGTAGTGTTACCAAGTGCCTAGAATTACAACTATTTTAAAACACAAATGTTTTATTATATTACTGTAAACCTGGGTTCCAAATCTCAACTCTATTTAATAATTGTGTAATTGTATGCAATTTAAGCTGTTGAATGAGGATATATGATCACCTTACACAGGTTGCTATGAAGATCCAGTGAGTTATAAAAGTAAAACACCAAAAGGAGTTCCAAAGTAGATCTTCAATAAATGCTAGTTGCTAATCTCCACTTCCTTCATACCGTGTGCTTCCAGAAGATAACTAGTTGCCTCAATGGTCTCGAAGTATAGCTTTACCCTAAATGGTCTTCCCCCCCAACCCCCAAAAAACCATGAATGGATGGATACCAAATGCTTTTTGTTTCTCATTCTCTGTGGTTACCACAGCTTGGACCCACACTCATTCCTATAAAACAAAAAATGATGTTCATGTTCACAGAAATTGCTCCCCTTGCCTCACCTGACTAAGTAGGATTACCTCTCTAGGTCTGTAAGATAGCCCAAACACCCCTTCATCTGTCCTTTGTGTTCTGTCCATTGTAAAGAGATAGAACACATCTCAAAGCCATGTCAAGAAGGTACACTTGACACACCAACGTCATATAGAAAGACATTGCCATTCTTCTAGGCAAATGATCAAAATGGAGGTGAAGCAAAATGGATCATTTGCTGAACTGTAACGATGTGCAGCTATGCAAAAATATACTTGGGGGCAAAAGGGCAAATATTCCTTTGACCACAACAATGGTCCTTCTAATGATATTCTTTATCAAAATAATGTGTTTAGGCTAAAAGGCAAAAATAAAACAAGAAAATGCTAAAATTTGGAGGCAAATCCAAATTTAGTTCCATGTGATTAGAAATGAAAAAGAGGCATAAAGCTATCATAGGTGGGCATTAACGCCACAGCAGCAAAAGTAGATTTTACTTAAAATCAAAATGCCAATTCATTCACTCATATTTTAGTACCTAATATGCAGGCACAGTCTACCTTTCAAAATATCAGTTCTGAAAGTTTTAAACATTTAAAATCCAATTCAGTCTTTTACCAATCATCAAGATATTATACAATACTACCTTCAAATGCCTTTCATGAGTTTACTAATGTTACTGACTTGGAGTACTATTTCCTGAGTATTTTATGGTTGATGATAGTTTTTCAGGCTAAACACACTTTAAGTAGAAAATTTAGAGGTTAAGATCATTTTGGAATCTGAAACATCCCAAATATTTTCAAAAAAAAAAAAGGGGGTGAGGGAAGAAAAGAAAAAGACAGGAAGGAAAGATTGGTATCAACTGAACAAGAGAACAGGACAAAAATTTTGCCAAAACCTAAGATTCTGAACTGAATTAAAAATTTCCAACTAGAACCTAATGATTCATCAGACAGACTGTGTTAACTTAAATATGTATCTTTACTCAGACATGTGAATAAAAACTAGGAGACAACTCGAGATCCAAATAATGAAAAATCAAAAGAATCAGAACTAGATGTAAATAATGAAAGTCAACAATTCTTTACCACCAATCAAAATTTAAACCCTCCAAAGATAATCATTAATCCCATGTTTAACGATTTCAGGTATAAGGAGAATTCAGCTTAGGATACAGATAGAATACCACAAAAGAATGTAACTCCCACTCTAAAAATGCAAAAAAGGCGTAATATCTTTTGAAGCCATCTTAAAAAATGAGCTGAGTTGGCAAACCAACCAGGTGAAGTGAATTCCAAAGAGCAACAAGCCTTTTGAAGAAAGATGGACATATACAAACTGTTCCACCTTTGGCAAGGCGTGAGAGAGGTAGCAACCAGTAAGTAGGCAAGAAGAAAACAACTGGAACTGTAACGGATCCTTAAAGATTTTAGGTAAAGAGATTATAAGACTTACTTTGGTAATTAGAAAATAATCTTTAGAATCCTTCCTAGTAACAAAATAGTTTTTTAAAAAAACTAGTAGTTAATATTTTGTGTGAGTTTACTAGATTCCAAGCATTGTGCTAGCGCTTAACATGCTGTATCGAATTACACTTCACAGCCCAGTAAGAAAGGTTAGTAACCTTATTTAGTAGAGGAGAAAATGGCACAGAGAGGGTAAGAAGTGGGATTCAGAGGCATCCTGACTACAAAGCCAGGCTCACAATTAGGATACCAGAGTCTCTGCTCCAGTCCAGACATACTTTCTCAATGCAATTTAGACTGTTTAAATCATTTCTTTTGCTCAGTTTTCATTTGTTCATTTCAATGAACAAAGTAGAAACGTTCTCCTATCAGTTATTTCTTTATATATATAAAGACAGTGCTAATAAAGTCATGTTTAATATAGAATTTAACTAAGCCTTTTTAACTTTGCAGTTTTAAGGCTGCCATAACTTAAGTATAATATATGACTCTAATCTACATGGGGAAAGTAAAAAAGAAAACAGAGCATATCAGAATTGGGAAAGAGCCCTTCTGTTCTTGCCCCAATCTGCCCATTATAGAGAGTATTAAACTGCAGAGAACTACTTTAAAAAGTAGATCTTTTAGATCTACTTTAAAATTAATTGAGGGGCTTCCCTGGTGGCGCAGTGGTTAAGAATCTGCCTGCCAATGCAGGGGACACAGGTTCAATCCCTGGTCCGGGAAGGTCTCACATGCCACAGAGCAACTAAGCCCGTGTGCCACAACTACTGAGCCCACGCATCACAACTACTGAAGCCTGTGCACCTAGAGCTCGTGCTCCGCAGCAAGAGAAGCCACCGCAAGGAAAAGCCCACGCACCGCAACAAAGAGTAGCCCCCGCTCGCCGCAACTAGAGAAAGCCCGCGTGCAGCAACAAAGACCCAATGCAGCCAAAACTAACTAAATAAATAATAAATTAAAAATAAATAAATAAAAATAAAACTAATTGAGGGAAAAGGAATCTTTTGAAACTTGATTAGCAGATAAAAACTTCTTGCTATGTAACTGTTCTTAGTCTTTTGTTCACCTAAGCTAAATAACATAAAAAAACACTAACAAATCTTAAGATTTACTTCATGCTATGATGGAACTAAGGAAAAAGCACATCACACTTCTATTTAAATAGAATCTCTTTTGTCACATTTGATTTTCAAAAAGAACAATAATATACTACTGAATATATATATACATATAAGCTATATACATAGCTTATAGCTGAATGTAATTTCTAGTCCTTTTTGGCCTGTCCTATGCCCTAATATTGAATACGCTGTAACTAACTATGCTCTTGCCTCTTGTATGAGAAACATTTTCCCAATTTACAAACTCACTTTGTACTCTATCTGAAACTTCTAAAGAGTACTAGAAATTACTCTAATGTCATTTGCAGACATAAAAAAAAATGTAATTGATTTGTCCTAGATACTGATCTAGTAATTCTACTTCTAGAAATATGGTATACCTCTCTCACTAAAATGGGACATGGGGTGTGCTGAGTAGATTAAAAGAATAAAATTAATCAGGAAAACAAAATAATCTACATCAGTAGCAATCATAATGCAGTTCTTGAAAAGACCAAACAGCAACCTCTATGTAGCTGGTAATCTCAAGTCTTCAATGGACACAATTCCTTATATTAAAGTACCAATTTACCAAGTTAAACTTTTACTTACTATATTAAGAGAACAGCCATTATTAGAAGGAATGCAGAAAAAAATTATTCCCATTTTAGTATGCTATTTTTGCTGCCAGAGCAAACTGTTAGTGAAATATCTATTCTACAATTTGAAGACTTTGATTTTCCAAGTTGACAGGCTCTCTCTGAAGTCCTATAAAGGACCTTGTGCCCACTAATTCAGACATTCCAAGTATTCTGAAAACTAGAAATGTTCCCTAGCTCTCAGGCTAAATCCTAGTATGAGGATATTTCTTATCTTTAAATTTAGAATCATCCCATCTGTTAGAACTTCCTATCTATAAGACCTCTATCTAAAGTGGCCTCTCCCAATTACTTTATACCTCAAAACTTTGTTTATTCTCAAATATTTTAAATATTTTTTTCTTGTTTGTTCTTTCTCCTTCATTAGCTTATAAGCGCCCTCTGTCTTGTTCACTTTCCTGAAGGAGACTAACTTTTTTATGTTAAAAATATTTCCTCTGAGTTGCAATTTTAAGGGAAAAGGATGTAGATTTCAAGCGAAGGTAACTGCTTAAAGGTCACTTTATGTAAAAAATCAGAACACTGCATTTAAAAGTATTTTCCAGGTAACATTAGTTTAATGAATTGTGAACATTCAGCCTCATATTCTTCATCTGGTTTCAATCAGACTCAATCTGTGAACAGATCCCTTCTTTACACCAATTTCACCTAGTTTCAGGAACAAACTAAAGGTTCATGAATGCTTTCCTCTGTCAAAAGGTGGTTATTTTTCAAGCTAAGCATCAAGCCTGAAACAAGCACGTACCCAAACAAGGGAGGTTTAATTCCAGTGTAAATCGAAGCTTTTTTTTTTTTAAAGAAATTTTTTTTAAAGCCCCTCAATTAATTTTTTAAAGTAGTGGTTATTTTTCAAGCTAAGCATCAAGTCTGAAACAAGCACGTACCCAAGCAAGGGAGGTTTAATTCCAGTGTAAATCGAAGCTTTTTAAAAAAAAAAAAAAAGAAATAAAAAGGCATGGTACACAGCATACTTAAGTAATATTCTAATATATTTATGACGCTGGGTTGCTTACTTCTGAACCTTATACATCCTCTCCATTTTTATTAGGGGTGGAAGCTATTCCCCTATCTCTCTTCCACCGCTTTCCCAGGGTCACAGTTACAGTACAGTTTGCATAATGCATTTCGCACGGTCATCCTACCCGGAGTATGCCACTCTCTCTACTCCAACCAGCTCCAAACTCTTCTCCGCGGACAGAGGCTAAAAGCAGCGTGCTTTCAGGAGGCGAGGCAAACAGAAAGAAGCTGGTTGAGAGTGAGCAACCGAATGGCTTTGCTGGCAGCGCCTAGTGTTGCACTGAAAGCCCTTTGCAAACAATTACTCACCTTATTTGTTCTCATGTTAGCATGTATGAACCTTCTCGAGGCTGCAAGGGGATGCTCAGCGTTGCCACTGCACACAGGAACCACCGTGATCTCCTGCTGCCCTAAAATTAAACCGCCGCCTCTCTTCTGAACCGCGTTTTCGTCTACAAAGCGCTTTCACACGCGTTATCCGATTTGACCCCGACTCCAAGCCTGTGAAATAAGCGTCGCTTGCCACAGTGCCTATTTTACAGATGAAGAAGGGATCCTGTCCACAGACCTAGTGCTAAGGGCCGCCCTCTCCCCGGTGGAGAACGCAGCTCCGGGCAGCGGGGAGAGCAGGTGTGACGCCCGCGGCCGCAACCTCTCACCTGGCCGGCGGAGCGGGTCACCGCCTCCACTCCGGGGACGTGGGCCCCGCGGCGGCGGCCTCTCTGGGTCTCCGGGGTCCCTCTCTCTCCGCCCGCGCTCCGCCCCAGACCCCAAAGTGCCTCACGCTCTCCCCCTCAGGCTCACCGCCCGATCTCGCCGGACAGCCTCCAGAAAGACCGGGAAACCCCGCGTCCGCCACAGCCGTCCAGGGTCTGGGACCCACGCTCCCTGGCGACGGCGGTGGCGGTCACCTGAAGGCCTGCGGGTTCCGAGGAAAGGAAAACCCGACGCCAATCAAGCAGCTGACATTTCCCAGTCAGCCCGAGAACCGCCCGCTTCCGCTTCCCCGCCTACCCTGTGGGCCGTCCGGTCCCGTAGCCGCGGGGGGTTGTGGGTATCCTGAAGGCGGGCAAAGCTATAAGGAAACGAAGTAGTAGCGAGGCAGCCGCACTACCAGGCAGGGCAGAAACTACAATTCCCAGCAGGCAGCGGGGCAGCAGACGGCGGCCGCGGAGGAGAGCGGGCAGAAGAATTCTGCGCGCGCGGCGGGGATGGAACGTTGATAGAGTTCGCGGGTCTAGCTGCTGGGGGCAGGAGCCGCACGCAGTGCGCCGCCGCGCGCCAAAGCGGGAATCCAGGAGGCGGGCACCTCTGCAATTAATGCACGCATTTAAAACTCCCGAACCTGCGGACGCCATGCACAGGTAAACCGATTGCAAAAAGGGGCAGACATGAATGGACCGTCTTAATTCCTTTAGGCCGCGAATTTTGCTACTTGCTAATATTGTTAGTAATGCTGTAATGTGAATGGTTGCTTGGCCTCTTCTTTGGGAAAACGTGGATGGGTGGATGCTTTAGCGCGGTGATCAGCGTGCGATTTTATTTGGCTTCCCTTATTGGGCTTTCCGGCTGCTGTTTTCAATCACTGTATGATTGCCCTCCCTCTTTCCTTGTCTGTTCCTTCCACTTTAAGAAATTCTTGAGGCCTTCTGCATGATCGTAAATCGAAAAGACTTTTCGAAGTGTTCGATTTGTTCGGTTATTTTCTCTTTTATTCTTGGGAACTCACCGCCGGCGCGTAGAAATGCAATTTAGTTAGCTGCTGTGAAAGTTTTCTGCAATGAGTAACTTGCAGCTTCCTTTAGGCCTACCTTGGAATTATTTACGGGTGTGTTTTTGAAAGGAACGTGGGGCTATTGTGCGTTTCTGCAGGAAACACCTCCAGGAGATTCCCGACCAGAGTAGCAACGTTACCACCAGCTTCACGTGGGGATGGGATTCTAGCAAGACTTCTGAACTGCTTTCAGGCATGGGGGTCTCCGCCCTGGAGAAGGAGGAGGTGGACAGTGAGAACATCCCCCAGGAACTGCTTTCAAACCTGGGCCACCCGCAGAGCCCCCCACGAAAACGGCTAAAGAGCAAAGGGAATGACAAGGACTTTGTGATTGTCCGCAGACCTAAGCTAAATCGAGAGAACTTTCCAGGTAAGGTATGAGGGTAAAACTATCAGTCCAGTAAGTGGTGGATTAAACTATTTTGTTGGTAAACCTTTGTTCAGGGGCCTTTAGGATGGGGCCCTTTTAAAATTGCTGAATTCTGAAGTTATTTTCCAAAGAAATGGGACAACTCATTGTCTCTGAAGTTTACAGAAATGTTGGTATGTGTATCTCTTAAGGGGCACGACCAACTTTTAACCCATGAAAAGACACTCCATACTCTTTCTTTAGGAGGGACTCTGCCTGGTCAAAGGCCAGCTGACTGCCACTGACAACTGGGAACAAAGCGATGATCCTCTAGGATTCTTTTTGTTTATATTCTGCTGCTCTGTAGCCCTGGTTGAGCTTTTTGCCGTAATCACTTTAGTTATTTGTCAAGGGTCTGCTAAAGTGAATGTTGAACTAAGGGGAGGAGACTTATCTTCCCAGGTCCATTCCCAAGTGAGATTCTTCTGTATGCTCTGTCTTCATTACTAACCGTGTTATCTGTTCAGTTCCCCAACCCCCAAACCCGAAGGTTAGTCAGATTCCCACCATCCCCCAACATCCAACCAATCATTGAATCTTTCCCTCTTGTCTCCTAAATATTTCTCAGGCTCTCATCATCTCTTGCCTGATTACTGGAATGGACTCATAATTCCAGCCTTAACCTCCCCAGATCCATCCCCCAGAGCTAGAGTGAACTGATTAAAATGTAGAACTCACCACATCATTCTGCTCTTAATAGCTCCCAGTTCCCAGGCTTCTCAAGCAGGTGAATAAATGCCTCCCAGAGTGGATCAGAGCCCCGGGAGTACTCAAAGCCCATAAGGTAAACATAGTGCATTGACCCGGGGTTATCAGTTTTTCCTGCTGGCAAGCCATGTAAAACATTAATTCAGCAAATATTTGCTGAGCACATTCTGTGTGCTAGGCATTGTTCTAGGTGCTGGGGATACAGCAGTGAGCAACACAAAGCATTTCTACCCTCATGGAGCTTCTGTTCTAGAGAGAGGATGCAGTAAACATAAGTCTGGTGTGTAGTATACGAGAATAAGTGCTATGGCTAAAAACAAAAATAGAACAAGCCAAGAGGGATTGGAGGTCCTGGGGCGGGAAGCTGGTTTGTAGGGTATTAAGGGAATGCCTCGCTTGGACAGTGAACTTTAAACAAAGGCTTAAAGGAGATGAAGGAATGTGCCATGCAAGTATCTTGGAGAAGAGAGCCCCAAGCAGAGGGAGCAGCTAGTGCAAAGACCCTGGGGCAGAGGAAGGTTATGTTTGTTCAAGGAACAATAAGGAAGCCATATTCCCAGAGTGGATGAGCAAAGGGGAGAGTAGTGGGAGACGGGCTAGAGGTGCTATTGAGCAGAGTTGTGATGTGACCTTTTAAAAGGACACACTGATGTGATGAGACTAAACTTTGGGGAGTTGAGGGTAAAAGCTTAGAGACTTGTCGAGAGGTGTGGGAGTAGTATAAGCAGCCGTCAGCTTCTGGATAGATCCTGACATTAGAGTGGACAGACTTAGGAGATTTGAAATTGTCTGTAGAAGAGGTTATCATAGTCTAAACTGAAATTGGGTGGGTCATGATGGAGAAGAAGAGACAGAGTCAAGAAATAAAGATGAAGTCTAGCAGAGCCAAGGTAAAATAAGTATATTCCTGAATTCCCCCATCTGGCTTTCTTTGAGGACGGTTGATGGGTTGGTTGGTTGCTCGCTTGCTTTAAAAAAAAAAAAAAAATCTGTTTTTTTGGCTTTTGACCTTTTCTATATTTGGTGTTGGATTAATTAGAAAGGCAGTGAAGGATCATGGTGAAGTCAGGCACATCTGGCTTCGAATCCCAATTGTGCTGTTTACCAACCTTGGGAAGTTGTTTGAGCTATCTGTTCCTCAATTTCTTTGTGAAATGGAATAGTAATACCCACTTCATGGGTTACTGTGAAGATTAGATGAAAGAGTATACATGGAGCCCTTAGCATGCTGCCTGCACATAACACTCAACAAGTAAATCCAGTTAATTTGGTGGACAAAATGACACCCAGTTGAGAGGCTACTTCACTTGTCTTTCGTCCTTAATCCTGTTCGCCTGACCCTGTTCACGTAGATCTTTTTGCTTCAAAATTGAATGTCACTGCTATTTTTAGTGTCTGGAATGCAGCACGAGCAATTTGGTGCTTGACTAACCAAATGTGGTGAAAGACACTTCCTGCTAAGATGAGCAGCTTTTGATGACTTTAGTGCTGATAGCTTCTGACATGGAGTGATTGCTGTGTGTCCTTCCACATTCACACACACGGGTGGAAATACAAATGACATTTTTAAAGCAAGGCATTATGGAAACAAGACAGAAGATCAAGGGATGGCTGCCGTCTTCTAGGAAATTGCAAGTCAAGTTGAGGAGAAAAGAGAATACATAGTAAGAGAAGCTCACAGCAAAAGATGGCAGCTCACGCACTAGCAGCTGCTGAGTGGTTCAGGCAGCAGATGCTCTAGGAGGCCAGAGGGAGGGAGCCCCTTGTGCCAGAATGACCCAAAGCTTCCATGATGATGCCAACTGGACGTAGACACGCTTCCTCCTTCTACTCAGCAAAGCGGAGGCTCTGAGAAAAGAGAGAAGGATCTGGAAATGGTCCAGTCACTGAGTCTAGACTGTTAAAATTGACTTCAAAAATATATATTTATCTGAAGTAAGAGAAAGAAAATCGTGAGTTTTATGTTTGTTGTGACCTAAGAGAGAGGCAGGGAGGGAAACCAGTTCTATGCTGTGTCTGTGCGTGGAATTACGTACAGGAGAGATTGGTTAATTGGTGTGGAGGGGGAGGGTTAGAGCCAGGATGCAGGGTGAGGGACAGCTGGTGTAGAGGGTTCCCCCTGGGCCTCCAGTGGTGCTGGATCATCATGCAAGCGAGTTTTGTCTGCAGTTGTCGGGACAGGTGGCTAAGAGCGCTGCAGGATTCGGCTGGAACAGGCCACACCTGCTTTCCGTTGCTATCTGATGACAGTGGCCCTGGGCTGTGTGAGTTGTTCTTGGTTCTTCACTCGGCAGTCTCTCTTTTCTGCCGGCCCCAAGCCAGGCTCACATCTGGTGACTAAATCCTCTTCATCTGTTTAGTTTGGGAGACGAAAACGTTGTGGCCAACCCATACCAGGACAGGTCTGCTTGACATTTGGGGTGAGTGTGTAGAAGGAGTCGGGAGGAGGAAATGGCCCAGTGATGAGGTCAGTAATGGACAGAAAGAGAACAACTGCATCTTATTCATGGTTGTTAAATGCCTGTCCTGGTCCCCCGTCTTCTGCACCCCCCATCTCTCCACCCCCGACCTCCCAAACAGGGCACAGCCATGGAAACGCTCTTGAACTGATTTGTTGATCAGCTCTCCCGTGGCTGTTAAACTGCTTCAGATTCCAAGCCCCACAGTGGTTTTCAGACTGGAGACTCCAAAGTTTAGAGCCTGCTGGTATCCCCAAGGGAACATGTTCAAAGTGCAAAATTCCAGAGATTCTGATCCCAGAAGTCCTGCCTTGAGCCTGGGAATCTGCTTTTCAATATCCCCAGGCAAACGTTTTTCCTCCTTTCTCTCCCTTTCTTTCTTTCCTTTTTGTTTTTTAATAACCAGTAAGAAATATATTTTACATTGCAATGCTGGGTGTGTATCTGGAACCAAAATTTCACAAAACTAGATTTCTCCTTACTAAGGTATTTCCTATGCTCTTCCATCCCATTCTTTCAAAACAATGCTCGTCAAATAAATTGATCTCATGACTCACCAATGAATCTCAGCCCGCAGCTCCCAAAACTCAGCTCTGAAAGAGCCTTTACAGGACCCTCCCAAGAACCTTTTCTTTGCCCTCTAGCTTCCTTTCATTCATTCAGCAAATGTTGATGGAGCATCGTTCTAGAGATTGGTGATCAAGCAGTGAACATAACGGACCAAAGATCCTGCTCTCCTAGAGCTTGTACCCTGTACCTAATTCTCCAGATCCCAATTTCCATGGTTTCTTAGTTACTCTTCGCACATCCCAGGGTTGAGCATAGAAATATGGGGTTGAGAGGGGTCATCGAGGACCCCAGTTTTAGTTTTTTCCTGTTTTGCTTTTTTCAGTTTTGTCTAGCCAGCCAAAAATTAAAAATAAAAAACCCAAAATACCAAGAGCTAGCATGGTCTAGTGTTTCTCTTAATGATTTGTAGGAAGAGGAAGGAAACCTCATCCCGGATGGCAGAATCTGTTTGTAGTTTCCCAGAAAGGAAGCATGAGTTGTTAATGCTTAAAACAAGCTAGCAAAAGCATGAACATGAGGTGAGCCTCCACCCTTAAAAAACAACAAACAAACAAAAACCCCAGAAAACAGTAGATGTGAATACCTGTACCTGCTTATCCTTCACGTATAATTGTTTATCTGTGCTTAAAGAGACGGGTGGCTTTAAGGATCAAAGACTGAGATGACTTTGGAGTTTGAATTTGCATCTGAGTATAGGTGATGTTCCAGGAAATAAACATGTCGAGTAAGGTGTGAGCTATACTGCAAAGTCCTAATGCATCGAAAACTCTTCAACAAGCACTGTTTCCAGAGGACTTCAAGAGGATGGGAGGTGATGAGGTTACAGAAGTGGACAGCTGGCTTTACACCAGAGGAATAAGTGGTGATACTGGTGGCTGAGGGTGGTGACTCACAAGTTTGTGAATCTGGCCAGTTTTCACCTTTCAAGGCTCCGAAGTATGTTGAACTGCTTCCATGTCGTTGAAGACTAGAGTCCGTGGGGTTGATTCTTCTCCTTACTGTGCAGGTCTGGTGTGCAGCCTTGGAGGGTTTAGAAGAGGTGAGTGGAAGAAAGACTCGCTCTGGACTTTCTCATCCTCTCTGGGCAGACAGACCAGGCAGCAGTGTAGTCAGGAATCCAGGAAACAGATGGTCGATGTTTTGAGAATTAAATATGGGAAGTAAAATTAGATTAAGCATATCCCAAGCCTGGATACCAGCCCCGGGGGCAGCTACATGAAGACAGACGCTGCCTCTTCAGCTGGAACAGCACCCAGTTTCAGGCTGTGAAGCGCCCCCTGTCCCGCCCCCTGGCCTTCACCCCTACCAGGGGCCCTAGAATCAGCGTCAGTGCGGTCCTGTGATCGGCTCCATGGAGCCCTGGGGACTTGGCTGCTTGCCGAGGCTGTGCATTTTCTTGGCCATCGCGCCTTCCATCTGCTCGCTGACCCGGCATCTTTGTCTTACTTCCCTCTCTGCTCTCCCCTCCCTCCCAAGCCCGATAGATTCCTTTTTCTGTAGCAAGTCAGATTTAATTCTCACCTTGTAAAAAACTTGTAGAAAATTAAGTACTCAGAATAGGAGAGAGAATCCTAGGGTAGAAAGAGGGCAGGATTTGGAGTCAGACCTGGGTTTGGATTCCCAGTCTGCCATTTGCTGATTGTGTGACCTGTCCCTTTAGTCACAGTTACATCTTCTCATGAAGCCCCTCCCCCCCCCACCTCCAAGACTGGCAGAGGACACTACCTGTGTCCCCGGGTTTCTGTCCTTAGCCTCATCCCCCCCAAACACCTACAGGACCGTGCCATTCCTTTGCAGGTACTGTGCCCCGTACCACCTGGCCAGCCTTCAGACATCCTCCTCTGTGGCTCTGTGCCTTCACCTCAGGATGTGGGGTTTGGAAACAGACAGAAGAGACCCACGTTGGCCTCTTAGCTCTGCCACCTAATCGTTGATAGCACCTTGGTGAGGTTAATTAATAACCCCACTAAGACAAGTTTCCTCATCTATAAAACAGGATACTACAACTTAGGACACGGACACATTAGAATCAGTGTGCATTAATAAACGTCTGAGACGTTTTAGGGCTCTCGGTAAATGGCAGTTTTAAACGTCAGGTTATGTTTTTGTCTATTAGTTTGTCTCCCACTGAGGCCGCCAGGCAGGGACTGTGCTTACACACCCGTGCATTAGTTAGTCACCCAGGAATGTATATCGAAGTGGAGCCTTGGTCCAGCCTTGTCATTTTACAAATGAGGAAACTGGTCCTAAGAGGCCGACAGTCTTGCCTGTCTATAAAATAAAGCCAGCATTCTTCTCTTGGGTGTCAGTCATTCCTTTGTGTAATATCAGTTGAGTACTTTCTAATGTTCATCGCCAGGTTTGTCCTAGGCACCAGGTGTAGCAGTTAATCGGTTAAGGAAGGTTAACCGGTCACACAGATACAGAATTAGCACATTCACAGTTTGCGTGAAGGGGGAGTAAAAGGTATAACGCATTGAGCAATGATTTAGTGAATGCCTGTTACGTGTCAGGTATTGTGCTGGGTGCTAGATGTGCAAATCTGGGTATGGGGGCTGTGGTGGTGACCTGGGAATGCTCCTCTGAGAGAGTGACACTTAAGCTGAGGTCTGAAGGATGGCTAGGAGCTGGGCAGGTGAAGATGGACGTTGCAGTGCAAAGCCCTCCTAATTCTAGACTTAGCTTACTTGTGTGGCTTCATTGCCTGGCTTTGCTGTCCTCGGGAAACATCTGCATTCATCGCTTGCCACGTTTTCCTTCTAGCATGTGAATGACTGATCTCATATTCTGATTGTTCTTGATTTCTTATGTCTTTCTAATAAAATGGGAAGCATCAAGTTCATTACTTTCTTTATTTCTCCTGCCCTACACTTCACAACTAGCTTCCCTATTTCCTTTCCTCACCATCTTTGGTAGACATTTTGGTGCCCCATCCATAGCTCCTTGAAGGTCACCATTCCCTTTTATGCCGAAGGCTTTCTCCTCCATGTAGATGACACTGTGTTTGAGGGCTTTCTCTGGGCAGAGGTGCTAGGCAATCAACATTCCTGCCCTTTCCCAGAAGCCGCCAACCAATGACTGACAGCAGTTGGTGGATTAATGCCCCAGCACCTGTGCCCTTGGCTGGGACCACTCTGGGGCAGGTGCCATATGCTTCCCTGGAGTGCCCTGCAGATTTGAAACCCAGTTGCCCATAGCGGTAATCTGCTTATTCACATACCCAAATTGGCTTCCTGCCCTTCCATGTCTCGCCTCACTCTTTCCAGTACTTTTGAGATCACTTCCCAAATAAACTACTTTAGTTCATGTTCTCAGGATCTGCTTCTGGGGATCCCAAACTTGGGTAGAAGACAGTTTGGGGGTCTCAGTAAATCATACCAGGCAGCCCTTGTCCAAACCCTACTCCCACCGTGGGTGTTTTCACGTAGGTGAACATTCAAGCAGCATTGAAAAGAAAAGGTTACAAGAGGAAAATGTACAGATTTTATGGAGAAAGGAGAGGAGTAGAGGCAAGAAAGAGAAAGTTTGACTCTCCGCTGCTTAACCTCTTGTCATAAGTTATTTAATCTTCATAGTGAACAACTTTGCAAGATAAACCTTCTGATTCCCATTCCTACAGATGAAGAAACCGAGCCCCAGAGGGATTGAGTAACTTGCCTAAGGTTCGTAGTCTTGGAGGCAACGTAGTCGAATTCCAGTCGACGCTGTGCTCCTTCCTCAATCCAGTAGTCCTTACACTTGTGGCGGGGGTCAAGCACGTGGTGTCAGGATGGTCTGTGCAGATCATAGTAAAAATCTCAACATGTTAGGTTCGAAGTGACTAAGTGTGTGACTTTTTTTGCCGAATGAAATGCCAGCATCTGATCTGTATACGCAAGAAGCAGCAGAGGTCAGGGAGTTAAGAAGAGTTAATGGAAGAAAAACTTTTCTCCAGTTTGGGGAGCAGGACAGGAGCCCTGTTGGAGAAGCTCTGTCCACACTGACCTTGGACCAGGAGCTGTGTGGCAGTGATGGAGGTTTGTTGGAGCTACCTGCCCAGAACATGGTCCAGGCTCAGCATGGACGATCTATCTGCCTTCCTCCATCTGCCCCTAGGTTTCAGAGCCTCAGTCAGTCCTTTATTTTATTCTCTAGAGAGGGAGGGGCAGGGGTTCATTGAGCAGCTGCATCTCTCCTCCTCATGTTTCCATAGAGGCTACTTCCCTGACCACTGCTCCACCCCCATACCCTGCGCAGCACAGCACAGCACCCTGAACCCTACTGCAGCCCATGCTGATACTTGCTTGGAATTTCCTGTTTATTTATCTGTGTCTCTGAAAGACTGAGCAGGCCATGCCTTGTTCATCTTTGTCTGTAGAACAGATCCCAGCATATAGTACATGTTCAATAAATATATGAATGGATGAATGTATCAGACATTGTGTCCTTAGAATACAAAGACTGTTTAAAAAAAGAAAAAAAATCGGGTTCTCATTCTCAAGAACCCATGGCCTTGTGGGGGCCTATACAGGTGAGTAAGCAAATAATGAAATCGTGGTTTAAAAAGCCACCTGTTCTTGGTGATGTCATGGGAGGCCGTCCATAGGAGTTGGGGCATTAATGGCCACTTGATGTTAAATTAACAGCAGTCGGGGGTGGGCACAGCATGTACAGAGGCATTGAGATGTGACGAAGGATGACTCATTCTGAGAATTCCAAGTAGCTCCAAATGACTGGAGCATATTTCTAGATAACGAACCTAGAAAAATAAGTGGGGCACTGCCAGAAAGCTTTGAATTTCATGCTAAGCAGTATAGACTTTAGGCTGAATATTCAAGGGACACCACTGAAGGGTCTCATTGAGGGACGGGCATGGACGTTTTCAAAAGATTGCCCAGGAATAGGAGAAAAGAGTTGGACTGCCACGTTTATCACTCTCCTCCATGCTCTCTCCAGCTCTCCATCGTGTTCTCCACAGAGCCTGGTGTAATGTCCATGTTCAGTAAATACTGACACCTTTTAAATGGGGAGGTGGGAGTGTTAGGGTTCTCCAGTGACACTGAACAAATAGGAGATGTAGGGAGATTTATTAATAAGGGATTGGCTTGCGCAGTCCTGGAAGCTGAAAAGTCCCAAGATCTTCAGTCCCAAAGACCTGAGACCCCGCAGAGCAGATGGTACAAGTTTCAATCCAGGTCTGAAGGCAGGAGGAGACCCAGGTCCCAGCTCAGAGACAGGAGAGAGAGACAGTTCTCCGTTCATCAGCCTTTTGGTCTAACCTGGCCTTGGATTGGATGAGGCAAGCCCACAGCTGGGGAAGGCAATCTGCTTTTCTCAGTCCATTGATCGAATGTTCATCTCATCCTGAAACACCCTCACAGAGACACCCAGAATAGTGTTCAACCAAAATATCTGGGCACCCCCTGACCCAGTCAAGTTGATACTAAAATTAACCATCACAGAGAGGAGAGGATAGCACTGGAATTGGTGTAGCAGATGGATTGGAGGTAGAGAGAGACTGAGAAGGCAAGTTATTGAACTCATCTAACCACTCTAATCTAATCTAAATCACTCAGTATTTCTTTGGTGCACACTTATTTCCTTCTAGGCCATTGTCATGTTAACCCGATCTTGTGGGTTAATCTGTACATTCATATGTGAGAGTTTAATACTTGTTGAATAGCTGTTTAGAGTTTGCTTTTATAAGACTAAGAAAACTGGTTTTCCTGCATCCACCTTTTTCTCCCTCCAGTTTATTCTGCACACAGCAGCCAGAGTGATCCTTTTAAAACCTCCGTGAGATGCCGTCATTCCTGTGCTCAGAACCCCCTTCAGAGTCAAAGCTGAGGCTCCTCCAGTCCTGCCTGACCCGGCCCCGCCCCACCCCTCTGACCTCTTCCATCATTCCCACAACTTGTTCACTCTGTTCTACACTGGCCTCCTTGCTGTTCCTTAAAACAGACATGCTGTTCCTGCACCTCAGACACACCCCAGAGACTCACAAGGCTGGCCCCCTCTCTGTTCAGCCTTTGCTCAGTGATCACCGGCTCGGTAAGGTCTTGCCTGGCCACTGTGCTCAGACTTTGAAAACTGGCCCCCGTATTCCCCATCCTGTCCTCTATCCCAGGTAAGTTTTCTGCATAGCACTAATCAATTTTAACATATCATGTACTTTTTAACATATTGAACAATTTTTAGCGTATCATCTAGTATCATATGATCGTTTTCTCCCGCCGGAATGTAAGTTCCATGAAAAAGTATTCTGTCTGTCTTGTTTTCTGCTTTCGCTCCAACACCTGAAACGATCCCTGGCGTCAGAGTTAAGTGCTCAGTACGTATTTGTTGAATTAATAGATGAGAACACCTTTTTGATATTGCACTTTTAGGTAAATTGACTTCTGAGTGCTTTCTGTAAACCTGAAAGAAGAGGGAGGAAGGTTCGTTTTGCCTTTTAAATAAGATCACTACTTGATAAATCCACCACCGAATCCACTTCAGAGAGAAGTGAGGCGTTCCTTAGCAACCAAAAGCATCGTGATGTCTTAAACATTGCTGTGTGAGATCTGAGCGGCGTGGGACTTGCTGTGAACCACTGTCAGTATCGTTCTTGCCTAAGACTGGCTGGTGGGCACTGAAGAGAAGAATGTTATGAAAAGTATTCTTTTTTTTTTTTTTTTTTTTTTTTTTTTTTGCGGTATGCGGGCCTCTCACTGTTGTGGCCTCTCCCGTTGCGGAGCACAGGCTCCGGACGTGCAGGCTCAGCGGCCATGGCTCACGAGCCCAGCCGCTCCGCGGCACGTGGGATCCTCCCAGACTGGGGCACGAACCCGCGTTGCCTGCATCGGCAGGCGGACTCTCAACCACTGTGCCACCGGGGAAGCCCATGAAAAGTATTCTTGATATTCTCTTTTCTCCTTTGCTGAAAAAGTATGGTACCCACTTCAGGGTACATAGACAGTGCATAAACAGAAAAGCATTTGTGAGGATGAGGAATTCATTTAACATTAAATTCCCCTGTTTAAGCAACGTGTTGTATATGCTTGAAGTGCATGAAAAGGCTCAGTAGACTTGACAGGGCAAAAGAATGGTGATGGGAAGACACTTTTTCTTTTTTTTTCCCCCTCAAAGGTGTTTCATGGGACTCCCTTCCAGACGAGCTGCTCTTAGGAATCTTCTCCTGTCTGTGCCTCCCTGAACTTCTGAAAGTCTCCAGTGTTTGTAAGAGATGGTATCATCTAGCGTAAGTATTTTTCACCCCCTTCTGCTGTATGTGGATGAGGAGAAAAGAAGGGTTATTTATTTATTCATTTGGGTCTGGTGAAACTGAAAACCAAGAAAAATATAGCAGCACAAAGCAAACTAGGTATCTTCTCCCTTTCATTAAAATCAGTGTCTTATTTCAGAGTGAAGGGAGGGAGCTACTGGAAGTGACTTACCCCATTTCTGAAAACCTCCTTTCCCTGTATTCAGTGTAGCCCGTGTTTATTGGGCAACGTACTGAGAGTGAGGGGAGTGATGGGCGTGCGCGAAGGCATAGCTGCTGCCCACCCACTGGCTGGGCTGGGCAGTGAGTGCAGTGAGAGAGAACTCGAGGCTCTGGCATTAGACCTGAGTGGAAAGCCAGCCTCTGCCACTTAGGCTTTGGGGGAACCTGAGCGAGGTTCTTGACACTTCTGAGCTTCAGTCCCCCCCCCATATATTAAATGGGGGTGACGGTACCTTCAGGACAGCGCTGCTGTGAGGATGCGGTATAAAGATGCCAGGGCAGTGCTCAGCTCATAGAAACGTTCAGCGCGTGGCAGCCGACAGTTGTTGGGGTTTTTGTTGGTTCAGGGGCAGCGCTTTTCAAGTGTGGACGGTGAGCTGCACAGGGGGAGTCTTGGTGAGCTGGGATGGCAGTGACGGGCCAGAAGCGGGGAGGAAATGACTGCCTTTCCATCTTCACCTTTTCTCCTACCCATTAACCTCTGGCCATGCTTCGCTTTGTGCTTAAAGGCCATCTGTCTCTCCTCTCCCTCCACACATCTAGGACTCTCGTTGTGAGACAGCAGGAGCCCCTACCCTTCCTATTCACGGGTGTGCTGGAAATAAGACACTCTAGGTATTTACAGGAGTGGGCTACAGTCGTCCCTTGGTATCCTTTGGGTATTGGTTCCAGGACCTCCTGTGGATACCAAAATCCACAGATGCTCAAGTCCCTTATATAAAATGGCGTAGGACAGTCTGTCTCTGTATCCGGGGATGTGTGGTTGCTTGAATCCGCGAATGCAGAACCTGTGGACAGGGAGGGCTGACTGTATCTGCTTAGAAGAGCCACAGAGAGGTCTGCACACCTGGAATACTGGAGCAGGTAAACGGTGGTTGACTTTCACTTATCCCTGCCCAAGTGACCCCATCTTGATTTTCTTTTTCCGCCAGCTGTCTTCTCCATGCAGAGTCTATTAATCTTCATTTCAACTGTCATAAAATTTATAACTGACATTTATTAGGCACTTGTTATATGCCAGGCACTGCAGTCCTGCCTTCTTAATAATAGAGGTTGAATAACATGTTGACAATTTGTATAGAATTATTTCGAAGCTCTAGCCAGTGGTCTGCAAGCAGTATTAAAAAGTAAAATTCTTGTGGATATTTAAAATGTCTCCTCATGGGCTTGATCTCACGTTTTTGTTAAATTGAATTAATCTCTGGGTATTAAAGCTTTATCGTGTTGTTTCGTACATTTTGGCACCTCGTTTTTGCTTCAGAAACACTATCTAAAATCTAAATATTTTTACCTTTTTCCTTCCCATTAGTTCATATGTATATACCTATATTTTTGTGCATATATGTATATATATTTTAAGCTTTTAAGGTATTGTAAAACAGAGCTGAACTATGACTTTTTCCTAATAGATGTCTGATAACTATGTCTCATAATAAAGTTGTAAAAACTTTCCTTCTTTTAGGTACATTTACACGTTCGTTAGGGTAATAGAGGTAGCCTGTTCATGCTTCACAAAAATGGCAAGTGGGATCATTTGGGCCGTTTTGAACCTATCTACTCGTTCGATAATCAGTTGAGTGATTTGAACAATCATTTTTAAAGTTATCGAATTGATTTGAATCCTGCAATTGTATTCTCTGGTTCTAGATCATTGCATTGCACCTGATAGCATTGAACCAGCTAAATTGGAAATCCATATAAAGAGGAAGATAAAAGCTTATGCGTGATAGGACCAAGAGCTAGTCAATAATGCCTTAAAAATATCATAGGTAATTGTGTAGTCAAAAACAAAGATGCCTTCGGAATTTGCTTCAAGGCAATTTAGTGGCCGTGTCCTCACGTTAGTAACGGTGTCGAGGGCCTCTAGTAACCAGTGTCCCGGCTTACCAAGCACAGCACCTCCTCTTCCCCAGGTTTGATGAGTCTCTCTGGCAGACCTTAGACCTCACGGGCAGAAACCTCCACCCAGATGTGGTTGGTCGGCTGCTGTCTCGAGGGGTGGTTGCCTTCCGCTGCCCACGATCGTTTATGGACCAACCGTTTGTTGAACGTTTCAGGTAAGAAAGGAAAATTCCTGGAAAATCTTGGGATGGAAAACAGATCAAAATGTCTTTTTTCCTATATTCAGCTGTAGGCCCTATGACATGGCAGAGGCCCTATGACATGGCAGAGGTTTCAGTGACATCATTCCCATTTTAACGCAGGGTTGCTCTTGGGCTCTTCCCAGGGTCTTAGATGTACTTGGGGTCCTCAGTAGATGGGTGTCCAGAGTCCCATGAGGCAGGAGCCAAGCAGAGCCCTCACCAACAGATGCAAGGCAGCCTAGCTATTTCCCCACTGCCCATTTCTGATCAAGAAAAAATGTGAGGCATCCTTTCAGGCTTTGTTACTCTTGAGTTTCTGATCCTATTGTGGACAAATTTGCATCCGGAAAAACAAGGCCCTCTTTTGGTGTGACTTTTTTTTTTTTTTTTTTTTGCGGTACGCGGGCCTCTCACTGTCGGGGCCCCTCCCACTACAGAGCACAGGCTCCGGACGCACAGGCTCAGCGGCCATGGCTCACAGGCCCAGCCGCTCTGCGGCATGTGCGGTCTTCGCAGACCGTGCAAGGGCACGAACCCGTGTCCCTTGCATCGGCAGGCGGACTCTCAGCCACTGAGCCACCAGGGAAGCCCGGCATAACCTTTTTGTCATCCACATCCAGCTCCTTCTCACGGTGCCCATTAATTAATTTTCTACGTGGGACTATATTGGCACAACACCTGGACTTGGCAAAAATGCTTTTGAATTTTAAAACAAGCAAGTGTGGAAATTAGCTAGTAGCAACTTATTTTATGACCAAAACTATAGCTAATATTTGAAATGAGTATTTAGGGTCTTGTCTGTGATGGACTGCCCAGGTGGGGAGGAGAAGGGTCGGATGTGATCTGGATTTGCTGGTGTGAGCCACCTTGTGGAACCTCTTTTTATTCCTTCTGTGTTCAGCCCTTTTCGTGTACAGCACGTGGACCTGTCGAACTCGGTGATCGATGTGTCTACCCTCCACGGCCTTCTGTCTCACTGCTCCAAGTTGCAGAATCTCAGTCTAGAAGGCCTACAGCTTTCGGATCCCATTGTCAAGTGAGTGGCAGCCAGGAGCGTGTCACAAAGGCAGTTGTTTTGTTACTTTTGTTTCCTGAGTGTACCTGGGGTGTCCTGTCCATATCCAGATGGACTCAGAAAATATCCAGTGCAGTGTTCCAGCTTCCGCAAAACTTTCCAGGACTCACCTAGGCAACCAAAGTTTGCATGCTAACTATATTGCCAGGGCTCGTGCTAGGTTCTAGACATACAGGGATGAATCAAGGCATGGTCCCTCCCTCATTCATGGGAGAAACAAGTAATTACAGTGCTGTGTGTTTGTTAGGTGCGTTGGCGAATGTGCGGCAACACACAGAGACCTAATTAAATTTTGAGAAGGCAGCCTTCTCAGAGGAAGTGACTCTTAAGCTGAGTATTGAAAATACGTAGGTAGGAGTTCTCCCCATGATATGGGGAAGGAAGCAGTCTGGTTGGGTCTAAACTCTGAAGTGGTCGGGAATTGCTGGAGCGTGGGGCTCAGTGAGGGAGGTGACAGGTGAGGGTGGTCAGGGACCAGATCATAGTGGAGTGGGCCCCTGCCCCACTGGAAGAAGTCTGGATTCTGTTGTGCGCTGTGAAGAGGGAAGTGTGGTGAAGAGAGGAGAGTGGTTCTAAGGATGGAAGGAACATGTCAGAGTTGAATTTTAGAAAATTAACTCACTGGGCATCTCAGAGGTTCAGTCAGACATAAAAGAAACTAGATTAGTTAAGATACTATTGTATTCATTCAGGTAAGAAATGATGACCCCTGATGGGAAAAAAATAGAATAATGATAATAATAGCAGCTAGCATTTATTGAGCACGTACTATGTGCCAGATACTAGATTCTTTAGAGGTATTCTGATTTAATCCTCACAGCAACCCCATGAAATATGTTCTTATTGTTCCCTTTTTACAGATGTGGAAACTGAGGAACAGAGAGGCTGAATAACTTGTCCAAAGTCACACAGTTAGTAGGTGGCAGAACCAAGATTTGAACCTGGCAATATAGTATGATTCCAGAACTCTCATTCTTAATCACTATTTCACTAACATGAGGCATTTGGGAATGTAGAGGAGAGGGCAAGATTGAAAGAACCTAGTGACTTTATAAGTAGAAGTTTACCAATTGTGGGTGAAATGGAAAAATGTTTATTTCATTGCTGGGTTGTTTTTTGTTTTTTAAAGTACATTGATCCGTGTTTGTTGTGGACTGACTCTCTGTGCCAGGCACTGTTAAGGCCTTTATTACATTATATCATTTAATTTTAACAACCCTACCAAAAAAGGTACTGATCTTGCCATTTCACAGATGGTAATAAACTAAGGCAAAACGTCCTGCTTGGTGTCATCCAGATAGTAAGATGTGAATTTAAACTCACTTCTGACTCAGAGGCCTGTGTGCTTTTGACTGTCTCACTTAGCCTCATGCTTGTTGACTGAGTGAGTGTCTTGTTGGTGTTCTTATGACTTTGTCTTCTTTCTCCAGCAATCTTGCTCAGAACACAAATTTGGTGCGATTAAACCTTTCTGGGTGTTCTGGATTCTCTGAATCTGCCCTGAAGACTTTGCTGAGCAGCTGTTGCAGGTAGGAGAGATTTGAGATTTTGATTATAGAACTGTTGTTTCACATCAGGATAGAATCAAGGAACATTTTTAAGCTATACCTAACTCTCCAAGCTCTTGATTTGGATAATGCAATGCCTTTTGCCCTCCAAACTTTCCATCCAAACTCAGAAGCCAAATCGATTAAGTTTCCAAAGGATACTTGTGTAGTGATCCCTTTTTTTTCTGTGACTATTAAAATACAGAAAATGTAGTAGTGTGTTTATTAACAATATGTACAAACAGTATCTGTTTATACCTGACTTTATGGTCAGGCGTTTTTCCCTATAGTATCTGTAGACCTAACTTAACAGTTTGGATTAAATTTGTTATTGCAAAATACACCATGAATTTGGGTGATTCCATTAAAAACATCTTTTATATTATGTAGTAATATCAGTATATAAATAAGGTTACAGAGTTATAGAAATTAATAAGTGAGGGGGGACATGGTTCACAGAATACCCAGTACTGTGTGTGTGTCTGTGTCTGTGTCCTTTTTACTATCTCTTGGTCTCTGTGCTAATAGCATTGTACTTATTTCTACTTAATGATCTGTTGAAAGTAGATTGCCTTTGGCTAAGAATGTTATCAATGAGATAAAATGGTAGCCCTACATTTTCTCAGCAGTGCCAGGATTGGGATGTATAGTTTAATGGTTGGACTCTTTCTCTGAAGCCCTCATTTGCTCAGTTAGCAGAGGCCCAATAAGGTAAAGTGGATTTTTGTAATGTCGGCATCTCTTTATTAGGAATCCCCGGTACCATCCAACAGTTTTTTAAAGCATCTCGGGCGCTTGCTCATACTGTGTAGTTGTTTGCTAACAACCCGGGTGATTGAGAAAGAAAGCATAGAGACTAGAATTTTTCCATCTAGTCCTGCAATGAGGTTTGAGCAGGAGAGGAGAGCGCTTCCCTCCTCTTCCAGAAGGGGGCAGCATTCACTAGGCCCTTGGCTCACATCCCCTGGCAAGTTTCTGGAACACACTGGAACAAGGTGGGAGAAAGCAGTTTCAGGTGAGCGAATGTAGCTGCTTAGAGGAGCAGGGGTTCTGTGCAGAAAATGGTAAGGAATCGACGGCTTTGTATATTCTGGGTTTGCAGCTTTAGGCGGTGCTATGTTGAGAACTCATTCTGGGTAACGGTTTCATGCTTTCCTTATCACCCCTCTTGTGTGCAGATTGGATGAACTGAACCTCTCCTGGTGCTATGAATTCACTGAAAAGCATGTGCAGGTGGCTGTCGCACACGTGTCAGAGACTGTCACCCAGCTGAATCTCAGCGGGTACCGAAAGAATCTGCAGAGATCGGGTAAGACCTGCCGGGCTGCCGGCCCCTTAACCACAGCAGCCACGACAATAACAGCAGGTTTGACTTCTCGAGCATCTCCTAGGCGTGGTCCTCCATAAGTTGTCTCATTTAATCCAGCGCATGTGTTCCTATTCCTATTTTTCAGATGAGGTAGCAGCTGGCTGATCAGAAGGGTCAGGTAAATGCCAACAGCTAGTGGGTAGCAGGGTTGGAATCCAGAATCTGAAAGTGGAAACCTTTATCCTTTAAAGCAATTTATGTTTAAGCAGAAGAAGTTCTTTTCATTAACTAAATTGTTAGCTAAAACCCCAACATAAAAATCGATCGGTGCAGCGTTTGATCAGTATTAAGCTGTGGTTCTCAACTGGGGATAATTTTGCCTGCAAGGGGACATTTGGCGAAGTCTGGAGACATTTTTGACTCTCACGGCTGCAGTGGTGTTACTGGCATCTGGTGGGTAGAAGCCAGGAATGCTGGTGAACAAGGCACAGGACAGCAGAATAACACACCAAAAAGAATCTGGTCCTAAATGTCAGTAGCGCCAAGGTTGAAAACCCTGTTTATAAACCCTCTTTCATATGTATAACTAACTCCTCTCAATTCAGTCTAAGAAGGCAATGAGGTTTTTTAGACAAACACAGACTTTTGAAATCAGGGATGATGTGTGACAAAGTCTTTATAAGCCTGAACGTTCAGTTATGCTTTGTCTTATTTGTCTAATATTGACAGAATCTTAATTTGCAAAGATAAGTTTTTGCAAATGGCAAGGTTTTTTTTTTATTAAAGTGTAATTGATATATAATATATAAGTTACAGGTATACAACAGAGTGATTCACAATTTTTAAAGGTTATACTACTTTTATAGTTATTATAAAATATTGGCTATATTCCCCATGTTGTACAATATATCCTTGTAGCTTATTTTATACCTAACAGTTTGTACCTCTTCATCCCCTACCCCTGTATTGCCCCTTGTCCCTTCTTCTCCCCACTGGCCACCGCTAGTTTGTTCTCTGTATCTGTGAGTCTGCCTCTTTTTTGTGATATTCACTAGTTTGTTGTATTTTTTAGATTCCTCCTATAAGTGATAGCATACAGTAGTTATCTTTCTCTGTCTGGCTTATTTCACTTAGCATTTTCACAGTTCCCTTCGTGATCTTGGGCTGTGGGTTGCACAAAGCCTAGTTAAGCCAGCCACATACCTCAGCGCTACCCTCGTGTCTTGATGGTGGTGTCAGCTCATCTGAGTATAAGTGTTTTTATTTATTATAGTTTTTAATATACTTAAAAAGATTTGAACCAAACATTTGCAGAATGTGTCTAACAGAAAAATGTTCTGTTCTACATTTTTTCCCTTTAAACACAATTTTCAGTCTGGTTATAGTATTATATAGTCATTCTCAAATATACCCAAAACATGTAAAAACACAAAAACAAATCAATAATCCCGCTAACATTTTGCCAGTCTTTTTTCCTGTTAAAAAGTGTTTTTTTTTAATGGGACATGGTGTATGGAATTCTTTGTAACATGTTTTTATTTCAGGTAACCCCATTTTAGTCGCTACACAAATGTCATTTTCAGTGGCTGTGTGATATTCCATCAAATATATTTATGTTGATTCATTCATAACTTATTCAGTTGATCTCCTTGTAATGAATGTTTAGAATCTTTGCAGTTTTTCCCTTTCTTTTTTTTTGCGGTACGCGGGCCTGTCAGTGTTGTGGCCTCTCCCGTTGCGGAGCATAGGCTCCAGACGCACAGGCTCAGCGGCCGTGGCTCACGGGCCCAGCCGCTCCGCGGCATGTGGGATCTTCCCGGACCGGGGTACGAACCTGCGTCCCCTGCATCGGCAGGCGGACTCTCAACCACTGCGCCACCAGGGAAGCCCAGTTTTTCCCTTTTATAAACAACTTTGGTACGGACAGAAGTGAACCTTTGAGTGCATTTCTAAGTGGAATTGCCAGCTCAGGGATTAGGTTCCGTTCTCAAGTTTTGGATAGTTATTGCCAAGTTGCCTTCCACGGATTTTAAACTCCCACCAGTGAGCATCCTCTTCACAGTGAATCCCACCCCTGGTTCTTCCCTCTTCATCCCCAAGAGAAGACAGTGCCCTTTGTACATTTCTGCCCATATCTGAATTTCCCACTTCTTTATTGAGAGTTTTTCTGTAATGAACCAAGGTTCTGGGTGCAAGGTCGAGAACCTCTGCTGTAGGCAGACTGCTGTAAACTGTGTCCAAGTTTGGCTTAAAACCCTTTTCTTTGTTCCTCCGAAAAAGAACAAATCGCCTTTTTACTGAGTTTTGGCAGGAATAATAGGTGGTAAAATCCTGCTTGCTAGACACATTCAGGGCAAGGACACAGACGCGGAGTAGAAGTTGAGGTGTTAGTTTCCTTAGTTATACAGTAGGAGTCAAAGATTTTTAAATGGATGTCTTTAGCAGTGGCGCACACTATTTCATTGTTTAGGTGGTAATACAGATTTCGTATTTTAGCTCCAAGCCCGGTGCCAGACCTCCTGGGGTCAAGTACCCACTCTGCCATTTGCTGGGGAGCCTTGAGCAAGTTGCTTAACCTTTCTGTTCCTCCATTTCTCATCAATAAAATGGAGATAACAGAACCCGCCTCTTAGAGTAAGGAATAAATGGGTTAATACGTGTACAGGATGTTGAATTATTCTTGGCACATAATGAGAGATCAGTAACGGTTGCCTGTTGATTTTTTTTTTTTTTTTTTTTTGCGGTACGCGGGCCTCTCACTGTTGTGGCCTCTCGTGTTGCGGAGCACAGGCTCCGGACGCGCAGGCTCAGCGGCCATGGCTCACGGGCCCAGCCGCTCCACGGCATGTGGGATTTTCCCGGACCGGGGAACGAACCCGTGTCCCCTGCATCGGCAGGCGGACTCTCAACCACTGCGCCACCAGGGAAGCCCGCCTGTTGATGTTTTCATTCTCTACCCAGATGAGCACTGAATGAGGTTTGGAGGACCTAGCTTTTGGTCTTGGATTTACTTGGACTTCTCTAGCTAGAATTGTCTCTCTTTTAAAATGACAGGTTAGATTAGGTGGTTTCTAAGATCCCTTCTAACTCAAGTGAAATGAAGGAGACAGTGAAGAGGAATCTTGGCGGGGACTGCTGTTTACTAACTCTTCCCACCGAGGGAAGACCGCGGCTTCAACAAGGGCTGGAGACAGAGACTGACCAGTTTTATCCCCCAAGGTTTCGTTCTTTCCCAGGTGGTGGCAAAATAAGATTGTATCTGGTTGTGGATTTTGTGGGTGGCTGGCTGGCTGGCGAGGTGATGGGTCACTTAAAATTGTGCTGTGCGCTTCTTTATTTTTTAGTGACTAATGAGGCAAATTTATTCCAATTTATTGAGCCCCTATAATGCATAAAGCCCTGTTCAGACTTGGGAGGCGTGGCCTTGAACACAACAGAGAAAGTCATCCTTGTGAAGCTTCCATTCTGGTGGGGAAGGCAGACAATCAACAAGGAATTAAATGTGATAAAAGGAGGTGAAAATGCAAGGAGGAAGAATTTAAAGCACAGTGATTAGGTGGAGTGTGGCGGGTAGGGGGCTCTTTTCAGATGGAATGGTCAAAGAGAAGGCCTCCCTGAGGAAGTGACACTTGAGCACAGACCTGAAGGAGTGAAGGAGTGAGCTGTGTAGATATGTAAGCAAAGAACATTCTAGAACTAAGGACCAACAAGTGCCTTTGGAGGAAAGTCACACATGCTACTTTGTAATCAGAAAATGAATCAATAAATGTTATTTATTTTTTAAAATAGACAAACTTTATTAATGTGTGAGGTTTTTTCCTCTCGGTTTGGGAGCCAGTGAGGGGGGAGGCAAGGAGGACCGTGGTAGGAGCTGAGATAGCTGGGGCATGCTCTCTAAGCCAGGGCAAAAGCTCTGTTTCCATTGTTTTTCCTGAGTAAGATGGGAAGCCATTGGAGTGTTTTGAGCAGGAGTGAAATGATCTGACTCACCTTTGAAGTCTCCTTCTGGTGCTGTGCTGGGAAAAGGCTGCTGGAGACTAGGGTGGTAACATTTGAGGAAGTAAGAAGTGATCCGATTTCAGACACAGTTTGAAAGCCGACCTAACAGGATTTGGTAACAGATTGGATGTGGGATATGAGGAAACAGTCAAGTACGACTCCCAGGGTTTTGGCTACAGCAACTGGATTGGTGAAGTTCCCACTTACTAAGATGGGGAAGACTTTAGGGAAGGAGCAGATTGAGAGGAGAAATCAAGCGTTTGGTTTTAGGCATAAATTTGAGATGCTTATCACATAGCCCAGTGGGCGTGTTGGCTGTGTTGAAAATGCAAGTCTAGGATTCAGGGGAGGGGATGGGACTGAAGATGTAGCTGTGAGAAGGGAAAAAAAAAAAAAACCTCAAACATCAGTAAAATTTGTCTATTTTTCAAAGTAAATAACACTAATTCATTTTCTGATTACAAAGTACTGCATGTGACTTTCTTCCAAATTCTGAAAAGTTATCTCTGATCCTACCATCATTGGTGACTGTAGTTAACATTTGGATTATTTTCTTCCAGCCTTCCAACCCCCAACCCCCTTTCTTTCTGTGTGTGTTTGTGTGTAAATATGAGTTTGTGTGTTTTAACTAAATTGAGATTATAATGCATTTTATATATTTTGTTTTGTTTTCACTATACAACATATCCTGAGTATTTTTTCATGTCACAAAATGTTATTAAAAAGCTTTTTAATAGCTGCTATTAGCATTGTGCTCCATAGATTGGATGAAGGTTAACCTATTAAAGTAATCAGGGGAGGGGCTTTTGTAACTGTCACTACAATGAATATCTTAATGCCTATCTCTAATTATTTTTCTAAAAGTGGAATTACTGAGCCAAAGAGCTAAATGTGTAATACCCTGAACACTTTTTTTTTTAAAAAGATCAGTTCACTCAAAAAAAAAATCAGGTCTTCTGAAAGGCTGCATAAAATTAAATATCCACTTTTAGTATATGGGGGGACCTGCTTTATGATAGTTCATCAATTCTGGGCATTATAATAGGATTTGTTTTTCATTTGATGGCAGAAAAGCAATAATTTTATTTTGCATTTCTTGCTCCATTTTTATTTTGTCTATATTTTGGAAAGTATCTGTTTATGTTCCTTTTTTTTTTAATACTCTTTATATAATAAGACCACTAACTCTGTTGGAAACATTTATTCTCAGTTTTCTGATACCTCTTCAATTCTGCTTGTGTTCTGTTTTGCTTTAACATGGTAGAGTTTTTAAAAATGTATGTAACAGGGGACTTCCCTCGTGGTCCAGTGGTTAAGACTCTGCGCTTCCAATGCAGGGGGCCAGGTTCAATCCCTGGTCAGGGAACCAAGATCCCACACGCTGCAGCTAAGCCCACGCGCTGCAACTACTGAGCCTGCGTGCTGTAGAGCCTGCACGCCGCAACTAGAGGAGCCCACATGCCTCAATGAAGACCCAGCACAACCAAAATAAATAAAAATTAAAAAAAAATTTATGTAGTAAATTATCAGTGTTCCCTTTATGTTTAGAAGCTCCTTACCTATCCCAAGACGCAATGAATAATTATTCATTTTTGCATTTGGAAGTTTTTAACATGTAGAATTTATTTGGATATTTTATTTGAGCTGGAGAAGTAAATTTTTTCCAGTTGTGGTAGCCATATTATTTTTTAATAATCCATGATCTCCCCCACTGATTTTGAGTGGTACCTTTATGATATGTTGTTTGTTTATATATATTGTGCTGTTTGGTTTTGCTTCTTGCTATTGTGAATAGGACTTGTTTTTCCCTATTTCCAGCCAGCTATTGCGGGCACATAGACAAGCTAAGGAGTTTGTTTTCCAGTCATTTTACACAGTTAGTTCTCTTACTGTGTATTTCCAGTAGTTTTTCAGATGATTCTCTTGGATTTTCCAGGTAGAAAGTCTTATATGCCAAGATGATAATTTTGTTTTTTGTCTCTAATAGTGAGTGACTCTAATTGCACCATTCTGAATTTCCAGCACAATGTGAAATGAAGTATTGACAGCAGGGATCCTTGTCTGATTCCTCATTTGATAGTGACCATCATTTTTTTTCTAGATGTCTCTACCTTAGTTGGAAGATGTCCCAGTCTTGTCCACCTAGACTTAAGGTATGTTTTTATTGAAGACAAAAAAATTTTTTAAAAATGAAAATTCATGATTCCTCACTGAATGAAGAAAGGATCTTAATATGTTGACTTGAAGGAACTAAGCGATAAGACTATTCCTGTCTTCTCCATCTGGTATTGATGGCTAGATTTTGAATTTTTCCTTCTGTTACAGCGATAGTGTCATGCTGAAAAGTGACTGCTTTCCGGAATTTTTCCAGCTCAACTACCTCCAACACCTATCACTCAGTCGGTGCTATGACATAATACCTGAAACTTTACTGTAAGTAGTTTTGTTTTCTAAAGCAAGCAGAGGGCAGGGACCAAAAGAGATGTCCCTTGGTGGTAAAATCCATTATTAACAGCAGATGTTTAAAACTTACTTAAACATCAAATTAGTGTACCACACACTGATTAGGAAAGACTAGCAAAATAGAAAAACCAAGGCAAAATTTTTTGCTTAAAATGTCTAGTAAAGTTGAGTGGATTGAGGTAGTTTACTAAACATTTATTTAGCCATGAGCGAGTTTAAATATTAGAATACTGTACTACTACTTGTGGAGAACTTACAAAAGCGGGAGAAGATAGCCTTTACTCCCAGGAAGCTCAGATTATATGACGGGGTAGGCAGACCCAGTGTGTGTGCGTGTGTGCGTGCGTGCGCGCGTGTGTGTGTGTGTGTTTCCGAAACTTTTCAAGTCTACTAGAGTTGATTCCAAAAACCTTCATCTGAGCTTAGAGGAAAAATTCTGTAATCTAGTGGCATCTGTCCTGGATGGTCAAGGAATGGAAAAAATAAACAATTTAAGTAGTAAGTATTGTAAGAGTGATTGATGCTCTCTTTGAAAAGGGGGGAGATTGAGATCCAGAAGAGTAAAGTAACTTACCCAAAGCTGAATAGTGAGTTACTGGCTGAGCTGGGTCTGCATTCCAGGTCTCCTGGACACGTGCAAAGTAGTCTGTATCTAATCTGGTAGCTGTTACAGGGATTAATTTTGTACCTGCTCAGCAACTTCCACAAAATCAAGGCAGTGCCAACAAAAACAGAATTGGGTCCATCTTCCTTTTAAGAAGTGCTATATCCAAGTCATCCTGGAAATAACATCATCTCTGTAGTTTTAAGAAGTTTTCCTATATTTCAAAGGGCTGGAAAATTCTTCCTTGGTTCAAATATAACTGTATAGCAGTTTTATTAAAAACCTCAAGAAGTCAGTATCTTGGATTTGGCCTGGTGCCCTTCTTTCACATTCCAACCAGTATGCCCTGAATTAGGCTGCTGACCTCATTGAAACTCACCATCCATATGAAGGTAATCAAGCTTCTGGTTCCTACCAAAGAAAAGTGGTGAATTGGAGCACAGAATTTATGCAGTCCTCAAATTACTGGTTTGCATCTTGTAAGTTAGTTTCAAGAATTGATGAATATAGCAGCACTGTTTACAGTAGCCAAGACATGGAAGCAACTTAAATGTCCATCAACAGATGAATGGATAAAGAAGATGTGAGATATATATATATATATATATATATATATATATACACCATGTATATACAATGGAATATTACTCAGCCGTAAAAATAAATGAAATAATGCCATTTGCAGCAACATGGATAGACCTAAAGATTATCATATTAAGTAAAGTAAATCAGACAGAAAAAGGAAAATATCATGTGATATCACTTATATGGGGAATCTAAAAAGATACAAGTGAACTTATCTATAGAACAGAAATAGACTCACAGACATTGAAAACAAATTTATGGTTATCAAAGGGGAAAGGGCAGCAGTGGGGAGAGATAAATTAGGAGTTTGGGATTAACAGATACACACCACTATATATAAAATAGATAAACAGCAAGGACCTATATTCAGTATCTTGGAATATAGCACAGGGAACTATATTCAAGATCTTGTAATAACCTATAATGGAAAAGAATCTGAAAAAGAATATATGTATACATATATATAACTAAGTCACTTTGCTCTATACCAATATAACATTGTAAATCAACTATACTTCAATTTTTAAAAAATAATTTTTTTAAAAAAAGGAATTAATGAATAAATCAGATACTTCAGCTACATAGAGTTAACTAGTAGAATTAGGGAATCTGGTAATTACATTTTTTAATAAATCACTGTAATTAATCTTGGGGCTCAGGGTCTGAGCGGGTATCTCATTTGGGAAAGCACTGCCTAAAAGGAATGCTAGTATTTAGTTTCAGGGCTCTCAGATGTTGGGGTCTCAATTCATATGCATGGAACTCTTATTAAAATCTCCTGCCACTTGAATTTTCTAGCATCCAGAACTCCTAGGAGCCTGCAGTGTCCACCCAAAAAGGCATCTCTGTCAACCATGCTTTCCTGTCCTTGCCATCTAGGCTTCAGCTTCATTGCCTGTGCAGCGTCCTGGAGTGCAGTGATCATTCTTTTTTGGTTGCTTTTCTGAAGAGAATCTATCCACGTGTCTTACTTTTGTTCTTTCTCTCCAGAGAGAAAGAAGCTAAGCAGAGAATCCCCAAATGCTTTCTCTTGAGCAGAGGCTAGGGGGAGGCTGTGAGCCTTCACATATTTTTATCCAGTGGGATGATAATACTTTCATAGTAATATCTGCAGCAGTGTGAATTGATGGTTCAGAGCGTGGGCCTGAAGCCACAGACCTAGGTGTGAACCCTCACAGCATTGTTGTAACTGATTTGTCTAGATATTGTCTCGAAATAAGGGAAACAGGGGCATCAGGAGTTTAGTGACAAGCCAGACCACCAGAATAGAGTGAGAACAGACAGAAGAAAGATGCTGTCCTTGAACTTTAAGGTAAAAGAGTATGTTTCTAGTGTACTGGTTTACCTTGTGAATCCATTAAGATGAGTTTGCTAGTACCCTATCCTTAAAAGTTTCTCCAGGTAAAATGTCTTGCCCTCCAATTTCAGTCATTCTGGTGGCTGATGTCCATGAAATGCATAGTAAGAATTCTAGGATCCTCAACAATAATTTCCAGAAAGTCATTTGTGCTAAAGAATTTTCATTTCTTATCTCAGAAGCGGGAAAATAAAATTTGAATGTGTTTCTTCTGTAATGATAACGCTTTAAAATACTTGGGAAAATGTAGGTTTTTTTGTCTGCAGGACATATACCCTCATTGTATTTATTTCCTTACTCCTTAATTGATCTGATTTCCTTATATCCAAAAGTCCTTCTAATTATTCTGTATTTCTCATTCAAGTAAGAAATCTAAGCTGGAGATAGTAAAGTGATCTGAGATTAGGAGAGACTAAATAATAACTCCTGTAGGATAATTTGTAGTTGAGGAATTTCAGATTTTGTAAGGAAAATGGGATTATGTAGATGAGGTAAGCAGTGAACCTGTGAAAGGTTTATAAATACCTTTTGTTTACTAACTAAAGACACTTTAAGACATCAGTGTCATTTTATACTGCTTAAGTTAGAAATCATGGCTCTTAAACTATTCATACCTATTTACTCTCCCTTCGTTGGCTTTTTAGTCTCTTGTAGTTTCAAAGAGATGCTTGCATATGTGTTCTGCTGTGTTGTAGGTGATACACATAAAAGAGGCTTGTTGTTGGTGTTGTTTTTCGTTTTTTTGTTCTCCTTAAAATTTTAGAGACTTTCTGGTTTTTCGACTTGGGAATGATCATTCGTCCACCATCCCATCTTACACCGCTCACTTCTTACTCACATGGAAACACCTGAGTGTCTTCTAAGTGTCTGGTGTAATTTCCTTCCTCACTAAGCTCTTTTGAAGTGCTGTTGCAAGAACACTTCCTCTTCTATCATCTGCCATTCCTCGTCACTCCCACCTGTAGTTTCTTCTTTTAAATACTATCCACTGCAGAATGTCTTACAATTTGGCTAATCTGGAGATCGCAGAAACCGAATTCTCATGACTATGACAAAGTTCTCATACTCAGATTTCACATAAGAGAGATTTAAGTTTGGGACAGGATTGCTATCATCTTCAGTGATAATAAGTATAAACACCTATGTATACTGACCTTTCTTTACACTCCTGTTTCTTTTGTTTCTTTTTTTTCAAAATAAGTTTATTTATTTTATTTTTGGCTGCATTGGGTCTTCATTGCTGCACGTGGGTTTTCTCTAGTTGCGGCAAGCGGGGGCTACTCTTCGTTGTGGTGCACGGGCTTCTCATTGCGGTGGCTTCTCTTGTTGCAGAGCACGGGCTCTAGGCGCACAGACCTCAGTAGTTGTGGCTCACGGGCTCAGGAGTTGTGGCTTATGGGCTCTAGAGCACAGGCTCAGTAGTTGTGGTGCACCGGCTTACTTGCTCTGCGGCATGTGGGATCTTCCCTGACCAGGGCTTGAACCTGCATCCCCTGCCTTGGCAGGCGGATTCCTAACTACTGTGCCACCACTGTGCCACCCATGCACTCCTGTTTCTGTTCCAGAGATTAGCTTACTTTACAAACAACAACAGTTTGTTCTTGCTGACTTTCTTTTCAGTCTGTTGTGACCTCTGGATCTTAGTGCCCCCTTAGGAACACCAAGCATATTTATTTTACTTGGATAGTATTTTCTAAATTACCCTTCCTCATGTTTTCAGCTAATGTATGTAAACACCTATGGAGTTTAAAACACTTTCTTGAATGTAGAATAAATACGTTTAGAGGGGGAGTGGGAAGAGTGGGAGAGCAGGTTTAGTAATGAAGGGCCTAAGGCCAACAGAGTGTTTGGAGTTCTGTAAACATGAGGGAGCTGGGGCTTCCCTGGTGGCGCAGTGGTTGAGAGTCTGCCTGCCGATGCAGGGGACACAGGTTCGTGCCCCGGTCCGGGAAGATCCCACATGCCGCAGAGCAGCTGGGCCCGTGAGCCATGGCCGCTGAGCCTGCGTGTCCGGAGCCTGTGCTCCGCAACGGGAGAGGCCACAACAGTGAGAGGCCCACGTACCAAAAAAAAAAAAAAAAAAAAAAAACATGAGGGAGGTATCAAAGATTTTTGAGCATGGGAAGGACATAGTCTGAGCTAGGCTTTACGAAGATGCCTTGGTCATTGGTATATACACTAAGCTGAAAGGAAGAAAGATTGGAGGCAAGGTGACAATTATTATCAGGAAGGTTTATTTTTTTAAGTAATTATTGGCAATATGAAAATATAAAGAATGCTTCTAATTCTAGGTTATTGATGTGCTCATCGATCTGCAGTGGGATTTTGTTGAAACTCCAAACTAAATATTCCCTTTCCTGAGACTTTGTACTGTGTGTCCCAACCTGGAGCACATACAGATCAGAGAGATGAATTTCTAAGCACACAGACCTGGGTTAAAAAAAAAGAATCATTACCAAAGAGTATTTACTTTGGGAAAACAGGCTCCCTTTTTTGTGGAACAGAATTTCACTCTTGACAGAGATGTGTTTCACTTAATGTGAAATACCTAGGAAGAGGACTGCGATACATGTGACAGAAAAAAAAAATGGTAATATGTAGAGAAGTAAGATGTCTATTGTCTCTGTCTGCACCCAACACATAACCTTAAAATATCGTCGTGAAGTCACTGTTAGGTTTCATCACATGTAATGGACTTGTTGAGTATTAACCATTGTTTAGAAGTTATCGACTCTGCTCACATCTCCTTTTGAGAGGGCGAGCCTAGTTCAAATAAAGGTCAAGTCCATATCCTTAAGTTGCATGTAGCCTTTGGTGACTCCATCTGATGCCACAGTAAAACATTTACTTTTACCACCACTAGCTTGCTGGCTTCTCCTCACAACACAGTGACACTTTTTAGTCTAAACCAAGAATGGAGAAAGGAAGAAAATATGGTTGGACTTTAAATAAACCTTGGAGTTTTCCAGTTATTAGATATTCAACAAAATGCACTTGTGTGTTTCCTTACGCTGTGTTGCCCAAGCTATGGACTGTGCTTTGTGGTTTGATTTACCTTTACAATTTTCTCAAATCACTGATTGCAAATTATGTCTTTAGTTTGCATTTTATAAAATATAATACAAATTGTAAAAAGTGGGTCATGTTACTCTAGGGGAACAGTTACCATAGATACTGCTACTCTGAAAGTCTCTCTCTTCCTTTCCAGTGAACTCGGAGAAATTCCCACACTAAAAACACTACAAGTCTTTGGAATCGTGCCAGACAGTACCCTTCAACTATTAAAGGAAGCCCTTCCTCATCTACAAATTAATTGTTCCCCTTTCACCACCATCGCTAGGCCAACCACTGGCAACAAAAAGAACCAGGAGATATGGGGCATCAGATGCCGACTGACACTGCAGAAGCCCAGTTGTCTATGAAGTATCTATTGCAGGATGGTGTCTCCTCTTTTCTTTGAACAGGGAAAGTAGGCAGGAAGCCCAATTGTGGAGAGCTCAGCTATTTTTATTCTTGGTTTCCTCTTGCCTTCCTTCTACAAGTATATTAGAGAACCGTTGGAGAGAAAACTATGAAGTGTTGCTTTTGAAAAATGACTAGGAAAGCTTTTATCACTGCTATATCCTTAAGAGCCTAAGCTGTATGCCTTTTGAAATTTTAGGAGCGTGAGCCTATAATTTCAAGATACCTTAAAGAGCAAAATTTGAGCCACCTCTTCCAAGTGCCCTTCTTATTAAATCTATTTAGAATCAAGCTTAAAAATCACCACCAGCAAATCATTTTCATAGCCTATATGGCAACTGAACTTTCTTCTATTTAATTTCTCAGTACCGCTTTATAAGACGTAGGTTGCAAAAAATAATAAGCTATTTGTATTGTAAGCTGAGCAGAATGAGAATCATAGATTTGTGGCAGTCTGCTGAGGATAGAAAGAAAAATACACATTTCAACTTTGCCTTTAGATTTGCAATTAGGTATATGGAAACAAATAGCCCCGGGTCATTCACCTTAAAACCTAAATAAAAAAACAACCGGCCAACCAGAGGTATAGAATTGGTTAGAATTTACAGGCTCAAGAGGCAATTTTCTATGACAGGTTAACCTGGGGGATCCTCTAATGCACATTAATGAAGTCTCCTTTATGTACTGTGTTCCCAGCATTCTAAATTAGCTGAGGAAATTTAATTGTGGACTTCTGACTTTATGATCAAATTATGTTAACATAGGTTCTTTAGCTTTTAAAGTGACTTGCTTTGTTTTAGAAAGGTGGTAGGAACCAGTCAGTCTCTAATTCTTAAAATGGTTGGAATGCTGAACTGAGGTTACCTGTTGTTTTCCTTTATCACTGAGGTTCTTGAAGTTATTTTTATATTACTCTGGAATCAAGTATTTTAAATTATCCTTTTTTTTTTTAAATGGCCTTCCACAATGATTGAAACAACCCATTTTATAAGGTTACTGGACCTAGAGTTCCCTAAGAAGAACCGCATGTTCCTTTCAATCAGAAATACACAGCAGAATCACGTGTATGTTCCACGCAGTTTCAGAGCAGTTAGCACAGCTGGCACCTGCATAAAAGTTAAGGCTCAGGTGTTGAAACTTTTGATGGCATCAGTGATTTTTTTTTAATGATACGTGGAAGCAAAAGGATTAAATTCTACTCTAAAAAACACTAATTTCTTATTTAAATCGATGATCTCCCCGTATGTTCAAAATGGAACAAAAAGCCCAAACTCATCATTTCTATTAACATTGCTTTTTCTAAATCGGATTTTTCAAATGTTAGAAACAATGGTATGAAGTGCCCTTATCTGCTCAGACCTAAGGAAGAACATTTTAAAGTAGTGTTATACAGGAAATGATTAGGTTTCAATTCCATAGTAGTTAAAAAGTGCTAAATACTACTTGAAATTATTGTTTACAGATTAGTGACAAGGGCTGGAGGTAGGATCCGGTTGGCCTCTGATTTCCGGATGCCCTCAAACATACAGTACTTCCAAACTTAAGTCCAGCCGTAAGCTACTTTGCTAACATGTCAGAGTAATCTGTATTTTTGTATGGGATTTCTACTTTTATAGACTTGTTTTAAAATAAAACACATTTTTATAAAAATGAATACTTCAGCTAAGTTGTTTTCCTTTTTTCTTTCTCTTTCTTAAGTACTCTGGTTAAAATGAACATTTGGTATGGTGTGGGATTTGTCTCAGCCCTCTGAATAAGGCACTTTAAAACAAGCCGTAGGGTTTCCCTGGTGGCACAGTGGTTAAGAATCTGCCTGCCAATGCAGGGTACACAGGTTCGAGTCCTGGTCCGGGAAGATCCCACGTGCCACGGAGCAACTAAGCCCGTGTGCCACAACTACTGAGCCTGTGCTCTAGAGCCCGCGAGCCGCAATTACTGAGCCCGCGCACCTAGAGCCCATGCTCCGCAACAGGAGAAGCCACTGCGACGAGAAGCCCACACACCGCAACGAAGAGTAGCCCCCGCTCGCCACAACTAGAGAAAGCCCGCGCACAGCAAAGAAGACCCAACACAGCCAAAAAACTAAAAAGAAAACCAAAAAAGTTCTGTTTTTTAAAAAAAATGAAAAAATAAGCCTTAACATGGTCCCTTTCTGCCCCATCTACTTCATGTGTTGTCAAATTAAAATGTTTATAATTCTTTGACAAGGGGCTGAATATACAGGCTTGTTATGGTTAAAGTGCCTCTCAAAGTATTAACATGTTTATAAAACATTTGAGATTTAAGTGATAAATATAAGTACTATCAATAAAAGGTAGTAGCACTTTTTAAATACAGACTTGATCAGCTTATACTGTGTATTTTACTCTCATTAGGAAACTATTTGAATAGTTCCCCCTATACCCAGAGATCTTCTAGGAATTAATTCCTTTTGAATTCGTCCATTCAAATGGTAGAAGGGTGATTCTTCCTAATTATTACCCAGTTTTGCTTCTTTTTTGATATTATCAGTACTGTTTCTTTTTATTTTTATTTTTTGCGGTACGCGGGCCTCTCACTGCTGTGGCCTCTCCCGTTGCGGAGCACAGGCTCCGGATGCGCAGGCTTAGCGGCCATGGCTCACGGGCCCAGCCGCTCTGCGGCATATGGGATCTTCCCAGACTGGGGCATGAACCCGCATCCCCTGCATTGGCAGGCGGACTCTCAACCACTGCGCCACCAGGGAAGCCCCACTATGTTTCCTTTTTTGTTTTTAATTATAAAAAATGTCAAATGCAAAAGGTAGAGAAGATGATGAACCTCATTATCCACTTTCAAAGGTCATTAACTCATGGCCAATCTCATTTTATCCATCATCTCATCCATCTGTCATCTCCCCCACCCCACACGTACCACACACAGGCTCACAGATTATTTTGATGCAAAACCCAGAACTCTGACTTCATAAGTAGTTCAGTAGCTACCTCTAAAAGATATCCTCCTGAATTAATTCTGAAAAATTAAATATCAAGATGGTGTTGAAAGCTCCCCAGCTGTTGGAAGTGTTTTCTTACACGGGTTTGTTTTGATCAGGCTCCAAACATGGTTCATACATTGCATTTGGTTGACATTGACATTTCCTTAAGTCTCTTAATCTTGAGTTCCCCTTCTTTATTATCCTTACAATTTATTTACTGAAGAAACTAGGTTGTTTGTCCAGTGTTCCACATTCTGGATTTTGCAGATGTGATCAATCCCTGGAATAATGTTTAACATGTTAATCTGTCCCCCATTTCCATAAACTGGTAGGTAGATCTAGCAGCAAAAAGCTCCTAACCAAGAATGATTTTGCTACCCGAGAGACATCTGGTAACATCTGAAAACAGTTTTGGTTGTCACAAGTAGAGAGGCACTACTGGCATCTAGCAGTTGTATACCAAGGATGCTGCTAACCATCCTACAGTATCTAGGACAGCTCCCCACAATAAAGGATTATCTGATCCAAACCCTCAAGTGTCAGTGTTGAGAGACCCTGATCTAGAGGCTTTGCCTATCGATGCTTTTTGTTTTAGCAAGGAGATACCTGATAGGTAGTATTAGTCTTCCTTCAAGAGGCACATAACATCTGGCTGTCATTCTTTTTATGATATTAACATCTGCCTATGGCCCTTGATTTTTCTCCTATACCCTAGCTGCAAGTTCCCAAGATATTATGTAAAGTCTGGCCAAATGCAAAATTTTTATTTCTGGGTAACATGACTTATGTCCCTTCTATCATGGTGAACTCAATTACAATCCAACATTGACTAACGATGTACAATGTAGAGGATGGGGGAGGTACAGAGCATGAGGAAAGGCACTAAGTAGTCCAGGAAAACTAGAAAGAAACACCTTTCCACTGGATACCCTAACCTTGGAATAAACAAAAAGGCAACCTTCTCTCTCCCATCCCCACCTGGCCAAATGTCCCAGGAAGTCAAAAAGCTCTCTTCACCAAGAGGTTAGCTCCTTACAATACAGGTTGAAGCCCTAAAGCCTATACTAAACTTATTTTATGGATTTGTTTTAATATTTATTTATTTTTAGTGAATCTATCAAAATGCTGATATTTTGGTATTCCTTAAGCCAAATATCAAAATATCTACCATGCACATTTGAGCATTAAGATCACTATATTTTAAGGTCTTCAGATGGCAGGGGCTGTGATTGATGAGACAGTAAGGCAGGCTTTTTCTATAGCCATCCATTTTTAAATGAATAGGCACACTGGAATGTATCACATCCCAACCATTACCATGCATTTATATTGTCTTTTAAACAAAAATTGGCCATAGTCATTTACATTGGCTTTTTAAAAAATTTTATTTTTTATACAGCAGGTTCTTATTGGTTATCTATTTTATACATACTGGTGTATATTACATTGGCTTTTAAAATGCATTTTTACTCAAAACTATTTACTCATGTAAAGTGGATAATCCACAACCCATTTAAAAGACTAGTGGAAATACTTAAAAGATTAATATTGGGCTGGCCAAAAGGTTTGTTTGTTTTTTTCCATAAGATGGCTCTAGTAGCACTCAGTTGTCTTTAACATCATTTGAAACAATTTTGTTAGATTGTATGCAAGCTGTTATATTACCGTGCATTTAAAAAAAGACATCAAAATTGGTGAAGTTTTGTGTAGCCATTTTTATATTGAAGATGGAAGAATTGTTATAAAGCAGAAATTAACACCACTGTAAAGCAATTATACTCTAATAAAGATGTAAATAAAAATAAAATAAATAAATAAAAGTCCCTTCAAACCACACACACAAAAAAGAAAGATGGAAGAAAAAAAGCAGTATTTTCGACATATTAGGCTTTATTATTTCAAGAAAGGTAAAAACGCAACTGAAACGCAAAAAAACATTTGCACAGTGTATGGAGAAGGTGCTGTGACTGATCGAATGTGTCAAAAGTGTTTTGCGAAGTTTCATGCTGGAGATTTCTCACTGGATGACGCTCCATGGTCGGGTAGACCAAGACCAGTTGAAGGTGACAGCAATCAAATCGAGACATTAATGGAAAACAATGAATGTTATACGACGCGAGAGATAGCTGACATACTCAAAATATCCAAATCAAGTGTTGAAAATCATTTGCACCAGCTTATGTTCATTGCTTTGACGTTTGGGTTCCACATAAGTGAAAAAAACCCTTCTAGACCCTATTTCCGCATGCAGTTCTCTACAGAAATGTAATGAAAACATTCCGTTTTTAAAACAAATTGTGACAGGTGATGAAAAGTGGATACTGTACCATAATATGGAACGGAAGAGATCGTGGGGGAAACGAACCACCGGCAACCACACCAAAGGCTGGTCTTCATCCAAAGGTGATGTGTAAATGGTGGGATTGGAAGGGAGTCCTCTATGATGAGCTCCTTCCGGCAAACCAAATGATTAATTCCAACAAGTACTGCTCCCAATTAGACCAACTGAAAGCGGCACTCGAAAAGCATCCAGAATTAGTCAAAAGAAAATGCATAATCTTCCTTCAGAATAACACAAGACTGCATGTCTCTTTGATGACCAGGCAAAAACTGTTACAGCTTGGCTGGGAAGTTCTGATTCACCTGCTGTATTCACCAGACATTGCACCTGTGGATTTCCATTTATTTCAGTCTTTACAAAATTCTCTTAATGGAAAAAATTTCCATTCCTGGAAGACTGTAAAAGGCACCTGGAACAGTTCTTTGCTCAAAAAGATAAGAAGTTTTGGGAAGATGGAATTATGAAGTTGCCTGAAAATGGCAGAAGGTAGTGGAACAAAAGGATGAATACCTTGTTCAATAAAGTTCTTGGTGAAAATGAAAAATGTGTCTTTTATTTTTACTTAAAAACCGAAGGCACTTTTTGGCCAACCTAATAGAATGATTTTGTGAAGAATCATTTCATCAAGAAATAATATTTTGGACTTCCCTGGTGGCACAGTGGTTAAGAATCCACCTGCCAATGCAGGGGACACAGGTTCGAGCCCTGGTCCAGGAAGATCCCACATGCCGTGGAGCAACTAAGCCCGTGTGTCACAACTACTGAGCCTAAGCTCTAGAGCCTGCAAGCCACAACTACTGAGTCCGCATGCCACAACTACTGAAGCCCGCACGCCTAGAGCCCATGTTCCGCAACAAGAGAAGCCACCGCAATGAGAAGCCCATGCACTGCAACTGAGACCCAATACAGCCAAAAATAAAATAAATTTTTAAAAAAAGACATTAAAAAAAAGATGTTTTGAAGAAAAGATCTGAGGCAGGAGGAAATAGCTATGTAACAAAGCTTAATTACCAAAGGTATTTTAAATAGATTATTTTCTTGTGAAAGCCAAGAAGAACCAGTCTAGTATGGTGAAAACCTGACAAATCATTCAAGCTCTCTTCAATCGTTTAAAGAAAATAAGTGTAGGGAAGAAAAAAGTTGCAGTTGGGAGAGATACATTTTAAAAAATGGTTTGAGGGCTTCCCTGGTGGCGCAGCAGTTAAGAATCCGCCTGCCAATGCAGGGGACACAGGTTCGAGCCCTGGTCCGGGAAGATCCCACATGCGGTGGAGCAACTAAGCCCGTGCGCCACAACTACTGAGCCTGCGCTCTAAAGCCCGCGAGCCACAACTACTGAAGCCTGCGCGCCTAGAGCCCTTGCTCCACAACAAGAGAAGCCACCGCAATGAGAAGCCCGCGCACCGCAACTAGAGACAGCCCGCGCACAGCAACGAAGACCCAACGCAGCCAAAAATAAATAATTTTTTTTAAAAAATTAAAAAAAATAAAAATTAAAAAAAAAACGGTTTGTAAAAACCTGTTTCTCAAATACTGTCCTACTTACTTCAACTACCCATACATCACCCCCCAACACACACACACACAGACTCCCTAAGAATGTTGTTTCAGCACAGTAAAACCATTATTTATTATAATAGGCAATTTCTTCTCTAGCTATGCCAGTTTTCAAGTATTCATTGGGAGAAGGTACCAATCAGAACTCATAATCCCTACTCCCTGTGAACTCACAATCTACTGGTATAAAAAGCTGTTTAATGTTCAGATAGATCTCTTCAACAGTCTTCTCAGGATACCAAGTTTTGAAAAATTTTTTTAACTGTTGATGTTTGATTTTTTAAAACGGGAGAACAAAATTATTTATAAGCCATGCCTTTGCTATCCTATAAAATATTCAAATTAACACTTAAAACATTCTTTTCTATTTTTTCCTTTTAGCTCCTTGGTTAGTCAATAATTTTCCAAAAATTTTATCATAAAATAAAGCCCATGACAAAAAAAATACTCTTTATACCTTCCTTCATGTAGAAAACTTACATAAGCCTTCTTATTGACTTACAGTACACTAATCCTTCATGGTTATTTTTTAATTTTTATTTATTTATTTTTTTTGCGGTACGCGGGCCTCTCACTGTTGTGGCATCTCCCGTTGCGGAGCACAGGCTCCGGACACGCAGGCCCAGCAGCCATGGCTCACGGGCCCAGCCGCTCCGCGGCACGTGGGATCTTCCCGGACCGGGGCACGAACCCGCGTACCCTGCATCGGCAGGCAGACTCTCAACCACTGCGCCACCAGGGAAGCCCCTTCATGGTTATTTTTAATGTTAACAAGAATAAACTACATTTGAAATAAACAATTTCTCTTTCTAGTTCAGCAGTTCATGTAATATGATTTGATTTACTAGGGCCACGAATATAAATACATATGGAGCATCAAAAATATTAACTCAAAATTGTCTGAAAAGTCTACATTTAGCAGGAAGCACTGTGTCACATTAGGAGTGAATGAAGTCAAAGCGCACAGAGTAATACATAGCAGTGGGGAAAAAACTCTTGAAATATAACACTTTTGGGAAATCTGGTTTTCAAATAATGACCCATAAGAGCTAAAGAAATGAACTAAAAAAGAAAAGATAACAATGGTTTAATTTTATTCACATGTAGTTGCCATGAAAAGGTTAACTCATTCATAAAAACATTTTTGCTATTCAAACATCCTTTGCCTCTCATCATCTCTTACAAATAAATCCCCACCACAGAGCAGAAATGTTAGAAGTTATATCACAAAGGAAGCACATTAAGTATTTTTAAAACCTTTAAAATATGGCTTATGAACAATTTTACATAGCAGGTTACCTATTAATATGTTACATATTAAACAGATCTCTGGTACCATTTTGGACAATTGGATTTCCTTGATATTAAAGATGGAGTTGGCATTTTTGTCAAAAAGGTATTTTAAACCTGTTAGGGAGTTTCTATAGTGTGGAATTTCACTTCTTTCTAAAGTGGCATCTTAAGTATATCATTTTTAAATCAAACAAGAAATTAGATCCATCTCTGGTAAAACACCAATTTTTATTGTATGCATCACGTAAACTCCTTGCTATTAGTGTCTATGCAGATACTCTTAACTAAGGAAAAAAAAACCAGATTCTTGTTCTGGATATACAACAAAACCTAGATTATCTTTGTATAGTAACATTTATATAAAAATTTTGACAAGAACATGATAAATGCTGCCAGAACTAAGAGCACTCGATTTGATTATAATACATCCTAGCTTTCACAGAATTTACTTCTGAGCTCACTAGACTCAAGTTCTATAAGACAGAGTCTGTTTACTTTACCAATGTATATCTAGCACCTGACACAGTACATGGCACTGAGTGGGTATTCAATAAATATTTCAGTGATTGAAGAAAAGCTTTTAACAGCAAGTGAAAAAAAAAAAAACAACTTTGAATAACTGGAGTGAGAATACCAATTGTCTCATGATGCAGCAAGAGGTACTTTCTGTGATAATTCTAGGATTACTTATAAGTAGATCAGGAATTAGGTAAAGAAACTGTCATAACGGGAAAAAAAGAAAAGCCATAACATTTTATCCTCCAAAGCTAATGTGTAAAACTTGGAATATGAGTTAGGTGAAAACTACCATGATAATAAGTAAGGCAATTCCAAAACGAAAGTGTTTTGCATATTTATTAAATAATCCATTTTCTTTCTGACAATACTCCTACACTAGATGAAAATATCTTTTTAAGGTTTTACCAAACTCCTAATAGAATATGTCTAATTAGTTCATCCTTTTAGTCTTTGAATCCATGTTAGATAGTTGTAAATAAGGAAGAACTTTATTAGACACTCAAATCATTAAAAAAAATTACCTAAGACCTAAAATAGTTATTGGGTAATTAATACATTTGAAACGGTGTCATGATTTTGTCCATATATATTTCACCCAGCATTGTCAAAATTAACCTGACAGTCAATTAAATGAAAACATCTAAATAATTTCAAAAATGATTGTTTGAATTTTTTAAATCAATAGTCATAACAATATCATTGTGTTCTGAAATTAGAAAACTCTTAGCATATAAAAAACACATTTACCTACTTCAATTAGGTCAATGTCAGGATTTATCAAAATTCTCCATCACCAAATCTTTTAAAAAATCTTGAATTTTAGGTACTATAAAAAAATACTAATCAAATGAGATGTGTTTGGACTGACCAATTCCACAAAATTAGGAGGAAAAGGAAGGAAAAAAAGCTTGTACAGTTAAATTTCAAACCTTAAACATTTAATCTTTTATTGGAGCCTACCTCTCTAAATTTAAAGATATCAGCACTCCTGGAAACCAACTGTAAGCAATATAGAAATTTCACTGGTACGAATTCTAATCAATTTAGTCCATCCATTTTCTTACACAGTGAATATCTTTTCCATCAGAATCCAACAGAAGAATAATACAAATCTCACTTTCTTGATCACCTTTGAGCCCAAGGCCAACCAGTCTCAACAATAACCAAAAAATGTAGCCTTATGACTGGCAGTCTGTTTCCACAGTAAAACTATTTTTTCCAGTGATCAAAATTGTCATCTGAGGAAATCCTTCACTGTTCTAGAAGCACAGTTCGAAGCTCATCTTCTTTATTGATCAACATTGAAGCAATTGCTCCGTCATTAAACTCAAAGGAAGTTCCTCCATCTACAACCATGCAGGCATCCCAACAACGAGAACGAACACAAACCCTAAGCAGAAAGAAACATCTCATTAAATAGCAACACTTTTCTTAACCCTAAATTACAGGTTCTTTACAACACTTCATCGTCATCTAAATTGGCAGAGAGATCATTTGGCCTTGATTTTAAAAATCAAGTTGCTCTTTGATATGAGAGAATTAGTGACTATGTGAATACATGGGTACATCATCAAAAAAATCTCAAAACTTCAATGTTCAGGAGAGCTCCATTCACCCAAACATTTATCAGTGAACAAGTTCAGATGGAATTCATAGGCTTTTGAATGTTGAGTTATTACCATTACAAGTATTTTAAGTAGTGAGCAAGAATGTAACTGTTTTCATGTAAAATTTTTATTTACGTACAACATACAGAAAAGGCACAAATTATTAGGGTACAGCTCAATGAACACACTTGCGTAATCAACACCCAAATTAGGAACTGAATGTTACCCAGCTCCCCAGAAGCTCCCTCACTACTCTTACTCCCATCTCCCAGTCTCTACCCCCAGCCCCTCCTTCCCAAGCATATCCACTACCCTAATTTCAATCACCATAGTAGTAATAGTTTTGTCTATTCTTGAACTTTATATAAATGGAAGAACACAATGGGTATGCCCATGTCTGGCTGCTTCTGCTCAATAGCATGTTTGTGAAATCATCCATGTTATTACCTGTAGCAGCCGTGTGTTCATTTTCATTGCTGTCTGAAAACACTTGCATTGTACAAAAATAACCAAATTTAAGTATCTCTTCTACTATTCATGGACATTTGGGTTTTTACCTATTGGGAATAGTGCTACTATGAATATTCTTGAGCATGTCTTTTGGTGCACACATTTCTGGTCAGTGTATACACTTCTGCTGGATATATATCTTGGAGCAGAATTACTGGGTCCCTGCATGCGCTGTATTCAGCTTTGGTAGGTAACTGCCAAACAAGTTTCCAAACTATTCCTAATGTTAGGACATAAAAGTCCCACCTGCTCCACCTTATCAACAACTGGTATTCTAGCTATTCTGGTGTGTGTGGTATCATATTATGTAGTTTTAATTTATATTTCTCAGATGAATAATAAGGTCAAGGATATTTTTCCATATACTTATCAGCCATTTGGATATTCTCTTTTGTGAAATGCCTGTCCATGACTTTTGGCCATTTTTCTACTGGGCTGCTTGTCTTTTTCTTATTGACTTGTAGGAATTTTTAAAATATATTCTGGATATGAGTCCATTGCTAGACTATCTCACTCTGTGGCTTGCCTTTTTATTTTCTTAATGGTGCCTTGATTAACAAAAGTTCTTAACTCTAATGTAGTTCAATTTATCAATCTTGTTGCTAAGAAATACTTTCCAACCACCGAAGTCATAAAGCTATTCTCCTACTTATATGAGCAAACATTTAAATGAATCTTTACAGTTTCACCCAAACTGAGTATAGATTCGTTGATTAATCAAAATTAACTCTCAAATGATAAAGTGATTTTTAAGTATGACGAGTTTCCTTTTTTGTGTCTTTCCTGGAAAAATTCAGTTGTGTATTTTCAAAAAACTATATGCACACTATAAGCAGCAATTTGTAATTAAACTGTTCTTTGCTTGCCATGAGATAGATGACAGTTTTTCAGAATTATAGTAGGTTTCCTTGTTAGTTTGGAAAATTGGGCAACCTTTACAAAATAAGAAATTACAAACATTTCTGTATATCCTCTTCCCCTCAAAAAACAATCCAAGGCAAATTTAATAGATGTGGGGGGGGGGATTCACTTTCAGGGAAAAGCTGAAAGCAATGAATCCTACTCTGAAGTTATATTAGACTTTGTATGACTTTGTATGAATGCAGGTCCTGCTTTTATGCCACAGCATGTGAAAAAAAAGTTGCTTTCCAGTCAGCTTCTTTTGAAGTGATAATTTGATCTTACTGTGTCTTACTAGAGTAAACAAACAAAGCCCACATCACCCAATTAAATAACTATGTTCTCCTTTCTATTAACTTAAACTTTAGTTTCTCTAAAATGGAACCCTAAGTGTTAGACAAAATATTATTTTAGCCAGGTTAGCATGACACCTCTTTAGTTCTACAGGTTCTACTTTCCCTGCAAGATTAAGTCTGAAGGAGTGAATTTAATGAAATTGAACACTTTTAAAGCCAACTGTGCTTTATAATTACAAGGGAGGAAAACAGCCACAAGACAACTTAGGAAGCTTACTTGGAGGTGAAACAACGCTGACGACTGCTTGAAAAAACTCTGTTTGCTATTGGTTCTCGAATACTGAAAAGTATTTTTGGTTCTTCTGGACTGTAGAGCAGCGATTCATTATATTCATTTGTTACTATAAAGAAAAAAAAACAAATATTAGCACATTCGATGAAAGACAGTCACTTCTGAGAAGTGCAAAATGAAAATGGATGCCATCCCCAATTTACAAGCACAGTTCTATTCCAAAGGTCTGGTTGGCAGCAAGTTTCTTGGAACTCACAACACATTCCATTAAAAAAAGAAACCAACAAAAAAACGCTTATAAATGAGGAGTATGTTCCAAGATTAGCCCACAGAAGCCTACATCACCCACAATATAGCAGAAATAGGTACATTTGGCTGGGGTCGGGGGGTACCTATAAAGCTAGTAATCAAACAAAAAAAAGAGAAACTAGCTTGAGGCACTCGAAAATGGACCTTAAATTGCCATAATCTCTTGCTAATAAGTTCCTTTACAAAATACCACGCCAGAGAGTTCATAAGTATAAGTTAATAGTCTTGATATAAAATTCAGTCTCAAACAATGGCAGGCAATAAGCTTTCTCTAATGAAACTGCTATTACTCAAGATATTTCTAGAAGGCTTTCGGATCTGCTTTCTCTCTAACCAAGAGGCACACAAGAGTTGGCATGCAGAGCACAAACTGGTTAAAAACAACTGTACAAAGAAACTGGGCTTGAAAGAACATTTAGTTGAGCACCACATTAAAAGACATTGCAAGACTATTAGATAATCTACCTTATATACCAAAATTTCATTTGAATTAAATGAAGTGTCTGTAACAGTTACTGCACCATTGTCATTCACTATTGCTTCTGAAGATAGTCAAATCTTCAAAGGAATAATATTCATTCAGTAAAGCAGTATGTTTATTAAAAGAAAAATCAATCACTGTATTTTATATATACCCTTAATTTGTATACCTGATATAAATTTCAGTTGTTTTATACACGTTATGCTTTAAGTTAAATTATATAATGAAGAATCAATTACTATAAATGCCTAATTTTCATTTCTTTGATGCAGATTTAACACTAATTCTAGCTCAAAGCCATGATTAAAATTATCTTTTAGGTCTCAAATTGAGAGAGGGAGAAAACAGTCCATTTTAGAGAGTTGAAAGTAACCGCAGAGATTTAGTCCTGTTTACAAACTATATTTTAAAGACAAACTATCTACCCAACAAAGAAAGTCTTACGAGAATCCAAAATATATAAACAAAATGAACTCACACTGTTAATATACTCTATCAGGTATTGCTAAATCATTTTAAGAGTGACCAGTAAGAACATGTCTGTTCTGATAACTCTCAAACTCAAATATTTATGGATGACAGTTGCAGCATAGGTAAATAGATGCAACTATAAACAAGTTTGGATTTTTTGTTGTTTTTCTAAAAATAATTTACCTTGAAATCTTAGGATACTCTTCAATTAAACAGAGACAGCACGATTTAGCTTTAGTTTGAGGTCCATACTTTTGAAAATGATCCTAGCAGATGAGTAGACTTTAGTGTGTTAAAATTTCATATGCAAATCAAATGAATGTGGTTTTCAGTTTACGAATGTAAATATTTTAAAAAAATAAAATTTAACAAATAAATTTGAAAAATTCCTATGCCCCAGCAATCTACGTCCACTCTCTCATTCCACAGCTGAGGAAGCAGAGGAGCAAAGAAACAGTCTTGCCCATCGTTTCACAGTGAGTGACTGGCTGGTCTGGGATTGGAACCTAGTCTTCAAATTCGCTGATCAGTATCCTTCCTCCAACTGTGCTGGTTCTCTTAAAGGAACCCTGAAATAACTGGGCAGGGACATATAGGAGAAGGTTAAAGAGAACATTTTAGTGAATGTGAAGGTAAGCAATCAGAGTTCAGTGAATTCCTTCTCATTTAGAGGATATTAATGGCACATTGAGTTTAGGTGTGCATTTCCTAATTTCCAGATGTGTATTTTTCTACATTTTCCTATCCCCCAGGACATGTTTGCAGTCACACTGTTTTGACACAGAGGTTATATTTCCATGGTTGACAAAAATCATAATATAAAATTCCAGCTTTAAACTTTTTATTGTTTAAAATATATTTTAAGGGGTATTATATTAAGAGCATATTTGAGTCAAAAAAGCACTACGCTTTGCTTAATTAGACAAGTACACTTCACAATAACAGCCTCAAAATATGTACAGAACTTAACTGAAAGTGTTAGTAGTTATGATCATTGGTCACTGACCTTTCTCTACAAATTCTCTGTTCAATGGAAGACTTAAATTTCCTTGTCGTTTTGCTATTGAAAAAGGAAAAGGGGAAATATCTTGATTAAATAAAATAGTTTATAATGTACAATACAGCTAACATACAATAAAATATATTTAGCATATTATAATATAACATATAAGAGCTATTTGGTACTCACCAATATTTAGAACATCTTCCACAGCCTGAGGTGCAACCCTGTTAATATTGAATGACCTAGAAACAAACACCATATACATCTTTTCTTATTTTAGTTCTAAAAACATACGAAAAATGAAAAAGGAATAATCTACTTAATGTACAGAAAACTCTTAGAAATTATCAGGAAAAAAAAAAAATGACCAAAAGACAACAGCCACCTTATACAGTTTTAAAAAGTGGGCAAAGTATATGGGCAAATAGTTCATGGGTCTATATGAAAAAAATGTTCAATCTTACTCATACTTGAGGAAATACATATTAAAACAAGATTTTTCTCAGATTTTAAAGATTAAAAACTGACAATGTATTGACATGGGTATGAGAAAAGAAGTGTTCTCATATACTAATGGAATTATAGAGATTACAACTGGAGGGCAATTCTGCTCTATTAAGATTTAAAATGAACATATTCTTCAACCTAGTAGTTTATCCTAAAATATATTTGTACATATAATACACAAAGACAAATACAAGGATATTTACTGAAGCATTATTTATAATAGCAAAACAACTGGGAAGCACATAATAGCAAAACCATAGGAAGCTGGGTAAATAAATTATATTATAGCCACTCAGTAGAATACTATGTAGATATTAAAAAGGCTAAAATACAACTATATGCACTGATAATGGAAAGATAACAATATGTTAAGTTAAAAAACCAAAAGCATTATATGGTATGTATGTGTGCATATATATATATAAAACTTACCTGTTTTACTTATATTAAAAAAATATATGCATGTACAGAGTGGTTATATCTGGAGATTAGTACTAGAGATATGAAGTGAAAGAGACTAACTTTTTGTTGTATACTCTATTATCGAACATATTTTAAAATGTGTATTTCTTCAAATTATAAAATAGTTTCTGAAGATGAGAAATCTTTTACTAGCAAATGCCTTGCTTAACCACTTAGGAACAAACATTAACACAAACATGAATAACTTTTTTTTAAATTAATTAATTTATTTATTTATTTTTGGCTGCATTGGGTCTTCATTGCTGCGCGTGGGCTTTCTCTAGTTGCGGCAAGCTGGGCTACTCTTCACTGCGGTGCACAGGCTTCTCATTGGGGTGGCTTGTCTTTGTTGAGAAGCACGGGCTCTACATGCACGGGCTTCAGTAGTTGTGGCACACAGGCTCAGTAGTTGTGGCGCACAGGCTTAGTTGTTCTGCGTCATGTGGGATCTTCCTGGACTAGGGCTCGAACCCGTGTCCCCTGCACTGGCAGGCAGATTCTTAACCACTGTGCCACCAGGCAAGTCCCTCAATAACTTTTAAAAGAAGCTCTGTGCTGGGGTCTAAAAAGATGGTTAAGGAAAGGTTTTTAGAAAACAAACTCTTCCAGGTAATTTGGAATTCTGCCTCTAACTCTTCTCACTCTTCTCAGTAGATAATCCACACGAACAGGCACAATGTTGCATAGTCACACAATTCCTAAAAAAATCTAAAATCTGGCCCTTGCCTTTCCTATTTTTCACCATTATCTGTCCTCCAATTTCACATTCCAAACACCCCAGGCTCATTCTCGCCTCTGTACCTTTGCTCATACTCACTATGTGGTATAAAGCAAAATACTTCGAGTGTTCTGACTTTCTTATTGTTTACTATGAGGTTCACAAAACCTATCTCATTCGCATTACTGTCACACACTACAAGACATAAGGCACTTTAGGCACTACCTGGCTCACAGCAAGAACTCAACACTGAATGAAAATGTCGAATGCAAGGAATATGTATGAGTTATACTCTAATTCCTCTGAATATACCCATTACTGAAAGATACTGTTTTGGAATTATACTTTAAATTAAAAGTCACATAAAAATAAGCTATTTATTAGGGTGCCACTGAATTAAAATATGTTTAGAGCAAAGGATATTAATGACTTATATCTCCTTATTGTAGTTACGACTTAGTTTAAGAGAACGGAAGTCTTGTAAGACATGCTCTAACATTCCTAGAACTATGACTTATTAGAGATACCACAAATCAACACAAACTAAGTTCTCTGAATTGGGGTTAAATTAACACTAATTTCCTGTGGTTGTAATCTAAATCTCAGCCAATTCACTCTACCTTTAGGAGTGGTTTACATTCTATATCAAAGACAAACTATATGCCAAAGCAGGAGTTAGCTAGCACACAACTTTTTCCTTCGATCTACAACCTTCACCATTCTAAGAGTTCTGATTTGAAACTGGACATAACTTCTAAAGACAACCAAATCGAAAGACAAAGAGTCTCATATCTTCATCAGCTAGTAAAACTTTCTCTTAAGAACAGCTCCTCACCCTTAATTAAGTCTGCTAGGGCAGAATGTATGGAGGAGGACTGGCAACAGTCTTAAGAACTCATGGAAACATAAATAATCCCGCTCTGTGGAACTTCTCCTAGTGTGTGCTAGAGATCACATCCCACACTGGGAAGAGGACCGAGATGAGAATGCAACAATGCAGAGACACTTGCTATGCAACATAACCATTACATCCTATGTCTTGTGCAAGAATTTTTGGAAATGCAAAGATGGGATAGCTAATCCCTGAACTCTCTTCCCCCCCGACCCCTGACACATGATTAGGCTATATTTCCCACCCCCTCTTGCCACATAGCATGTAACTAAGCTCTAGCTAAAGGAACAAGTGTGGCTATCATGGGCAACACTTCTAAGCATGTCTCACAACCTCCCACAGGGAACCGTCCATGCTTTTCCTCCTTCTGTGGCTCATGAGGTCTACACCTTATAGTTAAGTCCAGAATTTAAATCCTGCCTCCACCATTTATTAGCCACATGGCTTTGGGCAAGTCAGCCAACTTCTGAGACTTTTTAAACTCTATTAATGAAAATAAAATCACTTAATTCCAGAGTATTTTTGAGAATTTAAATAAGACAATATACTTACTTGGGACAAAGAAAGTGCTCAAAGATGGTACTGCAGTAAGTTGAAATTAACATATAGAACATATAACTTTCCCTCAGTCCCTCTGGCCCCTAGGCTTCTCTTTTCTCCCCCTACTTTCTGAAGAGAAAAAGGATCAAAAGATACATGGGAAATGCAATCGTAACAAAAGAAATGTTATCAGTTATGACAGGGAGGAGAGTAGAACATGTTAGAAGCAAGTAAGCTACATAGGGCTGAATAGAGAAGAAAAGGGACTGAGTTAACCAAGGTGGCAGGGACAGGATATAGTTAGAGAGACAGAGTTGGTTCTACACTAGAGCATGGGAGACAAAGCAGACTTTAATAAGCAACACAGAGAAGACTGAAATTCTAGTCTCAGCCATACTTATTTAAATGCAACATCAACACAGGACTCAACTATAAAGTGTGTGGTAGGGGAAATAAAACTCAATTTTAAAGCATCCAAACTTAAAGTCAGTTTGATAAGCACTGTTTTAGCTATATTTGTGAGCATGTAGTCATTTATTCAAAAAGTATTTAAGTGACTTTGTATTAAGTACTGTGCTATGCACACAAAAAATTAAGCAGGGAAAAAAAAAACACTAGTCACCATCCCATGTGCCTCAAGTTGCTCAAACTAACTGGGTATGAGCTTATCAGAAATTAATAATGTGCTAAGTGCTATAACAGTGTGATGAGGAAAAAGTGCTGGGTAAAGGCAAAAAAGGGATCGATTAATTAGGCTTATGAAAGGAACTAGGTCTTAAGTAAAGGTTTCCTACAGAAAATGACATTTGAAGATTGGAATTTTCAGCCAGTGGATGGAAAGGGGAGAGTGTTCAGGCATTCAATGCAGGAAGAAGGTGCATTGAGCAAAAACAAAAAGCCCAGAGAGAACGTGGCTTGTGCTAAGAATTGCAAGTAGCTTGCAGTGTGTCCAGTGTGATGGGTTAGGGTCAGGCAGGAGTAGGCTGGCAAGGAGGTCATACTTAAAGGGCCTTATATGACAGTCTGAGCAATGTGAACATAGGAGTCAATGAAAGTTTTAAAGCACAGAAGGAAATAGGGAGATATACCTATATTTTAGAAATATTACTCTGTGGTAGTAGTGTGAATGACAGCCTGAAGAATAAAGGGTGAGACACAAAGAATATTCACTGAAAAGATGGGGCCCTATACCAAAGAAATAGCAATAGAAACTGAAAAAGGGGGCTAGAGCTTCTGAATTATATCTGACAGGATTTAGAGACTGATAGGGGAGAAAAGGGAGACTCAAAGATAAGAGCAAGGTTTTAAGGAATAATGTGTTTTCCTGAGAATATGATGTCAAGGTTAAGGGTGATACTATTAAGCAAGACAGGGAACACGGGGAGAACAACTGAAGACAATAAATTCAGTTTTAAATGTGTTGAATTTGAAATGCTATTGAAATCCTATGTAGTAAGTAGGTTTACAATATGAGTTTATACTCAAGAGAGAAGACAGCTACAGATAAAGGTCTGGGAGGCATGTGCATGTGTGTACTAAGAAGTAGAAGAGACTTCCCAGAGAGAGGTCACAGGGTAGACAAGTTGCAGGATGTCCCAGGTTATCTCCAGTTAGGCCTTGAATGCACAAACCTCCAGCATATTTTTTGGTACTGTACTTTGTTTTCATTTCTTTACTATTACTTGAAATGTTCATTTTTAAAAATATATAATCCCTCAAAACATTTCTCATTTTCTTTTTTCTCTTTACAAACCTAGTATGGGAAGCTAAAGAATGACCAGATCCAGGCTGCGCTATAATCTAAGAAGTCAAAGCCGGACTCCTGGACCCAATCAATGAGTGTAGCTAAACTGAGCCAACCGATATAATAACACCAGGCTAGCTACCTCTTGCATATTAGAGGCCTTAGATACACCAATATGAGATAGCAACTAAATTACATTACTTAAAGTATTTCACAAAAGTTGATAAGCAACATCTCAAGTTACTCACCAGGCCTTTGATCCTGTTCCAGTACACAAATTGAGCCCTGAACTCTTCTGTTTTTCCCATGGACCATCATCAACTGAAATCTCGTAGTAGGAAGCCCTGTGAATTGAGAATATAAAAGTGGATTGGCTGAACTTATGTCTCATGGTAAATAAGATAAGCATAGTCTTTCAGCGCTGATGAAATCTAAGTAGGCCAGCTTGACTCAGACATACCTGACTTAGTTGGCACACACATCATGATGCTAATTTCAATACTAATTAAGTGAAAAAAATTTTAAAATATCTGCATTTCTGCATCCCTCTCTGATCTATATGTGCCTCCTTTCTATCAATACTTTAACATTTCAAACAGGAGCTTCTTGTAAATTTTTACCTGGCATTGCTGCTACTGCTTTTATGGAAACATACAGAACCTTATTTCAGAATTCAAAAAGAAAATACCATTCCTAGGAGAGTTTCATTCTTGGTAGCTAGTCCTTGTTACATCTAAGTCTGCATCTAATCCTTCAAGTTACCAATAGTTTCTGCTAAACTCTTGTTTCTTAAGTTACATACTAATGTGCCTTTTGAATTGATAGTAGGCTAGCAGAGATAATGAAGTTCTAAAGAAAAATCTCAACCAGTCCTGGATCACTGGACGAAACTAGGGAACAAGAACTGTAATTTTTTAAAAGATTTATATTTCTTAGTGTATTTAATAAATACGGAATCAACTGAGTCTTCTCCCACCAGCAATAATGACACTATTCTTTAACTGCATGAATGTATAAATGATTTGCAACTATTCAAAGAGCTTTTGAAACACGTAAAAGCTTATTTTGTGAACTATATCTTAAAATAATGATGTCACTGGTCAACAATGGGTTACTTTTCTCCAGCAAATAAAAAAGTTAAAATAAACCCTTAACAAAATACAGCTTTTCAAAATAATGACAATTATTAGACATGCCTGCAAATACTAACATTCAATGGATAATTTATCTCTTATTCTAACCCTTTCATTTCTCCTACCAAGTTCTTGGTTTGTGAACATTTTACATGATATAACTCCATGTCATTTTTTCTCTAAAGTCAGCATTCTCTACAAAAATAAAAGATAGCAAGCCTAATATTCACATTTAATCTATTTCATAGCTTTGTTATATCTTCCTAGAAAATTAGGAATTTTAGGTACATTAGGAGCCTATTATACACAGACAAGCCATCTGAATCCATAGGAATGGCTGCTATTATGCCAGAATCACATAGAGCCAAATATTATAGGTAAGTGAGGATAGAGGAGAAGCAGAGGTGAAGAGAAAGGAAAGTATAGTCAGGTGAGAGACGTTGAGCCCAAAACAAGGAACAAATTTAGTGTCATTCCCACATGCAGGTTTATCAAGATTAGTCAACTCAGAGAATTTTGGCTTCAGGGAGATTATTTTTTTAAGGCAGCAATAAAACTCACAGTCCCTTTAGAGTGGGTATACTTCTTCTTAAATTGTCCACTGCTACAGCCCAAGAATAAGACATTCTAGGTTAGAACAAATAGGAGAAAAGAAAAAAAATTGGGCTTTTAAAATGTTCTTAAGTCTAAGAACATTATAAATGAGGCAGGAATAATATTGCTGCACTTCGTATTTTCCAAGCAAAGCACTTCAGTTTTCAGGAAGACCACAGTTCTATTGTATACACTGAAGAAGAGCACAGGCTTACCCTGGCTCTGTTATTTATTAATTGTGTGATTTGGGGCAATTTATTTCACTTCTCTGAGCCACAGACTTCCCTATAAAATGGAGATAATGAAAACATTTGGCAGGACTCAATATTTATTCACTCCATAAACATTATTAAGTGCCTATTATGTTTTAATAAGCACTGTGTTGGTACTGGGGATTTAATGGCAAACATAATAGACACGATCTTCTTGACGTTTATATTCTAGTAGGTAGGTCAGAAATTTTAAAGTAAATAATAATTACCAACTATTTAGAGTGCTGTTTTCTGCTTTAAGCAGTAAACAAGATGCTATGTAAGAAATAATACAAGATGACCTTTAGATAGCACTGCCAGTAGGAAGGCGTGGACAGGCAGGGGCAGTCCAAAAATTGGCAGTACTTCACAAGTTTTCATGACAACTCAATACAGGATCTGGAATCAGAAATTCTGGGTTTACATGATGGTTCTGATGCTAATTAACTAAATATATGACCTTGGGCAAGTTATTTGAATTCTCCAAAGCTCAATTTTTCACTGATCAATACAACTACTTTTCTCACAGAGCTGCTATGAGCATACATGTGACAACTTACACAACATGCACAGTGCCTGACATGTAGCAGGCATCCAATAAGTGTTCATTTCCTTTCTGCCTAAGGGTCTATGTCATAGAATCTTTAAAAATAAGTTCTAACATTTCCAGTAGTTAAATCTTTTTCAGTAGCATCAGAAGCCAACCCATTGCTGCCCTTATCTTAGTAAAGATATCAGGTGAGGCATCTAAGATCACAAAAAGAACAAGCATCAGACATCAGGGGTAAACCAACCAAATCACGACCACCACAAAAAATGAAAGCATTCAGTCTAAAACCTCCTAATGGGACTTCACTGAATTTCCAAAAAATCTATCAATTGACCCCAATTTTCCTCCTTTTATAAGTTATTTTTTAGTAAGTACAAATCATAAAGCAACACTAGTAGAAGCTCTCAGAAGTTATGACCTTTAAAATATACAAACAGAATAATGTAAGCCATTAAATGGCTTCCCTAGAATTAAGCATAAACTCACAAAACCTCTTTACCTTTGTCATCTATTTATTTTAATGCAGACCTCCTCCAATCTCATTTTGAAGTTGTTCTCTTCTGCCTCTTTACCAATAATGACTAGATTATATCACTAATTAGAGTTACATTCTCTTCCTTCTCTCTTATGACACAAATGTATCCATTACTCATTTCCATGTTGTTTCAAACTTGATATGCTATATACAAAGTTTTTCTGTTGCTGCATAAGTCTTACTATATTAAATACATCTTCACATTTTACCATATTTTAAAGTTCTTTAAGTAATATATTTTTATTTGATTTCTTTGAAGAATACATTTTACTTTTAATAATTTTTAAATTATGTATTTTACTACCTTTATGTGAGATACCACTATCTTTACCTTACTCATCTTTATATCCCTAGTGGGTGCACAATGTATTTTATTGCATATGTTTAAAATTATATTAATAAAATAATTACAACTCAAAAAGATCATTCAAATCATTCTGTTGAATCAAGGCTTTGCTCTCTTCAGTACTACCTACCTCAGTTAAGGTATTGGTTAAAATGTGGCTTTTTTAAGACAAATTTCTCTTATCATAATTAAACTTCCTATAAAAGGATATGACTTATAATAAAGAGAATTTCAGAATATATGAAACTCTCAGTAAACTAGGGAATCAATTATGTGACCTTCAAAGGGTCACATGGTTCTGGAAGCAGGAAAGTAGGATATAGATTCATCTCTATCTTCCACCCCTAATTCACTTACATCAACAAAAATGAGAAGGAAAGTTCTAACATACTACCAAGAGTTAAATTAACTTTATATTATGGCAGTCACTTTATAACTGGTAACTGGTGTCACACAAAAAAATTTTTACAAAAAAATTCTACTGACAATTTAAGCCTAAATTATATTCAACACTCACAAAATAGATCTTATCAGTAATAAAATACTATATTTTTATATTCCTAGTAAAGAGCTTCACTAACCTTAATTTTTGGTAATGATGGTTACAAATTTTAAGCTGTCGATACACCTGCTTTATGATGTTGCACTAAGAAGGATCACTATTATCTATGTAGTATACTTGCCAAAAATGCTCATTCTGAATCTTACCATGCAGAGAAGAAAAAAAAATCATACAAATCCAAAAAAGGGAATATTCTACAAACCAATTGGCTTAGACCATTCAAAAATGTTAAAATCATAGATGACAAAACAGGGGTGGGGCTAAGAACTGTTCTTGCTTAAATCTAAAGGGCCATGATAGCCAAATGCGTTCTCCTTACCTGCATCCTGGACCAAAGCAAGCAAACAAATAAATCAGCATTAAAAAACATTACGACAGTCAGTAGGGCAATATTAATATGGACTGTCAATAAGATCAATGTTTTTTATCAATTGCAAATATATACCTATATATCATTCTCTTAAACATTTATAAAGCACCTATATGATAGATTAAAGGCTCTGAGAAATACTGCAGTAAAGAAATCTGAATAACTTTGTTTAACCCAGGGTTTCACAAACGTTTTTAGTAATAACACCTTCTTTCCTCTTAACATGTATTAACATGTACAAAGGTCTGGAAATATTTCATTAAATAATTCATTTCTCTTACTTATACAGTATCAATCATTCACAAATCTTAGGTTGTAGAAATAAATAGCTTAAAAATTACTAAAATATTAAAATTTCAAACTCAAGATCACAGGTTGAAAAGTACCTGGATGACAGACTCTCCCCAATGAAGACTTCATTTAGTGCTCTCACTGGCAAGAGCTGGGGTCCAGAAGCCTCAAACCCTGAAGGTAATGAAAGAAAAATCCAAGACAGCTCCTTAAATTTTAGAAATTTTATCATATAAAATTTATAAAATATTAATATATTCATATTTGTCTTTGTAGTGTCTACACCTTATCACTATTAACAGATAAATTAAATCATATTTAAAGTATTCATAATACAGACCCACAAAATCATCTAAACATTATGAAGCAATGAAGCCCCTGTCTCTCCAAAATAAACCTTAGGTCTTCTTGAAACAATTTTTCAAGAGCGATAAAATATATTTATCCATAGCATAAGATTCATGTGGTCGCACTTGACTTAGTTTTACTCTGGAAGCTTCAGAAGTAGAGACTATCAAGTACTTCCAAAGGAGAGCCATTCTGGATTTAAGCATCAAATTACATGAATGGCTCATATAGGAAACCAAACCAGTTATGTTAAAACTCAGATTACTTTTTCAAGTAGAAAACCTCAGGAGTGATTTTTAGCAATGGCAGCACTGGAGGAACAGAGCCACATCTCTTCTTATGACTCCTAAAAAAATGTCATCTATTTTTTACTCTATAAGGTTGTATGCACAGCTTAAGTGATCTTCCTTGATGATTACTTAAACATCACTCCATCATGCAAAATCCTCCAAAGAATTCCCACTGCTTTCTGGATCAAACTTGTGATTGTCACCTTCAAACGGTCTCTCTTACTTTTTATCTTTTACCAGTCTCCAAATGGAAATGCCAGGCCCTTCCTCTCAATGTCACCAGTAGCAGATTCATTGCACCCAAGTATCTCCTGGTGGGCAAGCACTATGGAACAAGTTCCCTTGTCTGTCTCCTCCACATCTTTTTCCTTAGTCAAAGCTTAAAAGTCCACCTCAGCTGTGGCAGCAGCTAGCCTCTAAGATGGTCTCCAGTGATTCCTGCCTCCTGGTATTCACATTCTTGTACAACTCTCCCTCTCACATCACACCAGGATTAGTCTATGTGACCAACGTATGGCAGAAGTGACGGTACGTCACTTCTGAGATTGGGTTAAAAAAAGACACCCTGGCTTCTACTTGGTCACTCTCTCTCTCAGATCACTTGCTCTGGGGGAAGATATTTCATAAGCAGTCCAATGGAGAAGCCAACATAGTGAGGAACTGAAGCTAACAGCCATGTGATGAGTTGTGACGCATATCTTCCAGTACAATCTTGTCTTCAGATACTGCTGTCCCGGCCAACAGCTTGACCGTCACCTCCTGAGAGACCCTAAACTCAAACTAGCAAGCTAAGCCACTCTTGGATTCTTGACCTTCACAATCTCTGTGAAATCATAAATATTTTGTTTTAAGATGCTCAATTCTGGGGTAATTTGTTACATTTTAAGATTCTATGTTTCGGGGTAATGTGTATAGATATCTAATACACATTAGACACTTAATACACTAATAAAACTTTCCACCACTGTCACCAACACGACCACCAATCTATTATTCTCCTCTGACTTGTAGCCTATTTATGTTTATTGAATATTAATTACATGTATCTCATATCTTTTGGATTATAACTGCTTAAAGTGGCCCAACTATTCTTTCGATTATAAGCTGTTGTTACAATACCAAGGAACCTTTTAAAACTTATTTGACTAAATTATGTAATGGGTTAACATTATCAGCTAAATCTCATTAATATAGTAGAAAGAATGTGACACAAAAAGGTATATAGAAAATTTGCTGTGTTTAATCGAATTTGATTGTACTTCAGACTGCAAAACCTAACTCTTGAAACTCTTAATTTGGTACTAGATATATTCACATTTTCACATCTGACAAGTTTTACCAATGTAAAAAGTTAAAATTTATTGTTTAAATTATTTTTCTTTGCATAGGGTAAATCACTAATGGAATGTTTTACATCTCCCCACAGATTTTCTGCAAATGCTCAACTAACAGTAAGTACTCACTAAATATTACTAATAAATCTGAAATCTCACCATCAAACTGTAACCATATCTTTTTATTTTATATGGTCTTGACTTTTTAACCTCTAGATCCGTTTTTCCTCATCCTAATTTTCCTTTCTGTATTGCACTTTTATTATGTGTGCTTGCTGAATTTCACTTGAAATCTTTTATCAAAGAAGGAAGAGAAAACGTAAAATTGCTTCGAGTCTCATTAATCATCTTAATTCTGCTTATATTTTCTTTCATGCTAATTGACCACCAAACATTATCTAATCATGAACTGTTCATTTACAACTTGCTTCAGCAGGACATAATAAGATGGACTCAATACCAATTAACAATTTTCTATCCAAGAGAATGCATTACAAAATTAATTATTAATTTGTATTTTTAAGTATAGAATTGTTATACTAGTGACAGAGACTGCAACCCTGTGCAATTCCCTCACACTGTCAGACTGTTAGACTATGCTTCCAGGTCTACTCACATTGGGTATACCTATGGGACTAGTAATGGCCAATAGAATATGAGCAAAAGTAGTGAAAAGGCCTGGCTCCTAAAACTTCCCTAAGGATCCTCCATGCTCTCACTGTTGTCTTCTCCCCACAAGCTACAGAAGACTCAGAGGCCTTAGAAGATGGTAGGAGCCATTGTTCAGAGGTTGCCTGAACACCCCTTGGACAGTGAGCTGAGCTCTAAATAAACCTTCAGTATGTTAAGCCACTGAGATTATGGGATTGTTTATCAAATCAATTCACTTATCCAAATTAATACAACCAGGCTTTCAAATAAGAAAGTTACTAGTTTATGTGATTAAAAGTTTTTTAAAAAATAATCAACCCTACCTTCCCTTGAAGGTATAAAGGTAATAAAAATGAATTCTTCTTCATTAACTTGTATACAAATATAACCTAGTTAATGATAGATAACACTAGATAGAAAATTTTATTTGCTTAAAAGTTAAATCATCCCTTTTGCAAGCTGAAGTTTAAAAAAAAAAACTAGGATTGTTTTTCTCTGTAATCTTTTGTTCTAAATTAGAAAGCGATCAGGGATCAAACATGGTGGTATATTTATAATCTCAAACCTACTTCTATATTCAAAAATCCCAAATGGCAGCTTCCTAGAAAATGTTCCCTGCCAACTTGAAGAGAATTTAAATAGCAAATATGAGATATCCTTGAAATCCTTCTAAATTTTTCTCAGAAAATAAAGCTCTTTTATCAAAAGAAACCCCAAAAAAACCCTCTAACAAGCCCACTAAAATAGTGCCTAGACATTGTAAATGTTATATAATTGCTAATAACAATATTAATAATTAATATAAGTAAAGTAATTTCCAGGGTTATTATTGAAAAATCTGAAACTACTGTGATTCCAGATTCTTTATATATCAAAAAACCTGTTCCAACCACAATCACCACCAACACCACCATCACTTCCTTTCTGGAAGCTTGCAAGAGGTTTGCTTTATCCCTAGTATTCTGACATACCTTGGTGTGGGACCTCTTACCACTGACTATATTAAGTACTTTGTGGGTCCTTACATTCAAAAACTGGTGCCTAAGTTTTTAGGAATTTTCTTATATATATATTTTTTATTTCAAACATTTTCTGTTCTTTTTCTAGAACTAACACTAATGAGATAGGAACATCCTGAATATTACTAAGTTTATGTGTAATTTTGTTTCATATACATTAATTTAGCTTATAAACTAAAAACAGTGAATCTGAGATAGGAATCTGAGCAATGAATCTTTAAATACCAAGCTACATCTTTCCTATAATGCTGTTGGTGAAAAAAACCAAATCCTGAACATCTTTTGGAGACAGCAATAACTTCTTTTGGTGAGGTATAAAGTAAAATTTCTAGCTAAGATTTTAATATCTTAAAAAAAAAATTTAATATTTACTGCAATCTTTCAAAAATGATAATAAGAAATCATATGCTTATGAATTACTTGAAAGATGTCTAGATTTTTTAAAAATAATTACTTAAAAACTTTCTAAAAATCAAATGATTTTTTTTTCCCGGGGAAGAAGCAGCATCTTTAAAACATGGCATTAACTCAGTTTAGGAACATGTTAACCTATAAAGCTATAAATCACCATGAAAAACTCTGAAAAAAAATAAACATAAGTAAACATCAAGATACCATGACAAGACAGAAACAAAGACAGAAAGCAGATATGTAAAGACAGCTTTTGCTGATAAGTTTAGCCAAGAAATGAAATGCAGGAGGAAAAAATATCCTTTTATACAGTCCACAGACATTTAGGATATCTCTTGGGATCTTCTTGCATCATAAAAGTCTTACAGTTACTGGAAAAAGTGGGAAAATATTGCTAAATTATAATCCACAAATTAGCTCAAAACTGAGCATTCATCTTAACACAACAAAAAACCTGCATATCACCTTATGCTAATATTCTCTTAGCATCTTACACAAGTATTTGAAATGCAAATCTTAAAGCTGGGATGCGAAAATTTCCTAACAGAAAGATTCTAATCAATAACTAGAACCATGGTAAATATAATTAAATGTAAGTATATAAATGTATAATTATTATGAAATCTTTCAAAGATTGGTTCATTTTCTTTCTACCATTTTCTTCTTCCTTTCTGACATTTCAAAGATTAAGGCCAAGAATCTTTCCCTAAATATCAACTATCCTCCTGGACATTTTATAGTCCTTCCCTAATCAATGAGTTTTCAAATCCACCCTAGAAAAAAATTTCACATGGAAATATGCTATATTTGTTATTTCAGAATCTAATCATAATAAATTTTACAACTCAAGTAGTTCATTGCACTTCCTTAAGTGTTGTCAGTGGCACTGAAATCCCCAAATAATTATAAATTATTACTTCTAGAAATTAGAGATCAAAGGAACTATAAATTACATATTGCCCCAAACACACTTAATTCCCAATCTACCTACTTTCATCATGAACTCTCTCAATGTTGAAGGCTCTACTATGCTGATTCAAACTTAGCTGCTGTTCGTGAAGGTCCACAGGAACAGGGTTGATGCCAGTCCCTTCAAGGTATAACCTGATTCGCTGCCTCCACAACCATCTTAGAAGAGTGAAGGAAAAGCAAATTATATTAAAATAGAATAAATTAAACAAAGGATTAGACATTATAATTTCTCAAAATTAAAAAATTCATAATAAAAAACTAGTTATTCCATGAACTTATTATACTAGAAACACCTAAAACCCACAGGTTCCTGATCAAAGACAGATTTAGATGTTTATTTCTCTTTTCTAATGGCAATATCTAATGTACTTGTATAAAACTTCCCAAAAAACTTGAATTAAAGTCAAACTCTTTATCAAGTATTCATTATATCCTATATACTTAGCTAATAGTTGTGTTTTGCTCATTGTATAACACATATATAAAAAAGAAAGCATTCTGAAATTAAAACACTATTATGTTAAGGTGGTCAGATTAGATAAAAATCCCTTCCCTAAAATTCTGTAATATTGTTTTTCTGTTTTTTACAATAAGAGTTCAATAACAAATATTATAACACTTAAGATTAAACCTAAAACTTAAATGACTTTTTGGTAAAAGTGAAGAAAACAAGAATCAGGTTTAATGTCAAAATCAAAAACTAACATATGAAAAAGCCAGTGGGACAGATTCTAATAGGTAAGTATACAAAAATACACTCCTGCTTGGAGTATATTAGTCATTTGTGAAGGTGCTAAATTTCTGAAATGACTAGAAACTGGAATCGTTACTAAAAACAATGATTCCAGGGACTTCCCTGGTGGTGCAGTGGTTAAGAATCCGCCTGCCAATACAGGGGACATGGATTCGAGCCCTGGTCCAGGAATATTCCTCATGCCACGGAGCAACTAAGCCTGTGCGCTTCAACTACTGAGCCTGCGCTCTAGAGCCCGCGTGTCACAACTACTGAGCCTGTGTGCCACAACTACTGAAGCCCGCACGCCTAGAGCTGGTGCTCCACAACAAGAGAAGCCACCGCAATGAGAAGCCTGCGCACCACAACGAAGAGTAGCCCCTGCTCGCTGCAACTAGAGAAAGCCCGCGCGCAGCAATGAAGACCCAACACAGCCAAAGATAAATAAAATAAATAAATTTTAAAAAAATGATTCCAGAAGTCAAGAAAATTTAATACAATTTCACAAATACCTAGAGAAAAAAAGTTTTCTCAAAAACTTTTTTCTCTCTCAATAAAATCTAGGCTAAGTCAGGGAAAAGTAGTCCAACTTGGCTCTAATTAATCGGCCAACCTCAACTCAGCTCCTCCTTCCACCCTTCTCTTTTCAGGGCAGTCTGACCACTGAACAAATTAAGTGAAAGAAATATGAAAAAACATCTCCACTGCTTAAGAAATACTTAACATGTAAGGCAGAGATACCAGGAATCTCAGCATGGTTAGAGTAAATCTAACCCTCAGTCATTCTGGATGGGAGAAGATGAGGATAAAAAATAAAAAATCTCAGAGAATTTGAACATTTAATTTTTCTCCAACAGTTTTAATCATCTTTCTACCAAACTGCTAAAAACGTGTAACGAGGTTAAAGTAGAGACATGGCCTCTATCTCACTGAAGGAGAAAAACCTCTACTTGCAATTACATTATAGGCCAAGTGGCACTTGGCAGGGTTTCTCCATACAGCTCCAGTCAGGCTGGAAGAAGGGAAGTTAGATGTGGTTGTGACTCAGCTAATGTATTATTTTTTATGGCTACTGTTACACCTATGGACTAATCCAAATATTATCTAATTTGTTCTGTTTAACAGCATTTTTAATGGCACACATTAATAATATAATTATATAATAATAATAATATTTTAATAAGATAATGATAGAGCAATAGTAAGAAATTCCTACCTGAACTCACCACGGTAGAACTTCTGTAAGGCTTCTGGGAAGGAATGTGTGTATCGAACAGGAAGACATAAATGACCCTCAGACCTTTATTTTAAAAGGAATTTGCGTGGTGTAAAGGGAAGAAGAAAAAAAAGTACTTAATTCAAAAGGTATCACTAAACTACAAAAATCAGATATGAAATTTTTTGAATTTCTACTTCTATAATTCATTTTGCCACAAATTGTCTATACTTTCAACAAGAACAAAAAAAAAGACCAAACAGAAATAGTACTTTAAATACAGGTTTAATGCCATAATACAACTTAAGTTTCCACATTACAGTAAAACTAAAAATAAAACCGAATTTGCCACTGATTGATTTCCCTGTAAAATTATATAATGGTATAGTGGTGTTTGCATCTTACCTTTAAATTATTTAACTATAACTTTGGGCAAGTCACTTTAGCATCAGCTTCCTCATCTCTAAAAGGGCCATAAAACCACCAATCTAAAAGGTTATTATGAGGAATCAAACTATTTATGTGAAAGTTTTTTGAACCATAAATCCCTTTTAAATGTCGTTTAAGATGTTCTTTTAACCAAAAGAGAACTCACAGTTTAATCTAATGTAACCCTTCATTTATTCAAAAAATATATAAAGGGGCTTCCCTGGTGGTGCAGTGGTTGAGAATCCGCCTACCAATGCAGGGGACACGGGTTCGTGCCCAAGTCCGGGAAGATCCCACATGCCACGGAGCAGCTGGGCCAGTGAGCCATGGCCTTTGAGCCTGCGCGTCCGGAGCCTGTGCTCCGCAACGGGAGAGGCCACAACAGTGAGAGGCCCACGTACCACAAATAAATAAATAAATAATAAACGATAAATAAATAAATTTTATATATATATATATGGATGAGCTCCTTCAAGGAGTTAACAACTTTATGTGGAAGACAAATTTTTTTTTTAAATGCAAATTACAAAGTGTTAAGATTGCCTATAGGTTGACACAGGAAGATGAGAGGATACGGCACCTAACGTGAGGAAAGGTGTCCAGAAAGTTCAATCATCATCTATATGATGCTGCAATCTTGAAGGAAAGGTTGAGAGTAGGCCTGGCAAAAGAAACCCTTAATAATAACTGTAAATTAACATAAACGTGAAGAGCAGAGAAAAAGGCTTTTACAAAGTTGTGACTAATCAATTTACCTGAGAGGGTCAACACTGTGGTTAAGAAACTTAGGCAGGGGACTAAATTTTAAAAATTTTTATATTTACTGCAATACTTCTCTACAGTGCTAAGATTATAAAAGATAATCAACATTTGATAGAATACTTATGGAGGTCAACTGCAGGTCTAAAACACTCTAGAGAGAAGAATCTAGACCTGACCTGGAGGATTCACTTTCATTGTGGCTCACTCACTGGTGCTAGCTGTTGGCAAGAGGCCTCAAGTCTCTCTCCATGTGAGCCTCCCCACAGGGCGGCTCTGGTATCCTCACATCACTGTGGCCGAATTACTCCAGAATGAGCAATCCAAGAGACCAATACAGAAGTTGCAATACCATTTATGACCTAGCCTTGGAATTCACACACTGTTATTCTATATTCTATTGGTCCCACACGCCGGCCCTGATTGGATACAGAAGTGGGAAGGGAACCACATAAAGGTGTAAATACTAGGAGGCTATCTTGGAGGTTGGCTATCACATGCCCTCTATCCCATTTTGATCATTAAGCATTTAAATGTCATAATTATGTACAGGGGTCAGTAGAGTGAGTACAGAATACAAAAGAGAAAACCGAAATTGTATATTTAATTTAGATGAGTCCTCAAGTGAGCCATCTTAGAAGTAGATCCTCCAACCCAAGTCAAACCTTCGGATGCCTGCAGCCCCAGCTGACATCTGACTATAACGTCATGAGAGATCCCAAGTTAAAACCACCTGGCCAAGCTCTTCCTGGATTCCTGACACACAGAAACCATGACAGATAATAAATGATTATTATCGTTTTAAGCCTCTAAGTTTTGGGATGATCTGTTATGCTGCATTTGACAACTACTACAGAAAAGAAGAAACTTAAGTTGAACATTAACTTCTGGGCTTATTTAAGGATTGTGAGACACCTCTGTGCTTAAGAAAAAGAATTCAGGCAACCTGAATTATGGAACAAGCCAGGGGCTTAATACATTTCTGCCTGGGGGCAAAAAGAAAAACCAGAGGACTTCTAGAACACATCATTTTAGGCAGAAATTAGAGAAGCAACACCTGTTGCTTACCAGTTTCAAAATCCCCACAGGCTAATGAGTATTAAGCCAGCTTTTAAAGGAAAATATATTTCAACAAACTGTATAAAATATGATCACTAAAGAATCTCCTACTTTAATGATGTAAAAATATGTCATTGCAAAGTTCTAAAATACACGTGCACGAATACTAAAGGCAATTAAAATGCTAGCAATAGCGAAATTAAGTCCTATACTCAAGGAATTTATAGTCTAATGGAAGAGACAATCAAGCAGAAAATAATAGGAAGAGATAAGTGCTCTCTGTACAAGGAATCATAGTCAGAGCCCAGGAGAGGTACCAGTCTTGAATGAAAAAGAACTACACAGTTGAGTAAGTGTCGTAAGGGCACTCTAGGCAAAAGCACAAACAAAGGCATGAAAAGCACATGGACATCTGGAGAACTCTTTCACTTACTCTTTCAAACTCTTTCTTGATATCAACAAAGCTCCTCACCAGAGCAAAAACTCCCATATGTGAGCCTTCAATCATGACATTAGGATGCTCATACATTACACTGCACTTAACAACAACCTTCAGAGGTTAGGGGAGAGGGGACTGAATGAATGTGGTCAAAAGGTATAAAGTTCCATCTATAAGATAAGTACTGGGGATGTAATGTACCACATGATGGCTATCGTTAACACTGGTGTACGGTATATTTGAAAGTTATGAAAAAAGAGTAGATCCTAAGAGTTCTTATCATAAGGAAAAAAACTTTCCCCTCCTTTTTTTTTTCAGCTATATGAGTTGACAGATGTTAACTAAACTTACTGTGGTAATCATTTCACAACACGTGTAAGTCAAGTCATTATGCTGTACACCTTAAACTTATACAGTGCTGTATGTCAATTATATCTCAATAAAACTGCGAAAAAAATACAATTAAAAAAAAAACCCAGGGCTTCCCTGGTGGCACAGCGGTTGAGAGTCCGCCTGCCGATGCAGGGGACACGGGTTTGTGCCCCGGTCTGGGAAGATCCCACATGCCGCGGAGCGGCTGGGCCCGTGAGCCATGGCCGCTGAGCCTGCGCATCTGGAGCCTGTGCTCCGCAACAGGAGAGGCCATGGCAGTGACAGGCCCGCATAGCGCAAAAAAAAAAAAATCAAACAACAAAAAACAAAAACCCCCAAAGAACAGACTTTAGGAAGGATCCTAGAATATTCCTAGAGAGGCATCAGTCTTTTTTTTAAGCTGAAGAATGTATAGTGCCTACAGGTAAATGAGGGTAGATGAAACTAGAAAAGCAGATAGGCAACAGATGGTGAAAGATCATATATATTATGCTACGGAATTTGCAATATAACCTGAAGGTCATAAGGAAACCCTGAAAGACTTTAATTAAGGAGTGGAGACAATCAAATTTGTACTTTAGAAAGACCATTAAGGCAAAGTATAAAGAATGGGTTGAAAAGAGCAAGACTGGAAGTTACTACAGTAATTTAAACCACAAACTATAAAGCTATGTTTAAATACAGTGAGGAGGGCAAGAGATGGAATCAAAGTTAAGATCCCTAAAACTTAGAACTAAATCCCTAGACCAATACAACAAAGGGAGTGAGGGAAGGTGGTGAGGGATGGGTCATCACAGCTTCAGCACCCATTATGATTTCATTGATCAAGTATGGGTGGGGGGAAGGAGATAAGTTCATCTGTAGACATGTTACATTTTTAATGCCACCGGATACATGCAAGTGGAGGCCAGTATGGCTAGAATAGCATGAAGAAAGGGAAAATAATAGGACATAAGGACACAGAACAGTCAGGCGCCAGATAATGTAGAGTCTTGAATGTCACAGTGAAGGGGACCAACTGTCCCAGTTTGCCTGAGACTGACAATTTTCCCAGGACATAGGACTTCTGATGCTAAACTGAGAAAGTCCCAAGAAAACCAGGATGAGGATGAGTTGGTCACCCCAGTCATAGTAAAAATTAGATTTTATTCTGAGTTAGATGGGGAACCACAGTAAGACTTTGAGCAGACGTCACAGAATATATCAAACTTTTATAAAACGATCACTGTGGCTGCAGTGGGGAGAAGAGACTATAAGGTAAGAGTAGAAGCAAGATCAGTGTTGGATATACAGATTCTGGAGTCACCAGCATCTAAGTTAAAACGACACATGTTAATCAGTTATTCTGGAGACAGTACAGAGTGGAGTAGAAAAGACTCATCCATGATTGAGCAGAAAGATAATGGTACAAAATATTTAAGAAATTTGTCAGGAAAGTGAATGAAGTAAGGGAGAATTAAGGAAAAAAAATAGAGGGGATAAACACACTGAAAGCCAAAGGACAGATTTACTAGAATTGAGGAAGTAGGACTGCTATTAAGGTAGGCGGCTATGGTCAGAGTGATTTGAGGGGTGGGGAAATTCTAGGTGATGACAAAGTCCAAGTATGATCATGGCTGTGGGTGGCTGGAACAGAATGAGGATAAATGTCAGTGAAGCTAAGGAAAGGAAAAAAAAGTGATAATAGGGTTTGGTCTATTTATTAAGTCAACGAAGTCACCCAGGAAATCAGTGGAGGCATATTCAGGAATGTAGATGAGAGCCAGAAGGAAGGGTAGAAGATGGAACATCATTAACTCATCCATCTTCAGCAACACCAAATTCACCAGTACTCACCTGGGTCAAGGGCTCAAGTCTATCCTCCCACAGATATTACTCCCAAACAACCTGGGAAGTCAAATGTGAGAACTTGTCCATCCCATATCATAATTTTCTACCACCAACGCCAGCGAAATGTGTATATATTTCTCATGCCTAAGCTAAAAAAGAGAGCTATGTCCTTGAAAATAACGACAAAGAAGAGAAATCTACTAAAGGTAGAGGTCAATTCTACATGCCTAAATTTCATCACTGAAATGATTTTGGAACATGGTTCTAACATTCACGATAGCCAGCAACGGTGATGTTTCCACTTACACAGCATGCACCATAGTAAACACCCTGTACCAATAGGATAAGGAGCTTCCAAATTTAAGATTTATCATAAACAGGTACTATGCAAAGCAAAGCACAAAAAAGTTTTTCCTTACCGTTCTGGGTCAGTGTTTACTCCAATAACTGGTTTAAGTCTGTCCAAGACTTTACTTGCTGCCAAAAGCATTGTGCCATCACCTAAAGGACATAAGACATAACCAGACTTGTTACAAAACTAGTTTTTAACAACATTTTGAACACTAGTTCTTTTAATAATCCCACCCTCACCCCATCCTGTTGGCTGCCACAGTCTACTCCTTTCTACCCACTATCCCTCTGTATTATCTCTCCCACTCTAATCCAGAATTTCTCAACAGTGGCAAGATGAACACTTCAGGCCAAATAATTCTTTGTTGTGAGGGCTGTCCTGAACTTTGTAGGGTGGCGAGCAGTATCCCTGGCCACCCACTGGATGCCAGCAGTAGCCTCCAGCTGGGAACCGCTATTCTAACTCTATCACTTCTATTAACCAATCCTCTTTCCCTCTCACATAACATCAGTCCCAATTCATAAATCATTTTGATGAGAATACATCCAACAAAAGTGTCCAGATTTGGATTTTTCTCTCCAAAAAACATGTAAAGGTTTATAGAGAACAGTCACTAACATAATAATAAAGCTCAGGAAAAAACAAGTGTAAGTGTAAGTATATTGGGGCCAAAGAGGGATGGAATTTATCTAATCTCATTAAACTCTTTTTTTTTTTTTTTTTTGCGGTACGCGGGCCCCTCACTGTTGTGGCCTCTCCCGTTGCGGAGCACAGGCTCCAGACGCACAGGCTCCAGACGCGCAGGCTCCGCGGCATGTGGGATCTTCCCGGACTGGGGCACAAACCCGTGTCCCCTGCATCGGCAGGCGGACTCTCAACCACTGCGCCACCAGGGAAGCCCTCATTAAACTCTTAAACTCAACTTTTTTTTAAAGACTGGCATAACTAAACCAAAATAGTTATAAATAATCCTTTGAATCATACTTAAATACACACTTTAAATATACACACAGAAATACATGCACAGAACCTTAGAGTAACATCGTTCACTAGAAAAGTAAAATGTTGTATAAAGCACGTCTTTTAAAAACTGATCCTAAAAATCCAAAAATTCGTCTTATGGTAGGACTCTGAAAGCTTCATCACAGCTAGACCACAGGGTATTTGGCAATATGATTATTAAAGAGCATTTCCATATTCCAGCACCTTTACCTCTGCAAAACTATTACCTCCTGCAGCTATGACAGCATCTGCCCATCGAACAGTTTCTTCATCATATTCTCTCCTCTTTACGAGACGAACCTCAATCCCCTCATTCCTAAGATAAAAAAAGTAAAGTGTGTATAAAATTTCCAGTAACATAAAGGAGTATGTTTTTTGAGAGGCAGATTACTACAAGAGAGATTTAAACAAGTTTGTTTTATAAACAAATTTATGTTTAGCTTTGTAAGGTCAGCTTCATTTTCACTTACCCACAACAACCAATTAACTATTAACTATAGGAAGCATATGTATAAACTGACTATCCCAAATCGCCATGTGCTTTAAAAACATCTCTTAAAGCCCTTGACGAATAGCAATATTGATTAATTAGAATTGCATTTCCTTTTCTCTACTCTTTCTGATGCTAAAATTCATGAATACAAAACGGCCCAGAAGACTAACACCTCGAGAGACAATTTTTTAAATTATAAAAGTGAATAGCTGTTATTTTAAATTCAACGAATATTGAGTGCCAGACACTGAAAGTGACTAAAATACTTTCTAATTTGCGTGTTCTCACACTGATTCTCTTGCATACACAGAAACTTATTTGCTGACTCATTTAGCCCCTAATTAACTGAAGTTTCTGTACTTGTAATTTTTAGACATTCAAAGACTATTATAATGAACACCTACATAATCCACTATTCTGTTTAAGAAATAAAACACTGCACTACAGTTGAAGCCTGCTGTGTACAAAATTAACTCTTTGTAGAAAAGGCACTTCTTGGGCAGACCAAATAATAACTGAAAATCTGTGAAGTTTTCAGAGTACAATAAAAATTTCCTTAAAAACACTATAATATCAGGTCCATTAGCCATGATATAATTTTCTTAAAATGATTCTATAATGGCCATCTTTACTAAAAATCTAAGTATTAGCTGCTAGTAAAAATAAAAATTGAAAGTCCCACTCAAGACCTGATCCCACAGACTTACCGTAAACTATCAAGAATGTGCTCTACATTTTGGGTGTGAATATGATGTCGTTCAAGCAGTCCACTGTAGCTAGAGCCTTTCAATGCAAGCTATATCAAAATAAAACAAGTTTTGCCTTATTACATAATATATATTATATTTCTTTAAAAAGCCCTATATAAAGCAGAATGGGGTTTTTTTTGGGGGGGGAGATACATTTTAATGACTATATGTGAAACCTACAAGTATAAACTTAATTAGAAAGTCTGGTTCCAGAAAATCATAACTTGGTTTTAATACCAAACACAGCAGTAAGTTTCCTGAATCATGTGGTCAATGGGATCTCAAAAATCTCATGTTTTACAGCTTGAGTGCTTTTTTTCCTAAATGGATTTTTAACATACTGCATATGGCTACTGAAGACCAAAGATGAACTAATATTTTAGAAGGCAGTTAGATGACCTTTGTTCTACTTGGATTTTCAGCTCTCTTGTATTCAGATTTATGAACTCTATTTGGAATTTACACAATCTAAACAAAGGGCTTGTTAGCTGCTTGAGAATGGATAACTTTTAGATATAAAGACATATAGCCTTCAAGGATTATTTTTCCTAGTCATTTAGAATATTTTATAATGTCACTATCTTATCATTAATATTCTTTTAAAGTATATGTCTTCTGAATAATCTGTAAAGTAAAATGTTGAGAGAGAAGTTCAGAAACATCCATTTAATCATCAGGTAGGAAATATGTCCACTAGAGTGAATGCTAGAATTAAAAAGCATGTTATTTTCAGCATACAACAAAATTACTTACAAAACTACTTACTTACAGAGGAACTATTCAAGAAAAAAACCAGAAGACTAGCAGAAAAGATCACCTACAACTGAAGATATAAAAGAGAACCACAACAAGACAGGTAAGAGGTTCGGAGATGCAGTATAGTCAATACCCATACCCCTGGGTGGGCAACCCACAAATGGGGGGAAATAATTTACAATTGCAGAGGTTCCTCCCAAGGAGCAAGGGGTCGGAGCCCCACACTGGCTCCTCAGCCCAGTGGCTCTGCATTGGGAAGACAAGTCCCCAGAACATTTGGCTTTGAAGGCCAGCAGGGCTTACTTTCAGGAGAGCCGGGGCTTTGGGGAATAGAGACTCCACTCCTAAAGGGCACACACAAAATCTCACACGCTCCAGGACCCAGGGCAGAAGCAGTAATTTGAAAAAAGCCTGGGCCAGACCCATCTGCTGATCCTGGAGAGGCTCCTGAAGAGACAAGAGGCAACTAGAGCTCACCCTGGGGACACAGACACTGGTAACAGTCATTTTGGGAAGCTCGTTCTACCACGAGAATGCTGGCGACGGCAAGCACCATTTTGGAATCCTCCTTCTAGCTTTTTACTGCCAGGATGTGAACCCACAGGTCTGCTGCCTTAAGACCCCGAGGCCACAGATATCCCAGGACCCAGCCCTGTCCACCAGAGGGCCCAAGACCCAGCTCACACACCAGTACGCTCACACTAGCCATGGGCCCCCCGGGGCCCTGCAATCAGAGACCACAGGACCTGGCTCTGCCCACCAGTGGGCCTGCAACAGTCTGGGGGCCAGCCTCACCCACCAGTGGGTAGGCACCAGCCCCAGGACCCCCTGGGCCCTGGCCCTGGCCACCAGTGGGCTGAAATACCGACTCCAAGACCTCCAGGGCCCTGCAGCCAGAGACTCCAGGACCGCCTGCATCCACCAGTGTGATGGTACTAACCTCAGAACCTGGCCTCACCCACCAGTGGGAAGGCACCAGCCTGGGGATCCTCTTGACCCCAGCCCCACCCACCAGTGGGCCAACACCAGCTCTGGGGCACCTTGGACCTCTCAACCAACTGCCACAGGATCCGGCCCCTCCCACCAGCTTTGAGACACCCCCGACCCCATAGACAGTCATGTCAAGAACCAGCCCCACCCATCAGCAGGCCAAGACTAGACCCGGGGCCCTTGGCCCCACAACCACCTACTCCAGAACCCAGCTCTGCCCACCAATGCAAGGAGCCCCAGGGCCCCACAGCCAGCAGCCTTGTGACCCAGCCCCACCCAACGGCAGCTGGCAGCCACCCCGCAAGGCAGGGCCTGACAACCAACCAGACCCGGGACCAGCCACGCCTTCCAGACCACCCACAGTAGTCAGCCCATCACAGGAGGGCCCATACAGCCCACACAGGGGGCACCCCTAGAGCACACAGGTCCGGTGACCAGAGCAGAGTGTGCTGCTGGCATGCAAAGGACATCTCCTATAAAACCTGCTTCTCCCAGGTTGGAAAAACATAACCAACCTACCAAATACATAGAAATAAAAACAGCAAATTAAGAACAACGAAGCAACAGAGGAATATGTACCAAATTAATGAACAAGATAAAACCCCAGAGGAACTAAGTGAAGTGGAGATAGGCAATCTAAACCTGATAAAGAGATCAAGGTAATGATCATAAAGTTGTTCAAAGAACTCTGGAGAAGATGAAATGAAAAGGGTGAGAAGTCAGAAGTTTTTAACAAAGAGTTAGAAAATATAAAGATGAACCGAACAGAGAAGAACACAATAACTGAAATGAAAAATACACTAGAAGGAATCAACATTAAATTAGATGACATAAAGGAATGGATCAGAAAGATGAAAGATATAGTAGTGGAAATCACTGAAGCTGAACAGAAAAAGAGAAAAAATAAATAAAAATGAATGAGGATAGTTTAAGAGACCTCTGGGACAACATCAAGCATACTAACATTCACATTATAGGGGTCCCAGAAAGAAAAGAGAGAGAAAGGGGCAGAGAACATATTTGTAGACATAACAGCTAAAAACTTCCCTAACATGGGAAAGGATAGACATCCAGGTCCAGGAAGCACAGAGAGTCCCAAACAGGATTAACCCAAAGAGGACCACACCAAGACACACAGTAATTAAAATGGAAAAAATTAAAGATAAAGAGAGAATATTAAAAGCAGCAGAGGAAAAACAACAAGTTACGTACGAACAAGGGAACTCCCATAAGGCTATCAGCTGACTTTTCAGCAGATACTCTGTGGGCCAGAAGGGAGTGGCATGATATATTTAAAGTTAAGAAAGGGAAAACCCACAACCAAAAATACTCTACACAGGAGGGCTTTCATTCAGATTTGATGGAGAGATCAAAAGTTTTACAGACAAGCAAAAGCTAAAAGAATCCAGCACCTCTAAAGACAGTTTTACAACAAATGTTAAAGGGATTTCTCAAAGCAGAGGGGGAAAAAAAGGCCACAACTAGAAATATGAAAATTACAAAAGGAAAAAGCTCATTGGTAGAAGCAAATATACAGTAAAAGTAGTAAATCAACCATGTACAAAGCTAGTAAAAAGGTTAAAAGACAAAAATAGTAAAATCATCTATATCCACAATAAGTAGGTAAGAGATATGCAAAGTGATGTAAAACATGATGCCCAACAGTAAACATGAGAGGAAGGAGCAAAAATGAGTTTGAACTTAAGAGATCAGGAACTTAAAACAGTCACATGTATATACAGATTGCAAGATATAAACCTCACAGTAAACACAAACCAAAAATCAACAATAGATTCACATGAACAAAACAGAAAGGAATCCAAAGATAATACTAAAGATAGTCATCAAATCACAAAGGAAAAGAATAAAAAAGAACTACAAAACAACCCCCCCAAATTAACAAAATGGCAGTAAGTACACACCTATCCATAATTATTTTAAATGTAAATGGACTAAATGCTCCAATCAAAAGACACAGAGTGGCTGAATGGATACAAAAACAAGACCCATATCTATGCTGCCTATATATACACAACGGAATACTACCCAGCCTTGAAAAAAAAAGAATGAAATCTTGCCATTTGTGACAGCATGGATGAACCTAGAGGGTATTATTATGCTAAGCCAATTAAGTCAGACAGAGAAAGACAAATACTATATTTTACTTATATGCGGTATCAAAAAAAAAAAGAACAAAACAAAACAGAAACAGTTATAGATACAGAGAACAAACAGGTGATTGCCAGAGGGGAGAGGGGTGGGGAAAGGAAAGAATAGGTGAGGGAGATTAAGAGGTACAAACTTACAGTTGCAAAATAAATGGGTCACAGGTATGAAATGATCACGTGGTGACCATTTTGAAATGTACAGAAATACCAATCACTGTGTTCTGTAACAGGAACTAACATAGCATTGTAGGTCAATTATACTTCAAAAACAAACTCACTCATAGAAAAAGAAGTAAGATTTGTGGTTACTAGAAGCAGGGGATGGAGGGACGTGGAGTTGGATGAAGGCAGTCAAAAGGTACAAAGTTTTAAGATAAGTAAGTATTAGAGATGTAATGGACAACATGGTAATTATAATTAGCACTGCTCTATGTTATATATGAAAGTTGTTAAGAGAGCAAATCCTAAGAGGTCTCATTACAAGAAAAAACAATTTTCTATTTCCTTCATTTTATGTCTATATGAGATGACAGATGTTCACTAAACTTATTGTGATAATCATTTCATGATGTATGTATGTCAAATCATTATGCTGTACACCTTAAACTTATTCAGTGCTGTGTATTAATTACATCTCAATAAAACTGGAAGAAAAAAAAAGCATGTTATTTTCTTTCCTTTTCCAAATTCCCTTACGCCTTGACTCTTTATGACACAAAATCTGTTTTTCAAGTACCTGTCCAAAATACAGTCTTATATTCTTTTGTTTTAAATCATTACTTACTGAATTATAAAGTAAAACCAATTTTAGATAGTATTTTAATAATATGTATTTTTCTTTTTAAAAAGGTTATAAAAACAACACAACATGGAAGACACAGTCATGAAAAATTAAAACTACATATAATCTTATTACCTTGGGATAATTAGTGTGAATATTTTGATACCTACCTTCCCAATCTTGTTTATGAATAATGGGTTAAGACTTTTTTTTTTTTTTTTTTTTTTTGCAGTACGCGGGCCTCTCACTGTTGTGGCCTCTCCCGTTGCGGAGCACAGGCTCAGCAGGCCGCAGGCTCAGCGGCCATGGCTCAAGGGCTCAGCCGCTCCGCAGCATGTGGGATCTTCCCGGACCGGGGCACGAACCCGTGTCCCCTGCTTCAGCAGGTGGACTCTCAACCGCTGCGCCACCAGGGAAGCCCGGGTTAAGACTTTTAAAATAGTGTTGTCCTCACTCTATAATTTACAGGGAAACATGCTTTTCAGAAGAGAAGCTGAGGACATATTTGGCTATTTGAAAATTAGTCCATCTACAAATAATAAATGCTGGAGACGGTGTGGAGAAAAGGGAATCCTCCTACACTGTTGGTGGGAACATAAATTGGGGCAGCCACTATAGAGAACGGTACGGAGGTTCCTTAAAAAACTAAAAATAGAGTTATCATATGAACCAGCGATTCCACTCCTGGACATATATGCAGAGAAAACTATAATTTGAAAAGACAAATGCACTCCAATGTTCATAGCAGCACTATCTACAGCAGCCAAGACATGGAAGCAACCTAAGTGTCCATCAACAGATGAATGGATAAGGGAGATGTGGTATATATACACAGTGGAAGATTACTCAGCCATAAAAAAGAATGAAATAATGCCATTTGCAGCAACATGGATGGACCTAGAGATTATCATACTAAGTGAACTAAGTCAGACAGAGGAAGACAAATATATGATGTCAGTTATATGTGGAATCTAAAATTAAAATGATACAAGTGAACTTATTTATGAAATAGAAATAACTCTCAGACACAGAAGACAAACTTATAGTTACCAAAGGGGAAAGGGGTGGGGAGGGATAAATTAGGAGGTTGGAATTAAAATATACACAATACTATATCTAAAACAGATAACCAACAAGGACCTACTGTACAGCACAGGGAACTACACTCAAAATATCTTGTAATAACCTATAATGGAAAAGAATCTAAAAATGTTTTATATATATATATGTATATAAATATGTGTGTGTATATATATATAACTGAATCACTTAGCTGTACACCTGAAATTAACACATTGTAAATCAACTATACGTCAATAAAAATTTTAAAAAGGGAAAATAAAAATAAACTGAATTCCACACAGAAAAAAAAATTAATCCATAGATGTTAACTCGCATATACTAAATGAGACAGCCTGTACAACAGTTTAATGCCTAGATATAAACCTCATTATATTTAGACAGAGCAAACCAATGTTAAGAATATTTTCTCTAAAGGAAAGCAGCAAGCAAGGTAATAATTAGATAATCGTTCATTTACTTTGATCAACAAATCAATGTAAATAAGGGTTGAAGAACTATTCTAAGAGTATCATTTCTAAATATGGATGAACATAGCATTAATATTCAGATTATTACTTCCATTACCCAACCACAGATTAACTAAAACTGCACTAACCACCTTTCAGTAAATATGGATCACAGTGATTTTCTTTTCTGCTCTCTCCCTGGGGATCTCTAGTTTCAAGGCTTTAAAAGAGATCTTGTATGCTGATGCTGATGACTCCTAATTGCAATCTCTAATCCTGGCCTATCTTTAGGACTCCAGGTGAAGGTACCCAACTGCGTCTCTGACATCTTTCTCTGGATATCTAACAGGCATCTCAAACTAACCTGCTTCAATATCAAGCCCCTGATTTTCTAGCAGATAAGTTACCACGTTATATTATTTTTTTACAATAATTACCTCTCATGAAGCCATTTCAAGAGTAAACACTGAATAGCTAGAAATTAAGCTCTAAAAAATTGAATTTATTCATTCAGATATGTGAGTGCCTACTACTGTGTTCAGTTAAACATTAGCTGAGCTCAATCAAATGCATTAAATGCAGCACTGAAAACTCAGTGAGAACCCATTCAAAGGTAGAAAAGTCTATTAAAATATTTTCATCAAATTTACTGCTTCTAACCTGCTATAAATAAAACTTAAGGGCAACTGGCCTTCAGAGTTCAATTCACTGTCCAGATTTTTATCTTATGTTCCCATTTTTGGCTTCCACAATATAGAACATATACCCAGGAATAAAGGACATAAATCCTACATATCGGTACTATTAATTCTAATCTGGTGGTTCAGGAGCTTTGGTGCTTACTTCCTGGCTCTCAGAAAACTCCAGAATATTAAGATTACTCAGCAGCTGAGTTTTATGAAACTTCAATTTGACATGGTGAAGGAGGTCTGAATTTGCAGGGGAAAAATTATAAAGAACTAATAGAAAACTAAGTTTTCCACGATTTTAATATGTTTTGCTAGCAACACTGAAGTTCCAAATCTGAAGACAAAGTTCATTTAGCATTAGAATACTTAATATTGGGGCAGAAATGTCACTTCATAAATTCTTATTCCCACTCACATTTCTTCTTGTGAACTAATTATTTAACAACTCATGCTCGATACATTTATTTAGAGAATACACGTTCTTTAATTACTTTCATAAACAATCTAGCTGGTTGGGCTAGTAAGCTGCATTAACATGTACTGGCTAACTAGGCAGCTAAGAGATAAGGCATTTTTAATGCCTTAATAAAAAGCATGCTTTTTTTTAATAAAAAGCATCAATTAGAAAGTCTTAAATCACTAGTCAACTGGCTCATATTTTTTAAAGTTTTTTTTTAATATTCAAAGGCTAGTAAGAATTTCTAGCTACCCCCTCAGAAAATAACAACACTTCAAAGATTTAAAAACATACTTCAATCAGACAAAAACAAGAACACATGAATTCTCTGTAAAATGTCTTACAATTAAGAGATTAGAGAAATTACTGAAATTTAGAATACATTCTCAATTATGCAATGCTACACCTTAGGTATTAGTAACAAAGTTCTTAATATTTTCTTCCTTTTTTTCCCCCAAAAGCTTGTTAGTTCCTATCAGCATTAAAAAGCAAAAAACAAACAAACAAAAACCTTTCTTTTATGATTATTCACTAGGATACTTGGAGAAAGCAGTGTGAATCTAAAAGCTCTACAGGCAGACACACTCAGTATTAGCAAAAGAATTTTCTTATAAAATCTCCAAAAGCCAACATCACTTCTCCCCATGCGGCTCAGAGGTTAAAACACAACACAGCATGAAAGGAAAAAAAAGAGGGTTCTGAAGGGACAGAAATTCACCACACCTTAAAGTCAGAGGTGATAGGCTATTTTCTAAACGGCCCAAACACTTTTATTAAAGTATCACAGACATTTTTACTTGACCAAAACTGAATCTATTACAAATTTTTTAAACTTGTTTTACTAGTCAGCTGAGCGTTACTATTTTGTACTCCAGTAAGGGAAGGAAATATGTCTTTTTAAATTTAACACACTGTCTCACCAACTCGTGACACAATGACAGTTTGGTATGTAAACTCACTAGGCATAATTTAAGCACTCTTAGAAGAATACACTTAACTAAATGGTACACGAAGCACCATTCAAAATTGCCTTAAAAGGATTAGTGGTACCTAACTGACAGCTAAAGGAAACTACTTACCTAGTATGGTCAGGCCAGGAGCAGGGAACCCTAAATATTTCTTCAGCTATATTTGGTATTTATCTTGGATCATTTCTATTCCATTTATTCTTTATCTCAGACTCTCACCTTTACTTTCCCCATTGTTTTATTCCTACTTCTGCATTCCCCTTAATTCTGTTTACTTACTCCCTTATATGTTGGGATTGCTCAAGTTACCTTCCTTGGCATTCTTATCCGTTCTCACTTCATTTTCATTTTCTCCCCACTCTAGGGACTTGATCTACCAAGTATACACCAGTACCTATGAAATTAAACTTCAGGGCAAGCTTGTTTCTTGAGCTACAGGCTCAATTTTTCAAATGCCTACCTTTATATTCACCCACATGTAGATCAAGTACCTCTCCCCAAAACCATCTAGATCTGATTATATATTCCCCGTTCTAATTTGCTTTTCTGAATCCCATATAACAGTTAATAATACTTCCATTTACCTAGTCAACAAAGTAAACCCCAGGTGTCACCTTTAATTCTCCCTTCACACTCAGTCTCCATAGCCAGCCAGTGGTGAAGTCCAATAATTATACCTGCAAACTGTTTCTCCAATCTGTCCTTTACGTTCATGCTGCCACTGCTTGAGTTCTGGGCAACATCAACTCTTATCTGGTCTCATGCAACAGCTTGCCTCTGGAATTTCTAAATGAGTTTCTTCCTTAAAAAGTATTTCCTATTCCCCTCGTCATCTAACCACTCCCACCCGAAGCCTGCTTTCATACTAGTCCCAGAATGGTGACGTCTCAGAAAACTGACCCATCCCTCCACTCCTGTGGGGAAGAGAGTAGGGCTGAGCAAGAGTTGTGTTCTGCTGCTAAAAGACTGAAAACCACTAGGAGATAAAACCATGGCATTTAACAACTTTATAAGGCCCACTTACCTGTTTAGCCTCAATATTACTTCCTCTTGAGCAATGATTTTCAAATTGCCCTTAGAATGGGTACCATACCAACCCACTGATCACAACCAGCATTATAAATAAACTATACTACATGTAACAAGGGTAAACTGCTTCATGTTACCTTCTATTTCAAATATGAGTACATCATGATGTAAGATTTTTCTGACTGTGAATTAAAGTCACCAATGTTTGAGTTCTTTTTACTGGCAAAAAGATGACCTTTCCCACTGTCTTACTAGTACTGTTCTCTCTCTCCTTCACCTATAAATTCTTCCTTATTCTTTAATATTTAAGTATCTTAAAATTAAAAGATACAATTTCACCCTCATCACATTGGCAAAAATGTTAAAGTCTACCAAGTGCCCATGAGAACACTGGGAATCAGGGAGTTATTCAATGCTTAGGGAAAAATTATTTGTATTTTTAATTGCAGCATTTTTTTTAATAGTGGAAAAACTGGAAACAACCTAATTATCCAAACAATGGAATACTATACAGCAGTTAAAATGAATTAACATATATCAACAGATAAATTTCAAAACCAATAGTGAATAAGAAAATTTCTAAAAACTAGACACATTCTAAAGAATATGATATTACTGATGTAACTTTTTAAAGACACAAAACAATATTAAAATAAAGTCAACTTATACTTTACTAGCTGAGAAGATATTAATGTGCATAATATCTTAACTCAGAGCTTAAGCCATATAATTAAAAATATAGAAAAAGTGATCACCGTAAACATAAATCATGTTATTTACAATTTCATGGCTGGCTACAGGCTCCCCCAGGTAAGCCTGATACATAGTGCAGGCTGAAAATCAGGGCTCTAAAACATATTGATCAATGATTCTGTTAATGGTTAATTCCATCTACTGGAATTCCATCAGTCCTTTTACATCTTTATGAGTCTCCTATTTAACTGCAAATATTTACGGGAGTATACCTTAAGCCTCTATTTTCCAAGTTGTGTTCCACAGAATTAAAAACATTTTATGCACCCCCCCCCAAAAAAACTCATAGTCAAATAAAAATCATCTTTTGTTTAGGCTCATGTTTATCAAACATATTTAACCTCTTTCAGGGCACTCACATCAGTAATCTCTACCTTAAGTTTTTAGCAACTAACATCTTTTGGAAGCCTGACAGCTGGAAATAAGGCCCTGGACTGGCAGCCTCAGGGTGAAAGAACTAAAAATGTTTTTTTTTTAATTCAGAAACATTTCACCACCTTTAACTAGTGGGGATGGAAAGGCAGAGAGGATGATGTGTAAGATACAGTCCTTGCCCTCAACTCCAGAGAAGAAAATAACCACAGATAATATACTAAAAAGGAAAGCTCAAAATCATATTATGAAAATACAATGAAGAATACCTAACATAACCCTGGTGGCCAGAGAGAGGCCCAGCAAGGTTATGAAGGATGGCTTCCTGTGAGAGTAATGGGTAAGCTTCACCTCACAGCAAGAACAGGAATTGGCTAAAGGATGGAGGAGCATTCAAAGCAAAAGGGGCTACAAAGGTAAAGACAGTGATGGATACAAATCAAACTACCCTGAAATACCATTTTTCACCTACCAGGTTGGCAAAGACCCCAAAGTATGCTAAACTGTTTATGAAAAAACAAGCACCTTCATATATTGCTGGTGAAGGTATGCGCTGGCACAGCCTCTAAGGGAAGCAATTTGGCAATACCTATTAAAATTTCAAATCTATATACTTCCTGACTCAGCAAGTCCAGTTTTAATATTTTAGTGTTTGATTCATTAACACAAATATTATTCATTACACAGTGTATTTTAATAAACTAAAGCATCTGCACACAATAAGTACTACATACATACTATTAAAAAAAGAACAAGGTGAAGAATAGCTTAAATAATATGTTATCATTGAGTAAAAAGGGATGGGATAAAGAAAAAGAATATTTCCCTCTGTTGATTTGTATGTATATATTATTTCTGGAAAGAAAAACAAGAAATTGATTAGCATTGGTTACTTCCAGGGACAAAAACTGAGTGCCTGGTGACAGGAATAAGAAAAAGACTTTTCCTTGCATATTCTTCTGTATTGTTTACATTTTGAACCATTTTAACGTTTACATTTTGAACCATTTTAACGTGATCCATAAATAAGTTAATTAAATAAGCACAACATCTCATGGAAATTAAAGCAGTTTGAAATCAATGGAAAATGAAGTTCTAGACAAGAACTGATTAGAAATGAAGCTCAACAGGTGGACAGGAGTCAATTCATGAAAGGCCTTGTTCTAGCACACTAAGGATAATCAAGGTTCACCTACAATAATGTTTCTCGAAGTCTGATCTGGGGACCACTTGCAAACGTGTAGAGCTTGTTAAAAATGCAAAGCCCTGGACAAAGCATCAGCAAGCTTAAGGGTATGGTTCAAAGAGGCAGAGTCTGAGAGTTCTCCACAAACTGAATCTTTATATTGAGGGGGATGAGAATAAGGTTCAGGTACCTGCATTCTAACAAATTCCCTGGGTGACTCTATAGGTTATAGGGAGCTTCTGAGGGGTTTTAAGCAGAGGAGTAAAGTGGCCAGATGTTCACTTTGGATAGACCGTTTTGGTTCCTGTGTCTGGAAGATTTGAAAGGAGTGAGGCTCCGTTAGAAGGCTCTCTGGCAGTACTCCAGATCATGTTCTTTAATTTGATAAATACTCATATTGCATACACTACACTCATTGCACATGTGGCAAAAATATTATCTACCCAAGAGCTACAACCTAAGCTACACCAGTGTTTTAAGGAAACTGAGTAATGGAAACAAAATCCAAGGCACAGCAACTCCCAAATCTGCTAAGAAGGCAATAACTAGGAAGAATGTAAACCAATAATAGAGGGACCACTAAATGAAATTATTCCATCCCATTAGGAAATTAATTTTTTTTTTTTTTTTTTTTTTTTTTTTTTTTTTTGCGGTACGCGGGCCTCTCACTGTTGTGGCCTCTCCCATTGTGGAGCACAGCCTCCCGACGTGCAGGCTCCGCGGCATGTGGGATCTTCCTGCACCGGGGCACGAACCCATGTCCCCTGCATTGGCAGGCGGACTCTGAACCACTGCGCCACCAGGGAAGCCCAGGAAATTAACTTTTTAAAAAAAACTAAAAATGGAAACCATTAAAGGGGGTTGCTTCTGGGGTTGTAAGACTTGGAGTCAGGGCAGAGAAGGGTGGAAACTGCTCATTTTTTATTTGGTATATATTAAAATATTTTGAAATGAAACATTCTCTTTGGCCAATAAGGCATGTTTAATGACGTCAAAACCCTTTCCAATCAGCTTTGATTCACCTAAAGGTCTAGTTTGTGAGTGTCATCAACTCTGTTAATATAAGATCCACATCCACCAACAGCTACATCACTTATGATGCAAGTAAATTGTAATAATAGTTCAATTAGCCCTTGCCAAGTCTTGAGCCAGTAGATGTAAAATCACTGAGTAGAAATCCTCCATTCACAAGAAAAGTCACTGACAGGTTAGGCGGAAGGGAAATGCAAGAATTAAAAATAAACCAATGTAAAACCAATATGAAAGAGCAAATGAAAGTCAGGCTTTCATCCAGTCTGTACATGCTTTATCAGCTAAGAAGTATTTCCTCTAATTGTTTAAGTTGCTACAAAGTTAGAGAACCACAAGGCTTCAGGGTATGAAATTATACTAGCACTCCATCCCTCTTCTTCCATTTGCATTTTAACAAGTGACCTAATAGAGATCTATTTTGCCACAAAACAATCACCACCACCACAGCAAAAGAGAACCCTCTGGTACAAAACTTCAGGTTACCAGGACACCACAGACATAGCCAGCCACGGTGCCAGAAGACTCAAGTAAGCACTTGGCCACTTTCTTTTATATCCGATTCACATGATTCATATACCTTAGTATCTTTTACCCTAGGAAAACAGCAAACAGTATTAATCATCGTGTCATTCCTATTACAGAATCCCATTTTAGAACAACTTCACAGTCTAGTATTATTTGGTCTGTTCCTGATCTCTGGTCCGGGCTCCACCTAATACTATGCCATTCTGAATACTGGCCTTAACATAAATGATAAAACTCAAATCAGTAAGAAACAAATCCAGTAAAATTTAATTGAAATGATAGCAACAACAACTATTTCAAAACTGTGTTCCACAGTCCAGAAGTTTTACTTCAAAAGTTTTCTTATTCCAAACAGCATACTTAGCAATAGGCAAATATTTACCTATTACAGATTTCTCTTCAGATACTCAGAGTGGGTGTACTAGGTAGTTCGATTTTTAAAGACTTGATTTGCCTTACATTTAAAAAGTTTTGATTAGTGTCAATCTAGTTCAGAGGTCCAAGAATTAATCTAATTCAGATGCCACTCATATTCTTGAGGCCTTGTAAAAGTTCTTCAGTTTTAAAATACCAGAAAGGGCCTTGGAGGCTACCTAGTCCAATCCTAGTATTTCACACACTGAACTAGGTGAAAGCACTTTGAAAACAACAGCACAACACAAAAAGTATCGCTGTCACCAAGAAGGCCCACGGAAGTTAAAAGGAAGTTAACCACAGAGAACCTGGGCCTGGCTCCAAGCTCCTGACCCTGAATCCCACACTCTGAACATGCCAATCAAGTATACTATTTTTACTTGTCGTGAGAGGCTTCCATAAAATTGTATGAAGAACATATTTAGGGGTATATGGCATCCAACAACTTCTAAAAAGTAGGTCTGCAAAATTAGGAGTACAACCCATATGGCACACCTCTTTCCCAAATCAGAAACGCTTGCTCCAATTTTATTCCCTACCTCAGCCTCAACTTCACTCCCTAACACAAACTCAACTACTCCGACCTCCTGCTCCAACTGTTTGCTGATTTACTCTTTAAATGATGCAAATGTTTTCTATAAATTGCTACCTTCAAACACTAGGGAAAAGGAGAGAAACCTGCACCTAGCATGGCCACCCGATGAATACAGGGGCCCTCCTCAATTAACTCATTAAACAGTCAAGAAGTTAAATGCTGAAAACAGTCAGTACTTAAACAAGGATGATTTACAATTTCATTCTGATACCTCCACAAAATAGTACCAAAAGATTGCTGATGATTACGAACCAGAAGTTCAGAACAGGCTGTCTACTCTTGCACAGAATTCTACAGGATTATGGTTACAGGCAATTTATTCCAAAGCCTTTTGGTGCAGTGTCAACAATTAGAGATTTCCAATGGAGATTTTTCTGGACATACTGCTCATGGTAGCATCATCACTCTCGTTTCCTTAAAGTGGGTGGGGACATGGGATCAGAAGTTCCAAGAATAAGAGTGAAGGCAGATAATATTCAGGGTTCCCCCCCCTTAGGTGTATTTATATACTTTGCAAAGTATTAGTAAATATACGAAATATAGTCTGTTGTGGAGGCACTACTATATTATATAGACCTAGACGCTGTATTTCATAATTACCCTGTTTACCTGCCTTTTGTCTGGACCTTGCTACTTAACAACATTCAAATTTTCCCCGCTGCTCTGCCCAGCACTGGAGACACGTGAGCTTTTGATACAAACTCCTGGAACCTTGTCTGAGAACCACGTTCCAGCGCGGAAAAGGCTCAACCAGACCAGCTCCCCGGAGTGCCCAGGCCTGGCAGTCCTGCCCACTAAAAGGGGGTGTGTCTGCGGTACCATAGCTTCTTTTCCGCTGCCCATAGCGGCGCCCAGGGGCTCCCTTTCCCCCAGGTCGGCCTGCGGAGCGATTCCCAGAACCGCACCCCCAAAGTCACGGCCGAGCCAGTGAGCGAACCAGCGCCGGGCCGAGGCACAAGGGCGGGGGCCGCCGGGACCCACCAACTGCTTCAGGTCCTCCTCAGAGAGCTCCGCGTAACGGTACCGCTGCTGCTCGAACTCGTACCGGGTGGTTTTGGCCACCACCACCACCCGGGACGGGCGGAAGCCGCCGTCGGGGCGGCTGCCACAGCCCGCCAGCTCGCGCGGCTGCCCCTGCCCCAGGTGCCGCCGGCCGCCGCCGTCACCGCCGAGCCGCGGCCGCGCGGCGGGGCCTCCCGCCCCTGGCCCCCTCAGCGCCGCTGCCCGGCCGCCCGCCACGCGACGACAGCTGCCCAGCAGGAAGCCTCGGTAACAAGTCATCGTCGGCCCGGCAGCAGCTGCAGGCCCGGGCTCCCGCCTCCGCTTCCAGCCGCCAGCAGTGCGCGCCGCTCGCGCCGCCCCGGCCTCTACGTTCCAGCCGGGCGGGCAGAGGTTAAGTGCACAGCCGTGCGTGGCCGGCGCCGCAAAGGGGACGTGCCCAGACGTTGACGGGGGCGGGGAAAGCCGGGCGATTGGGAGCCGGGAGAGCCCTCAAGAGGGAAAGGTGGGCGGGGAAAAGCTGGAGGCCTCCAGGTGGTGGGTTGTGTTTGTTTGGGGAGCCCTTTCCATTGACGCCTGCGCAGTAGCCGCTTCCCCGCCCGGGGACCGACCTCTAGCTCCACCCCTTTCCCCCCGCGGTCTCCACCCTCCCCCAGGCCACCGCTTCCAGCCAATCAGAACCCGCAGCGGTTTCGGAGGCTGAGGAGCTTCAGGGATTGGCTGCGGCCGGGGGAAGGGCTGGAATTCTATTTGGTGTTGGATCTAAACCCAGCTGGAACTGGTCTGAGGCTGCGCCGGCCCTTCGAGTGCGGTTTTAAGGGCTTGGCGGGAACGTGTGTGAGGCCGCAGCTTCTTGCTCGGGGTCAGTCCTTTTTTTCGTTATTGCACGTAAGACTAGACTCTTTTATTATTGCACATAAGACTAGACCCTTTGTTCGTTCATTCAGCCACCTCGTATTGGATGGCTGATACGTCCAGCTCTGGGCCAGGGTTTGAGGAGACGGACTCAGGACCAGCTGCACAATTTGCGGGGCCTAGTGCAAAATGAAAACGCAGCCCCTTGTTCAGAAATTGCTAAGAATTGCAAGAGGGATAGACAGCAGTAAGCCGAGCACCGGGCTCATTTAAGCATGGTACCCTGTGGGATTGCGCAGGTGGTACATCTGCTAACCTCCAAAAAACTATTGGGGTGGAGGGGAGGTGTTAGCCTTTGAGAAAGTTAGAGGATGATGGATAGACGAGTCTGGCCAAATGGAAAATTTCTAGATGGGAAGCTATGGTTGAAAAAGTAGATAGGAAAAGAGTGAAGGGTAGAGAATGTTAATAATTTGGACCTTATCCTGTAGGCAGTAGTTAGCCTTTTGAAGGCTTTTAACTGGAATGAAATGAGTCCTGAGAGCAATGTTTGATGACTTGATCTGGTTTTCGAATGTGGAACAAATTGGGAGGCAGGAGGAGGAAGGGAGACTTGGGCGCTGTTGGAATAGTTACTCTTGGATCGAAGCTAGAGTAAAAGTAATGGAAATAGAAGAAAATGCTCCTGTTACAAGAGGAGAATCAAATGGCAGTGCACATCCTAATGTTTATCCCTCCTGCTCTTTAGATCCTTTTGCTTTGGCACTCTCTTCGCTTCTTTGTAGTCCGAGCACTATCAATAACTAGCTTTTGGACTTTGGGCAGGTTGCTTCATCTTTCTGGGCCTCAGATTCCTCATCTATAAAGTGAGGGAGTTGAACTAGAGTGATTCCAAGGTTCTGCCAAGCCCAAATTGATTCCAAATCTGTGACTTACTTTTCAGCTAGCCATCAACGCCAGCATTCACTCTTGGGTTCACTGAATATTTACTGAGTCCCTACTATGTGCCAGGTAGTATATTAGACTGGGAAATACACAGTGCAGTCTGATAGATGTTTGCTTTTAGTAGGTCACTGACCCCTTCTGGCCAGGAACTTTGCCTCACAGGAGCTGCTAACAGTGACTCGTAGTGCACCCTAAAGCACACCTCTTAACTTCTGTGAGATGTGAGTTACTCATTTGTAACTTTGAACATCCTCAAGGTCCTTTCTAGTCTTACTAGTTCAACACTTTATAATTCCTTAGATACTAGGAAGGAAGAAAAGGGAGAAGTCACAGATGACACTGAGCTTTGAAGCTTGGTGACTAGGAGAATGTCAGTTGATCCATTTGACAGAAAAAATGAATTTAGAAAACCTGTTCTGGATCAAAGTCTATGAATTCTGTTATGCATATGCAAAATTTCAGACCCCTTTTCTTCCCATTTCACAGATAAGTACTCAAATTTTTGGATCTCCCCCGTTTCCAGCTACAAACTTGTCTACACTGACATCTTCTCATTTGGTATATCTCTTTGTCCATTGTTATTTTGGGATCCCATCTCCTTCCACCTGCTCAGAAATATTGCTCCGTCAGGTTATCACCTTTAATATACCTTTAATTATCCCTCTCTATTGGACTTTCCTCTTCACTGTTTAAACATGCTCATGTCTATGACATCTTTAAATTAAAAAAAAAACAAAAAACCTTTTATGCCCTAGCTTTTATATATTGCTTGTTTTCTCTTTACAGCTAAGATTCTTGAAAGAGTAGTTGGTTCATCATTGGTCAACATCCCTGCTGCCTATTCATCTGTCAACCTGTTGTAATCTAGTTTCTCCGTGCTACTTTACTAATTACTGCTATTTCCATGGTGACCAAGGATGTGATTGTAAACTCAGAAGACATTTATCAGCCCTTAACTGACTTGGTCTTCCTGCAGCATTTGAAATGGTTATCATTTCCTTTTGAAATTTTTTACTCTGGTTCACAGCACACCAGTCCCTAATGGTGGTCCTCCCATCTTTCTGTCCCTTTTCTGGATTCTTCCTAAGCTCATATTTGGGATCTATCCTTCCCTATCCTTGCCGTCCCTTCTCTCTGTCTCTCTGTCTGTCTGTCTCTCTCTTTCTCTCTGTGTCTCTCTCTCTCTCTCTGGCTCTCTCTCTCTCTCTGGCTCTTTCTCTCTGCACTCTTCTGCATGAGCTTATCTACTCTTGTGTAATGAAAAGAGCTTGGGTTTGGGATTTAAAAAGACCTTGGTTCAAATCCCAGCTTTACCATTTATTACCTTTGTCAACCTTGGACTGTTCCCTTAATCTTTCTGAGCCTACTTCTTCATTTACAAAATGTAATAGCTTACTTATAAAGCTGTAAATATATGTACAAATGCCTAGCCACATGCCCATTACAAAGTATACACTTGGCAAATATTAGTCCCTTTCCCCTTCCCTGACTTCAGCTACTACCAGTGTCTTTAGCCCAGACTATCTCCGGAGATTTACATCCTTATTTCTAGCTTCCTGTTGGATAACACCTCTTGAGTCTTATGTATATAACACGTCAATGGATATCAAATTATATTTGATTGCCTGCTGTGGGCGAAGCACCCTGCTAGGTGTTGGAGATAAAATGGGAAATAAATAAGTAGTCTCTCCCCTTGAAGAACATACAGTCTGTGCAATGATAAAATTATTCACAGAGTGCTATAGGAATTTGGAGGAACAAATCTTCATTCAGCCTAAGTGGAGTTAGGGAAAGCTTTCTGGAAATGTCTCAAGCTAAACCTTAAAGAGTGAGTTAGGTATTAGCCAGAATCAGCAAGAGTAAGAAAGGAATTCCACAGAGGAAACAGTATGAGCAAAGATATGGAGTAATAAAATAGCAGTTCTGAAATCCTAGAACATTTAGAGAGAGGCAGGCAACAGTGGGAGGTGAGGCTAGAGAGGTTGACAGGGAGAAAGACATGAAGTGTTATATCCATGCTTAGGAACTTGGCTTTTATCCTGTATATGCTAGGAAGCCACTGAAAGGAGAGAATGACATGGTTAGCTTTGCAAAAACTTCTTAGAAGAAACACAAGCAGTGAATACATATCTAAAAGATCCTCAACCTTATTAGAAATCAGAAAAATACAAATTAAGCTAATAGTGAAGTAGTCTTTTACATCCACTAGATTGGCAGAAATTAAGAAATATTGGTAATCCTCTAATTGTTTGAAAATTATTATATCATCAAGTATTTATTAGGCTAAACATTTGCCAGTTATTTCAATAACTCCTCCAATGCCATAGTTTCTAAATATTATCTTAGAAATTTCAACTATGTTCAAGTATTCGAGTTAGTCAATTCCAAGTATGATGTCAAAAATTACTCAGTACTGTGGGTATAATCTGGCCATTGCGAAACAAACCAAAGTGTTGGCATTCATGGATTTAATATCAGTTTCACCTACCCTCAAACAACTAAAATAATCTGTAGTATTATTTTAATTTTATATTTATTTTTATTTTTGCTGTGTTGGGTCTTCGTTTCTGCGCGAGGGCTTTCTCTAGTTGTGGCAAGCGGGGACCACTCTTCATCGCGGTGCGCGGGCCTCTCACTGTCGTGGCCTCTCTTGTTGCGGAGCACAGGCTCCAGACGCGCAGGCTCAGTAGTTGTGGCTCACGGGCCTAGTTGCTTCGTGGCATGTGGGATCTTCCCAGACCAGGGCTCGAACCTGTGTCTCCAGCATTAGCAGGCAGATTCTCAACCACTGCACCACCAGGCAAGCCCCCAATCTGTAGTATTATTGAATTTCAAACTCAAACCCCGCCTATGACAAGGCTGGTGTTCTTTCCTAGTGAACAAGCCTACCCAGTAGCCACATCTCAAGCAAGCTTAATTGTTCTCAACATTTTATGGGGAAGAAATTATATATCACTGTGATATTCACAACTTGAAGATTTACAAAGGTTACAATCTATCCTTTCCAATCCCTATAACCCCCTCCAGCTCACTTCATGTACATTCTGATTCTGAAAGATATATACGACCAGCCCCTGGCTTTTTTTTTTTTTTTTTTTTTTTTGCGGTATGCGGGCCTCTCACTGTTGTGGCCTCTCCCGTTGCGGAGCACAGGCTCCAGACGCGCAGGCTCAGCAACCATGGCTCAAGGGCCCAGCCGCTCAGCGGCATGTGGGATCTTCCCGGACCGGGAAGCCCCACCCTCCCTGGCTTTTTAAAAAATGACATGCACGTGCTCTAAGGCCTGTATAGGATATTAGGCCCTGACAACTAAGGGCTCCTGGCTTTGGCAGTAATGGTTGTAAAATATTTTAAGAGAGAACATTTTGCTGGTTTACAATTAAGCTGAATAACTTGGTATAAAAGTACTGTTGATAGAAAAGAATGTTTAGATTATCATAATATATAATCGGATATCATATTAAATATATCTTGTGTATCTTGTGTATTTGGGGAATATTTATCTAAGTAACTTTTAATAAAAGCAGCTTCTGGGACTTCCCTGGTGGCCCAGTGGTTAAGAATCCGCCTGCCAATGCAGGGGACACGAGTTTGAGCCTTGGTCTGGGAAGATCCCACATGCCGTGGAGCAACTAAGCCCATGCGCCACAACTACTGAGCCTGCGCTCTAGAGCCTGCAAGCCACAACTACTGAGCCCATGTGCCACAACTACTGAAGCCTGTGCGCCTAGAGCCTGAGCTCTGCAACAAGAGAAGCCACCACAATGAGAAGCCCACACACCGCAATGGAAAGTAGCCCCTGCTCGCACAACTAGAGAAAGCCCACGCACAGCAACGAAGACCCAATGCAACCAAAAATAAATAAATAAATATATTTATTTAAAATCAGCTTCTATGGAAGAAGATGTATGCTTTGAAATCACCCACCTAGTAACTTGTGAAAATGAATGTCATTATATGATTGATCACGTCACACTAAAGGGGGGGGCAAAGGATATAGAAAAGCCAAAAAGGAGAATGCTAGATGAAGATATAGGACAAGGAGAAACTATAAGATGTTTCTATTTCTATTACCCCCCAAAATATTACTAAATATATGCATAAAGAGTATAAGAAGGAATAGCAGAGTGGAAATGGGTTGAAAGTCATAAGCTAAATATCATGTTTCTGCTGTTAGTAGCCATGTCATAATCCCTAAATAAAATGTTTGAGGCATTGAGAAAATTCATCTCCACAACTAAAGAGGGGTCAAGAATGAACATGTCAGGAAGATAAGGAAAATCTCTGTTTCTCTGCTTTACTTTAGCAATTTAGCATAATCCCAATGTTCCCATATCAGCTAAGATCTTATAAGAGAACCAATTCTTTAATATCTTCTCCAGATGTCTCCCTGTTTATATTATGCTTCTAATGAAAATTTTCCTCCGAGTTTGTTCTGCATCAGAGTCACTCTTTTAGAATTAAAAAGAAAACACTTAAAACTTCTGATTTTCCATTCTTTTTATTCTTCCTTTCATGTTAGAGCTCTTCTTTACTGTTTTTTTTTCCTTCTCTCAACCTTTTCTCTCTTCCTCTCTTTCATTAAGTTTTCTTCTCCACTTCCTGAGTCATTGCTTAATTTAGAAGTAAAGGATTTTATTTACTGTATTTCTTCTGGAGTCACTAGAAGAATTAATGAAAGTTAAATACTCAGTAGCTAAATTTTACTAAGTTATAGTTAGTGATAGGGAAAGCAAAACTTTCATCAATTATAACATACTAGCTAAATTATAGTCTAAAAGAGTAATTCAACTTTCATATGCTAAACTTTCAAGCATTAGATTTGACAATAAATGCATATATATAATTGCTTTTACTATTATCTATGGTATATACTATAATAAAGTAATGTAACTTTTTAAAAATATGTATTCACATGTATACTTCCATGTGAATATTGTTCTTCAAAGTAGAAATGAAGCTATACTCTTATCCCAAATATGTTGTCACTGTTCAGAACGTTTTCAGAAATCATTTTGTACTGTGAATTATTCCTTATTATGGACTGAATGTTTATGTTCTCCCACAATTCATATGTTGAAGTCTATCCCACAATGTGATGGTATTTGGAGATGGGGCTTTAGGAGGTAATTAGGGCTAGATGAGGTTATGAGGGCCCTGGTCTGATGGGATTAACGTCCTTATAAAAAGAGACACCAGAGAACCTGCTGTCTTTTTCTCCCTACAGCCTCCCCGTGCTCCCACAAGAAAGAGGTCATGTGAGCACACAGTGAGGTGGTGGCCCCTACTTGTGTAACTCCTGAAGTGTCTCTGAAACAAATCTCAAAAGAGGAACATCAAAATTCTGTTGCACAATTGTTGAAATTACTGTGTTTTACCTTAATAATGGCATTTAAGAAAAAAAGGTCATTTGGCTATAAAAGGTCTCTGTACAGCCTCACCTACTAGAATATTAATGACAATTTAATTACATAAATAAAGCAAAGAACAAGTTAACATATTTCACTTTTCGTATAGTTACTGTTTTGATACATAGGTAATGTATTTTGTTCATTCCTTCAACAAATATTGGATACTGACCGTGAGTCAAGCATATAGAAGGTGCGATAGATACAAGTGCAAGAACAGATATTCTCTTTAAAGGAATTCATACCATGAATATATAATATTATAGAATTAGGAAGTCCAAAGGTTAAATGAAAATACACATTTCCCAGAAGAAAAACATGATTTAATAACATGTTAACGTGCAGTTATAACATTTTTCAAAGAAATGACTCTGGAAGTTTTGTAAAATATTTGTTTTATGGCCAGACAATATATGACTGAAAAAATAAATATCTTAGATATTTATCAAATCCAGCAATTTATAATTTTAACTATTGTATCCATCAATGTGATGAATAGTCCAAATTAGTTACCAAATCTTATTCTAAATTAACTTCTTCAAAAATGAAAAATTTTGAACTTCCAAAGGCCATGTGTCTCTTAAATTCTGCCATTTTCTCCACAATAATCAAAATATAAAACCTCAGAATTATTATACTACACAGAGAAACATTTTAATTGCAACAAATTATATTTCTTGGACCTTTCTATAAAAACTGTTCCAGGAATGAATAGGATCTTCTCATTTAGTTATTAGGATGGCTTAGAGTTTTTCAGTAAGGTGATCTTTTTGTAGATGTTTTCATGTTTATAGTAGGTAGCACTCATGAACAGGCAACCGACTGTCTGTGGGTCCACCTAGAAGAATCTGTGATATAAATTTAAAATAATTTATTGTACAATATTGTATTCATTTAGGTTTAATATGGAATACAACTGAACATGAATACTCATGAATATGCTTACTAGCAAGGAAATAAAAAATATATATAATCTGCATATTTTTAAGTAACGTTTGGAAATGTTCCTAATTTTAAATGTGACATTTTCAGATAATTAAACCTTTCCTTAATTCCTGGGCAACAAAGTTTAAAAAGTCAGACATTTTATTGCTTCCATAACATTTAGCATTTGTGTGCAACACTTCCTAGAGAAAGTACTAAGTAAGGAGGGGAGAGGATGGGTTCATAAGATTGGCATTTACTTGGCCTTATTTCCATTGTTTCTCATGTTGTATGAAGATAGTTGCATATCACCCCTTTCCTAAAATGGAATATGGTAGAATATAGATTCTATTCATAAACGTGTCATTTGTTGATGAAATAATTTTGCCATTTAATCCTAACTGCAAGTTAACATTTTTTCATGGATACCAACCCATTTTCTAATAGATCCCATTTTATTGTGACAATATAAACATTATAATAATTTTTATTTATACATTTCATACATTTTAAAAAAATTAAACCTCTTGTTTAATAGTAACAAGAAGAATCATATCCGCTTAGTTCTCTGGCTCACTGAGTCTAGCAGGTTATGATCCTGCTCTGCATGTTCTGTGCATCTTTCCTCTTAACTACACTTTTAGTATTAGGCCAAGGAAGCTATTTCATCAAGTTCTGCACATGTTGTTTGATAGATTCCTAAATTATGTATGATTAAAATAGCTTTAAGATTTAAAATGATTAAAAATTGGGAAAATGCCTGCTAACACACTATTTTTGTAAGTCCTTTGTCAGTCCTCCGTAGAGCAGAATTCAGGGCTAAATGAAAATATTACTGAAAATACTTGGACGACTTATTGGAATAGCTACATCTGTATGAAAAAGCTGGATTACTCAGCCGTAAAAAGGAACAAAATTGGGTCATTTGCAGAGATGTGGCTGGAGCTAGAGACTGTCATACAGAGTGAAGTTAAGTCAGAAAGAGAAATACAAATATCGTATATTAACGCATATATGTGGAATCTATAAAGATGGTATAGATGATCTCACTTGCAAAACAGAAATAGAGACACAGATGTAGAGAACAAATGTATGGACACCAAGGGGGGAAAGGGGGGTGGGATGAATTGGGAGATTGGGATTGACATATATACACTATTGATACTATGTATAAAATAGATAACTAACGAAAACCTGTATAGTTCAGGGAACTCTACTTAGTGCTCCGTAGTGACCTAAATGGGAAGGAAATCCAAAAAAGAGGGGATATATGTATACGTATAGCTGATTCACTTTGCTGTACAGTAGAAACTAACACAACATTGTAAAGCAACGATACTCCAACAAAAATTATTTTAAAAACCCACAAAGCTGGGCTTATTATTTCCTTGACAATGGTTTTCTCCAAAAATAATGATGAATTTTAGTTTTAAATCCACTCATCAGGACAAGCACTAAAACCTAGAAATCCATTAACCAGTGGTTCCACTGCAACCTTGTTCAATTCATGAATCCGGTTGTAATAAAAGAAATAGCGCCTTTTGCCCCAGGTAAAGAAGGTCTTTGAAAATAAAACAGTCAAATTCCAAAAAGGGAATAAGCCAGATTTGCCTGCTGGTTCCATTACGAGTATTTATAATTTCTTCTATTATGGCCAATAATAGGAGAATGAGAACAAGTGAAGAGAAATATTAATAATTGGTTAGTTTCAGTGTAGCAATTAATACTTTACATTGTAAATATGGTCTTTTATGAAATGTATATGCAAATGATGTGCAGGTATTACAATAAGGCTGACTTTTGGTGAAATCCCAATGAAGGCCACATGCAGAAGACGGTGATTTTCAAACCCACCTCTCAGATGCAAACATCTAGGGCTCTAACCCCTGCCCACTTTGAACAGACAAGTTCCACTTTTTTTTTTTGCGGTACGCGGGCCTCCCACTGCCGCGGCCCCTCCCGCCGCCGAGCACAGGCTCCGGACGCACAGGCCCAGCGGCCATAGCTCACGGGCGCAGCCGCTCCGCGGCACGTGGGATCCTCCCGGACCGGGGCACGAACCCGTGTCCTCTGCATTGGCAGGCGGACTCCCAACCACTGCACCACTGGGGAAGCCCAAGTTCCACTTTTTAAAAATCTATTTCATATAAAAGGGTTGTGAATAAGATTTCTTTCTTAAACCTCTGAACTAACAAAAAAAAAGTTCTTTACCTGATCTAGTTTTAGTGACTTGGATAAAATCATCCTCATCCTCATCACAGCTATCACAGTTAAATTGTTGGAGGACTGTTTCTGACTGGCTTTCAGCTTGATTTGCATCTTTCTGCTTATAGAAGCTTCGAAGTGCAACAAGACGGTGATGTATTGCTGCATGCATACATCCTGTATCTTTGGCACTGGCCTGCAAGAGGAAAATTAAGTTGTTAATATAAGTAACTTAATAATAGCCACACTTTACACATTTGTAACCTTTCACTATTAATAAGGAAGGAATTATATGACATAAATCTAGAATATAAATAATCCTAGAAACTAAAGGGTAAAGAGCCAATTCATCTTGAACCAAATTGAATCCTAGAGCAGATAATTTTATGATGTCCCAATTTGTGCATTTTAAACTGAGAAAATGAAATTTTGTGATTTAAATTTTCTATTTGAATTTGTTTGTTAAGACCATCCTTCCTTCACTGTGTTATACTGTAGAAAGTTTTAGGGTTGGGGGAAAAAGACTTGCATTTCCTTTACATCACTTGCTTAGACATCCCTGCAAGCTGCATAGCTCTGTAGAAAAGCAGAGCTCATTCGAATAGTCTGATGTTGTACCATAAACACATCAGAAGTCCTTGCTTTCAGTACTTTTCTATTTTTACAGTTGCTATTAATATAAAAATGATGGTAACAAGAACATTGGTATAACATTTGCTGTTATAATATCCTTTTATTTTTTCAATCCTTATAATAAAACTTTAGGTTATTTATTCCATTTATGTTAGCAAAAGCACATAGTGCAGGTATTCAGTAAATACTTGTTTCCTCTTCCCTTTACAGATGAGAAAATTATGGCTCAGAAAGACACAGCTTGTCTGCATTTAAACAGCTGGTTGACAGATTGGCTGGGACTTCGTTTTTGTCATCAAAGTCAGTGTTCTTTAAGGTAACATGTCAGTGGCTTACATTTTTGTATCTTTTCACAATTTCAAAGAAAATCTGGGAAAATTTTTCTCTTTGCTAATCCTTCAGAGAGCTACCAAATATTTCAAAACCAAGAACTGAGGGTTGAATCAACTACATGCCAACTTTTGGGGAGAAGGGTCTTAAAATATGGTTTTTCTTTTGTATGTTATTAAGTTACCGTAATTATTTTTAGGGAAAAAAATACACATTAAATAAAATATTTTTGTTTCTCATATTATGTTAGATATTACATAGCAGATGTTGAGTAAATATTTGTTGACTCTTGACCAATTTAATTTTTATATTAAGTACAAGGGTGTAATTTTTCTTCAGTAGGTTAATTAATAACAAATACTGAAAATATATGTAATTGAAATATAAATACAGTTCTGCTGCCTTGACTTTTTTACATTAAATTTTAAATATGCCTTTCACTAGTGTGTGTGTATATATATATATATATATATATATATATATATATATATATAGCCAAATTCATTCAGATATTTTCATTCAAGAAATTCAGAACAAGAAGTAAAAGCACAATAATATATATATATTTTTGGACAACAAATTTGCAATGCTTAAAAATAATTTCCAGGAAGCACCATAAGAAAATGCCGGTGAGAATGAAAATTGACTCAGTCTTTCTGGAGATAAATGTGTCAAGACAAGTCAAAACCTTTTCCCAAGAGAATTAACATGTATGTACATAGAGAATTCCTTGCAGAATTTATAATAATGAACATAGTAAATTGCCTAAGTATTTAACTAAACAGGATTAATGGAATAAATTATGGTACATAATAGAACAGAATTTATTTTCATCTATAAAAGAATTCTTGAAGAATGAACTATTTAATAACAGAAAACACTCATTTTCATTGATAAGTGAAAAGGTTACATATGTGTATTTCACAATCAAATGTTAGCTATTTAATCTTCTCAATCACTTTATAAAGTATATTATTATTGTCTTCCATTGGCAGATGAGTAAAATCAGGTTTAGGAGGGCTAAATAACTTGCCTGAAAGTCATGCAGTATGTACAGTATGGTACACATGTATATATGTACCCACACATACATGTATATACTAAAATGTAGTATAAGACCAAAATGTTAATAGTGACCATCTCTGGGAGTGGAATTTTGGGTGATTTTTATTGCATTTTGTTTGCTAATCTCCAAAAATTATCCTACAGTTTAAAAAGTGAGCATGGGCCAGATATTGAGCCGCAGAATCTAGTCATAGTTAAATCTAATTGAATCTAATCATAGTCTCAATCTCAGACAGGCTGCTTTACCCACTCAAAGACAGGGGCATCTGGCCTAGCAGAGTATCCAGTATTATCTCCCTAAATGGTAAACAGGGTTTAGACATCTTACTCTAAGATTTTAACACTCAACATCACTTACACCTAACAGTGCACCTACAGGTAGTTAATAAAACCTTTGGTTTTTCATCAGTGGGCTCTTGCCAACTTTTGTTTTTTCATTATTATATGGAAGCCAATTTACTTGTATTGTCATCTTCTACCTGAGTTGCTTAGATATTCAGTCTTCTCAAGTCTTCTGAGACTCGGCCTATGGGGGAAATCCAGCCTTTTTTCTCGCCTGATTCATGTCATCTCTGTCTTTTTTGCCTGGATCTTGTATTTGAGGTCAAGCATTCCTGCTGCCGGAACAGCTAAAGCTGTGCTCCCATCCTGTTACCTTGGAGACTGACTCATATCCAGAATTGGAATTTGCTATTGGACTGGTTGTTTTAACTTGCTAGCCCTGTGTTTTTCCATTTCTCACTGGTTCCTTTCCAGTGATTTCAAAGCCTCAATTTCAGCACGCAGTGTAAGCATCAGGGTGTGGATTCTGCTGGCCTCCTAGGAGCCAATCCTGACAGTAGTCTCTCTGGAATTTAGTAAGATGGTTGACATAATTTTAATAGTAAAGAAAAATGTAGGGGTTTGACAGCATGTACCAATACAAATGTCTTGGGACCAGTACCAATTGACTGCTTTGAACTGTTGTTAATCTCTAAATTTCATGCAAAATTTAGGTCTTATATTAGACTGTAAACAACCATAATAAATGGCTGATTTTTTGCTAATGGTATAGGTTATTTTAATAAAATGAAAAAAACAAATGTGACTGCAGAGATCTATAAATATAGTAGGATAATCCTCTATCACTGAAATTTGTCACTTACCTGAATTAAAAACACTTTGATGTTATAGTCTTCTAAATCAGTAGCTGTTATTCGTAAATTTTTGTGGTTTGCTTTCTGAATCTCCATTTGAGCCCAGAGTTTACTATTGAGAATCAGCCTCAGGCTGCCTTGATTGTGCATAACTAAAATAGGAAGATGAATTTATCAGACTTCAGAACAGTTGATTCCTTAGCCTTTCAGAGGAATTTGCCATTTTGGAAAGCAAATAAATCTGGTAGTTGTTTTTCAGACTCTATTGTCACTACTAAATTGTAATTTAATTGACTAGATTATAATTTGGTTTCCAAATTGGGCTTTATTATGTTGGAGGACCTTTTTATTAGCTTAAATGCTAAAAATGCTATATTTTTTTTACTATAATATTAAAAAATGGTTAAATTTTAGAATTCCTTTGAGGACATAATGGTCTGAAGAATATTTACCCAAGAATTGTTTATAATGGAGAAAACTGAAACGAAAACTTTAAGCATTCAAAAAATGGAATCAGTTAAATAAATGATGGTACAGCTATTGAGGATATTATGAACTCATTAAGAATACTAAAGAAAGATAATTATTAATGTAGAAAGGTGACCATGGCATACTATGCAAAAGAAAAAAAATCAGGTTACAAAGTACTATAGACACCATTTATCACAAATTTTTCAATGTATTGTATACATGTATTGTATACAAAGTCCTTAAGAATATATTTTATTGACAGAAGCTAGCTACTACAGGAAGATAGGCCTATGAGTAACTTAATTTTTTTTCTTCTTGTCGATCCATATTTTCCGTCTTCTGTAATGGACATGTATTACCTGTCTAATTAAAAGAAAAGTTGTTTTGTGCATTTTTTTGGCAAGTAGTGGAAGGAGTGAAATTAAACCAGAGTAGAAAACAGCTAATACCTGCCTTGGGAATGATAGTCAGGTTATTTAGAAACCTGTTTGCCAGTGCTCCTAACTCTCAGTCTGAATTCTATTCCTTACTCACTTCTTGAGATTGATATCTGAAACTCACCAGATATCCATTTACCAGCTTCTACTTGTGGTCTCCTCCACAAGATTTGACCACCCGATATTGACCAGTAAACCCATCCACCCCGGCCCAGATCTCTGCCTGTGCTTACTTTCAGTTTGGACCTCTGAACAATGCCCAGTGTGTCTTTTGGATGCCAGAAACCTCCTCAGGTTTTTGGTTTGGCTGACCAAATTCTGACCAACACTCTGCCTGAAGGATTCAATAACCACACACCTTTATTTACTTGGAAATTGACCTCTCATCCCAACCCACACACTGTGTTTAGAATGCCAAGAATAAATTACAGGGCAAATATTCTCTTTTAGAAAAACGATTCCACTTCAAAAATAAATTCATCACATTCCTTTAAATAATAATGATTACTATTTAGGTGTTTGCTGGGCTCGGTCATAGGTGCTTTACGTGCATCATCTCACTGAATTCTCACACTCACTAAGTCATGGACTTCTATTATTTCCACGTTAAAGTGATGCAACTGGGGCAGAAGGAGAGTAAGTAATTTGTCCAAGGTCACCAGTTAGTAATGGAGCCAGAACTAGAACCTGTATAGTCTGACATCAGAGCCTACTTTAAATAGGAAACTCCTATAGTACATTAAAAAAATTGTTTAATTTACTGACAGCAGTCTAATTTATTGACAGCAGTCTAATTTATTGACACATAACACATCTCCAGAAAATGATGTGTACTTATATTGGAAAAATTTCCCTGAGAAATACTGACTCGCTTTACAAAATGATTCCTTACTTAGTCTTGACTGGAATGTTCCACAATCACTGCTTGCTGTGTCATTCAGTCTCAAAGCTCCTCTGCCCCTTTCAATCCAGGACTGTGTTGTTTTGTTGAATATAAAAAGCTTGCAGTTGATCTAAAGGACAATTTTTTAAAATGTCAAAATATAGAAAACTTTTCAAAGTGATTTCTTTCCTATGCTATAACACTTTTATTTATCTGATACTTTACCAGAATAACCTTTGTTAATGATTTCTAAGCCAGCTTTAAAATTTTACTTAGCTTCTGAAACAATACAGTTTTTGAATAGTTCAAACATTAAAAAGCAAAAAGATGTACAAAGTGAAAAGTAACCCCACGAACACTAGTTCCCCATCTACCAGTTTTCACCCCCTACAACAGGTAATCACTGTTGCTAATATTTTGTTTATCCTTCTAGAGATATTTGTGTGTATATACATGCCAATATGTATATATTTTTCTCCTATTTTTTCTATAAAAATAGAATACCATATGGTAGAATACCATAAATACTTTCCACATCTTTCTTTTTCACTTAACAATATATCTGTATATACCAACTTATAAATTAAACAATGTTATTTGAATTATGTAATTTATCTGAAAGTTAAGGAATCATGGAATTATTTGTATGCTTTAAAAATTTTAGCAAATACAGCATCCGAACTAGCATGTGATACCACAGAGTACCATACTATAATTTAATGCTTACCGGTGGTTCTCAAATACTACTATGTACAAGAATCACCTAGATGACTTGTTAAAAATATAGCATGTCAGGGCCTCACCCCTAGTGATTACTTCAGTGAATCTGGGATTAATCTGATCTGAGAGTTATGCTGTGAGACACACTTGTACAGTAAGTGTATCAGTAGATCAAGGGGGAAGAAAATAGGAATGAAGAGAGTTTGGGGTAAAACAGATGGAGAAAGGCTAAGGGAAATCTGTGCTTTGTTGAAAATGATTAAGTTGTAGTAATTACATTTCATATGCCTAGATTGACAGCTATACCACTCAACATTTGAATCCTAGGTTTGATACTATATACTACATCTGTGAAATTCTTGATTCATGTGAAATTCAAAACTGATTTAAAAGAACCTTTAGGATAAACAACAAGGTCCTACTGCATAGCACAGGGAGCTATATTCAATATTCTGAGATAAACCACAATGAAAAAGAATCTAAAAAAGAATGTATATATATGTATAACTGAGTCACTTTGCTGTACAGCAGAAATTAACACAACATTGTAAATCAGCCCTACTTCAATGTAAAAAAAGGAACTTTTAAAGGAAAACAAAAAACCCTTTTCTTATCTTGAACTGAAATCAATTCATCTTATCTGCATTTTTAACTTTCAGTGTAAATAGAATTTTAAATCATATGATAACAACAAATTATAAAAGCTGACATGAAAAGTGTAAAATATAGGTTGTTTTAAGGCAGGGTCCTTGGTTGTCTTCTTTCTAAGGGACTAACGGGCGTGGTTGTAAAGACAGCAATCCATTTTCCTGCAAATTACACATATAAATGTAAGAATACAACAAAATATTGGTATAATCCTTGGAAGCCTGTAACATTTTTATTTAAGCATCTCAGTCTTTCTGAAAAGTATACTTCTGCCTTTATTTTTCAAGCTGTCTCTGCTAAGGGTAGCTTATTCCACACATGGAGGTGCGGCCAGGAAGAGCAATACATGAGGCACAGACCTTTAACACACTGTGTTCTGTCTCCTCCCCGGTTATGACATCAATTTTCTCCAGCAAACATTTTGGTGATGGTTTAGAAGAGAAAGCAGCAGCTGATTCAGTTAGGGGTATATTCTTAAGAGAGTCTGTTCCTGAGAGAAAATAGGGGGAAAGAACACATAAAACGCCCCATTTTCCCTACTGTGAAAGTTCTTTCTTGCCCCTGTTAACATGCATTTAGCCTTAGCTTTTTATAACAATGAGTGTTCCCAAAAAATCAAACTGCTTGAGTTGAGGCAGATCTCTTTAATGATCCCACATATCATTAAGTCAAACAATTATTAAAGCTTATATGTCATGTTTATATGCTTTAATCTTCACCAAACATTTTAAAACACAGGGCTATTGTTTTTGTATTTTATAGATATTAAACAAATGACATGGAAAAACAGGAAGTACACCAGTTGAATCAGATGTTTTACAAATGAAATAATTCTTACTTGAGTTTGGAGCGTTGATAGGAAATTTTAAAGTGAATTTGAATGGTTTTTCCTTGATGTATGAATCATTTTCAAGTTGAGGCTGAGTGAGTTTTTGAGTACCCTAAGTGGGGGAAAAAGATGTATTACTTAATTTTATCCCCATATATTTGCAGTAAGCCAAGAGATACTTTTGTTCTTCTCAGGGTGGCAAACAAACCCAAAAGCTCTGTTTTTGTTTTGGGCTCCTTTTGTGCTGAACAGAGAATTCCTCCCCATTATTAGAAGACCTTGGTTTTCCTCCCCATTATTAGAAGACCTTGGTTCTGATCTCAGCAAACAATCTAGTTACCACCAGCCTACTTCAGGTGGCATCTAGTTCCAGGGGCAATGGGAAAGCTTTTCGAGGCCCAAAAGGAGGTAGTAGCTGTCCCATGCTACCACCACACCAACCTGATGCCTAGGGGGAGATGCAGCTGTTGTCACTTTTTCAAGGTATTTCAGTATTCTCAACAGTCCACTCTTTCTATTCAGTTCATTTAAAAAACTAAAAAGATATCCAAAGAACCCACTAGCTGTCTCACATCATCACTACAGAAGGAATCCTAACTTCTCCTCTAAGACAATTTTTGCCAACAATCAATTTTTAAGGCTGCGTACCTGGGGATTCGCACATGTGTTGTAATCAATGCCTGTGTGAAGAAAGACCAAGTAATTTCCATGCCATTTATAACCTGTACAGCCCCCTGCATAGCTCCCTGCAGAACAGGGAGAATTGGACAATACTTCAGAACTTGGGTTTATATCTTTTCCCTTACTAATTCAAGATTCTTTCACATTATTTAACTGGACATCAAGATAATCTGTTAAAATTGGTAGAGATGGGTGTAACTATCTCCATTTTAAGAAAACAGAAACTAAAGCACAGAAAGTTTAATGACTCACTCTTAAAAGCACATGGTCAGCAAACAAATCAAGAGGGCATCCTGGCCCCCAAATCACACAGCCACAGGATTACAGGATCAACTAGAGGACAAACACAGGTGATCTCTACAGCTCCTGCTATCCTAGCATGTTATCAGCTTAAGGAGACAGGAAGCTCAGGTTCCTTTGTAAGTCAAAGTTGAAGCGCCCATAGGAAATGCACACAGGTACCTACCTCCTCACACCAAATCTGTAATTCCCACTGTAGTTCATTTGTATAGGTATCTCTCTCTTTCCCTTACTGGACTATAAACGTCTCTAGAGGACAGGGTCTTCTTTAGCTTTGCATAACCACTTACCCAGGTGGTTTTCAATCCTGGCTGTATATTCAAATCTCCTGACACCTGGCCTCACCCACGGAGATCCTGATCTAATTGGTTAGGGGAGATGGCCAGGCATAAGTCCTCTGAAGGCTCACCGGATGATAGTAATATGCCACCAAACTTGAGACCAATGCCAATGCTTTATATATCATAAGAACACAATCCATGTCTGTTAAATGAGTTGAATGTTCAAGTTGATCCCATGAGGTTTGAAGAGTATTTTATTTGTGTCTGTGACATCTTACAGAAGCTGCGACTAATCTAGAATAAATGTGCCTAAATATATTGCCTGGAAGTTGGTCCATTCTGGTTCACATCCAAAGGTGTAGGTCAACAGCTCTAGGATTGCTGGAGCTGACCATCTTGGGAGTGGCAGAAGGGTGCCTCAAAGCTGAGAAGCTGTGATACTTCTCTTGGAATTGGGGTTAAGCCTGAGGCAGGTGTAGAATAAGCTAGATCTTAAAAGTAACTGATTTGTGAAAGCCCTTAAAATTTTGGAATAAACAGGCCTCATGAGTTGGTGGTCCTTTTGTTATTCTGAGCCCTTGCACAGGTTTTAAAATCTGTACATCCTCCGTGGGATTCTTCATCTAATAGCCCTGAGACAAGCTAGCTTCCTTGTCTTGTCTCAGCCAAGATTCTGGTCTGGGTGAAAGTGGAAAGAGTATAAAGATGTGTTGGACCAGACAAAACCGTGGGCACATTTGCTGCACAGCTTCCACTTGGCTCTATAATTCCCCACTGTAGATCATGCTCTGTTTTAGAAACGTGCCCTGTGGAGGACAGAGCAGCAACTGCCTCACGTAGGAGGATGCTCAGTATTAATTAAGGAGGATGGTAATAATAATCAGGGGGTTCCACTTGGCAAGTACATTCTCCTAGGCAAGTAAAAGACTATGATTTTCCTCTTACAGCTAGAGAAAAAAGTTATAATAATACTTTTCAGTGTAAAATCTTGAAGGGGAAAGTTGTGGTTAATGAGAAAAATTTGGCAAATGATTTTAAATGCATCTTGTTATAAAAAACGCTATTGAAAAACTGTATTAAAATATCATGACCAGTTGAGTTTATCTAACTATTGCAGACAGTTCTGGGATTTCCTTGGGTACCTCTGGTTTAATGCAAGTCAAAGAAGTATTTAGTATTTCTTATCAGTAATAATGTTATAATTATACAATTCCCTTCCTCTGTGGTTCTTGTCTATTATTTTAACAACTAGAACTTGCTTCCCAGGAGAACCTTTCCAGTTAAAGACAGGAAATGTGCCTTTGAACTCAGGAGTTAAAAAGTATGCTCCAATTTAACATTGTCTTAATTAATTTGCCTTCAGAAATTTGAAGTGACAGCTCTCTATATAATAATAGAAACATTTGCCAAAATCTTACCAAAACTCTTTCTACCATGTTTTCTCCAAAAACGAAATCAGAACTGCAGCTTTCAAAAGAATACTTATCTTCATTTGGTTGACATCTAAGGAAAAGAAATAAGCATTTGCTATTTTAAATATAGTAGCAGTGAATATAGCCATTTTAAACCTTAGCACATGAAATAATAAGATGATTTAATAGATTTATGTAAAGCATAAAAACATCTGCTAACTTTTGTTTATCTAAAGTTAATAAGAAATGATGGAAAAATTGAGATAGGTACTTCCAGGCATGCTATTCAAAATATTTGACAGCTGTTACAGCACTGGCCAAGACCAGTCCAAACGGGCTGTGTGATCAACAGGGGAGCTGCCCAGCCCTTATCTTTTTGCTTTTCCAGCACTGACTCGTCTCCAGTCTCCAGTCTCCACTCTCCTTTTCCCCAACTGGCCAATGCTTTTAGCGATCCAAGATCTCAGGGCAAAAGCAAAGCCAATCTATCTTCTCAGTTATACTTGAGTGTGCAGTGGTTTAATTTGGTTTTTCCCTCCCAGAAACTTTTTTTTAGTGTTTTAAGTGTTTTGCATAATGAGAAACTCAAAGACATGCAGCCCTCTGTTTGTTGACAGATGGACTCCGGGATCCCTATTGCATCCCCAATGTGCACAGTAGGTAAGGGCTGAGGTACCTGCGTGGGCCCTAATCGCGAGTCCAGAATGTCCACGGCTAGTTGTAATCTTCTCTCAGATCAAATATGCCCTCATCACTGGTGATGCTAGGAAATATTAACTTTCACTTTGCATATTTCTACTTCTTTCTTTGTTGTCTATCCAACCTATGTTAATAAATAATAATGCCAGGAATAATTTAAAAGAGGGGAAAGAAAGAATGCCATGGAAAGGCTAATCTATTAGCCAATAATTAATGCCTGACTAAATAAAAATTTAGCTGTACCTATTTGAAACATACTTACCCAAGTCAACAAGACAATAGAGATGATCCAATATCAATATGATAATATTTAAATATTAGAGATGTTTTAAAAAACATTTTAAATTTGTATATTTATAAAATCTCCTTTCAAACAGAAATCTTGGCATTTTATCTGTACAATGTCAGAAACTTTTTTCCCGGAAATGTTTATAATGATAAAAGAAAGCAAGAATGAAAGAACACCACCTGTTTCCCCATCACTAACTTACACTACTGATGTAGGACCTAAAAAATTCTGGTTAGTAGACAGCTGGACTGAAATTCTGGCACTTGGTAAATTTTCACTTAGCAAATAGGAGTTCTCCTCAGAAATCTGAAAGAAAAAAATCCATCAAAAAGTTCATTTAAACTGCCTTACTAGATATATAAATGTGTTGAAAACTTACTTTGTTCAAGTACTACCCTAAACATTTTATATACATTATTTCATACGCTCCTCAGAACAACTCTATACACTTTGTACTTCTATTAAACACATTTTACAGGTAAGTAAACTGACCTAACAAGCTTAAATAATGGGGGCAGGGCTGGGCAACAAGGAAAGGGGACTGATATTCGAGCCTGGGTCTGCCTGACACCAGACTGAACGCGAACATTCAGAAATCCCACCTCCTTTTGTTACTTTTACCCCTTTAGCCAAGTGGAGTTAATTCTCATTTCTAGATTAGTAAATATCTTTCAGGACTATTTAATCCCTGGAAACACCCTAAGAGCTTCACCATCATGGCCACCCAGTGTGAGAGAAAACTCCATCTCTTCCTCTAGAAACTTCCGACTGGTAACTAAATCAGTTAGTTACTCCATCTGATGTGTATATACATATGCACCTTACCTGCATTAATGTATAAATGAAGGAGTGAGCAGTTTTTGATCTGGAAGGAGCCCCTATCTGTTATCTAATCTAGTGTCCTCAGTGTTTTGTGGACACATCCCTTCCTCCACCAGGGATTTTCAAAGATGTTGCAGGAACTTCCTATCTTTAAAGGTAAATGGGGTCTGTTTCCACTTTAATTTTATATCAATCAATAAAAATAATTTTGAGTATTTTTCCCTTTGTAACAGAATTTGAGAGCTGAGAAATACGTGTCAAGAGAGTATGTGCCGCTGTTAGCAAAGATCAAAGTCCATGCTTATGACTCAGTCACTCAGATGATTTATCTCAGCCAAAATGGTAGTTTTTAACTCTATGTTGGTTGAGATAGTTGTTATTAGGCATATATTATTTGAATTACATGCAATAAGTGACCAAAACTAATGACAGGATGAATGAAAATTGCTCTAATTTTGATATACAAGTTAATAAAGATCATAAAAATAAGTTCTATAAAATTCACCTACAGATAATTCTTACTAGATCTATAAATTATAACATTTTGTCAGAATTCTGACATAGCATCTTTTTTTTTTAAGTTTTGAATTTTATTTTATTTTCTTATACAGCAGGTTCATATTACTTATCCATTTGACATAGCATCTTATATATAGTTTGTCTTTAGATCTTCAAAAATCATCATTCAATGGAGAAAATTCAATGATGGGCATATCCAATTAGGCTTTTCACTTATTAGGAATAAGTTCTATTTATGCCCTTAATAAGTTATTCAAGAAGAAATGCTTATAAACAATAGCCTGAAAATTTATCTTATGCTTTGTTTTTATTTATTTATTTATTTTTGCGTTATGCGGGCCTCTCACTGTTGTGGCCTCTCCCATTGCAGAGCACAGGCTCCGGACACGCAGGCTCAGCAGCCATGGCTCACAGGCCTAGCCGCTCCGTGGCATGTGGGATCTTCCTGGACCGGGGCACGAACCCGCGTCCCCTGCACCGGCAGGCGGACTCTCAACCACTGCGCCACCAGGGAAGCCCCCTTTATTTTTATTTTGTTACAAATTTTATTTTAAATACATGCAATGCAGGATTTCAAAAAATCATGGCAAAAATAAATATTGATCAACTTTTGACATAATGTGCAATAAAAATTTTAATCTATAATTTATAGAACATGCCATTCCAAAATCAAAAGCAATGTAATAACATTTTAGAAATTAGTTAACATATAATACTTTTTCTTACATACTTTAAAACAAATTAAACATGTATCACTCCTTAAATAGGTAAAGAATTTATGTAATATAGTGATGATTATATTTAAGTGAAAATGTTTAATAAAATACTGATTTGAAATTTAAAATATGTTATACCTAAAAGTCACATCATATATCATGCATAAATGATGAAATGATTTTTAAAATTCATAATGGGTCTCATTAAATCATGTCTTAACAAAGAAAAAGATTTGGAAATATAAAAATGATACTAGGGCTTCCCTGGGGGCGCAGTGATTGAGAGTCCGCCTGCCGATGCAGGGGACATGGGTTCGTGCCCCGGTCCGGGAAGATCCCACATGCCGCGGAGCGGCTAGGCCCGTGAGCCATGGCCGCTGAGCCTGTGCGTCTGGAGCCTGTGCTCCGCAACGGGAGAGGCCACAACAGTGAGAGGCCCGCGTACCGCAAAAAAAAAAAAAAAAAAAATGATGGTAAATGCTGACCAAGTTCAACTCCCTCACTTCACTGATAAAAAAGAGAAGGTTGGGTGCTTTGTCTAAGAATGCAAACACAGATAGCAGTAAAGGTAGGATTAGTACCAATCGGATTATTTTCACTGAATTGATTAAATGATTGGTATTTTAACACATGTGTCAATGAAAACACAGTTAGATAGCAGTAAAGGTAGGATTAGTACCAATCAGATTATTTTCACTGAATTGATTAAATGATTGGTATTTTAACACTTGCATGTGTCACCGTCCTCATGTTCAGTCTGGGAAAAAAACCAAAACCAGGTGATCAACCCTCAGTAGTTTAGCTGGAAGCAAATGACTGATGGAATAACTCTCAAATTCCACCCTGTTGATCCTGTGTTCCCTTCCTCTCAAGTGTCTGCTTCTGGAAGACACAGATAGAACTATAGCAACAGAATATCCCCAAGCCCATATCTGCATGGCCTGAGTAAAATGAATATCTCCTTAGAAAGGCCCACAGCAAGTGATTCAGTTGGAAGAGAGAATTTGTTTCTGTCTCCAGAGGCTTCCCAAGCCCTCCCAATTACACTGTGGAGATAGTTCGTTACTCCTGTTTCCATGAAGATGGGTCTGGAAGGGAAGCCACACTAGCATGTCCACCAGTTGAAGATACAAAAAAAAATCCCTTTCCTTTTTTTGACATCTGACTCCTGGCCCCTGCCACCGCATTGCTCCCTTATTCTCACATGGGATCAATGCACCAGGACAAGACCCTCAAAGGTCCCCACTACACACGACTCAGCTTTACAGCTTAGGAGATAACGTAAGACTTGTTCCCGGGAGCAACCCTCCAGTTTAAGAGGACAAGTTTAATAAGGTTACTGAGGGCTTTTGGCTATCTTGTCCAGCTGTTTTTCCAGCCTGGTAGCTGCTTCAGCAACAGAACAAAGGTCAGGCAGCCCCTAATTCCGGATATGGGGGCCCACAACAATCTACCAAAAGAAGGATGGGGAATTGAGGTCATTCCTACAATAGGAGGTTTTCTTACCTTATTTTTGTTTTTTTCTCCACTCTTGCAGGATTCCAGCACATCGTGTCCAAATGCTTTTCTTACTTTTATACACTTTTGAGCTTGAGGTGGCTGCAAGATAGCAGGTCTTAGAACATGTTCAGAATGTTTCACAGGACCTTAAAAGAACAGAATGAAAGGGTCAATATATCTTCAGTGGAATATTCCTCTCTATTTTTTTACTAATTTAATGCTAATTTTCTAAAGTCATGATTAAACGAGGGGTTAATGTTAACTAATCAAAGTCAAAATAGCCAGTGAGCTGCCTGGTACTTTCTTCCTGCCTACTTTTAACCCAGTAACTATTCATTTTGATCATGGGACTTAGCTTACCAAATGCTTTCCTTCATGTTTTGTCACTCAACCACCATACCACCATACACACACACAGAGATTAAGATATGGATGGTAAAACAAAATTTCTGAGGTTCTTGTAATAAAGAGAAGCTACATACCTTGTTCTGCACTGTTCATATCAACATTCCTTTGCACAAAAGTTGATGTCATAAAAACATTGTTTTTCTTCACTGTAAAAAACATGTTTACAAAAATTTTTAAACCTATAGTCAGTTTCTACTGTTTTAACGGTCTTGCACTGAACTCACCAGTAGATGTCGCTGTTGGCACTAACAGTAATAGGCGGTGCTCATGAGAGCACTGATTCTGCTAAAAAAGTGTGATGGCAAGGTGAGTTTCGCTACAGTCTTTTTACTCAGAAAAATAAGTGAAAATTAGGTCGCAAGTGAAATAGAGAGTTTTCTTTAGAATCATGAAATTGAATACTGAGAGAAATTCTACAGATTATAAACTCTGAATTGGTAGTGAACCATCTGTGTGCATTAGTATATATTTCTTATAGAATGTTATAAAACTGTTAGCAAATTCTGCCCCTTCCCCACTCTTTAATGATACCCGAAGAGAAAAGTAAAGATGACCATTATTCTAGGCCATTTTTCTGTGAAGTGAATTGATGGGATAAGACTGTGGTCTTGGCTGCAAGAACAGAATTGTAGGCATACCAAAGAGATATTGCTGATTGGGATCCAGACCGCTGCAATAAAATGAGTATCACAATAAAGTGAGTCACACAAATTCTTTGGTTTCCCAGTGCATATAAAAGTTACATTTACACTATACTGTAGTCTGTTAAGTGTGCAATAGCAATATATGTATCTTAATTTAAAAATACTTTATTGCTATGAAAAACAATATACCTATCTTAATTTAAAAATACTTTATTGCTTAAAAAATGCTAACCATCATGTGAGCCTTCAGAGAGTCATAATCTTTTGGCTGGTGGAGGGTCTTGCCTCAGTGTCTATGGCTGCTGACTGATCAGGCTGGTGGTGGCTGGAGGCTGGGGTGACCGTGGCAATGTCTTAACATAAGACAGCAATGAAGTTTGCAGCATCAGTTGACTTTTCCTTTCACGAATGATTTCTCTGTAGCATGCAATGCTGTTTGATAACATTTTACTCACAGAACTTCTTTCAAAATTGGGGTCAGTCCCCTCAAACCCCCAACTAAGTTTATTCTAAATCCTTTATTGTCATTTCAACAACCTTTGCAGCATCTTCACCAGGGCTAGATGAGCAGGAAACCACTTTCTTTGCTCATCCATGAGAAGCAACTCCTCATCTGTTCAAGTTTTATCATCAGATTGCAGCAATTCAGCTACATCTTCAGGCTCCACGTCTAATTCTAGTTCTCTTGCTATTTCCACCACATCTGTACTTATTTCCTCCACTGAAGTCTGGAACCCCTCAAAGTCATCCATGAGGGTTGGAATCAGCTTCTTCCAAACTCCTGTGAATGTTGATATTTTGACCTCTTCCCATGAATTACAAATGTTCTTAATGGCAGCTAGAATGGTGAATCCTTTCCAGAAGGTTTGCAAATGCCTTTGTCCAGATCCATCAGAGGAATCACTACCTATGGCAGCTATAGCCTTACAAAATGTACTTCTTAAATAATAAGACTTGAATGTCAAAATGACTCCTTGATCCATGGGGTGAAAAGTGGATGTTGTGTTAGCAGGCATGAATGACATTAATCTTGTTTTACATCTCCGTCAGAGCTCTTGAGTGACCAGATATATTGTCACTGAACAGTAATATTTTGAAAGGAATCTTTTTCTGAGCAGTAGGTCACAACAGTGGGCTTAAAATATTCAGCAAACCGTGTTGTAAAGAGGTGTGCCGTCATCCAGGCTTTGTTGTCCCATTTATAGGACACAGGCAGAGTAGATTCATCATAATTCTTAAGGACCCTAAATTTTCAGAATGCTAAATAAGCACTGGCTTCTATTTAAAGTCTCCAGCTGCATTAACCCCTAACAAGATTGTCAGCCTGTCCTTTGAAACTTTGAGGCCAGGCATTGACTTCTCCTCTCTAGCTATGAAAAGTCCTAGATGGCATCTTCTTCCAGTATAAGGCTGTTTCATCTACACTGAAAATCTGTTGTTTAGCATAGTCACCTTCATTAATGATATGGGCTAGATCTTCTGGATAACTTGCTGCAGCTTCTGCATCAGCACTTGCTGCTTCACCTTGCACACTTATGTTATGGAGATGGCTTCTTTCCTACAACCTCATGAACCAACATCTGCTGGCTTCAGACTTTTCTTTTGCAGCTTCCTCAACTCTCTCAGCCTTTACAGAACTGAAAAGAGTCAGGGTCTTGTTCTTGATTAAGCTTTGGCTTGAAGGAATATTGTGGCTGGTTTGATCTTCTCTCCAGACCACTAGAACTTTCCCCATATCAGCAATAAGTCTGTTTCACTTTCTTATCATTCATGTGTTCACTGGAGTAGCACTTTCAATTTCCTTCAGGAACTTTTCCTTCACAGTCACATATTTGCTAACCGTTTGGTGCAAGAGGCCTAGTTTTTGGCCTATCTTGGCTTTAGACATGCCTTTCTCACTAAACTTAATCATTTCTAACTTTTGATTTAAAGTGAGAGACATGTGACTCTTCCTTTCACTCAAACACTTAGAGGCCACTATAAGGTTATTAACTGGCCTAATTTCAATATTGCTGTATCTCAGGGAATAGGGAGGCCTGAGAAGAGGGAGAGGGATGGGGGAGCAGGCTGGTTGGTGGAGCAGTCGACATGCACATTTATTAAGTTGGCCATCATGACTTATATGGTCGTGGTTTAAGTGCCCCCCCAAAATTACTATTACAGTAGTAACATCTAAGATCACTGATCACAGATCACCATAACAGGTATAATAATAATGAAAATGTTTGAAATATTGTGAGAATTACCAAAATATGACACAGAGACACAAGGCAAGCAAATGCTGTTGGAAAAATGGCACCCATAGACTTCCTTGAGGTATGGTTGCCACAAACTTTCAATTTGTAAAAAATGCAATATCTGTGAAGTTCACTAAAACGAGGTGTGTCTGTACTACACATCTCAGAGATCACCTCTTGGTTGCCAGTCGCAGAAATAGCAACCTTTGAGTGTTGGATTAAAGGAGATGAGAAAAGAATAAGGATTGCTTCTTCGAAGTATTATAAATGTTGGGGTAGAATAGCTTCTCTAATTCAAAGTTCAATTACATGGTTTTTATGATCTTTATTATTAAAAAGTAACACTGAATGGGCCATTTAAAATTGTACTATTTGTCTCCATTCCAACAGCGCCAAGATTCTGCACAACATAAAATGGGATGTGCTTGGTAATATCAGTGGTTTTTTCATTCATTCTTTTTGTATGTGTGTCTGATTTTTAGAAAATGAATTGAAGCAGTCTTCCAGATAATTTAAAGCCATTCCTTTACTTTATGCACAAATACAATAAAACAAATCCTCTGGGATTAAGACCCCTATTCCTCTTAATGTCTGTAACTTGTCAGGCACATATAGATGGAGCTTATTGAACTAGAACCTGTCTCTTCTGTATGTGAAAGGTGTCTGACCATATTGTTGCTCAGTCACGCTTGGAATTGTTAATAAGAATATAAATTCATTAGTTTGAAAACTCTGTGGTTCCTGGGTAGAATCCGCTAAAAGGAAGTGAATAGTTCGTATTTTCTGTTTCTTGTGGTAAGCTTAACTCGGAAAAGGCAGTTGGTTGTTCAGTAGAAACAAAAATATACAAGACTACAAATCATAATCTTGATGTAGAGCATGTTTCAACCATTTCAAATATTTTATTATGATAAAATAGTTTTACTTAGCAAAGTATTACAAATTTCAAATAAAAAGAGGTAATGTTTTAATTAGTGAAAAATTCAAAAGGAATCATATTCTAAACTTTAGAATATAAATTTAAAGCATAAACTTTGAGAATCTACACAGTTATATATTTTGAGTACTGCATATATTATAAACTGTACAGATGGACAATAATAAGGAAAATAAAGCAAGTTACTATATTTTATAGGGCTACCTTACATAAAATAATACTGTCATAAACATGAAATCCTAAAAAACGTCATCAAGCTTAAACTTTCTACCAAAAATAAACAGATATACTGTCTAGATTTGTGGGGCTGGAATTCAGAACGTAGCCTTACATGCATACTTTGCTAAGGCCCCTATTTTATTTGCCACTAAAATGTCAGAGTTTTATAGTAGCTGAAAAAGAAAGCTCGTCATGAATAAGAATGGATTTGGAAAAGTCAGAGTGTCAGGCTTGAGGTTCTAAGAAGTTCTTTATTACCTGGCCCAGAAGGGGGGAAGGTCGGGAGATCCGTGAAGGATGACGATCTTAGTCGCTTCTGGGACAAGGTTGATGCTAAAAGCAGATTGCAAACTGGAGTCAATGAGGAAGTGAGTTTTGTTTTTCTTTTGATTTGGATTTTTGCTGTTTTGGAAAATTTTCTTTATCACCAGATTAGAAAAATCTTTGTATTTTTATCGATTAAAAATAAAGAGTGCCTCTGGTGAGAATTATTCAGTAAATATTTACATGATCATCGTGTGTTAGACACTCTATCAGGCGTGAAGATGACCTCAAGGAACTCTCAGTGGAGGAGACAGACACATACATAAATAGCTGTATGACGCAGCAGAGGGCAGTGTGATCTATCATAAAAGAAGTCACCAGAGTGCTTTGAGTGTAGGAGAGAGGCAAACTAAGTTAATGGTTTATTCAAAACACAGCATATGATAAAGTTCTTAGAATAAAGTGTTTTTTTTAAAGCAGACATCTGTTTATTTAAGTAGATGTTTACTTAGGAGGAAGTAGCAGTTTCTCCTAATTGTAAAGCTAATACATGCTTAATGCAGAAACTTTGTGAACACAGCAAAATACAAAGGTCGGAGTGGGGGGGTGGAGTGGGCTGGGGGTGGGGGGTGGGGGGGATGGACAAGGGAACCAAATCACTTGTAATCTCATTACCTAAGATAACACTGTGGTTTATATCCTTTCAGTCTTTTTTCCAATGTTGATTAATTGAATTTTTAAATAATAACTCACTGTGCAATTCATTTATAAACTGCTATCTTCATACAACAATATATTATAAACACTATCAATGGGTAGATTTTTAAACATTATGTGTTTGAAAAGTCCCTTAGTAGTGTCACACTCAGAGTAAACATAACAGTGAACACTCAACAGTCAAGGCTATACCTACCTCCTTGGGACTGAGAATCTGTAGTATGCAAAGTAAAAGACGAAGACCGGACACGCTTTCTTGAAGAATCATTACACTCTGTAAGAAATTCAATGTGAAGGGTAAAACTGATTGCAATAACAAATTAGCCTCAATCCATGATATGAGAGGAGAAACAGAATTTCCTTTTCTCTAGATATATCATCGTTTGACAATGTGTTAATTCCTGAAGCACAGTGTTAGATATTGGGGTTAATAACTTGGTGATTATAAACCGATAGGCATATCATCCTACGATGAAACAATTAGAAACAAGTGGCCTTGGCAAGAAGTTGCGTACACATTCTGAGATTGTATAGAGAATGCTTTTGGAAGGTTGAAGTACAGGCAGTGGAGAATCATGGGATTTTAGCGTTATTAACATCAGTGTTCTCAAAGACCTACATGTCATCTTTCAAAACAAGAGCCAGTCTACTTGCATGCTTAAAAACAAGAAAAACCATTCGATTTTACATTGTCTGTGCCACATGCCAAAATGCTTGTGCCTACTTATCTCTTTGTATAAAGATTGCTTTTGAAATAACAGGATACAAATCGTTACCATGTTCTGCTGCTTCATACAGGGTGTCTTCTGCAGGTCTCTGGAAGGAAACAAAGCTACCAGTGAGAGCTGAGTGTTTGCTGTTTTCAAATCAAACTTTCACCCTGTCACTTTATAAGAGAATTCTCAGAAGCCAGGTCTATTCAGCTAGGCTAGGAAAAGCTGCTCACCCTTACTCACTAGGAGTTGAGTTTTTCTTTAGTTAGTTTTGTGGGTAGTAGGGTAAATTACCTCCATAAGTAAGAATGAATAACAAGAAAATACTAGTTAGGCTAAAGTGAGAATGCTACTAATGCTATCATTTGTCTTTCAAAGCAAGTGATTTTAGTATGATGCTGAAAAAGCAAATAGAGTCCTCAAGATTTCTTTTGAATCATATATTGCAGTTTAGAACTTATTTTATATCCAGTTTTAAGCTAGGTCAGTGGTGGGGAATACATGATGAGCCTTAGCCCTCCTAACCTCCTTCAGCCCCTCCCCTTTCCCAGTCACTCCAAAAAAAAAACCAGATAATTTGGTAAAAATGGCATGTTATCCATAGTTTCAAGATAAGGCCTCTGGCTTCCCATTTCAGCCAAATTGCTGTCAGTAAATCCCTATGATGTAAATATTCTGGAGTTACTACTCCTCTAAGTGAAGAACAGAGGATAAATTTATTTATTTATTTATTTTTTTCCAGTACGCGGGCCTCTCACTGTTGTGGCCTCTCCCGTTGCGGAGCACAGGCTCCGGACGCGCAGGCTCAGCGGCCATGGCTCACGGGCCCAGCCGCTCCGCAGCATGTGGGATCTTCCCGGACTGGGGCACGAACCCGTATCCCCTGCATCGGCAAGTGGACTCTCAACCACTGCGCCACCAGGGAAGCCCCAGAGGATAAATTTATGCAGCTGTGGTATCATTTAGTATAGCTAGCTTCTCGAAATATAATCTTGTCAAAATAAAAATCAAAGAGGGACTTCCCTGGTGGTGCAGTGGTTAAGAAGCCACCTGCCAATGCAGAGGACACGGGTTCAATCCCTGCTCCGAGAAGATCCCACATGCTGCGGAGCAACTAAGCCCGTGCACCATAACTACTGAGCCTGCGCTCTAGACCCTGTGAGCCACAACTACTGAGCCAACGCGCTGCAACTACTGAAACCCACATGCCTAGAGCCGGCGCTCCTCAACAAGAGAAGCCACCGCAGAGAAGCCCGCGCACTGCAACGAAGAGTAGGCCCTGCTCACCGCAACTAGAGAAAGCCCGCGCACAGCAAAGAAGACCCAACGCAGCCAAAATAAATAAATACCTCAAAAAAAAAAATCAAAGAAAAGTGACTTGATCTTACCTTAAAAGTTTGTTTTCTCTTTTCAAAAACAAATATTGGTTGAGCAATGACAGATTTTTCTGTAAAAGTAAAAGAACATGCAAGAAATCAAACAATACTCTGACATTTCTAACACCAACTACAAATATTTGAAGATTTTTTGGGTTTGTATTTTTCCCTGCCTTTGGGTAAAATCCAAATTGTTTTACATGAATGCTGTAAATCGCATATTTACAAATGATTTTAACAATTAATTAGAGAAATAAATATTCGGGGAAAGTGATAGTAATATGTTTCCATAAATAGAGAGATCATCCCATTAAAAGAACAACCTTTAAATGTTTAAGGAAAACAAAGTACAATTACCTGCATTTGGAAACTCATCGTGACGTAGTGATTAACATCCTTACTTTTAGAATAAAACATTTCAAAGGATGAAAAATCTCATCTGAGGGCTTCCCTGGTGGCGCAGTGTTTGAGAGTCCGCCTGCCGATGCAGGGGACACGGGTTCGTGCCCCGGTCCGGGAAGATCCCACATGCCGCGGAGCGGCTGGGCCCGTGAGCCGTGGTCGCTGAGCCTGCGCGTCCGGAGCCTGTGCTCCGCAACGGGAGAGGCCACAACAGTGAGAGGCCCGCATACCGCAAAAAAAAAAAAAAAAAAAAAAAAATCTCATCTGAGAGTAATACTTCTACTTGGTTTGGATCTCAAAATATAAATGGTACAGATGTACTTAAATAATCCAGGAATAATTCATATTTCCTTGACTAGTCATATACTAAGTCAGGTTTTCAATATTTACACTAAGAATCAGTCTTAAACAGTATTGTAAAGTAGGTAGTTTGTCTTCAGCCCTGCCAACCTTATTAATCTTTTATATTTTCCTCTCTTAGGTAAGGATAGAAAGGAACTCATTCACTCTAGGGTATAAATGAGTGATAACAGCATTAAATATCAGCACTCTAGAATTCTTAGGGAAGATTATATGGTTGTTAAAAGCTTGGAGGGGCTCTGGAGTTAGAGAGGCATGTGTTCAAATATAAGTTCCACTGCTAATTGGCAATATACCTTTGGAAACAATATGTCTGTACCTTAAGTTTCTTCATCCGAAAAAAAAAAATGAAGACTATAACAGTACTTACTTTACAGAATTTATGTGAAAATTATGTGGATTTTTAGATATAATTACTTAGATTTTAATAAGACCAAAAAAAAAGCCTGAAAGGATATTAAATATGTGGCGTGACACCAATCTCTATTCCAAAACTCATAGCTGACATTGCTAATCTATGACAACACTTTCTTGATGAGCCCCAATATTTCCTCAGCACTTTTATCATTATAGGCTTCTAGCAGCCATTACCGATGTATCATGCCGGCATAGAAGCTGAGGTAATTTGCCATCACTGGTTAAATAAATAAGTCTAGCTGAAGAATTTCAAGGAACTACCAGATAATTACATCTTTTATATGCCAGAAAGGGGTTTTCCAGTTACCCACAATCTTATCCCATAATAGCGTGTCAAAACTCTGCCAGACCACCCTTTGCCAAGCTCCTGGGGCCCCGTGAACTTGGTGCCTTCTTTCGGTCCAGCAAGATAAGCTTCATTTTTTTATGCAAGTGCTTACTATGCTGTCGGCCCTTGGAACCAAGTGAACCACAGCAGAAAATGCTCAACAATAGATTTGCATTGCCATCCATATTCAACTGTAGCTCAATTCTTTGTTCTTTCTTAGAACAAGCTCCTTTTTCGGCAATTACATTAGATTTAAGAAATGAGATCTCTAATGACTTTGAAAGGACATAGTCTTTGTGAATGTGCAGTGGAATACTTATGAAGTGGAATAATAAATGGGCCTCTTCTAAATTGGACTTAGGATAGTTGTCCTTAAAATAGTATGACTTGACCGAACCATAGACAAATAGCATGTTGACTTTTCCTCTATCAAAACATAGAGCTAAAAATGGGCAGAAGTGATCTTCAATGGCAGCGTTAAGTAGGAAATCATAAAGGGTTACTTGTAGCTTGGAGGGCATGTGGTAAAGTAGGAAGGCCATTTTTTTTCATCAATTCAACAAATATTTATTGAGTATCTTTTTGTGCCAGCCACTGTGCTAGGATCTAGGTATACATTGTCTGATTGAAGGTATATTAGCCTCAGTGCAGCCGCCTCCTCTCCCTGACACTGCCCAGCTCATTAGCTGGAAAACAGATGACCTCCTTACCTCCTCGTCCATCTAGATTCTCTCTCCCTTTCTCAAACCAGTCCTTTGGCTCCAAAGACAAAGTCAAAAGTAAACATTTATCAAGCCATTGGGTTCATAGCAGTTTTCTAACCTGACCCAGTAGGAAAACTTGAAAATAAGATCACGGTCCTTAAAATGATATATTTTAAAATGTATCCCTTCTTCTTTCTAATATATTTGTTGATCAATCCACTTATTCAACAAATATGTATTGAGGGGTGACCGTATACAAGTCACTCTGCAAGGTAAGAGGGAGAGGACAGTGGTATAAGATGAGGCTGAAGATGAAGTTGGATTATCTAAAATAATCTTCCCGTCTCAAGATCCTTAACTTAATCACATCTACTGGGTTTCTTTTGCCACATAAGGTACATATTTACAGGTTCTGAGCATTAGGATACGGACATCTTTAGGGTGCTGTTATACTGCCTACCACGCATACAAAATATTGAGGTTCAGTCTGAGCACTCTCTACTCAGTTCACAGAATGCTGGCAGCCAGGTTTATTTCCTCCAGGCAGGAAATTATAAGATTTTTCTCTGGGAGTCTGAGCAACCCGAAAGAAAAGAACAAAAGATATTGGCAAACAAATTTCTCAGTGAATGGTCAAACCAGATGATGAGAACCCAGTGCAAGTGCACATAGCTGCCGATGAGCTTTTTCGTGAGTGCCTCTTTCTTAAGTATAAGCAGGCAATCAAGGGTCACCAGACATACAATTCAGTGGTTGAATGAGTAAACAGAAGGAAAGTAAACTGGAGGGAAAAGACGATGCAGAGAGTTTAATATATATTTTCTAAAATTATATACAAATAATTTATTTTCATACATATATATTTTATATATCTAATATGTATATAATTAATATCCTCACAGATATGAAACATCCATGAAGCAAAAACAGAATACTATTTTTTAAAAAGAGTTAACACAGAACAAGAATAAGCTTTTAGAAATTTGGACTTTAAAATATGGTAGTAGCATCAATGTTGCCTTAAAAACATCAATAGAAGATTTAGAGAATAAAATTGAGTAAATAGTCCACATAGCAGAGCAAAAGAACAGAAATGAAAAATGTGAGAAGAGATAAGAAAACTCAGAGGATCAGTCCAAGAGTCACTTCAATGCCTGACTAATAGAAGCTATAGAGAAAGAGGGCTTGAAATTATCAACAAATAGATCATTAAAATTCCCCAAATCAAAAGACATATGTGTCCAGTTTGAAAGAGCCAATCCAATACTCAGAACAATACATGAAAATAGAACCGTACCAATGCACATCGTGAAATCTTAGAACACCACTAAGAAAAGGTCCTATTGGCATGGAAAAGGGGGTAAAAAAAAGTCACATATGAAGGGTCAGGTATCGGAATGGCTTTAGGTTTCACAACAACAATCCTGTAAGTTAGAAGTCAAAGGAGCAATGCTTTTAACACTCTGAAAGGAAATGATTTCCAGTCTAGAATTATATGCTAATATAATGTACCGATTAAGTGTAAAGACATGATAAAAACATTTCCAACTGTAAGCTCTCAAAGTATGTATCCCACATGCACTCATTCTCAGGATGCTTCTAAAGGAAGTGCTCTACCAAAAGAGCTAGTAAACTAAGTAGCCAAGAAACAGGGGCACCGACTCAGAAGAGGTGAAGGCAGCCTCCAGGATGATGGTGAGAGGATAGCCCAGAACGATAGCAGTACACCAATTGCAGAGAATAAGCAGTCCACAATGGGGGAGGTCCCTGAGGAGACTCCAGGAAAGAAGTCTCCAAAAGGATGGAACTAGAAACAGTTGAATATCTCAAGTAACTGAATATTTTGAAAGCATATTTAGATAATTGGAAGAGACTTTGGGGGTTGACTGGTAACTAGTACGTAGAGAACTAAGAAAACAAAACAAAACAAAAATATGATACAATTATTAAATCCAGAGAAAACAAAAAGTTGGGCAGGAAAACAAAAGTAATCAAAATATATTACATAATCATGACGATGTGAATACTGAATATTGATCTAATCAGACTTCTGATGCAGTGATTTTGGGAAGATGGGGGAATGGAAACCATTCATGTGTATGGTGGTAGTGGGTTGAAGGGGTCAGAAAAATCTGTGAAAGGGACCTAAATTCTTCCATAGTTGCAAACCAGTAGCACCTAAACATAAATATAGAGAAGTAGCCCTAAATGCCTAGTATTTGGTTATATGGAGGTTAATACAAAAGAAACAGCTGTGAGTTGGATGCTGTTACCTCTGGGGACCAAGAAAAAAGAAAGCAGAGGAAGGGGCCAGGAGGAGATTGCTACTTTTTTCCAGAAAAGTCTTGTAGGACCATTTGATCCCTTAAACCACATGAATATACGTAACTTTGAAAAAATAAAAACCAAATTTGAAAATAATTTCTTTTCTACCGTAGTGTCAGACACTCATGATCAAAGGACAATTCTCACGCTCCTGGCCAACGACAGACTTCTTATTGAATTATACTGCTTAACAAGTACCCAGTATCTTATTTCTTTGGCCTACCTGTTCTTTGCATAGAGGTATATGGAAATAGATGTGTGGGCAAGATGGATTCACTGAATTCAGAGTGCAATAGCACGCTTCTGAATAACTAAAGATCTGCTCTTTATAATGCCGTCTAATCTACTGAAAGGCATTTTATGTTCTTGTCCTTCACCTTCATTCAAAATACTCCTTCACATCTCCAGACAAGAATTCAGCTAGAACATTATGCATAATGTAAGAGCTTTGTTCTTCAGGATTCTAAGGTTGTGTAATGGTCAGTGTTAACAGTAAATATACACTTCTTTTCTCCCTATTCTAATATGTACCATAATTTTCCCCCAAAATTTTGGGTGAGTTGTAAGGTCTTGTTCCTACCTTTTTGTTTTCAATATATTTTATTGGCACTCAGTCTCTGACAAACGTGTTTCACGTAGGAAAGTAACTGGAGGATTTTCAGTCATCTCAAAGGAGAAGGTTTAAGAGTGTCTACTGAGCCAAAAGCAGATCCGGAAGAGGAGGAACAGACTGAGAATGGAGTCCCAGTGGGCATGGGGGCAGGAAGCTCTAGGGGTCCCACATTTCTGCTACATGGCTTCTCCCACCGAGAGTCTGGCAGACTGCTTCATCCTGCTTGGTAGTTTAGGGTGATTAAGGTGAAAACTGAGTTCTCCACACTGGATAGAACCAGGCTACTCCAACCAGGGCCACAAAGGTTGTGGAAACACTCTTGGCAGGAAAGATGGTGGCAACAACCCTCCTGCAGAGGAGCGGACACTGCCAAATGGGTCGCCTCTAATTGCTACCAGGACTAGAATTATCCACTTGGACTGCAGCCCTGGCATGCCCTGCATTTTCCTCTCTCTTTCTCCCTGGATTTTTCCATGTGTCTCTGCCACGTCCTCTTTCCTCATTTCTTCTCACGTTCCAAAACTGTCCTCTTCACCTCTTTCACTCGTGTCTGGCTCTCTGACTGGTCAAAGCATGGATTTTGGAGCTCTGAAGTTAGATAATCCTAGAGCTGTGCTTTAAAAAAAATTACTGCAAGGCTTAGCTTTCTCGTCTCTCTCAATATATATTTTAAAAGGGTTGTTATGAGGATAGAAGAAATGTGTGCATGTAAGAGCACCTGGTACAGCTTCTTCAAACCTTTTTGGAACAAGGCAGAATATCTTTCTCTCTATCGATCCATCCTCCATATATACACAGATATATATATCCATGTATATCCATTTACATATACATGCCTAAACACATGGCAATATGTCAGAGCACAGGTTGCACAGAAGACACTCAATAAAAGTTAGCTTCCCTCCCTCCTCTCCTCCAGTCCTATGTCATTGCCATCACCTAGCTACCCTGTTAGCTCTGGGGAAACTTCTTAATTGTTCCTCAAAGGTCTTTCTTTTTCCTTTCACTCATTACCTTATTCTTACCCCTGGTTCTCTTCTCACTTTTCCTTGTTTTACTCCTATCTTTCTTTTTCTTATTTAATATCAGGAAGTTTCTGAATTCAGGCCCATGGCCCATTGATAGTTTTAGAGATCCTTGCCCCTCAAAGTGTGGTCCAGACAGACTAGCAGCATTGACCAGGGACTTGTTAGAAATGCAGACTCTCAGGCCTCACCCCAGACCTACTGCAGCAGAATCTGCATTTTACAAGATCCCCAGGTGGTCTGTATACGTGTTTGAGGACCGGTCCTCTAGAGCACCTCCAGGTGTCTGCCCACTGAGACCAAATCTAGGAAGATGGCAGTGGAGACCCTTGGAGTTAATGACTAGATCTCCAGACGTTCTGAGTAACCTGACAGTTAATGAGAAAAGAATTACAACTCAAACTACACACTATGATTATTGTGATTCAATGTAAGGTGAAGTCCAGGGCTACTCTGAAGACCTAAAAAGAAATGCCTGTAGTTAGGATATTGAAATATCGATACTGATATTGAAATCAGTCATTCAGATATTCTGCTTAAAACAGTGATTTCCTCTCCGATGCAAGGAGTCTTCTGTTTTAATAATATGTCTGAAATCTGAGTAATGGAAATTTTTTTAGAAAATATCTTTGCTTGGGATTATTAAATGTCAGTTAAAATGTTTATTTCAGCAAAGCGAAAATTTAGCCTGAAAGCATAAACTACATCAAAAGCATTTGTCATAGTTCAAAGATTTTTCAACAGGAATTTAAAACATCTAAAGTCTCAACTATAAAAAATGACATCTTCGGTAGAAAAAAAGATCAATCATAGCAGGAGACCCAGGAAGAGGGGATGTAGAGGGTCTGAATCACAATTTGATTTTTTTAAAAAAAAGCCCTCAAATCTATGTTAAAATATTTTAAGATAGTTTTAAGAAATGATGAATTGTTGCCCCAGAAGAAAAGTGAATCTGTGCCAATTCATGAAGGAACTATAGGCATAAGACATTCTGTACTCATTTCTAGCCATCTATGGAGGAATTCTGTAAAAATGCAAAAGGAATGAACTAAACAACAAATTACCCACCAAAATATTAAAAAATATGTCTTTACAGAAGGAGGTGGTAGGGCCACAGAGTCGTTATTAACTATGATGGGACACTCTTGATTTTACTTTATCAGATGTTTTGTACGGACTGACTTGAAGGTAAAATAACCAGGACCCCAGAGGGAAACTTCCTATTTACATTCACATACAATTTCCTATTTACATAGGAAATTGCCAGGCTGAACTCACAAAGCACCAGCTCAACTTGAGACACAAGGTAAATGGACCCTGCTGGAACAATTCCAGCCTTGTCGTCCCTGCTGAAGTTATAACCAATTGTGTACTACGAACACAAGTGTGTTGTAATACATACATTATAGGAAGTAAAAGGAGAAAACACTTCTCAACTCAATTCTGCATTTTTTGAACTGCTGTAAATTTTTGTTGGAAATGGAATTATAAACTGCCTGCTCTAAGAAATCTAGAATTTCTTGGTTTTGATTCAATGTAAGCACACACTTGAGCAAAAAAAGAATCAATATTAGAATAAAACAAAGGAAGCTATCCCTTTTCTCATAAATACCATGCTGATAAAGAAATTACTCATTTTCAGAATGCGACATTGGAGAAGATGAGAAAAGTATCTCGCAACCCACTGAATACAGCCGTTACCACTGGGAACTTTGTCTAATCCATCCGATTTTCTGACCTCATCTGCTTCTTATGCTGCTAGTCTTCAAGAGATCCATTCATTGTAAGTTCCAAAGACATTAGACTCTTTTCTCAACTGGTTTGTATATTGGTCTCCATTTAGACACAGATCGATTTCGAAAAACCAAGACATAAAAATAATTCAAGTGTCTGATGTGAGCTAGAACTAGAGGTTGTGTCACACACAGACCTTGCTACCCTTCTGGAGGTCGGACCAAGCCCCTGAAAACTCTGTGTTTAATGTGTTCTCACCCCAACCTCAACACCAAACCATGCCGCTTAGTTTATAATCCGGTCGTATGTGGTGGTGGGCTATGGCCAGCGACTTGATTTCGTTTGCATTTTAGAATCTGGAGATTTGTGGCAATTCAATTGAAGAAAAATTCTTCTCTCATTTCTTAAAGTCATGTACTTCACTAATGTCGTTATAAATAGGGAACTTCACAGATTTTAAAGAACAGAAAACTTTCATTAAGTCATTTGATACAGAACATCTGGCAAAATCACTCTGCAGATCAAAATACAGTGATGAAGGAAGAAACTGGCTTTATATTTTTGAGAGTGTTCTGTAATGTATCCCAAAAGACATGGTCGTCATGTGCAGTGTGCTTTATATTGGGGGATGTTCAGTGAGTTGAACGGTTTCATGAAGACCTTCTTGTTTTCCAAGAGACCTTTTTCAACAGCCAACACAGCATGCTCCATTAAATTTTACTATTGTTTTCAGTGTCAAAACATGACTCTTTGAATTATTTCTTTTTCTTTCTTCTTAAAACAGTACCATATGACATGCTTATGCATGTCATGACTACTCTTTAACCTTTTGCCTTTTGAAATGTTTTACTTCATATGACCTAAAAGTTAGACCTCGCTGATCTCCCATGATGCTTCTTTTATGCACATGTGTAATGTGAAAATGTATATTTGTATCATACTTCATCTATTATAAAACGTGTCTAAGTATATTAATCTTTGGTGACTAAGTAAATGACTACCACGAGCCAGAATGCAGGGTTTTATAAACCTAAACTTTGGCAAAAACGAGACTGGATTCAAATTCCGTCTCTTCAATTCACTAACTTTGTGAACTAGGGCAGATCACTTGATCCCTCTGAGGCCACGTTTACTCATCTGTAAAATGGGAATAGTAAGACATACTTCACAAAGTTGTAAGGATTTAGCGAGGTAACGTAGATAAAATGCTAAGCACAGTACCTGGCATATGAGAAATGCTCGGTAAACCGCGGCTCTTACTACATGATACGATCCTCAAGAGGTAAGTTATTAAACCCTTGGATCATGAGACAACGAAGCCTCCAGAATTACAAGATGTGTGCAAGGTCACGCAGCTCGTACTTAGAGATCTGGGACTAAAACACATGAGAGCTGACTCCGAATCTCATGTGTTTTCCTCTAAGAAAGGCTCCCTCTTGGCTTAGTTAAATGCCTGTTTTACAGCTTCTTTCGTTATGAAGCTGTGATGTACCTGAGCTGTGATAGCCCTTCTGCCTTTGTGGTCTGTACGAGCCTAGTTGAGATGTCATCCCAGACTGTGTGAGTGTTCCTGCACTTTTGTTTTGCCATCCGTAAACCTGCAAGATGCTTCACTTATTCTTACCATTTTCTGTTCGTATTTTGACTTTCAAAAGGTTTGTTTGAGAATGTTGGCAGGCAATGGCGTGGTGAGCCTAGCAGTTTAAAACCTCTATGTCAATATTTATTTTCAGCCACTGGCAAAAGTGACTCAGAAGAATGTATTACTTTTGACAAAGCATACCCATTTCTCCAAAATTTGAAGGTGTTATTTTACCTATAAGTATTATAGACCTTTATAGTTTATGGAATATAAACTATTGTATGCTTTTGTGATAAGGTTACCTGTAATCTTTAATTACTTGAATATGTTTGTCAGCAGCAAGTGTGGGCCCTCTGGATTGATAATGCCAGAAAGAGCTGTTTGCTCTTTCTCGACACCATTCCTTCGTTTATGCCCATGGGGTAGTAAAGATGCAGAACGTGTCTTGTGATGTGCCTGGTCCACTCGGTACCATTTGGAAATACATATTTCATTTGACAGCATTTATAAATCACATATTCTCCCCTCAGAATAACTTGCAGTGTGAAAATGCTTCCATATGTTAGAAGTGGGTCTCTCCATTTTGCTGAGGGAGGAGGGGATGGAAATATAGTCTAGGCTTCATGGCATGTTGAAGATAAGTATTATACAGGTTTAAAATGGTATCTGTTAATTTTAAGGAATTCCCTAGCATTTTCTGCACTGCTAAAATTAAAAAGGTGATTTTGACACAAAATATCATATTAGTAATAATTAAATCACTCTTCACAAAGACTATTAGATATGGCTGAAATGCTGCTTCATATATTGAATGCAGATACATTTAAGCTCTTCCTCGTCAGTAAAGAAGGGCACTATTTTTAAATTCCCTCATGGATTCCAAGGCCGGATAGAGAAGCTTGATTGCAACTTCTTGCAATTCCCAAACTCTCTTCCTTAAACTCACTCCTCTTTGCCCTGAGCCTTTGAGCAGGCAGGAGAAAAGGCTCCTTGTTTTCCCGTTTCACAGGAGTAAATGCATGTTATTCCACTGAGAACAAGACCTCGGAGGCCTAGGCAGGAAGAAAGGAGCAGGGCTGCCACCCAAGGCCCTCACAAGCCCGGAAGGCCTGGACCCCGTTCTCCTCTCGGGAACTCACGGAAGCCCCCGGAGGTCAACATTCACCCTCACCTTACGTGTGTGAGGACTGAAATGCCCTGCTTGCCCTCGGGGCACAGAAATGGAGGGGGGGGGGGGTACCGTGCCGCCTGCTGCAGATGGTTCTGCACACACGTCTCACTGCTCTGCATTAGAACTAGTTTGAGAGAAGTAAAGGCCAGGTAGCAACTTGTAAACCTTACCAGAAACATTTGTTCAACATGCTAAAGAAGATTACAGGATAAAAACTGATCAGTTTTCAAATGTATATGACTTGAAAAAGTCTCAAAAAGAACCCCCAAAACCTGAGAACAATCCTTTATATTTATTCATTTTCTTTCCTTCAAGCTTTTATGATCATTGAACTATTATGACAAGTCAAGATGAAAGGATCAGAGGAGATATTGTAATTATGTGATATCTTTTTCTAAAGCATTTTTTATTGTGTGAAAATATACATAACATAAATTTTACCATTTTAACCATTTTAAATACAGGTCAGTGTTATTAGGTATTTTCACAATACATAACTCTCAACACCATCCATCTCGAGAAATTTTTCATCATTGCAAACCGATATTCTGTACCTATTAAACACGAACTCCCCATTCCACTCTCCCCCCAGCCCTTGGTAACCACTGTTCTACTTTCCGATTCTATGACTCTGACTAGGTACCTAATGTAAGTGGGGTCAGACAATATTTGTCTTTCTGGGCCTGACTTATTTCACTTAGCGTAATGTCTTCAAGGTCCATCTGTGTTGTTGCATATGTTAGAATTGTATTCCTTGTAAAGGCTGAGTAATAGTCCATTGTATGTGTATACCACATTTTGGATCTTTTTTTAAAATCAGCTTTCCCTCATTTGTCTCCTCCTCCTTTCTTTGCTTCCCTTTGGCTCCATATTTCTCTCTAACACCCACCTTCCTTGTCTCCCTACACGTTTCCCTCCCTCTACTCCTCCCATTACTCCTTCCTCCCTCCCTGACATACTCATCATTTTCTCTACATGCTTAATATGTATTAATATTACATACCAAGTACTCTTCTTATGGGTATTTTTTTAATGAGGTAAAACTCAAGTTTATCTCACCTTAATTTTTTAACTATGTTATATACTTTTAATAATGATGGTCCTCATATCATAAAATTCTTAGATAGATGTAGATGGACACATAGTCCCAGCTCTCTGCACTAACTACTAACTTTGAGTAGATGACTTAGCTTCTCTGGTTTCAGTTTTCTAATATGTAAATTCAATTGTACTACGTGATCTTTGAAGCCCCAACATTCAATGATTTATGAATATCAATCACTCGGAGGAAATTTTGGGGAAGAAAAATATTGATTTATTTGGTAAGTGTTAATTGCATGCTATGAGCAAGATAATGAACAATATCTTGAGTTTAAGCCTTAAAATGTGACAGATGTTCCCAAAGATAGAAAGAAGTTTGGCACATCTATTATGGTGGGGATTTTAAAAAATATTTATTTATTTATTATTTTATTTATTTATTTTTGGCTGCACCAGGTCTTAGTTGCAGCATGTGGGATCTTTAGTTGCAGCATGGGGACTTCTTAGTTCTGGCATGCAGACTCTTAGTTGTGGCATGCGTGCAGGATCTAGTTCCCCAACCAAGGATCAAACCCAGGTCCCCTGCATTGGGAGCGTGGAGTCTTACCCACTGGACCACCAGGGTAGTCCCTATGGTGGGGTTTTTTTTGAAGATTTGTTTTTTCTATCATTTTGGTTTTTTCTTATCTTTAAATTTGTAGCTAGTTGTTCTCTACAAATCCCTCTAAACCTACTTTGCTTCATCCCACTAACAAAACCATCACTTCTACTAATTAATTTTAGCTTACTCAATTTTCAAAAAGAAAAATGGCAAATAACACCGAAGCTTGAAAATGAAGCTCCTTATGACAAAGTTGGCCTTGTTGAACAAACAGAACCTCATCATCTGTAGCACCGGTATATGTCTTACCCATGCTGAGCTTATAAAAACACACAGGCACACAAATCTTTATCTGCAATTTCACTTCTCTGCAGATAACTAAAGTTTAACATAGCCAACCTTAGACCAAAATAGTCCATTTCCAACGTTCAAAAACTTTCTCCTTACTTTACAGTCTCTCTCTAGATGGCAGCATCCCTCTATGTTACAAATTACCTCCTTTCATCAGGACGAGAAAGGATTTGGTGCCAGTTACTTAAGCCAGTCATTATATAGATCTGAAGTATGGTGTTTTCACTTAGGTGCATCGCTACTCTAGAGGCATTGATCAAGTTACTGAGTTGTAGTTTCTGGAGGTCTGGTAGTTTCTCTGGATCTGCTAAGGGAAAAGAATTTATGTCCTGTTAGCATTACATTCTTTTAGGACCTGAACCCATTTTGTGGTGATATAGGCCATTTAAAAACTTTCTTCCTTCTCTCTCCTGTGAGATCAGGTCCCATCTCCTCAGTTCCAATTTAACCCCTGTCCTCTTTCTGGCTCAGCTCACACATGCATATTTTATGCTCTTTTGATGTTACTTTAGTTAGTTTCAAAATATATCTTCAGACCATCATCACTTGTTAGCAGTCCAGATCTTATACCTATGACTTCTGCCTTGCTTGTTTATTGCCATCCACAGGGGGTGAGCTGTCTGACATTTGGGTAGAAGGAATGCAGCTTCCTACTGAATACAGGTATTGATTGCATATTAAATCCTGACTTTTGGATATTGTACTAGATTTGCCAACAGGCTTCATTAAAAAGCAACGCAGGTGTGAAACTTACCTTTTGCCGAAATGTTGTTTAAGATTTCAAGTCAAGTTAATGATTTAATATAATGGTTGAGCCAGCACTTTTTAAATAGAATCCTCAATTTAAATAGAAAGTGAATTATAACAATGACTATTATTTAGCCCTTTTGAATTTGGAGTTTTGGACACTTGTCAGAAGTACGAAGGATTTCTCCAAGGCCATAGCAGTCCAGTTCCAAAAACAGTGCATTGCTGTCTTTCACACTTCATGCAGTGTGAGAGATACGGACTGTGCTGTTGTTTAAAAGAAAACTGCTAGCCCAGCAAGCAGGTCACTTTCTCTGGGCTGATGTATTTGCATTGATACAGCTGCATTTTCTCACCTCTTTCTCTTAGGGACAAATACCCACTTCTGAGACAGTTGGATGTGGTTAGTAATTTATATAGAAATTAACCGGTGACTTCAAAACCAACACATTTTGAACAACTGAACCACAAATTGAGTTCAAGGACCAGCCATCACTCAGGCCCTTCATAAGTGCTTAGCTGAGCATCTATTTTTGTGCCCGATGAGAGGCAGTGAGCATGGATTAAAGCAGAGGCTCTGGAGTCAGGGTTCTTGGGTTAGGATCTTGCCTCTACACCCCTGCTGTGAGGTCTTGGCCATTACCTATCTCATGAGGCTTTTGCAGAGAAACGAGCAAACACATGAAAAGCGCTTAAAACAGTGTCTGGCCTATGACAAACACTCCGTAAATGTGATTTGTTTATAAGTGACATGTTAGCACTGTGGTGTAGTCCAGGGTATAACCTCAGTTTACTGCTCTCAAAGAACTTGTACAACACAGTTAAGGAGACAACATCAACATGAATGAAATAATTATGGACAAATCATAGAATCTTCGTTTTGAAAGGGGTCCTATAGGTCCCCTAGTGGAACTCACCATCTAAGGTGTCTAGAGCATCCTCAGTAGATGGCCTTCCATAACATGGCATATCAATAAGTGTTAAAAGGTATCCTGTTGGGCTTCCCTGGTGGCGCAGTGGTTGAGAGTCCGCCTGCTGATGCAGATGGCCTTCCATAACATGGCATATCAATAAGTGTTAAAAGGTATCCTGTTGGGCTTCCCTGGTGGCACAGTGGTTGAGAGTCCGCCTGCCGATGCAGGGGACGCGGGTTCGTGCCCCGGTCCGGGAAGATCCCACATGCCGCGGAGCGGCTGGGCTCGTGAGCCATGGCTGCTGAGCCTGCGCGTCCGGAGCCTGTGCTCCGCAACGGGAAAGACCACAACAGTGAGGGGCCCGCGTACCGCAAAAAAAAAAAAAAAAAAAAAAAAAGGTATCCTGTTGCCCGAGGTTCCCAGCACGTGTGGCAGCATTCTGGTGTATGCGTTAACATGTGTGCCAAGATCTTGGTCCTTCATCCCACAGGGTCAGCCTCTTGTTTTTACCCCCAAGCTGTTATACACATTTGAGATTCATCTCTGTGGTGCATGTATCAGTAATTCATTTCTTGCTACTACTGTGTAGGTATCCAGTGTATGAATATACCACAATTTGCTTATCCATTTACCTTGCTTATATACACTTGGGTTGTTCTCATGTTGAAGCTCACAGGAATAAAATCTACTATGAACATTCTTGCTCAAGCTTTTTGTGGACGCATTGTTTTCATTTCTCTTGGGGAAAATGCCTAAGAATATAATTGCTAGATCATAGGGTAGGTGTAGATTTAAGTATATAAGAAACTGACAAACTGTTTTCCAAAGTTGTTATACCACTTCACAGCAATGATTAGGAGTCTTGTTTCTCCACATTCTCCCCAACACGTAGTATCAACAGTGTTTTTAATTTTAGCCCTTCTAGTGAATGTGAAACAATATCTCACAGTGATTTTAGTTGCATGTTCCTGATGACTCGTTATGTTGAGCAGCTTTTGATGTGCTTACTGGCCATTTGTATATTCTTTCTGAAGTGCCTGCAAGATCATTTTTCCGTTTTTTAATCAAATTGTTTACATTGAGTTCTTTATATATTCTGATTACAAGTCCTTTTTCAGGTACATTTTTTACAAATATTTTCTCCCAGTCTTCTCTTTTCTTTTCCTAATGTTATCCTTTAAAGAGCAGATACGTTTAGTGTTGATGGTCTGATTTGTCTAATTTTTATGGTTAGCACTTTTTCTGTCTGTCTAAAACCTGCCTATTCCAACTTTGTGAAGATAGTTTTCTGTTTTCTTTTAGAAACTTTATAGATTTGCTTTTGCATTTTAGTATATTTCATCTCAAGTTAATTTTTGTATGAGGTAGTTATTAAGGTTCATTTTTAGTAATACGTTTATCTATTTGTTCCAGGGTTATTACAGAAAAGACTATCTTTTTCTCTTTCAAATTATCTTGGTATCTTTGTCAAAAATCAATTGACCACATATGAATAATAGTTCAATTTCCTGGCTCCCTCTTCTGTTGCAATGGTTGATTTTCTATCCTTACACCATTATTATACCACCTTGATTATTATAGCTTAAAATCCAAAGTATAAGTTGTCAACTGTGTATTTCTTTCTCAAGATTGATTAACTATTCTAGATCCTTTGCATTTCCTTATAAATTTTAAATCATCTTGTCCAAAAAAAAAAAGTCTGCTAGAATTTTGATTGGGATGGCCTTGACTCTCTAGATCAATTGAGGAGGATTGATACCTTAATAATATTGAGGCTTCCAATTCATGTATTTAGTTCCATCTTCTTTAGCTTCTCTCTGCAATGTCTGTTTTAAGTGTACAGGTCTTGCACATATTTCATTATTTATTATTATTAGTTCTAGTGTTTGGGGCAGTGGACGTAGATTCCTAAGGATTTTTCTACATAGACTATCACTTGTCTGTGAATAAAAACAGTTTTATCTCTTTCTTTCCAATACGTAAGCCTTTTGTTTTCTTTTTCTTAACTTAGTACACTGGCTAGGACCTCCAGTATCATGCTGAGTAGAAGGAATTACAGCGGACATCTTTGTTATCTTCTGATCTTAGCAGGAAAGTGTTCAGCCTTTCACTTGATACTGAAAGTACGATGTTAGATGCTGTTTTTTGTAAAGTTCTTTATCAGGTTGAGTAATTTCCTTTCCATCCCTAATCCTTTTAAAATTTTTCATGACTGAATGTTGAATTTTGTTTATGTTTTTTTCTGCACTTTCTGGCACAGTGTTGTTTATAATATTCCCTTGTTATCCTTCTAATATTTGAAGGATCTATAATGGCACTCTATATCATTCCTGATAATGGATTATGTGTTTTGTCTCTCTCTCTCTCTCTCTCTCTCTTTTTTTTTTTTTTTTTTTAGGCTGCACTGTGCAGCATGCAGGATCTTAGTTCCTCGACCAGGGATCAAACCCATGCCCCCTGCAGTGGAGCAGTGGAAGCACAGCATCTTAACCACTGGACCACCAGGGAAGTCCCTGTTTTGTCTCTTTTTTATTGATAAATCTAGTTAGGATTTTATTAATTTTATTAATGTTTTCAAAGAAATAGCTTTTGGGAATCAGGGATGAGTAGAATATTTCCTCCTAGCTTTGGTTTTAGAAGTAGGAAAATGAAAGAGATTTTTTGTTTATTTTTACTTTCATTTTTGTTGTTTTAAGTCTAACTCCAGAAATGTAATTAGGGATGGCTTTGACAGCCATAGCTGTAAAAAAAATTGTGGTAAAATACACATACCATAAAATGTACCATGTTAACCATGTTTAAGTGTACAGCACAGTAGTGTTCACTTTGCTCACATTGTTGTTCAGTCAATCTCCAGAACTCTTTCACCTTGTAAAACTGAAACTGTATACCATTAGACAATGACTACCCACTCACCCTTCTTCCTGCCCCTGCCCAAGCCTCTGGAAATTCCCATTCTACTTTCTGTCTCTATGAATTTAACAGTTCTACATCTCATATTAGTGGAATCATGCAGTATTTGTCTTTTGTGACTGGTTTATTTCACTTAACATAATATCCTTAAGAATCATCCATGTTGTAGCCTATATCAGAATTTCCTTCCTTTTTAAAGCTGAATAATAATCCAGTTATGTATTTTGTTTATCCATTCATTTGTTGATGAACACATAAGTTGCCTACCCTTTTTGGCTCTTGTGTGTGCAAGTATCTGTTTGAGTCCCTGCTTTCACTTCTTTGGGGATATATACCCAGAAGTAGAATATCTGGTTCATAGAATAATACTATTTTAAAATTTTAAATAGTAAGGAACTACCATACTATTTTCCACAGCAGATGCATGATTTTACTTTCCCACCAACAAAACACAAGGGTTCTAATTTCTCCGCTCTCTTATCAACACTTGTTATTTTCTGTTTTCTTTTTTTTAATAGTAACCATCCTAACAAGTATAAGGTGGGAAAGTGAAGTTTAAATAAGTACATTAGTTTTCCAAATCCTCACATATGTGCCATCCATTAGGAAGGCTTATTATGGAAAGGATTCCTGTCCTGAGTGTGAGGTTGAACACGATAAGTGAATAGAATATGAGTTCTCCCCTTTCTAATAATTTTTAAATGATCTATATTTGTTTCTACCAATCTGTGACTTTAAATGCTTTGCAAATAGAACAAAACTATCTCTTTGAAGCTCCCTTTTGGTGAAAGAAAAACAGAAGTGCGTGTAGGTCTTCTGGAGATTGAGTTTAATAATGGTCAACAATTTAATCAATCATGCCCACATAGTATGAAATCCCATATAAAAACTCCAGACACCAAGCTCAGTGGAGCTTCCTGGTTGGTGAGCTCGTTGATGTACTGGGAGAGTGGTGCACCCAGACTCCATGGGGACAGAAGCTCCTGTGCTCGGGACTTGCCTAGACCTTGCCCTATGTATCCCTTCGTCTGGCTGTTCATTTGTATCCTTTTTAATAAAATGGCAATTGTGAGCTTTCTTGAGTTCTGTGAATGTTCTAGCAAATTTTAAAACCTGAGAGGGTTGTGAGAAGCCTTGAATTTGTAGTTATCCAGGCAGAAATGTAGGTATCTTGGAGACACCTGAAAGTTGTAACTGGCATTTGAAGGGGGGCAGTCTTGTGAGACTGAGCCCTTAACTTTTGGGGTCCTTGCTAACTCTAAGTAGTGTTAGAATTGAATTGAATTGTAGGACACCCAGTTGGTGTCAAAAAATTGGTGTCAGAACACACAAAGAAAATCAGGAGGAATCCCAATGCATCTTGGGTCTGCAGAGGTTTTCTAATATGGACCAATGAAGAAAATTAATCATGGTAACACTAAGAATCGTGGATTTTATGAGACAGCTGTATATAACAGAAAGTGCCTTGAATGTAGATTTTAATAACTATGTAACCTTGGAAAAATCACTTGACCTTGAAGATTCCTAGTGTCCACATCTTTAAAAATGAGGCTAATGATGCTTACCTGTAATAGTTAATTTTATGTGTCAACTTGGCTGCACCACAGTGCCAGATATTTGGTCACACGTTATTCTGGATGTTTCTATGAGAGTGTTTTGAATGAGATTTACATTAAATTGGTAAACTTTGAGTAAAGTAGATTGCCCTCCATAATGTTGGTGGGCCTCATCCAATCAGTTGAAAGCCTGACTAGAACAAAAGATTGACCTCTCCCGAGGAAGACGGAATTCTGCCAGCAGACAACCTTCGGACTTCAGCTGTGACATCGGTAGGATCTTCACGTGGTCCAACCTGTTGCCCCACACAACAGACTTTGGACTTGCTAGCTTCCATAATCATGTGTTCAGTCCCTTAAAATAACCTCTCTCCCTCTCTCTATATCTTTATCTATATGTATCTGTATATTTCAATATACACACACACGTATATACATATAGAGTATGTATGTATGTACATGCTTTGAGGTTAACAAAGTAGTCTCACATACATTATCTTATTTAATTCTCATAACAACCAGGTGAAGTAGTGTATTAATCAAGTTTCTGCAGAGAAAGAGAACAATAGGAGGTATACATACATGTGTACACACAGGCATACATACCTACATGTGTGTAGACACATGTTACATACATGTATACACATGTATATGTGTATACACATCTGTATAAGTAAATAAGATAATGTCTGTGAAACTACTTTGTGAACTTCAAAGCACTGTAAAATGTAAGGATCATTAAGTCTGCCCAGTACATGTAATGTGTACTGAAATTTGTGCTGAGTATTTATAGACATATAAATTAATGTCTACAAATGTGGTCTCAGATCAAGGTTATAGACAGATGGATTTGAATACCACAGAAGAAGCAACAGTAGAAAGATTAGCCTTCTGGACTTCTGTTCTGGACTAGTATAGCACCTGTTGCCATAGAGTGTAAAGTCTATGTGGACAGGAAAGCATGTGGCTTGGCTGGCTTAGTTCAGCGTACATACCCAGCATCTGGCACAGTGTTTTGCATAGTCATTGTACAGCTAATTGCTGAAGAATAAGTGATTTTTATCTATGTGGTCACCCAAAAAGCACATTTTGTGAGTGACTAGGTGGAAAGAGTTAAATACCTCAGACTTAACATAAAGCACTTTAGCATCTAGCATGGAGGACTGGAAAGTACGCATGTGTTGAACCTGGTTATGCCTCAGAAGAGTTAAATGTCAATTAATCCTGACCTGTACGCTGGAATCTTAGTCTGGCTGGTGGTAGGCCACAGCCACACCTCAAACTCAGAGTATCTCAGTGAATAAATCCACAGCCAGCCCTCACTCTGAAACAAATGGCTTTGCTTCCTTGGACCTTTGCTGAACTTTGCATAATAACAAGGTACAAATATAGCTTGGTGGAAAAGTCAGAACCATTGCACTGAATGAATACTTTTAAACTCTGGGACAGTAACTGGAATGCAAACACTGCCCAGTGTCCCTTGTCAACTCACATCTCTAGATGACATCTCTTGTAGCAGTCCGTGGCCAGTCTGGATTGCATTAGCATGCTTCACAACTTTATGGATTGTGGTTTATGTGGGCAGATATTTTGAGACTCAGTTGTGGAAGAATATGGTTGCTTTCAAAACATTCTAGGCAAAAGCTTTGGTCTGCAAGAGGAGACCAGACTTCTAATCTTGTTGATATTTTGGGAAGTATGTCATCACAATGATATTTCCAGGCTGTTCTGGATATGGCCAGTAAGGCAGAGACCATCAACATGGCCTGCCTTAAATTAAAGCAACAGTGGGATACTATTTTCCACTTATAAAATTGGAAAAAAACAATTTTAATAATACCCAGTATTACTGAGACTCTGTATCTCTACACTGCTGATTAGAGGACCATCTGCCTCCCCCACCCTGAAAAATCTTTAAAAACATGCATATCCTTTGACTCCACAATTCCACCTCTAAGAATGTATTCCAAGAAAATAATCTTATCTCGGCAATGATTTATCCTTTAGTGTACGTTAAACACAGTGTTGCTTGTAATAGTGAAAAATTAGAAATCAATGAAATGTCCAGCCACAGTAAATTGCCTAAAAGAATTTTGCTACATCCATATGAAGGAATAGTATACAACTGTTAAAAATAAGGTTGTAGAAAAATATATAGTGACAAGGGAATTTGTTCATAATCTATTGTTGAGTTAAAAAGCAGTTTGCAAACTCTATGTACAAAATAAGTCTATATTTACTTTAAAAAATCAAGCAAAAGAATAATTTGTACATGTGCATATAAGAAAAGGCTAGAAGGCTATACATTAAGATGTTAATAGCAACTATCTTTGGGTGGTGATTTTTACAGGTGATTTTTACCATCTCCTTTATGCTCCCCCTAGCAAGGTTACTATAATAAATATTACATCAAAAATTGTGGGAGAGGGAAGGTAGCTTTAAACATTTCAAACAAAATGAACAGCAAACAAATACCCTATGATGAATTAGATTGTCTATTAATAGAGAAGCAAGTACATTTGACGGTGCTGTGATTAAACCCTGGCACATTCTAGGACTTTACATTCTAAGGCAGTTAGTTCAAAATAATTTATATGAGCCCTGATGGTACAGAAGGGTCTTAGTAGTTTTTGCTGTTTTCACTTAATAGGAAGTATTTTATACCCACACTCTGCTAAGCCTTGTACAGCATGAAGTCCAGGAACTGAAGCAGGGAGGTGGCCTGACACATTCACACAAATGCTAGCACACAGATGCCACCTTGGAAATGGGAGGTTTCAGCCCTTCAGCCAACACTCCTCATACCACTGAGATCTAAAACTGTGTCTATGGAAAAATAAAGAGCTTGTAGTCTAGATCCATACATAGACAGATCCGTCTGTCTATTGAGGGTATTGAGGAGAAGTTAGAAATGTTTGGGGTGAATCCTTAACCTCTTGGGGGTGATGTCATCCCTGACACCCAGCCTTTTCTACAAGTGTCCTTGGTGTCCCTGACAGAATGGATTGGAGGGATCGTCCTGTCTACTCATGTCAACCATCTGCCGCTAATTGATGCAGCTGGCTGAGTAGTGGATTTGAAATTTTAAGACTGATGGTGACAATGGCTGCAAGGTAGATAGTGCAGTCTGAATGAGTGCCCATCATGTGAAATGTGACACTTTTCCCTGTCTGTCTCCATCTGTTCCAGAACCATAAAAGAGAAAGAGCCTAGAATATATTTATTTCTCCCACAAATGAATGAGCCAGAGATCCAGACAAATTTAGGCTTAAAGTTTAAGTCCAAGATGATACCATTAGTGGTAGGACAAGGGAGAACATTGCAGACTAACTTAAAGCCACTCTCAGCAAATTTCCCCTGTAGCAGATTCAGCCTTGGCTAGACGGGTGTTTTGAATTACACAAAATCCAGAGTACTCTGGGAAAATGACAGTGGCTAGAAGTGTAAGCACATAAGTTTCAGAATGACAACTCCATTCTCGATAGTCTTCTATAGTCCTTTAAAAACCAATAGTGAATGCAAGTTAACTCACCCTTATACATCACTATTATGTCTATTCTCAGAGTTTAAAAATGGAAGATTGCAAAGCATTTCACAGCAGAGATTCCCCAGCCCACCATCCTTCCAGAAATGCAAATGGACAGGAGGTCACAGAACACACAACCCATTAGCCTGACTGACTCACCTTGATGTTGCTGGTCCTCTGGAATCTTCAGTCTACAGGTGTGCAAACTGTTGAACAGGTGGCTGCTGCCCTTTCTTTGTATGGTAGACATGGTACTGGCAGTACGGCTGTGGCTCCAGTATCAGTAGGGTATTCCTTCCCTTGGCCAGTCACCTAGAATGGTCTTCACACGATACCCAGAACCACAGAGGTACAGGCAGATGCTGTCCTTGCATGGAAAAACATTTACTTCTCTAATAAACTTCCAAGTGTTTCCTAGTCATGACTCTTGAAATAAGTATTTACCAACTTGTAGCTTCTCCTACATATAAAGATGCCAATTCATTTGGATAAAAACACAACTTAATTCTTCTTTCATTTCAAAGCACATTGAAACTTCCCCCCTTATAGTGTAAAATCCAGTAAAGTAACTATTTCTAACAGATTACAGTTTTGCAATGATGACTCCTTCTGCTGACATGAAGTCTAATGGCTCCAGTATTTAGAGACGACTGCTAGAGTAATACATACCCAAAGGGAAAAGAAAAAAAAAGTGCTGCCGAGTTAAATCAAGTGATTTCTAAGCCTGGTCTGAGTTACCCTCCGTGACAGCTGAACGTGAACGGTTCTTAAAGGAGGCTGGAAGGGGGAGGAGCCGAGTGGGCTAGGCTGATTAGCATATAGAGGCAGGCAAGAAATGGCGTTGGAGTTGCTTTGAATAATAGTGACCAAAGCAGGGATTCTAAAAAGATGCCCCAACGTTGCAGTCATTCTAAAAAGATGCCCCAACGTTGCAGTCATCACATATCTGACCTCTGCTACTTTGTTTGTAATTAAAACGAACGCTCACAGCAGGAGTTTATACCGCATGGATATTGATGTGTAAACCCGACATCTAAAGGAACTGCTAATGAGCTCATGGAAATCTACTGCTGGAACTTTCAGTTTCTGTAAACACCTTTGAGTCTTCAGAAGGGGGCCGTTTTAGAGCAGACTGCTGTCAAGGCAATTATTTGGAGTTCTGGAAGAAAAATAAAAACACAAAACATTATCTTTCCAGAGATGTATATCTGTTTCCCCGTAGATTATCTATTACTACTTCTAGGTCATAAGACAAAGCTATTTCCAGTGTTTTCTTGTGCTGAAATAGCATACTTCGTTGAAATACTGAAAATCGTTTATATTTCATTGAAATAATAACGTATTTCATTACTGCTTCAAGACAAACACCTTTCATTGAACTTAGGAACCTGCTACCTCTGAAGTTGTAATGAATGCTGGTAGATCCTACCCTTCAAGATTCACAGCTCTTGCAGATTCAGAGATGAGGTGGTGGGCAAGGACAAGGAGAAAGCCAGAGCTGTTTAGCTTCAAAATCTGGAAGCTGCAGCTTCCTTTGCACATTTGGAAACTGGTGCTAAGCTCGACACCCTAACTAGAAATTTACCTCCTAGCCGGATCCTGGTGGGCACCCTCATTTCACTTTGAGGCAAGTAACGGTTCCCCAAGCATACTCTGAGCTATGAAAACTCTTATGGAATGTAAGTGCTGTTTCGTAATTCTTATGATTTTTGTCAAACTGCTTTTACTATTTTAATAAATAGTTTACCTATTGCAGTTTTTTAGGTCCCTCCGAGTGTAACAGGTTATATATATATAACAGGTTATAGCCTGTTCAATGTAACAGGCTACATTGAAAGAGATTCCTGTTACTAGAGAACCATCGTTTCTGCTTTAAATGGCTGGTATTTATCTCCTGCTTCACAATGGTCATGGTAGGAGGCTGAGGTATTTTCTTGCTGAATTACATAAAGCTATCAATATGCTATCTAAAGCAATTCTACTCCAATAAAGGTGTTAAAAATAAAAGAAATTGAAAAATTAAAAAGATATTTTAAATATAAAAGAAAAAAGAAGATGCTTATGTTGGCATTAAGTAAGAGTGAAAGAGGGCACCAACACTATGTGTTCCCCACATTTGTTGGTATCACAGAATCTAACAACATTAAAAAGTATTCGTATAACTTATTGGGTTTGTTTTCATTGGAACGCTTATTATAGTATCAAAAATGTCTTCTGATTCATTAGTGAAATAAAATAATTGTGCTCTATATTAAAAATACATATATATTCTACCTAGCTGTGGACCTCACTAAACGTATTATCATGTAGGTAAATCAGATAACCCACAAAACTGTAAGCCAGGCCTTGAGAGAAATGAATGTTTTAAAAAGTGTTTTACAATGAGAAAAAAAAAAAAAAAAAAAAATATATATATATATATATATATATATATAAGAAGAGAGAATAGCATAATAAGCCCTATGCACCCATCACTTGGGTTTAGTCATTATTAGCTCATGGATAATCTTGTTTCTAATGTGTGTTTCATCACAACCACTTTTCCCCCTCTCTCCTCCACTGCATTTGAAGCATCCCAGACATAATTGCATTCATAAATATTTCAATATGTATTTCTAAATTGCAAGGACTTTGAAAAATAGAACCATAATGAAAGTGTCACCTTTTTAACAATTAAGCATGATTCCTTAATGTGATTAAATATCCAGGTGGTATTTTGCTCAAATTGGGACCCAAAAGTCCACACATTGTATTTGGTTGCTATGTCTGTCTCTTTTTTTTTTTTAATAGTAATCTTTTATTTATTTATTTATTTATTTATTTTTGACTGTGTTGGGTCTTCATTTCTATGTGAGGGCTTTCTCTAGTTGTGGCAAGCGGGGGCCGCTCTTCATCGCGGTGTGCGGGCCTCTTCACTATTGCGGCCTCTTTTGTTGCGGAGCACAGGCTCCAGACGTGCAGGCTCAGTAGTTGTGGCTCACAGGCCTAGTTGCCCCGCGGCATGTGGGATCTTCCCAGACCAGGGCTCGAACCCATGTCCGCTGCATTAGCAGGCAGATTCTCAACCACTGAGCCACCAGGGAAGCCCACTATGTCTCTTTAAGTCTTTTTTATTCTGTAGGTTTCTCTCTGAGAGGAAATGTTGCTTGAAAATTAGCGTCTACATTTACCCTAATGCAGGATCTAGTGTTTCAAAGAATTCCCCTAGATGCCTCCATTTTTCTTACTCACAAATGAATGTAAAGCTGGGAAAAAAGAGAAGGAAAGGAATGGTCAGCTGACCATAGAGCCAGCTTTCTAACCCCAGCACTCCCACTAGTGTACTGTGTAACCTTGAACTAGGAACTTAACATCTCTGAGTTTGTGTCTTCATTTGTCAAATGAAACAAATGTTTAGTAAGCAATGCAAGAAAGTATTCAACACTTGCTCTGTCGATATGAAGGCCTGGAAAGGGAAGGGGTATCCTGTTTTATCTTTGGCTAAAGCCTGAGAAGAAAAAATAGATTTAAAACTGAGAATCTGAGTAGAATTTGGGAGTGTATTTGAAAATCTAGGCCTTCAAGTCTCAAACTTGGCTGACAACCATAATTACCGAGGGAATGTGGTAAAGTTAGAGAATTTTGAGCCCCAATTTCAGAGTCTGGGGTATGGGGTATATATATAGTAAAAATCTATATATGTATTTTTTTTACATAACTCCCACCCCCCAATGCCAGCATTATTGAGATGCAGTTGACACATAACACTGTGTAAGTTTAAGGTGGTACACGTGTTGATTTGACGCATTTTTTATATTGCAAAATGATTATCACCACAGCATTAGCTACCGTCGCCATCTTGTCACACAGTTACCATTTCTTTTTTGTGGTGGGAACTTTTAAGATTTACTCTGTCCTAGCAATATTCAAGTATATGATATAGCACTATTAGCTATAGTCACCATGCTGTACATTAGATCCTCAAACTTGTTAATCTTATAACCGGAAGTTTGTACTCCTTGACCAATAATACTCGATAACCCCTGGCAACCTCCACTCTACTCTGTTTCTCAGAGTTTGGCTTTTTTTAGATGGCATCAGTGTAAAGTCCTCTTATCAAAGTAAACAAGCATAACCTGCTTAAACAGATCTGGTTTGCTCCACTACTTCATTCATTATATCTTTCCTGAGGACTGATGAAACCAAATAAACACTCCCTAAACATAGTAGTTTCCAGTCCGTGACCTAAGAGTATAGACACAGTACCGGGGAAAGCTTGCTGCCTGGTTCCTCCATGTCCCGCTGTTGTGTATCATTGAGTGAGCCCTGGGCAGTGACCCTGTGACTGAGTCAGGAGCAGGCTCTTATACTGCATGTTCTGTTACACTTCTGCTCTCAGAGGCCTCTCTGTTTTGACTCACCAGTTTCTATTGGAAATAAGCCAGTGTAGCTGAAAGCAGTATGTTATAGGAGTACTGTATGTGAAATAACATCAGATGTATCAACCATAGTAAGTATCAGCTATAATAAGCCATAGCCGTTACTTTTCAGACACACCACCAAGTTAGTAGTACACAATGGGCATGTTATATTTTGCTTTTTGCTTGTAAATAAAAGCAAAAAGTCAGAATACAAAAGGTGAAGTCTGCCTGGGTCAAGAAACAGGTGAATAATATCTTTGCTTGCAGTTTGTTTAAAAATGAGTTAGAATCCTCTGAAAGCCAAGCTTTTTCCCTTATCAGCTCTCTCTGATGCCAAAACGATGCCACCAGTTTCCTTGGTCTAGGTTCTTCCTTCCCTCCCATATCCTTTCCACTTAACCTGTGTCTTTGTACTCCCACAAGAGTAGAGTAGAATGGCGTGTCACAGGTAAACAGTTGATCTTATCAGCTGATGCTTTTGGAGTGATACTGGAAAAATTGATATTTGATTATTAGAATTCTCAGAAAGCTATGAATTCTAATCATAAGATATCAGTTTTATAATCTAAATGGTTCTCGGTTTATAGGAGAATTTTCTTTGTTCAATTGAACCATGTTTAAAAAGTATTGTATGTTACACATGCATTGTACATTAGTTCACAAGTGAGTTACTTGTTTAATAATAACTTGTCTTGTTTCAAAAGTATGTATGATACCTAGTTGACAAGTTTACCTACTCTTTGAGGATCTTAAGACTGTTTTGAATGACAAGTATTATATATATACAAAGCAGTAGTATTGCATTCATCACTCTCATTCCTAGAGCATAAGATAAGAGACCCTTAATAGAATCCAAACACAAAACTATGAGACCCTGGGCTGAGCCCAAAGCACTGCAGGAATTATTAAATGGTTATTGCAGTTCAAGACTGGTGAACTAGTGTTAAGACTTTAGATTTTCTATTGATTTTAAATAACAGATCCCTTGCTCCTCTGTATCAGCCAGTGGTAGATTTTTTTTGTTTGAAATCCTCTTCCTTCCACCTAAGACATTATAGATGAGAATGTTGTGTTTCAAAATCTCACAATGACTCACGTAACATGTGTATCACAAAGTACCATCAAGGCAGGCTTTTGAAGCTGTTCAGAGTTGTGTTACTCTAAGTTACTGTATGTTATTAGCTCAAAGAATTTCCGACGTAGTACAGTTAGCTGGACTCCCATGATTGCTATTTGTAGAAACAAAAGAGATGCAGATGGTTGTATTAGAGATTGTTCTGCTGGAATACTTACTCCTGTCAATAGATTCAGAAGGCTACACTGGCATAGCACCAAATTGCTTATTTATCAAAGTTGCTCACCATTCTGAAATTGCTACCATTGAATGCCAACATTTGAGTTTTGGTTATCAGAAATATTGCCACACTCCATGAACATTGCCTTGGCAGTTCAAACTAATTCTAGGTCTTTCACAGCAGCCTCAGATATGGCTGCCATAGGGCTCCCTCTGGAGGTCAGCAGAGTCCAAGGTCAGTTAATAAAATAGCCTTGGCCTCAGGATAAACCCATGTTTTTTCATCCAGCACCCACAAGAATGGGGTCTTATATTTGTGAGCTTAGGAAATGATTATCTGTATGTGAGATTGTAGGAAAGTTACCTGATTATGGGTGTGATTTGATTATTGCTATGTTCCGATATTTAATCTCTGTAGCTTTACATTTCCCTATCTTTACTGAAGTCTTTTAGCCAAAGTGAAAACACAACAAAATAAAGCCAAAGATCAGAAAAATACCGAGTTTTAATTTGCTCGTTCGTTTGTTTTAAGTGGCAAGGAAACACAGAGTACAGTGGTTCTGGTTCCATAATGTCCACCATCTGGGTAAGAGCAAATGTTCCTGCAGAGTCTGAATTCCATCTAAAAGTGTTTGAAGTACCCAGGAAGCAGGGTCAGCAGGTTTGCAGAAGAACTGAAATCTCTGAAGGTAAATACTCATTAACTGGGATCATTTCCAAAATAAAGCAAACTAACTTGCACCAGATCAAACTCTTGTTACTTCATTTGAGTGTACGTTTATAAGAACAAAATAATAACTAAACTATGTTCCTCATCCTCTCCCTCCCTCCTTCCTTCCTTCATTTATTAATTTTCTCTCTTTTTTTCTTTCTCTGTTTCTTCTTTCACTCATTTCTTTTATGTTAGCTAGGTGGAATATAATATATAATAAATTAATTTAATTATTCTATATCTGGGATTTGTTTCAAAAATAATTTAAATGAAAGATATGAGGGGTATAGATGAAATAACATTGATCATAAATTGATAATTATTAAAACTAAGGGATGGGTACATGGGATTTATTATACTTTCATGTCTACTTTTTTTTTTAACATTTCCACTATAAAAAGTTTTATAATTACTCAGTGAATCTAATTGAAATTGTACAAGAAATAGGCAATGTGCTAAATTTATTAGGATGTGGAGAGAAACTCTTCAAATTTCCCATTTTTTACTCCACATATTATAAAACATATACAAATATAGGAAATGTTAATATTCATAATGTATTCATGTAGTAGTATAAGAATACAATTTATAAACAAACAAAGGAAACCACACTGGGATACATTCTTAAATATCTGGGCCATAATCATCAAATTCAGAAACCTCTGTGGCAGAGAAAGAAGGCTGGACGTATGTGAAAATGACACTGTCATTTAAAGAGAAACAAACAGTCATTTTACTCATTACTTCTCAACTGTACAGATGTTCTCTTCTATACCATTTTTCTTATTTTCTTATTTCTATTTCTAAAAATACAATTAGATTGTGTCTTAGTTTGGGCTGCTATACAAAATATCATAGACTAGTGACTTATACACAACAGAAATCTCTTGTCACAGTTCTGGAAGGTAGACTTCCGAGATCAGGGTACTAGCATGATAGGTTCTTGTGAGAGTCCTCTTCCAGGTTGCAGACTGCCGACTTCTCACTGTCCTCACACAGTGGAAAGAGGGTGAGGGAGCTGTCTGGGGTCTCTTTTATAAGGGCACTAATCCCATTCATGAGGGCTCCCTCATGACCTAATCACTCCCCACAGGGCCTACTTCCTATCAGCATCACATTGGGGGGATTACAACATATGAATTTGGGAGAACACAAATATTCAGTCCATAACAGATTGTATTTGCAAAGATGGAAGAGAGTTTTCATCCAAATTCAGCTCCTTCATGAGGCATTGAGGAAAAAATATCTACGAGCTTTTTGTATTCCCACATACATGACTTCAGAGGCCTGCCCACAATATTCAATGAATATTAACTAACTTCTTACTGTAGAACTACAAACACAGACAGATCTATGAGTGTGTGAGCACACACACACACACACACACACACACACACACACGTATGCCCCTTATCCCCCTGGCATTCACAACTGGCATGTGAGAATCAGGTGTTGTAGCTCAGACTTTGATCTTCAGCTTTAAATAATAACAGCACCTAGTGAGCTGCAGGTGGGAAATTCTGGACCAGTTTCGGGGCTCCCTGAACATTTGCATCAGTACCAGGGCCATTGAAACCACTCCCTAATTTCTCATGAGGACCCAGAGTGGCTGGGCTTGAAGAAGATGGAAGGATCAGAATATAGGATCCCTCTCATTGTCTCAGAGATCCAGTGGGTTAACCATATGAGAGTGGTAGAGGGTAAATCGAGAAAGAATCAGCCTTCCACATCTGATCATTTGATTATTTCTCGATTTGATGGGAGCTTGAAGCTCTCCCAGGAACTCCGAAACCTGGATTTACATGTTATTGGCACAATTAGGTGAAACTACTAGCACGTTTTTCTGTATATTACACATATCAGTTACATCAGCAAACATACTTCTTCACTGTCACCTTTTTGAAGTAAACCTGTGTAGACAGTCAATCCTAAACAGAAACTTTAAGAAGGCAGTAGAGAACAGATATTTTAAAGTTACTTGTAGGAAAGACTAATCAAAATAGCAGGCCAAGCACACACTTCCAAATCCATTCAAATGATTAAAAATTGTACAAAGAGAAAAATTTTAAACATAGATGTTTAAAATATAGACGTTATACATTAGAAAGTTATCTTCATGTATCTGCCATAATTGGACAAGAAACTATGAGGAATCACAAGAAGATAAAAAAGAGAAGGAATCTAAACAATAAGAGTGGAGTAAAGCATTGTAGAGAGGAAGCTTGGGGTCAATAGATATAGGTAACATGGGCAATCATCACATATTAATGAAAAAACTGCGTGTGGAACAGAGGCATTTAGCCACAGGATAAATGCTGACAGTTGTCCTTTTTTTTTTTTTTTAAACATCTTTATTGGAGTATAATTGCTTTACAATGGTGTGTTAGTTTCTGCTTTATAACAAAGTGAATCAGCTATACATATACATATGTTCCCATATCTCTTCCCTCTTGAGTCTCCCTCCCTCCCACCCTCCCTATCCCACCCCTCTAGGTGGTCACAAAGCACCGAGCTGATCTCCCTGTGCTATGCGGCTGCTTCCCACTAGCTATCTATTTTACATTTGGTAGTGTATATATGTCCATGCCACTCTCTCGCTTTGTCACAGCTTACCCTTCCGCCTCCCCATATCCTCAAGTCCATTCTCTAGTAGGTCTGTGTCTTTATTCCCATCTTACCCCTAGGTTCTTCATGACATTCTTTTTTCTTAGATTCCATATATATGTGTTAGCATACGGTATTTGTCTTTCTCTTTCTGACTTACTTCACTCTGTATGACAGACTCTAGGTCCATCCACCTCACTACAAATAACTCAACTTCGTTTCTTTTTATGGCTGAGTAATATTCCATTGTATATATGTGCCACATCTTCTTTATCCATTCATCCGATGATGGACACTTAAGTTGCTTCCATCTCCTGGCTATTGTAAATAGAGCTGCAATGAACATTTTGGTACATGACTCTTTTTGAATTATGGTTTTCTCAGGGTATATGCCCAGTAGTGGTATTGCTGGGTCATATGGTAGTTCTATTTGTAGTTTTTTAAGGAACCTCCATACTGTTCTCCATAGTGGCTGTACCAATTCACATTCCCACCAGCAGTGCTAGGGTATTCCCTTTTCTCCACACCTTCTCCAGCATTTATTGTTTCTAGATTTTTTGATGATGGCCATTCTGACAGGTGTGAGATGATATCTCATTGTAGTTTTGATTTGCATTTCTCTAATGATTAATGATGTTGAGCATTCTTCCATGTGTTTGTTGGCAGTCTGTATATCTTCTTTGGAGAAATGTCTATTTAGGTCTTCTGCCCATTTTTGGATTGGGTTGTTTGTTTTTTTGTTATTGAGGTGCATGAGCTGCTTGTAAATTTTGGAGATTAATCCTTTGTCAGTTGCTTCATTTGCAAATATTTTCTCCCATTCTGAGGGTTGTCTTTTGGTCTTGTTTATGGTTTCCTTTGCTGTGCAAAAGCTTTGAAGTTTCATTAGGTCCCATTTGTTTATTTTTGTTTTTATTTCCATTTCTCTAGGAGGTGGGTCAAAAAGGATCTTGCTGTGATTTATGTCATAGAGTGTTCTGCCTATGTTTTCCTCTAAGAGTTGGATAGTTTCTGGCCTTACATTTAGGTCTTGATGAAAGAAATTAAAGATGATACAAATAGATGGAGAGATATACCATGTTCTTGGATTGGAAGAATCAACATTGTGAAAATGACTATACTCCCAAAGCAATCTACAGATTCAATGCAGTTCCTATCAAACTACCACTGGCATTGTTCACAGAAACAGAAAAAAATTTTCACAACTTGTATGGAAACACAAAAGATCCCGAATAGCCAAAGCAATCTTGAGAACGAAAAATGGAGCTGGAGGAATCAGGCTCCCTGACTTCAGACTATACTACAAAGCTACAGTAATCAAGACAGTATGGTACTGGCACAAAAACAGAAAGATAGATCAATGGAACAGGATAGAAAGCCCAGAGATAAACCCACACACATATCGTCACCTTATCTTTGATAAAGGAGGCAGGAATGTACAGTGGAGAAAGGACAGCCTCTTCAATAAATGGTGCTGGGAAAACTGGACAGGTACATGTAAAAGTATGAGATTAGAACACTCCCTAACACCATACACAAAAATAAGCTCAAAATGGATTAATGACAGTTGTCCTTTTAGAATGTGAGTTATCTGCCTGGAAAAAGCTTTTAAGCTGGGACCAGAAAGAGAAGGAGAGCTGGAAATGCCCTAGGACCACCCTCTCTCACCTCCTGGCTGGAAAAAGATATGGAGAGAGACTGGAGAAGAAAGTAGATCTGTTCAGGAAATAAGTACATTAAAGACTTCCACTTCTTTGCAGTCACTCCTCCTTTGCAGTAATGGGAGGATGTCTGTCTGCTCTGTATCCATGAACCCCAAAGTGAAGTCTGTCAACACAACTAGCGCACACTGACACAAAGTATGCAGTCAGCCCTCAGGAGAAGTCCTGCTGGGGGAAAAGACCTATGCAACTGCAGAGAAAAGTGATGCTAACTCCCAAAGCAGTGACCTAAATTTTTACTCATAAATATGAATGGATAATGCAGCATCATCAGATATTTGAGAAAAACCAGTAGAAGAAAGGAAAAGGACCAGGATTAAGCAAAGGGTTAAGCAAACAGAACAGATTACTCTGGAAAAAATAGAAATAATGCAGAAAACCAAAAAGAACTTTAAAAATATAATTTTATTTAGTGTCTTCAGAGAGAGAAAGGATATTACATCCATAATACAAGAATAGGTCACCATGAAAAAAATGAGCTATTATGGCAATATAAAAATTATTTGAAATTAAAAATATGATTGTCAAAATATTTTTCATTACTAAAAACTGACTTGAGTAATAAACATAATTAAAGATAGAATTAGTCAAATAGAAGGTAAAAATAAAGGAAATCTCAAAGGTGTGCAGAGCAAAAAGGCAGACAGAAATGTGTAAACAAACTGAAACATGGAAGTTCAGTGTAGGAGGTTCATCTACTCCTCCACTTACTAGTTGTGACCTTGGGCAAGCTGCACGTTACTAATATCCAACCTTAAATGTGCATTTACTATTTGCCAGTACTAAGTCCTTATACATATTAACTCATCTCATCCACTCAGCATTCCTCTATCTGTAGGATATCTTTCTATCTGCCATGATCTACTACACCCTTGATTTGAGGAGCTGGATGCTCTGTAGTACTTTCACCTAATAAATTAGTCTCTTTATAAAATACCAATTAAGTGCATAGAGAGTCCACAACCTACATTTCACCCCTCCTTTCAAAGGTTAGCCAGGGATTCTCTCTGTGCCTCCCTGCAAATTGTGTGGTGCCTGTGGTAGAGGGAAAACATAAGGCACAAACATAGAAGCATCTAGTCATACAGCCAAGAAATCTCAGAGACAAGAGTCAATGCCAAAACAGGCAGTGGTAATCCACTGACATGTGGTTTTGGCCTAAACAGAGCTTCAAATAATACTGAATTAACAATCAACCTTTCTTTTAAAAGACTTGTAGATTTTGTCCAAAATTCTAAATTGTAGTTTCTTATGACAAAATTGGAATATTTGCCCCCCACCTTCCAAAAAAGCAACAAGTCTGCTAATTAAGGCAGGCCTATTGTAATAAATAGACTCTAAAATATAGTCCCTCAAAGAAGATAGAAATTTCTTTCTTTCTCACATAATAGTCCAGAGATGAGCAGGTGATCCAAACTGAATAGGTGGCTCTATCTGAGGTCCTCCACGAACCCTGGTGGCTTCTAATATTTTGTTCCAAAAGAAACATTTTTATTTAACTTTTTTGATTAAAGAAATGACTACCTACACCAAAAAACAAATTTTTTGCCTCCTGCAGATATTCAGATATTGAATAAATTGAGGCAAATTTACATCTCCTGCATCTTGCAGATGACAAATAGAAATTTAAAAGCACTAATATTTATAAAGTACTGTTTTGAAGATTATAGATAAAGATATAGTAAAACAAAGTGAAAACCAATAAAAAGTCCTCTGCAAAGCATTACATGTGACCTATAATGACCTGCATGGTGCTAAAGAAGAGAGAAAATATGCAATGCTCTATCTTCATTAGAACACAGGTACCTCATTTGTACTAACTGCAAATGTTAACCTGATAGTACCTTCATATTCTTATTCACTCTGTAGTGGACATTGTTGAATGCCTGCCCAACAGCCATTTCCTCCTCTCCCCTTGTTGACAGAACTCTGATCTTGTGCAGCCATGTGCTTCAGGGGAGCTAGGCCTCATCCCCATCATCAGGGATTATTCTGACTCATCATGAAGATCCCATTCTCCTTGCACTAAATATTTGTGAGAAAATAAATGCTTTGAATACAGCCTGGCTCTAATTTGTACCATGTCAAATAGCTTTTATGATGAATAGAAATGATACTGATAAAAATTAAACATTTAGTATCATAATTTCCAGGAGAGAGAAGTCATTCCCTCAACATGGACTGGCTTGGAGCCATCCCTGCAGCTGCTTCACCTTTCACTATAACAATGCTGAGAGCAGCAGGACCCTTGTCTTTGGAAACAGCACACACTTTGCCAATATCAATACAATACTTGTTTAGCTCTGACCTTTCTACATCTCCATTCCTCTTATTATTGCATGTAGTAGTCACTGGTATAGGAATCTGTACCCAACAAAGATGCCCCTGGGCTTTTCATACTCTGTGCTGTCCCTGAAATGCCCTTTCTCTTGCCTATTCATTCTTCAACACTTAGATACCCCGGCACCACCCTCTTCAGGACAGAGTTAATCACACCCTCTTCTGGTCTGGAACTATATTTTGAATATATTTCTGTCATTGTACATATTATATTTCCTGATAATTACCTGTACATATATGTTTCTTCTCAGTAAGATAGGAGTGCATTGGGCTTAATTATGGTGCTTTTGTTTTGTTTTTGTTTTTTGCGGTACGTGGGCCTCTCACTGTTGTGGTCTCTCCCATTGCAGAGCACAGGCTCTGGACGCACAGGCTCAGCGGCCATGGCTCACGGGCCCAGCCGCTCCGCGGCACAAGGGATCCTCCCGGACCGGGGCACGAACCCGTGTCCCCTGCATCGGCAGGCGGACTCTCAACCACTGCGCCACCAGGGAAGCCCAATATATGGTGCTTTTTTAATTAATTTATTTATTTAAATATATTTATTTATTTGGCTGCTCGGGTCTTAGTTGCAGCATGCGAGATCTTTAGTTGCAGCATGTGGGATTTTTTAGTTGCAGCATGTGGGATCTAGTTCCCCGACCAGGGATCGAACCCATGTCCCCTGCATTGGGAGCATGGAGTCTTAACCACTGGACCACCAGGGAAGTCCCTATATGGTGCTTTTAAATTAGAAATAAATAGAAGAAAGGAAAGGAGCCAATAAGAAAGAAAAGAAAAAGGGAGGGAAGGGAAGAGGAAGGAAAGAAGGAAAAATGTTATGGTTTCTTTCTTTTTCCTCGATGAGACCACGATGAAATAACCAACCTGTCAAGTGTTTAGATCCTAGCAGATTATTCCCCAAATTGGGAAAATTTCTGCTCCATCCATGGTTAAGAAACCAAGTGGAAGAAATTGCATCCAAATTTTCTAGAAAAATTGTTTGGGAAAAGTAGATTAGATGACTGTAAAGAAGTGGTTGATACCATACACAAAAATAAACTCAAAATGGATTATAGACCTAAATGAAAGGCCAGATACTATAAAACTACTAGAGCAAAATATAGGCAGAACACTCTTTGTCATAAATTGCAGCAATATCTTTTTGGATCCACCTCCTTGAGTAATGGAAATAAAAAGAAAAATAAACAAATGGGACCTAATTAAACTTAAAAGATTTTGCACAACAAAGGAAACCATAAACAAAATGAAAAGACAACTCACAGAATGGGAGAAAATATTTGCAAATGATGCGACCAACAAGGGGTTGATTTCCAAAATATAAACAGCTCATGCAGCTCAATATCAAAAAAACTAACAACCCAATCAAAAAACGGGCAAGAGACCTAAATAGACATTTCTACAAAGAAGACATACAGATGTCTAAGAATCACATGAAAAGATGCTCAACATCGCTGATTATTAGAGAAATGCAAATCGAAACTATAATGAAGTATCACCTCACACTGGTCAAAATGGCCATCATCAAAAAGTCTACAAACAATAAATGCTGGAGAGGGTGTGGAGAAAGGAAACCCTCCTACACTGTTGATGGGAATGTCAATTGGTGCAGCCACTATGGAGAACAGTATGGAGGTTCCTTAAAAAACTAAAAAATAGAGTTGCCATATGATCCAGCAATCCAACTCCTGGGCATATATCCAGAGAAAACCATACTTCAAAAAGATACATGTACCCCAGTGTTCATTGCAGCACTACTTACGATAGCCAAGACATGGAAGCAACCTAAATGTCTATTGACAGAGGAATGGGTAAAGAAGATGTGGTACATATATACAGTGGAATATTACTCAGCCATAAAAAAATGAAATAATGCCATTTGCAGCAATATGGATGGACCCAGAGATCATCATACTAAGTGAAATGAGTCAGAGAAAGACAAATATCATATGATATCACTTATATGTAGAATCTAAAAAAAATGATACAAATGAATTTATTTACAAAACAGAAACAGACTCACAGACTTACAAAACAAACTTATGGTTACCAAAGGGGAAAGGTTGGGGTGAGGGGTAAATTAGGAGTTTAGGATTAACATATACACACTACTATATATAAAATAGATAATCAACAAGGACCTACTGTATAGCACAGCAAACTCTACTCAAAATTCTGTTATTAACCCATATGGGAAAATAATCTGATAAAGAATATATATATATATATATATATATGTATAACTAAATAACTTTGCTGTACACTTGAAACTAACACAACATTGTAATCAACTATACTCCAATATAAACTACAAATTAAAAAAAAGAAGTGGTTGACATTTGGAATAAACAGAAAGAATAAAGTGCTACTGACCTAAGAGGCAAAGTTAGACTTTAATATCATTTAAATGAGGTAAGGTTCATTGAATTGGAAGGGCTGTGAAATCAGGCAGGCCTGCTGGAATCTGGGCTTCACCCCATGCTGGCAGTGTGACCTTGAGCAGCTTACCATCTGCCAGCTTCTGTTTCTGCATTAGACAAAATTAGTACAGTAATACCTGTCTTATAAGATCAATATGTAGTCTATATTGGGTGAGGTAACTACATCTATCTCAATGCTGGGCACAAGCCATTTAGATGTTAGCATCTTCCATGCATAGCAAGTACTAACTTAGAATATATATATACGCATGTATATACATACATATATATATACACACGCACACACATTTCTTCCCACTAATATATATATGTACTTATATTTAACATACATATATACGTGGTGTGTATTATATATATATATGTATATATACATACACACACACACACACACACAGTTGACCCTCAAACAAAGTGGGGGTTAAGGGCAACGACCCTCTGAGGAGTGGAAACTTCCTGTATAATTTATATTTGTAGCCGTGGTTCCCGGTATCCGCATGCAAGGACTGAACCAATTGTGGATTGTGTAGTACTGTAGTATCTACTGGGAAACAACTGTGTATAAGTGGACCTGTGCAGTTCAAACCCATGTTGTTCAAGAGTCAACTGTATACTTAGATAGATAAGTATATATATATATATATATATATATACTTAGAAGAAATATGTATACATATATATGCACACACATGTACTGAGCTGGGGAGGACTCATGGTGGAAGTGGGGATACTGACCAGGATGAGAGGAGTGCCCTGGCTGGTGAATAGCGAAGGAGTTTTTAGGGCTGTTGGGCCAGCTCATACATATTCTGATTTCTACTCTGTAGTGATTCTTTTAGGATGAGTCAACTCTCCATAGAACCAACATTCCCAGGCGAATTTCTTCCACCTAATTTGAAGCCTGTGGATTGCACAGGCCTCAGTAAGGGGGCATGAAGATTCTCTGAGGACAGGGACCATGTCCAGTTCAACTTTGGGTCCCAAGTGTGGCGCACTGAGACTGGCACCCCAGAGGTGGCAGTGAATTTCATCAGAAGAAGGAACTCGTGAAATCACGCTAAGGTCCTGTCTGAGGCCTAACTCCTGAGATTTACATCAACAGCAGAACCCAGAAGTTCTTGCCAAACTTTTCTTTGATGACATCTTTTTAAGACCTGCATAATATCAAGCAGGAAAGAAGTAGGGCTTCATTCTTCCTTGACTTACCTCACATTCCCATTTTCTCTCAGTGCAAGGAAAACTTTGTCAGCTCTGTGGCTGAGACAGCAGCCTTTCAGCTGTAGGAATTTTCCAGTTGCATGAGAGAGCTTCATTAGAAACCATCTGTACTCTCACCCTGCAAAGGAATAAAAAGAAGAAGAAAGAAAGAAATGATGACTCCAAAAAACAGATATTTTTGCTTTTTCTTTTCCTGACTCTATTTTCATGTGTTATTAGCTGTATGTTTAAAATTATGTCATTGTTTATGATTTATAAAGTTCTAAATAAAATACTGTTTACAGTTACACAAAGCACAGAAGATGTTAGCTAAATATGATGGAAAGATGGCGATAGCTCTCCAGTCTGAACGCAAGAGGAGAGCCCCGCTGGGAGCTGACTAACATGATTTGTTTAGTCAGCGTTTGGCAGCCCCAGTGAAGGACAAACACAGCAGATACCAAGTGGAAATATCTGCACTACATGTCAGAGAGTCAGCCAGGCTTGATATAAGAAATAACATTGTTTGAGGGAATTAGAATTACGAAATGAAGTATGTATGTAAGTAGGAACTGTTTAAAAACTATTAAGTAAAAATATATGGTTTCCCCTTTTAGAACTCCTTTGAAACAAACTTTATAAACCTCATTTTGAGTTTATAAGTAGGCAAGCATTTAGTAGTTTAAAGAGGCATATTCACTTAAGTTCCAAAAGGCTGACAGATAATTAAGATACCTGAATTGTCTAGCAGAACATGGCAGAGATTTGGTTTCAAAATTGTTTCAGGTGAAGTATTACATTTCAGAAAAGTCTCTGTGTGGTTTGGGAAGCTGATTCACAGACTTTGGAGTCCACCTGGTATTATGTTCTAGGCCAAAAAAAGGCATGAAAGTCATGAAAGAAGCGACGTCCTCCCACCCCCAATGTGATGTAAAGCCTGTTCCACCACAGCTGGATGGTGAACAGTTCTTGGATTGAATCATAATGGCCTATAAGGGCCCTTGTACACCTCCAGTGGCAGAAAGAACTCACCAGGCAAACCGTGTAACAGAGCTTGTCCAAATTCTTAAAGGGATTCAGGATCTGTCGGGTTGGATCACAGGCCATGGAGAACAGAATCAGAAGATATTAACTCATTTGGCATCACTTCTTGCCTACTAGCTCAGTAGTTCTCAACCCTGGCTGCACATTAGAATCCCCTGGGGAATTTTAAAGCATTCTGATGCTTGGGCCCCACCGCCAGAAAATTTGAATATATTGATTCAAATTAGAGCTTGGGAGCAAATATTTTTCAAGAGTTCCCCAAAGTGATTCAAATTAATAGCTGGGATTTTAAAACATGGCTCTAGACTATAAACTCCTTGAGGGCATGCTTACTACCACCACTCATCTTAGCATCTACTGTAATGCCTGGTCCATGGCACATGATAAATATTGTTGAGGTGAGTGAAATAGAATAAAAACAAAGGGTTCTCTTCTAAACCAAGATCAGCAATGTTGCTGCCAGTTCTTTATGTTTATCTCTACACCTTGATACATACCAGTGGGTCACATGGTACTTGTTAGCACAGTACCTCACTTAGACCTGGCGAAGTAGGGCCCACACTTTGGAGGGCCTTCCTCGAAATTTCTAAGTCTCTTCCAGTGCCTATGATTGACTGGGAATGGCAGTGCCCTCTTTGTTTCTGCACTCTCTGTTTTGCCTGTGTGCTCAACCAGATACCTCCAGGAGCTTCTAGTCTCAGGAGAGAGGGATTTGACAGACAGCAGTTCCTACAATCCTGACGTCCCCACAGATATTGAAGCAGATGTTGAGTTTGAAAAGTACAATTTCTGAACCTTGTGTTTTAAATAAGAACATTAACAGTGTCACAGGGATAAAAATTACATTCAGTTATTTATGTATTTGATCCTGCCAAATAGATGCTTGGGAAAAGCAAAGATTCTCAACTTCCAACTTTTCTGAACAGAATTTGAATTTAAATGACAAATGCTTTGTTATTAGGGTTTCTCTTCCAGTCCTTTTAGTTTCTGAATGTCTTCATTTGTGGTAAATACAGGGAAGATTCCTGTTAGTGGCAAGATTGCAAAATAGAGAACAGATTTTCCCAGGGTGTTTTTTTTTTTAAAACATTTATTTATTTATTTGCCTACATCTGGTCTTAGTTGCAGCATGCGGGACCTTCGCTGTGGCATGCAGGGTCTTTCGTTGTGGTGTACCGGCTCTTTGTTATGGCGGGCTTGCTTCTCCCTAGCTGTGGCACGCGGGCTTCAGAGATCGCGGGCTCAGTAGTTGCAGCATGCGGGCTCTCTGGTTGTGGCACACCCCACGGCATGTGGGATCTCAGTTCCCTGACCAGGGGTCAAACCCCCGTCCCCTGCATTGGGAGGTGGATTCTTAATCTCTAGACCACCAGGGAAGTCCCTCCCAGGGTGTTTTACTTAAACACTTTACTTTCACTTAAACAAATAGGGATGAAGAAGAATCATGTTTAAAAGTATCCTGCCAGGGGTTTTGTGGGAGAGTGGGTTTTATAGCATCAGAGGTGTTACTGGTTGATTCAGACCAGTCATCCAGCCAGTTGTAGTGACTTTCCAAAGCTATTTTTGGAACCTAGAACTATCCATTTTCACCTCCCCTCATATTACCACCAAAGAGAGGTACTGGAGAAGTTGATAAACTATTAATTGTGACAATAACTTGAGACATCAATCCACGAGTCTTACTTTCTTCCCTTTGCTACAACAAACCCCTTCCTGGATCAGAGAACAGACATAAATACAGATGTATAGGATCAATAAGGACCAGCCAGGTATGAGACAAAAACACTGGGGGAGTCAGAAGTCAATTAGATGCCCTACTCCACCTGCTAGAGGACAATCTACAGAGCTATTGGAGAGAAAGACTGGGGTGACTCCTTGAAGAAATCTTGGAGTGTTAGAGTTGGAACACATTCTTTTCACACCCTCACTCTCTTCAGAAAGGAGAGCGCTTGTCGTGATTTCCTATAAAGTGGATCCGCAAAGAAGATCCTGTGAAGTTCAGGGGAACACCTGAACACAGGGACTTGCTAAGCGGCAGAACCCACTGGCACGTCCGGGGCTGCCAGGGCACAGGCAGAAGACATCAGAGAGCTTTGGACACAGGCAGAGGGCATCAGAAAGAGGACAAGTCAGGAGAGGCCACAAATCACCTCCCAGTTTTCCACAGAGCCAAGGTGGTTTTAATGGTAAGTCCAAGCTTCCCAGTGGCCCAGAGGTCCCATAAGATGGTTGGAAGCATAAGTCATCTTGCTAAGCAAACCCCCATTCCCTGGATACACATGCAGCAAAGGGGCAAGTACCAGCCTTACTTAGTCCCAGGGAGGAGGGGCCCCTGTCCTTGACTCCATGATTGAGAGCGTTCTGCATATTGCCAACAAATGCATTTGCCAAAACTACATGGTACTGCTGCCACCAGGGATCTGAGATTAGAGCTGGCACAGACTGACACTTTTCAGGTTCCAGGGAAAGCTTCTTCACTCCTTTAGATACTCTAAACAAAAGGCAATTGTGTCCAAAGCCCTGAAGGTTTGTGGGCTGTGCTTCTGCAGAGGTTGCTTGGAAGTACAGGGAGGATTTTAGCAGTGCATTCAATGCAAATACTTCAGGGAGAAAAAAGACAAATTTATTTATAAGCCCTTTCTCTCAAATAGTGTGAGTGCAGAAGATTCCTTTATAATGAAATATTAGTTCCCTCACAGTGTCAACTGCCCATTTTCTTCTTCTTCCTCTTCATGTTTTAGTTTGTACTTCCAAAGGTGCTCATAAATTTGCCCAGTATTTTCAATAGTTAACCTGATAGCTGAGAAACAACTGTAGTATTGTTTATATAATCCTTAAATGTGTATATATGTAGGTCTAGTTGTAGCATGCATGAAACATGATTCCTTTCCTTTATACTGGCAATTTCATGGGCATTAAATTCTAGAATGACAAATCCTTTTACTTTTAAAAAAATATTTAATAAGATTTAATTTAAATGCTTAAAAATTTTCAGTTGAATTGATACACTATAATTTGTAGTTTGCCTTTTAATTTTTTTTGCCTTTTAATTTTAATAAATAATTTAAAATATTTTAAAAGAAATCTTACTTATTTTAGAATTAAAAACTAGTTTTATTTGTTTACATCTATTTTAAATTTTCTTGAAATTAATCCAAATTTTATACAGGTTAAATATAATTACATCTTATTTTTTAATCTATTTAATTATTACTGACATAAGAATACAAGTTACGTGTGAAAAAAGTTTTTTGAGAGTTAAAGAAATTCACATTTATTTATATGTGTGAAAATTTTGATTATATCAACATAATTAGTGCCTTTACTTGAAGGTCAAAAAATTTAGATTCTAGGAAACAAATATATATTAATTTCTGAACTATTACTCATCCAAACATAGCCAGCCCATCAAGAGAACACTCAGTCATGTGTAATCCAAATTAAATCTAATTGATTTAATTGATATTTTGCTAACTCTAAGCTTTATATATATTTTTCTGATTTGTTCTTACAAAGTATATTTTCAAGTTAGGACAATAGAACATATTTCATTTAACAATTTGTCAACTTGATTAATAATTCTTAAATATATAGACTTAAGGTATGTGGGCCTCCATTTGCCTCAGGCCTTATAAAGGTTGGGTCGGAGTGAAGGAATTCTGCCAAGAGAGACTCATGGCAGACCACCACTCTGGGGATGAAGCAGAAGTGAATCTCAGGATGCCAGGAGCATACAAAGATTCCTCAGCCAGCAGGAACACACCCACAACCAGACTGGGTGATGACCTTGCCAGCTAGAATCAGCAGAGAAGTGACTGTAACCAGCTATTCAGTTTCCTGCCCACTGTCCTGTGTCAGTTAGCTCATTTTTCCTGCTCTTCCCATCTCCCTGAAGCCTTCACAAAAGTCAAGCATGAGATTCTGCCTCTGGAATTTCAGTAAGCATTGGGAGTGAAGGCAGTTTGAAGAAAGAATTTTGAACTGGATAGTGATTGAAATAATAGTACCTGAATCTGACCACAGATATACTAAATTAGATGGACACTTACCTGATTATACTATATTTTATTTTCCTGCTGTAACAGAAATGGGGGCTTGTAAAAGGAAAATGGGCACCAATACAAAAACTGAGTTTCAGATTTGCCAACATCTGACTTGCACTTTTACAATGCATACCTCTTACTAGTAGCACCTTACTGGAGAATAGAACACCTTTTAAATGGTAGAGATCAGCAAAGGTAGAAGGATGGGGATTATTGATTTCTTGGCTTGACACAGTAATTTGTAATCTGAGCTGTACAATAGAATTATCTAAAGGCTTCAGAAATAAGCCAATTTCCTTGCCTCACCTCAGACTAATTGAATCTGAATCTCTGGATATAGGGCTTAGTATCTTAGTAACTCAGGTGATTCTGGTAAGTGACCAGGGTTGTAACGCACAGGGCAGGTCTGCCTGGTCAATTCTTTGCCAGTTTTATATCTGTTCCTAAATCTTGTCAGATTCACCAGTTAATGCCGCACTCTTTCTTCTGTTGTCTTGGTCCGAAATCCTGTCAACTGATTAGGTCCTTTGCCTCAGGTGCCTTGCACAACAATTTGTTTACTGAGGAGTGTGACAGTCATAGCAGTGACCTGGGAAATAAGCCTGTGTCAAAGCCAGTTAGTCTCACTGTTTCTGTTTTAATGAAGCAGATCAATTAAGAGGGCTGCACTGGAAAATTTCTGAGCTGCCAGACCAGCAGTCCTTCGGTGATTAGGCACCAAATTCATTCATTCATTCACTCATTCAACAAGCATATATTGAGTACCAACTATGTGCTCAACACTGGAAATAAAATGATGAATAAAGATACAATCTCAACCTTCAAAGAACTGTTTTTTATTTGTCAACTCAGAAATCAGTTATTTCTCAGACACCTGGAATTTACCTGTTCTTAGTCCCCAAACTTACCACTCCTTTCTAGACTATGGAATTTGATAGGCCAGTATTTTTTTTTTGAAGAGTCACCAATTTTTAATTTTACAAGGTAAAAAAAATCAAGTGGAAGTCTTTTTAACACACAAAACTTAGCAAGTATATCATCTCAGCATAAGGAACTGCCATTTAAATGAAATAAATTTAGCTTCATGAAAAACTCTACACTATTTTTTTCTCATTTTGCTGCCTCCCAACAACCTTTCTCTGAAACATTTGTTTAAAACCAAATAACTAACTTTCTTTCTTTTCTTTTTCCTTTCTTTCCTGATAATGAATAGTACCAGTTATCCTTCTCCAAATAAATATTCTAGGAAGTGAATTATACTTCTGGCCAAGATGGAGTAACAGGACCAGATTAATTCTCCCACCTTTAAACAATCAATAAATGAAGAAAATATATGAAGCAATAGTTTTCAAGACACTGGATATCATACATTGAATAACTGTGATTCCTAAAAGAAAGGAGACAAGTGAGATGAGCCCTATATTTACCCTTTCTTGCTGTCTTAAGAGAGATTCCAGTCTGTAGTGCAGAAAAGGGAAAAACCAGGTGGAGCCTGAATGATTCCCTGACTTGAGAGGGAGCTGAAAGTCTGGCATGAACAAGGTGACTAGAGTTCACAGGAAAGAGTACTGGGAAAGAAAAAGCTGTACAGAGCTATCTGAAGATATGAAGAGTTTTCCTTGAATCTTCAGTTGAGTACCGATGAGCATATGCATGTGAGGAACCTGCCTTAGACCAGGGACAGAATCACCTGGAATGGGTAGAGGAAGAGTGCCTGGCACTTATACAGGATCAGAATAGTTCTTGTACCCAGAAATCACACTGGAAAACCTCATGATTCATGGGGCAATGGGTAAAGTACTCAGAAAGATGTTGTCTTGGTAGTGGCAAATAATTTGTTCTATACTGAGGACTGTTCTGATCCCACCTAATAAATCATAAAGCAAGACTTGAAAAAATCAAATTCTTTCCACGTAACATAACTATGCCCCAGAACAAAGTGCAAGAGTATTTATGTAAGTATCATAAAAGTAAAACATATAACAAGGTAAAATGGATAATGACTGCCATCAAATAAAAAATTACCAGGCATGCAAATTATTACTAGGGATCAGAAAAGATGCAACCTCATAGTAAAGGAAATAATCAGTCAATCAAAATAAACTCAGAACTAAATATGTTAGAATTAGCAGACAAGAATATCGAAATAGTGATTATAACTATATTTGATATTTTCAAAATGTAAAATGGAGACATGAAAGATATAAAAAATAGACCCAAATAGAAATACAATGTCTAAAATAAAAAATACACTGGGTGTGATTAGCAGAAGATTGAACATTGGAGATAAAAAAAATTAGTGAATTTTCAGGTAGACTGATAGATACTACCTAAAATGTAATGTGTAGAAAAAAGAGATTTTTAAAAAGTGAACAGAGTGTCAGTGAGCTGTTGGACAACTTCAGGTGAACAAATATATGTGTAATTTGATTTATCAAGAGATGAGAGAATCAGGGGAAGGCAGAAAAAATATTTGAAAAAATAATAGCCAAAAAATTTTCAAGTTTGATGAAAATTATAAACCCACAAATTCAAGCACAAGAAAAATAAAGAAAACTACACCAAGGCACATCATAATCAAATTCTTCAAAACCAATGACTTATATACTGAAAACAATAAAACATTGCTTAGAAAAATTGAAAACCAAAATTAATAGAGATATATTGGATTGGCCAGAAAGTTCGTTCAGGTTTTTCCATAACATCTTAAAATGTTACAGTGAACTCTTTGGTCAACCCAATATATTGGATATGAATCTAGAGATATATTCATGGGTTGGAAGACTCAGTATTATTAAGATTTCAATTTTCTCCAAGTTGATCTGTAGATTCAACACAATCCCAATCAAAATTTCAGCAGGCTTTTTGATAGAAATTGACAAATTGATTCTAAAATTCAGATGGAAATGCATAGGACCTAGACTAGCCAAAATAATTTTGAGAAAGAACAAAGAAATTAGAGGACTAACACCACTTGGTATCAAGACATTATAAAGTTACAGTAATCAACTCAATGAGATGTTGGCACCAAGATAGAAATATAGATCAATGGAAAAGAATGAGCCCCCAAATAAATGAACACATATATACACAACTGATTTTTGATAAAAGTATAAAGACAATTCAATGAGGGAAAAAACAGACTTTTCAACAAGAGATGCTGGAGATTTGGATATCCACAGGCAAAAAATTGAACTTGGATCTGTATCTCCCATCACCATACAAAAATTAAGTCAAAATGGATCATAGACCTACATGTAAAACCAGGAACTGTAAAACTTCTAGTGGAAAATAAAGGAAAAAAAATCTTTGTGACCTTGGATTAGGCAAAGATTTCATAGATAGGATATGAGTGGCTTATAGGTATGAGTCATAAAATGAATGATATGATGTTATGACTCATTGGCATGAGTCGTAAAAGGAAGTGATATATTGAACTCTGTCAGAATTTAAAACTTCTGCTCCTCAGAGGACACTGTTAAGAAAATAGAAAGACAAATTACAGACTGGAAGAAAATATTTATAAATAATATATCTGATAAAGGATTTACATCCAGAATATAATAGCAAACTCTCAAAATTTAATAAAAAGAAAACAACTCAATTTTTATTGTTTTAGAATCAATTTCAATTTTGAAAAACAAGGCTTTTTTTAAAATGTCTTTAGGAAAAGACAATTTATAAATTATAAAAAACATAATTTAAAACCAGAATTTCTGTCAAATAAACTCTACCTTAATTTCCAAGCCACTGTGGCTACAAGAGACAGATATCAATATATAACAAATAGGACAACAAAGAGAATTGGGACTAAAACTAAATAAACAAACAGATAGTTACTAAAATAAAACTCTTAGCCAAGTCAGTTGCAAAGAGATATGCAGAATACTTATAGAATGAGTTGCATCTTAAGATATATTCAGCAATATCTTATACTCTATTGGCTACTTAATAAACTGATGCAAAAAAAATTTTTTTTGTAAGAGTAGAGGAAGGCAGATGGGCTGCACATGCACAATGCTTTTATTACCTATGCATGAAAACATCAAGGTCATCTCCTGAGAGCTGGGAAAGGGAAGATGTCAGTCATCCACAGGGAAGTGGAAAATATAGAGAAGGCTGGAATCATCATATGCATGGTATACATAGAAATACATTTAGAAATTACCAGATAATCCAAATTAAAAATACTTTGATCCTATCTTCTTAAGCCAATGAGAAATATCTTAAAATTACACTTTTTTGACATTTAAATTCAGTCTTCCAAATTGCCTCCTGAGTCTAGAAATGTGATAAAATTCCTTGAACTAGTCTTCTCTCACTCTTGCTCTCTTATGTTCTCTTGGTGACAGGGATGGAGAAGGTGTGTTCACTATATAACTAAGAAATCCTCAAGATAGTAAAATATGGTCAAAAACCAAACAATCAATAGCTTCAAGGGTATATCTTTACTGAGAATATGTTTGGCCTAATCACCCATTCTTTGCAGTTCTACATTATTTTATTATGATTACATATATTAAGAATAAAAACCCTAAGGCAATCTAAATATGTATATCAAGTATATATATGCTATGAACCAAAAAGCCAAAATCTAATTGTCTAGCCAAAACTGTTGACTGCTTAGGGCATCCGTGATGAGTTGTAGTCTTCAATTAAGGGACTAGGTGGTCTAGAGGGTCTTGTTTCTCCTATGCTTTCAAATGACACAAGAACTTTTTAAGAATTCCATCAAATGTTTTACTGATGAAGCTTTTGGGGTTTCACGCAGATCTTGCTTGTGGATCTCAGACACTGCTATGCAGGTCTAGCAAGTTATTGGACTCAGATTTGAAGCATTATTGGGTGAACCAGAACCAAATTCTCCCAAAAGAAGGAATGGAAATTTAAAGAGCTCCAGAAGCAAAATGTAGGACAACTTTTAGCTTTTGACTAATTTGTGTGACAAAAGAGTCATAAACCCATGAAGGAATCTACATTGTCAGTTCTACTGGAAAGAATATGTTTTAAAATATTAAGTCTTTGTGCCTTTCTAAAAAACACCAAATGTATCTATTCACACCTGTATGTTACCAAACAGTTTTAGTTAACACTAAACAGTTAAATTTTGACTACCAAACAACTTTAGTTAATACTTTTCCATTACATCTTTAAGTGTACTTTCTCCAGATATTTTTTTTTCCTGGAAAAATAAGCCTAATTTTTGCCTTTGTTTTATTTTGTTAAGATCAAGTACAAGCCTGTATAATATGTCAGTTTTGCTGGTGTTGCATTATCAGAAAAATGCAACAAATTGGATCCTGAATAATAAACTAAGAAATATTTTAAGGCAGAACATAAATGTTACACAGCTAGAAATACCCATCACCCTCTGCTTGGGATGGGATCATATCTTTTTCTCCATCTTTCTCTGGCTACTGACCAGAACCAAGAAATACAGATGTGCATGAAAATTTTTTTAAATTTAAAAATTAACAAATTTTTAGTGCCTAAAGAAGGGGGCTACACAAATGTCTTGAAGGCCTTACAAATATTTTTGACCAAATAAATTGTCATTTTATTTGAAAAGTTTTCTCTCACACCTTCACAAAGAAGTCTTTAAAAACCCATTCTAGAACAAAAACCACATTCACAGAAACATAGACAAGATGAAAAGGCAGAGGGCTATATACCAGATGAAGGAACAAGATAAAATGCCAGAAAAATAACTGAATAAAATGGAGATAGGCAACCTTCCAGAAAAAGGATTCAGAATAATAATAGTGAAGATGATCCAGGACCTCAGAAGAAGAATGAAGGCAAAGATCAAGAAGATGCAAGAAATGTTTAACAAAGAACTAGAAGAATTAAAGAACAAACAAACAGAGATGAACAATATAATAACTGAAATGAAAACTACACTAGAAGGAATCAATAGCAGAATAACTGAGGCAGAAAAATGGATAAGTGACCTGGAAGACAGAATGGTGGAATTCACTGCTGTGGAACAGAATAAAGAAAAAAGAATGAAAAGAAACGAAGACAGCCTAAGAGACCTCTGGGAAAACATTAACCACAACAACATTTGCATTATAGGGGTCCCAGAAGGAGAAGAGAGAGAGAAAGGAACCGAGAAAATATTTGAAGAGATTATAGTCGAAAACTTCTCTAACGTGGGAAAATAAATAGCCACCCAAGTCCAGGAAGCGCAGGAGTCCCATACAGGATAAACCCAAGGAGAAACACGCTGAGACTCATAGTAATCAAATTGGCAAAAATTAAAGACAAAGAAAAATTATTGAAAGCATCCAGGGAAAAATGACAAATAACATACAAGGGAACTCCCATAAGATTAATAGCTGATTTCTCAGCAGAAACTCTACAAGCCAGAAGGGAGTGGCATGATGTACTTAAAGTGATGAAAGGGAAGAACCTACAACCAAGATTACTCTACCTGGCAAGGATCTCATTCAGATTTGATGGAGAAATAAAAAGATTTACAGACAAGCAAAAGCTAAGAGAATTCAGCAGCACAAAACCAGCTCTACAACAAATGCTAAAGGAACTTCTCTAAGTGGGAAACACAAGAGAAGAAAAGGACCTACAAAAACAAACCCAAAACAATTAAGAATATTGTCATAGGAACATACATATCAATAATTACCTTAAATGTGAATGGATTAATTGTTCCAACCAAAAGACACAGGCTTGCTGAATGGATACAAAAACAGGACCCATATATATGCTGTCTACAAGAGACCCACTTCAGACCTAGGGACACATACAGACTGAAAGTGAGGGAATGGAAAAGGTATTCCATGCAAATGGAAATCAAAAGAAAGCTGGAGTAGCTATACTCATTTCAGATAAAATAGACTTTAAAATAAAGAATGTTACAAGATACAAGGAAGGACACTACATAATGATCAAGGGATCAATCCAAGAAGAAGATATAACAATTATAAATATATATACACCCAACATAGGAGCACCTCAATACATAAGTCAACTGCTAACAGCTATAAAAGAGGAAATCAACAGTAACACAATAATACTGGGGGACTTTAACACCTCACTTACACCAATGGACAGATTACCAAAATGAAAATAAATAGGGAAACAGAAGCTTTAGATGACACAATAGGCCAGATAGATTTAATTGATATTTATAGGACATCCCATCCCAAAACAGCAGATTACACTTTCTTCTCAAGTGCACACAGAATGTTCTCCAGGATAGACCACATCCTGATAGGATCACAAATCAAACCTCAGTAAATTTAGAGAAATTTGAAATCATATCAAGCATCTTCTCTGACCACAACGCTATGAGATTAGAAATGAATTACAGGGGAAAAAACGTAAAAAACACAAAAACATGGAGGCTAAACAATACGTTACTAAATAACCAAGAAATCACTGAAGAAATCAAAGAGGAAATCAAAAAATACCTAGAGATAAATGACAATGAAAACACGACGACCCAAAACTTATGGGATGCAGCAAAAGCAGTTCTAAGAGGGAAGTTTATAGCTATACAAGCCTACCTCAAGAAACAAGAAAAATCTCAAGTAAACAATCTAACCTTACACCTAAAGGAACTAGGGAAAGAAGAACAAGCAAAACCCAAAGTTAGCAGAAGGAAAGAAATCATAAAGATCAGAGCAGAAATAAATGAAATAGAAACAAAGAAAACAATAGCAGAGATCAATAAAACTAAAAGCTGGTTCTTTGAGAAGATAAACAAAATTGATAAACCATTAGCCAGACTCATCAAGAAAAAGGGGGAGAGGACTCAAATCAATAAAATTAGAAATGAAAAAGGAGAAGTTACAACAGACACCAAAGAAATACAAAGCATCCTACGAGACTACTACAAGCAACTCTATGCCTATAAAATGGGCAACCTGGAAGAAATGGACAAATTCTTAGAAAGGTATAACCTTCCAAGACTGCACCAGGAAGAAAGAGAAAATACGAACAGACCAATCACAAGTAATGAAATTGAAACTGTGATTAAAAATCTTCTAACAAACAAAAGTCCAGGAGCAGATGGCTTCACAGGTGAATTCTATCAAACATTTAGAGAAGAGCTAACACCCATCCTTCTCAAACTCTTCCAAAACAATTGCAGAGCAAAGAAAACTCCCAAACTCATTCTGTGAGGCCACCATCACCCTGATACCAAAACCAGACAAAGATACTACAAAAAAAGAAAATTACTGACCGATATCACTGATGAATATAGATGCAAAAATCCTCAACAAAATGCTAGCAAATAGAATCCAACAACACATTAAAAGGATCATGCACCACGATCAAATGGGATTTATCCCAGGGATGCAAGGATTCTTCAATATACACAAATTAATCAATGTGATACACAATGTTAACAAATTGAAGAATAAAAACCATATGATCATCTCAATAGATGCAGAAAAAGCTTTTGAAAAAATTCAACACCAATTTATGACAAAAACTCTCCAGAAAGTGGGCATAGAGGGAACCTACCTCAACAGAATAAAGGCCATATATGACAACCCACAGCAAACATCATTCTCAATGGTGAAAAACTGAAAGCATTTCCTCTGAGATCAGGAACAAGACAAGGATGTCCACTCTCACCACTATTATTCAACATAGTTGTGGAAGTCCTAGCCACGGCAATCAGGAAGAAAAAGAAATAAAAGGAATACAAATCGGAAAGGAAGAAGTAAAACTGTCACTGTTTGCAGATGACATGATACTATACATAGAGAATCCTAAAAATACCACCAGAAAACTACCAGAGCTAATCAATGAATTTGGTAAAGTTGCAGGATACAAAATTAATACCCAGAAATCTCTTGCATTCCTATACACTAATCATTCATTCATTTCATTTTTCAGATGAAAAATCTGAAAGAGAAATTAAGGAAACACTCCCATTTACCATTGCAATAAGAAGAATAAAATACCTAGGAATAAACCTATCTAGGGAGACAAAAGACCTGTATGCAGAAAACTATAAGACACTGATGAAAGAAATTAAAGATGATACCAACAGATGAAGAGATATACCATGTTCTTGGATTGGAAGAATCAATATTGTGAAAATGACTATACTACCCAAAGCAACCTACAGATTCAATGCAATCCCTATCAAATTACCAATGGCATTTTTTATGGAACTAGAACAAATCATCTTAAAATTTGTATGGAGACACAAAAGAGGCTGAATAGCCAAAGCAGTCTTGAGGGAAAAAAACGTAGCTGGAAGAACCAGACTCCCTGGCTTCAGACTATCCTACAAACCTACAGTAATCAAGAAAATATGGTACTGGCACAAAAACAGAAACATAGATCAATGGAACAAGATAGAAAGCACAGAGATAAACCCACGCACCTATGGTCAACTAATCTTTGACAAAGGAGGCAAAGATATACAATGGAGAAAAGACAGTCTCTTCAATAAGTGGTGCTTGGAAAACTGGACAGCTACATGTAAAAGAATGAAATTAGAACACTCCCTAACACCATACACAAAAGTAAACTCAAAATGGATTCATGACCTAAATTTAAGATGGGACACTATAAAATTCTTAGAGGAAAACATAGGAAGAACACTCTTTGAAATAAATCACAGCAAGATCTTTTTTGATCCACCTCCTAGAGTAATGGAAATAAAAACAAAAATCAACAAATGGGACCTAATGAAGCTTAATAGCTTTTGCACAGCAAAGGAAACCATAAACAAGATGAAAAGACAACCCTCAGAATGGGAGAAAATATTTGCAAGTGAATCAACGGACAAAGGATTAATCTCCAAAATATATAAAGAGCTCATGCAGCCCAATATTAAAGAAACAAATGACCCAATCCAAAAATAGGCAGAAGACCTAAATAGATATTTCTCCAAAAAAGACATACAGTTTGCCAAGAAGCACATGAAAAGCTGCTCAACATCACTAATTATTAGAGAAATGCAAATCAAAACTACAATGAGGTATCACCTCACACCAGTTAGAATGGGCATCATCAGAAAATCCAGAAACAACAAATGCTGGAGAGGGTGTGGAGAAAAGGGAACCCTCTTGCACTGTTGGTGGGAATGTAAATTGATACAGCCACTATGGAGAACAGTATGGAGGTTCCTTAAAAAACTAAAAATAGAATTACCATATGATCCAGCAATCCCATGACTGGGCATATACCCAGAGAAAACCATAATTCAAAAAGACACATGCACCCCAATGTTCATTGCAGCACTATTTACAATAGCCAGGTCATGGAAGCAACCTAAATGCCCATCAATAGATGAATGGATAAAGAAGTTGTGGTACATATACACAATGGAATATTACTCAGCCATAAAAAGGAACGAAATTGAGTCATTTGTTGAGACGTGGATGGATCTAGAGACTGTCATACAGAGTGAAGTAAGTAAGAAAGAGAAATACAAATATCGTATATTAACGCATGTATGTGGTACCTAGAAAAATGTTACAGATGAACTGGCTTGCAGGGCAGAAGTTGAGACACAGATGTAGAGAAAAAATGTATGGACACCAAGGGGGGAAAACCGTGGTGGGCTGTGGATGGTGGTGTGCAAAAAAAAAAACCCATTCTAGGAGAGATAATGTCAACATACTGAATTATAAATAATCTCTGAAAATGAAGTATTTGGATGAATCATCACTTTCTGTTGTTTTGTTTTATGAAGTTCACCTTTCAAATATTATTTTGATGTTTACCTTGTCCAAAGTGAAAGACATGAAAGTATTCTAATGACCTGTTGGCTAGTTTCCTTTGTTCTTAACATATATCCCAACTTCTGTTCCTTTAAACTGGTACAGGCATTTACCAATAGTTACCAGAATTCAGTTTTTATCAAATTAAGAGTGTTTGTACCAGAAATAAGAAAAATAAAGCTTATCAGAAGACCATGATCTTTGTACTATTTATCCAGCTGTCCCTCTTAGAACTTACTGCCTGTTGCTTGGAACAACATTTTCCTTCTTGCCCACAAGATCCTGAGATGTTGGATTTGGTGTTTGTTTATATATACTTGTATTCAAAATATCAAGAACTACATCTCTGGGCAACTAAAAAATTGAGGACAGAAGTGAGCAAACAAAGTCCCTGCTCTTTGGAGCTTCTGCTAGATGAGGAGTGTGCAGTGAAAGTATAAGGAGCTGTAGGTTAGAAAGTGGTCCTTGAGGGGGAATTTTCTGGCAGTACAGTGGACTCTGCACTTTCACTACCGAGGGCCCATATTTGATCCCTGATCGGGTTAGGGTTAGGGTAATAAGATCCCACATCCCATAAGCCATGCAGTGTGGCAACCCCCACCCCAAAAAAGTGATGCTTGAGCATTCCTTTCCTATCTTGGGGAGCCTTCTACAGTGGAAGGATCCAGGTCTCTTGGGACTCTGGCAGATAAACTCTTGGTGAGTTGGACGTGGGCTGGTGTCTCACCTTCCTCAGTGCTGTTTCACTTCCTGGGGTTTGGCCACAACATGCAACATCTGGGTTCCTACTTTCAGACTCTAGGCAGACTCTTTGTGTTTCACCTTCCTTTCTTTCTACCAGCCCTTGCCTAGTTACTGGAGTAAAACTTGTCTCCTCTCTCTTTTATTATTCACTTCCACCTTCATTTCATTTTATTAAACCTACTGATGACTTTTGAACATAAGAGTAATAAGAATAAAACATTTTGTTAAGCCCAACTAAAATCCTGTGGTTTGAAATAAAATGAGCCAAAATTAATAAACAGTGACAGCAAACTTGCTACAAAGCCCTCACAGGCATTTAGAATTCTCCTTGAGGAAGTCTGCATCTGTCTTTGCATCCTACTTTAATGAACTTTGCTTCTTGGTAGTCCCCTTTTTCACTGAGCTGGGCCACTTACATTAAGCTGTGGTTGGAGTTATGCCCTCTCCAGTCTAGAACATGACCAATTCAGACTGTAGGTGGACAAGATTTAAGGGATTCCAGCCACACTTCTCCTAAAAGTCATGTTTTACTAGTGAATGGGAATAAACACCAGTAGGCTGAGTTCTGAGAACATGAATTATTGTTATTATTATTGTTGTTGTTGTCTTCACTTTTAGGAAACTCTTCCAATAGCTTCAAGTCATACCTTAGTTTATGAGCTATTGTTACAAACAGTGTCTCTCAAAATGAGACTCCAAATGAACTACATCAGAATCACAAGCTGTATTTATTTTTTTAATCAATTAATTAATTATTTTTGGCTGTGTTGGATCTTCATTGCTGTGCGCATGGACTTTCTCTAGTTGCGGCGAGCAGGGGCTCCTCTTCGTTGAGGTGCACGGGCTTCTCATTGCGGTGGCTTCTCTTGTTGCAGAGCACAGGCTCTAGGTACGCGGGCTTCAATAGTTGTGGTTCATCAGCTTAGCTGCTCCGTAGCATGTGTGATCTTCCCCGAACAGGGATCAAACCCATAAACCCCGCACTGGCAGGTGTATTCCCAACCACTGCATCACCAGGGAAGTCCCACAAGCTGTATTTCTTTAAAATGCCAGTTTCCTGGGCCTCATATCATAGTGCTTAAAATCTCTAGGGTTGGGGCCTCTCTATGCATTTCTGGTTTTAGATCCTTACAGGTCACAGAAACAGTTAAAATACATTTGTGTGTTTACATACATTATTTTTTAGAATTGCCATTTTCTTTCTCTGAGTAAATGGAACCAGAGGAAGTAGATGAAAACGAAAATTGCTTTTTAAAAAATCACTCTCTAAAGGAATTAGTATTGTGAAACTTTGCATTCGTGTGACTGGAACTTTACTTTTCCACATGTGCATAATTATTACAAGTCCTTCTTTATACTTCAACCTAAACTTAGACTATGTTATTTCATTTCTACCTGGTTCTACTGAGCAGTTACTCATGTATTTATTCAGCAAACAACCGTTGAGGGACTTCTATGGGCCCCACACTCTCCTGGGATTGGAGATGCCTTTAAGGACCTTACATTTGAGAAGTGCAGTAGACCGAGTATTGGAGTCAAATAGGTAACTAGGGAATTATGATACAATAAGGCAAGCACCGTGATGAGATGTGCGCAACACTCAAGCAAAATAAACTCACAAATAAGTCGTATTCTGACCACAGCACTAATCTCCTGACTTCTGCAGCTGCAGAGTCGCCCATCATGGGCATGGTTCGTGGTTTTCTGCCACCGGCAGAGGCTCAACACAGTATCTCTTTTAGTAAGGCTTCAGAAAAAGGAGTGTTTATACTTACACAAAAGAAAAGCAGTTTAGACACAATTGTAACTGGAATAAAAAATCTCCAGCCTTAAAGGACTTTTTCTGAACAGGGGAAGTAAAAATGTTTCTACTGCTCTTCTTACTTTTAAAAAATTAGTAGGCATGGTCACTGCTCAAAAATCAAATAGGGATATGCTAGAGAAAAGTTGGTTGATTCTTTATATTGCTAAGGGTGGAGTCTTGATGTAATTGGCCCATTGTTTAGCAAAAAAACTTGATCAGAATCTGGATTTGCAGACTTACGCCCTGATCCTAGTTTGGTTGGCTTGGTTTGGAATTAGATCAGGGTTTCTCAGGGTCTGCATTACTGACATTTTAAGCTGGATAATTCTTTGTTATGGGAACCTGTCCTGTACAGTGTAGGATATTTAGCAGCCTCCATGGCCTCTACCCATTAGATGCCAGTAGAACCTCACTGCTCAGTCATGACAATCAAAAATGTCTCCAGATATTGACAAATGTCCCCTGGGGAAGGGGCAAAATTGTCCCCAGTGAAGAACCACTGGGTTAGCTGGATAGATTGCTCTGCACTAGAAAGTAACAGCAATTTGAGGATGGTAAGCTGACATCTAGGAAGACAGAAAAAGGAGAGGCAGCTCCCAGTAGCATAGCAGCAGGCCTGGTTTCAGAAACTACGAGTGACAGGGAAGTTACTGGACTTACAAGAAGAGTAATGTCTAATATTGCTTCCTGTTTTGGGATGAACTGAAATTTCTCTTCTTCTTCTTCTTTTTTTAAACCCACAAATATCCAGTAAAATTCTATTGCTTAACAATGTGGGAATTGTGGCCTCCTCTACCTGAGCCCCCTACCCCTACCCCACCCCCCGGTGAAATCATTTGGCATTGCAGCCCAGAATTCTGGGCAGTGACCAAGAGTGAAGTGAACAGAGGCCCAAGATGACCCTAGGAGCTGTGGGTAGAAGCCATAGGACAATGGAGAAGCTGCACAGACTAACTGAGATGTAGACTTGAAGCATACTTCCCTTTCCCCAAATATTGCAGGAAGGAAGGCAACCATTGCGGTGGAGGAGATAGGCAGACACGAGAAAGAATAACTGATGACAGTAAATTCTGTCTTTCCCTTTCTTGGAAATATCTTTAAATATAGTAGCAGGTGAACATATTTCAGATGGATTAAGCACCATATTTTCTGTATGTATGGGAAAGGATTAGACAACTTTTTGGAAGATGTCTCTAAATTGATGATTTTAAAGCAAGACATGAATATCAAAACAGTGAAAACTAGGTACTTTTAATTATTTTTTTAAATGAATGACTTAGGTAAACTTTTTAAAAATTTATTTACTGAGGAAAAACTCTAAGAGCATACAAAAGAAATCCTTAGTTTTTTTGCTCATTGTTGAATTAGGATGGTGAGGACAGCAGTAATCCTTTCTTTAGCCAATTTATTTTTCAAATGTGGTTACTATCATTTTAGTAAAAAATACATATATATGTATATATATTTGTTATATGAATATATCAGTATGTTAGGTGACCTCATTTCAACTCAGAAATTTAAGCAGATGGATTCAATATAAACCAGGTGAGATGATCTTCCTGTAGAAGTCACTCTAACACGGTAAGATTTCTTTAGGTTGATGGTATTACTAGGACCTATAATGTTATCAAGACTTGAACAAGTGTGAAGGGAAGAGAACTGGAGCCCAGCATTTTCTACTTCTATTAGTCCTAAGAGATGCTCTGAGAAATCAAATATACAGAAAAAAAGTTTGAGACATGTCACATAGTAGGTTCCCTTCTTGGAGTTTCATGATTCACATTAATACATAAAAACTCTGAGAAGTCCCACAACAATAAATTTAACTTCACTTACCCCCAAATTTCCAAGCTTATTTATTATTCTGTGGGACACACTTTGAATTACACCACTGTACGCTAACCAATGGTTTTAACATCTGAAGAAAGAATGAGTAAGCAGAAGTGTATTTGGTAGGGAAGGGGAAGGTTGGCTTGGGATCAAGAAAAGGGAAAAACCCCAAGGTTAAGAATGTAATGTGTCAGCTACCTTTAACACTGTATAGGAGACTCTGACTGATGAACATGGGTGTTCTGGTTTGATTGGTAGGCACGCACCCAGCATGCAAATGGATATGCCAAGACTTTTAAGTTTGATACAATAGCCATGAAGATCATTCAGATACTCCTCTGATTCTATGCTCAGCAAGCAGCTTTCTGGCTGTGACTTGGCTTTCCATATAACTTTATCTGTAGGGAGAAAAAGCAATGATATTGTTCCAGTGCATTTGATAATTTCTTTTTGCAAATCATTCAATAAACCGGCATGAGTGTCTTGTGAGCTCCATCAGCTGAGTAAGTCCAGCTAATCCTAACTGCTTCAGGGAACTCTAGAAAACATCAGCTTTGCACCTGCAAGCTCAGGACTAATCTTTGGTTTTAATGATCCTTCCTAAGTACTAGCATCTTCCATTCTCAAACCCAACTTGAATGGACTCCTTTAAAAATAGATTCTCTTCACTCCTATTAACTACAACCAAATGACAAAGGTAAGTTCTGGAAAAGAAAGTTCTTAAAACAATGACAACAACAACAAATCTCATGTATAAACCTGTGCTTCTCAAACTGGGAAATGCAGGTACATGGTACGGAGCAAAGATACACACAAAGCCCCAAGACAAACATGGTAAATCTTCCAGGATTGCCCATTTTATTCGACCTAAAAATTACTTTTATATTGAAACAAACATGGATATACCTTGGAATAGAATGAAAAACCCCTTTGAAATTTTAGGATAAAATGTGAAACATCAAAAATTTCACACTTGTGGGAGACCACTTTGGACTTTGCCCTCAAGACTGCCCTGGAAAGGGGATGGTGGCATGGTAGTAATTATCATTATCTGTGATGGAAAATCGTGGGGGTCATGGCTTAAGAAAAATTTAAAAGGAAAGAGGAAAAATACCTAACACTTTTCAAGTAGCTACTATGGGCCAAGCATTTTAGATAAATGATCACACAAAACTCACCACTATCAGGTAGGCATGCTATCTATTTGTAAATGAAAAGGTAGTAGCCATGGTGGAGCCAAAATTTGGATCCAGCTCTTCTTTCTCTGTGTTCCTGCTACTACATCAGAAGTGTTCTAAACAATGAATTGCCATACATTAGTGTAGGTTCTGCAAACTTGATTTATAAAGAGCCACATGATAAATATTTTAAGCTTTGTAGCCATATGGTCTCTGTCACAGCTACTCAAGTCTGCCCTTGCAATGTTAAAGCAGTCATAGAGGATATAAAAATGAATGAATGCCTGGGTTCCAAGATAAATTTATGACACTGAAGCTTGAATTTCTTTTAATTGTTGCATATCATGAAATGTTCTTCTTTTTCTCTTTCCCAAGTATTCAAAAACCATTCTTGGCTCATGGGCCATACAAAAGCCCGACCCATAGTTTGCCAGCTTCTGCATTAATGAGTTGTAAAACTCAATTTAGTGAGTTGCTTCCAATATTAAAAACTAAAAAAGATACAAAATAGAACAGAAAAGAAGAGAAAATGTCACAATATATCATATACGGTAACTGTGTCATGAAACTTATGACAGGCACCATGAATTTATGTATCTCCAAGAGAGAAAAAAAGGCTGACATTTATTAGTTCAAGATCCCATCAATTGTAACATGCATCCCAATTTTAGAGATGTTACAATGTAAAAAATTGTGTATCTTATAATGACAATATAATGAAATACAATTTACGTACATGAGTGTGTGTGGGTATCCTAGTAGAGAATATAAAATACATTTTTCACTGTAAGTCATAGTCCATACCACACAGCCACTGCCTATGCCATGCCTTTTGAAATAAATGAAGAAATGAAAATGAAATTTAAAAGATTCTACCATCTTAAGATAAAATAAATTATTTTTCCACATTTCTTTCCAGTTCTTGCCAGAATACATACCCAATTTTAACTTAGCTGTAATCATAGCAGAAACACAATTTATATTCTGGGTTTTTCTTCCGTACATTTTTAGGTTGCTACTTGATTTTTGCCATTATCACTTTTAATGGCTGCATCATATCTAATTGAAATTGGTAATTTCTCATGCATAATTTACCAAGCCATTTTTCTATTAACTGTTAGGTTGCTTTCTATTTTTCCATAGATCTATAATGAATACCTTTAGATTCTAGCCTGTTCTTTTCTTGGAATTTTGATTATTTTGTCAAATGGTACAAATGCTTCATGACTCTTTAGATGTATTGCCAAATAATCTCTTAAAAAATTTTTTTTTTATTGAAGTATAGTTGATTTACAATGTTGTGTTAGTTTCTGGTGTACAGCAAAGTGATTCAGTTATACATGTATGTGTGTGTATGTCTATACATATATATATATATTTTTTCTTTTCCATTATGGCTTATTACAAGATATTGAATATAGTTCCCTATGCTATACAGTAGGGCCTTGTTGTTTATCTATTTTATATATAGTAGTTTGTATCTGCTAATCCCAAACTCCTAATTTATCCCTTCCCCACCCCCTTTCCTCTTTGGTTACCATAAGTTTGTTTTTTATGTCTGTGAGTCTGTTTCTATTTTGTAAATAAGTTCATTTGTATCGTATTTTAGATTCTACATATAAGTGATATCATATGGTATTTGTCTTTCTCTGTCTGACTTACTTCACTTAGTATGATAACCTCTAGGTCCATCCATGTTGCTGCAAATGATGGTATTTCATTCTTTTTTATGGCTGAGTAATATTCCACTGTATATATGTACCAAATCTTCTTCATCCATTCATCTGTCGATGGACATTTAGGTTGCTTCCATGTCTTGGCTATTGTAACTAGTGCTGCTGTGAACATTGGGGTGCATGTATATTTTAGAATTAGAGTTATTTCCTGATATATGCCCAGGAGTGGGATTGCTGGATCAAATGGCAACTCTATTTTTTAGTTTTTTAAGGAAGCTCAATACTGTTTTCCGTAGTGGGTTTTACCAATTTACATTCCCACCAATAGTATAGGAGGGTTCCCTTTTCTCCACACCCTCTCCAGCATTCGTTATTTGTAGACTTTTTATTGATGGCCATTTTGACCAGTGTGAGGAGATACCTCATTGTAGTTTTGATGTGCCTTTCTCTGATAATTAGCGAAGCTGAGCATCTTTTCATGTGCCTATTGGCCATCTGTATGTCTTCTTTGGAGAAATGTCTATTTAGATCTTCTGCTCATTTTTTATTGAGTTGTTTGGTTTTTTGTTGTTGTTGTTGTAATTGAGTTGTATGAGCTGTTCATATATTTTGGAAATTGTCAATTGCATCTTTTGCAAATATTTCCTCCCATTTCATAGGTTGTCTTTTCCTTTTGTTTATGGTTTCCTTTGCTGTGCAAAAGCTTGTAAGTTTGATTAGGTCCCATTTGTTTCTTTTTGCTTTTATTTCTATTGCCTTGGGAGACTGACCTAAGAAAACATTGCTATGATTTATATCAGAGAATGTTTTGCCTATGTTCTCTTCTAGGAGTTTTATGGTATCCTGTGTTACATTTCAGTCTTTAAGCCATTTTGAGTTTATTTTGTGTATGGTGTGAGGGCATATTCTAACTTCATTGATTTACATGCTGCTTTCCCCAAATAGTTTCTTAAATGGGGGGAATAATTTACATGTTTAATATCTCTCGGCATTGTTTTAAATGTTGAAAACAATGCTTAAAGGAATAAAAAATTGATGTTTTCCTATTAAGAGATAATGGATTTTGCATCTGGAACTTCAAAAATAATGATTCTCTTCAAAGAAATAAATCCCAGGAATTAGTCGTTAGCTTAGATGAGAAAAAAAAAAAGTGGAATGGTAGGTCCACGCCCTCTCAGTTGATTTCACTCCACCAGTGGGCAGAACAAGTAGCAAGTGAAGCTACTCCATGCCCCATGACATGGGACTGTTCTTTTAGGAGGATGTGAAGGATAAAAAGGGCAAAGAAGCAAAGATGGCTCCAGTGATGCCTGCCTGGGCTACTGGAAAAGTTGTACATTTTATAGAGCTAGAGAAATTGGAAGGGAGAACCTGTTTTGAGTGGGGAAGTGATTCCTCTCATTTCAGATATGCTGAGTTCAAGACTTCCAAGAGTGGGGTACAGGATGAGAGTGAGAGAGTAGAACTGGCAATATAGTAAAAGAATCATAGCATAAAGTTGATGATCATTTTATCTATGAGAGAGACAAGCTCTCAGAGAAGGAGAGAGAGGGGGAGAGGGAAGAAGAGGCAGATGGAGAGGGAGAGAGAGAAAGAGACAGAGAGACAAAGAGACAGAGATGGCAAGAGAAGAGAGCGAAAGGCAGAAGCCCAGTTTTAAAGAACAGGAGGAAGCAGAGTCGATGAAGGAAAGGGAGAAAGGCAGTCAGAAGAGTATATCAGAAAGCACAGAGGAAAGTGTTTCAAGGCGAGCATGACCAACGAAAACACACACTTCTACAAAGTGATGAGGAATTTTGATTGGCTGGCAGGAAAGACTGAATTTGACATGAAGGCCCTTTTAAGAGTGCATATTGGGCTGGGAGGAAATAGAAGCCATTTCTTAGGAGAAATGGAGGAGAAGAAATGGATGTTATGAATGTAGGCTATCAGTTCCAGGTGGATGACACCTCAACGAAATAAAAGTGGCAAGGGAGTAGCAGGAACAAGTGGATTTTGTTAAGCAGAAGATACGTATTTGAAGCCTGAGAAGAAGGGGCAGGGAAGACACCAAGTTAATAAAGATGCTAAATGAGTGTGGGACCAAGTTTGCTATGCTTAAGCTTGCTATGGTCAGAGTTGTACAATGCCATGCATGCAAAAGTCTCTCGAAACACGTGTTATTTGCACTCTCTATGACAGTAGATTTCAATCTCTTTTGACTGAAACTAAGAGTAAAGAAAAAAAACATGTCTAGCTGAAACAAAAGTTTCATCCTGATATTTTCTATTATTTTCCATTTTTCACCCTTCTCCTCTTCCTCAATCTCTCTCACCCTTCTTTTCTCTTCCTCTATCTCCTTCTCCTCCCTCTAGTTGAGTCCCATTAAATAAACTTCATAACCCACAATTTGGAAAACCCTGATCTACAGGGTGGCCCTCAAAGAAAAGTTTATTTGAGGGGGGAGGGGGCGGGGGTGGTGGTGGTGGCGGGTTGCATTATATCAAAAATTTCCCATAATATGCAAAAATATTTTATCACACTAATTTAAAAATGTATGATTCAGATTCATATCAAACACAGCTATACTATAAAGTTCTTCTTCCTTCTACTACAGAGACTAGAAGAACCAAATATTTCCTCAGGCTCCCTTGCAGCTATGCAGCTAGGAATGGCCAGACATCCAAGATCTAGCCCATGAGACATAAGCAACTGTCTGCTGGGGATATTTGGAGAGCATTTGTTTTTCTGCTATGTGGCTCTGTACCTATTCTTCCTGCCGTGAATGTGGAAGAAAGTCTTGCCTGGAATGGAAGCAGCCACACTGTGACCATGGATGAACGATCAAAAGAATTGCAGGGACACTCTGACGTTGCTGAACCCCGGAAACAATGCCAATCCCACCTTGTGGCACTTGCTGCATCACTAAAGTTCAGAACAAAATGTTCTTCTTATCCAGAGCCCAAGAACAACTCTATGCCTGTCCCTCCAGTTCACACACTCACCTTCTCTTCATGAGACCTGGAGGTCCCAGCCAGGTACAGAACAGTCTCATGTGAAACAGAGAGGACCACTGCACCTCAAAAAACATAAGGAAATTGATGGAGAACAAAAAAATGTCCTTCTTGCCAAGAGACCTCCAGTAACTGGTAAGTTCACATTTCTTTCCATAAGAATTGGGAGTCCTGCTGCAGTGTGCTAGTTCAGTCTTGATAGGATAAATCGGCCTTGAACAGAGAGGACCCTAACTCCGGGCTTGTCATTACTGTTCCCCCTGGCTTTCCCCTCTCAGAGTTGGTGCCTTGCCAGGGAAACCTCTGTGGCCCGGAAGGTCCCATTGGCACAAAGGGAGATAGATGAGACACGATGTTCAGGTTCCCCAAGAAATCCTGCACTGCCCAGGCTACCCCGGCCAGGTGGTAAGTCTCAGGCTTGGTCATTTATGTCTCCTGCTGCTGGCCTTGGGAAGTTCAGTCTCTCCCAGTAAAGGTGGTGGTCAGTGCTGAACCATTCTTTGGGCCAGTGTCAGGCTCACTGTGACACCCTTAGTGTTAGTAAGGTTTGTCCAGAGAGACAAAGCCAGTAGGATATGTGTGTGTGTATAAATTTACATACCTATAGACATATGTATATAGATAAAGAGAGAGAAGAAGAGACTGATTTTAAGAAATTGGCTTATGCAGTTGTGGGGCCCGGCAAGTCAGAATGTTGCAGGCCAGGCCAGCAGGCTGGAGACCAGGGGAGAACTGACGTTGCAGCTCAAGCCCGAAGGCAGTCTGGAGGCAGAGCTCCTTCTTCCTAGGGAGCCTTCAGTCTTTTTCTTTCTTGAGACCTTCATCTGATGGGTGAGGTCCACTCACATTATGGTTTATTCAAAGTCTACTGATTGAAATGTTAATCACATCTGAAAAATACCTTCATAGGAACATCTAGACTGGTGTTAAACCAAATCCCTGGGTACCGTAGCCCAGCCAGGTTGACACATAAAGTGGACCATCGCACCCCTTACTAATAAAAAACACCTCCCCTTTTCTAGGCCCCAAATAGGAGGACAGAGGTGTCACTGCAGGGTGGTCTGGCTTTCCACGTACTTTTTTCTACTTCTATCAGCCAAATTAAGATTTTCCTCAAAAGGAAATGTAGGCGTTGGAAAATCCTTTGAATTTAAGGGTTTTGTTTTGTTTTTTTCAGGAACTTGGAAATAATCAGTTTAAAAGCACAGCTTAAAATGTTTCAGACTGTAATTCTAGTCATCTTTGTAGGTTGTATTGAAATAGCTGGTACCTATTTCCTCTGCTTAAAATGTTCCAGAATTTCTGGCACAAAGGAACAAGCTATGGGAGAAAATAAAATTTTCATATTTGCATGCGTATAGATTTAATTTCCTTAACTGCAAATTAAGGGAATTTGGACTAAGTTATCTGAAAATCTTCAGTCTATAACCATAATAAGTCTATAACCATAATGAGTATAGTAATCTGTCCCATGGAAAAGGTGAGTGCAGGTGTGAGAAATGGAGCGGTATACTAAGTATTAACGAATGGCAATGACTCAGGACACCAAAGTATGGGTTTTGCCCTTCTACTTTTGTTGTCATCACTCCAGCCCCACCCCCGCCATTTCATCATAACTGCCAAGAACAAAGAAACTAGGTTATTGATAGCCAGGCTCAGTGGAGACTTACCAAGTGTTGGACAAAATTGATTTGAGCAAAGCAGAAGGTCTGATTTGTGACCTTTGCCACCATGATATATTAAAAGAGTTTGGGGGCAATGAGACTAGCTCTTTTTGGAGAAGTGAGAGTTTGTGGAGCTTTCCAGTGTTATTGAAGAAGGCAGGCATTGGACCTACCCAACCTCCAGTTAGAGGCACCAAAAGAATCTGCCCCAGGGCTTCCCTGGTGGCGCAGTGGTTGAGAGTCCGCCTGCCGATGCAGGGGACAGGAGTTCGTGCCCCGGTCCAGGAAGATCCCACATGCCACGGAGCGATTGGGCCCATGAGCCATGGCCGCTGAGCCTGCACGTCCGGAGCCTGTGCTCCACAACAGGAGAGGCCACAACAGTGAGAGGCCCACATACTGGAAAAAAAAAAAAAAAAAGAATCTTCCCAGTGAGTTTTGAAGGAATCATTCTGGAGTATAGGGCTGGTGTGCATTTCTCATCGGGAGCTCTCTGGAGGGCTGGTGATGCGCTGAGGCACACCATGTCAGCCAGTATAGGTAAGAAACAGGGAAAGAGTGTCTGGGGACAGTCCAAGACCCCACTGTGTGGTGTGGCAAAGGTGTGTGAACTTTCCACGGGCTCAGCATGGGCTCTGGAAATTGGTGGGCACGGACGCTGGCTTGCTGCCCAGACCTATATGGTCTGATGAAGGATCAGTGTCCTGGGAGACTAGAGACAAGTTCCTGGGCTGAAGGAAGGAAAGTTCATTCTTGTGGGAGTGTCTGTACCCAAAGATGTGCAAAAGGTCACAGCAAATGCACCACATGTTAAAGCTCACAACGGATGAGGACACAAGCAGCAGAACCCAGCTAAGGAGAGACCACAACCAGATGCAGAACCTCCTCCCATCACCAACATTCAGCCATGTGCCCTGAGGTCTCATGCTTCCCTCTCAGAGGCCAGCGCTGCCAGGAATGGTCAGGATGAGGGCCCCTGGGAGTTTAAGGGTCAGACATGAGGAAGGGGTGTGCAGAAGCTTGGAGAGAGGTTAGATGAACTAGATGAAACTGAACTGGATGAAAACTGATAATAGTAATAATATTAATCCTTGGATTTGACTGAATACAAACTGGAGAGAGGTTATGTTTCAGTTAAAAGTGGCTAAAAATATTACAGGGTCTGTCTGAGTTTTCTAAATTATCTTGAATTTAGTTTTCTTATTGGAGGAAGATATGGGGGCTAGTCAAAGGAATACACACAGAGATATAAAAATAGAATGAGATTCATATTTGCACATCACTGCTTTGTGACTTTCCAATTCATACATGCCACATAGAAAATTCTAGAATGAATATTCTTTTACATCTAGCATTATCTTTCAAGGGTGATATTTAGACATGGCAAGTGTTCCCCATGTCTGTTCATGCCACGTGGTTTTATATGGGTTGATTGAATCCTGCCTGAACTCAGACTTGTTCCTACTGATTTTGAATACTTCCCAATGGAGAGCAGAGCTGAGATGATTGGAGGGGGGTTAGGAAAAAAAGAAGAGGATGGAATGATCATTAGTAATTCTGTCTTAAGACTCCTAGCTTCTGGTTTTTAGAGGGACAATTTGACCAAGGCTGTATTGTACATGCTGTTTTTTTCAGGAGGGATAATATTATATGTATAGTGCCCTGCACACAGACAGTAATTACCTCTGTTCTTTGCAGATGCATAATCTTTCATTGCATCATCACTGCTAAGAGACTCTCTCTTAAAGTGGCTCAATAAACTTCATACCTGAGTTTCTGAAAGCAGCTGGGCAGCAGGGGCAGCTGGGAGACCTTCCACATGTGCAGGGCATTGCTCTGGGGGACTGAGTAGATGCTTCATGCTTCTGACCCATCATCTGTGTTTGTGCGTGTCCAGTGGTGCTGCCTGCATTTTCCC